>NC_069785.1:91477794-92084686 GCF_027406575.1 Nycticebus coucang
ACAGCTACAGAATGATATCTACACATTAATACTAGCTGAAGCACAGGTTGCTGGGTGACATTTCATTCCACTTTCCCAAGCACAAGACATAGGCAGAGTGCCAGCATCCTGTTGTTCTACTTCAGGTAGGGAGTCGGGGTTCTGGATTTGTTGCACGGGTTGCCACGTCGGTCCTAACATCACATAGTAGATAGTCGGCCTCTGGAATCCGTTGAAAGTAGAAGCAGCAGCTACAGTGTAAGCACCCATATTTTCAAAGAGCATCCAGTCGCCCACATGCATTTCTGGCAGTCACAGCGCTCAACAATCTGGTCAAGGCCATCACATGTTGGTCCCCATATGCTGGATGAATAATACTTCTCATCTGGTTTAGGTCTCTTTTGCAGAAGAGGCTTTACATGAGCATGATCATAAAGGATGCAGTTAAACGATCCGTATACTCCATCATTCATATAATAAATACATAAAGGTTTGTTCACTGGACTCATCTTCATCATCAGAGCCTATCTGTTCCTTTAATACAACTTTTTTTTGGCAATGATATTAACTGCAAGTGTGAAAGCTGATGCAACTTAATATCTGCCTGGCTCAGCTATGATTCTCACTCCAGAGTCTGATGGAAAGTACTTGTCCAATGCTGGGTTGATTACACCAGTGATCTCTTCAAATTTGAGCTTCACATTCTCAGATCCAAGAAAGCCACCATCAATATCAAGCAGGTACATGCTGAAACCAACCTCAGCTCCCATGTCAAAGACACAGCGGGCATCAGAGATTGCCTGCACGAAGGTCTCAGGATCATTACAGCCACTTCCTGCGTGGAAGCTGACACCAATGACAGCAATATTTAGCTCTTTTGCCCATTCCAAAAGAAGTCTGCTGGTTTTGAGTGTGGCACCAAATTTAACACTGAGTCGACAGACTGCTTTGGACTCATCAGTGACAATCCTCAAAACCAACTTGGCCTTTGGATGTGCTCTGGCAACTTTGATCAACTTGACTTCACTGTCAAAAGTTATCATCTGGGGCAGCGCCTGTGGCTCAAAAGAGTAGGGCGCCAGCTCCATATGCCAGAGATGGCAGGTTCAAACCCAGCCCCGGCCAAAAACTGCAAAAAAAAGAAAAAAAAGTCATCCTCTGGACTCCATTATTGGAAGTGTACTTAATTTGAGACACTTGTTTACAAAGATTTGCATAGATAATCCTCTCTGGAGGCACCCGAGACTTTGCACCAATTGTATTTCAGTCTTGCTAGCATAGTCACATCCTGTCCCAATGGCTCTACTGTCATTACATTTGACTGCATAAAAGGGAGTAACAGGAGGAAGAGCTTTTAGCCATCTTCTGTGTTTCTTGAGAACATCTCTGAGGTCTGCTACATAGAAGGCATCCTTATCATCAGAAGAGGAAATTTCATTGATTTTTTGGTCCAGAATGTCCTTGGCAGTAAAACCTTCATCAAGCAAGTGGCAGTCGAACTCTTCATTACTAATGATGTTCATGGTTTCTTGATGTTTGTCTGAAATGCAACAAATCGAAAAACTAAGAGATGGAATTTAAAGAAATACTTCCAGCTTCTCACAAAGGCAGTTCTCCAGGAATTCTGAATCCCACTGTGTGTGTCCTCCGAGGAACAGTGGAAACGTTCTCAGAGCATCTGGGTGCCGCCGGCCAGCCCCATGGAGAAGCCGGGAAGCTGCTGTCCCCGTCAGCGCCTGGCTCCCGCCTGCCGGAGACGCTGGCCCGAGGTGGTGCTGGAGTAGCTAGCAGAGGGGCGGCCATTGGTGGTGTACTTTATAACCATTTACAGCATGCCCACGAGTTAAACGTTCAGTAAGTATCAAGCAGACAATTGAAAAACTTGTGGAAACACGACTTATTTG
The DNA here is from genome assembly GCF_027406575.1 of Nycticebus coucang. NCBI lineage: Eukaryota > Metazoa > Chordata > Mammalia > Primates > Lorisidae > Nycticebus > Nycticebus coucang. The sequence continues at coordinate 91,479,678 of NC_069785.1, forward strand.
TGAATGGGGATCTCAATGCGGATTTTAGACATGTGCTAATGAAAGTCACAGATTGCCTTCCATGATGAGACTGTTGGACTCTAGCAACATACTGCTTTTTTTTTTTGTGTGTGTGTGTGTTTTTTTTTTTTTTTTTGGCCGGGGCTGGGTTTGAACCCACCACCTCCGGCATATGGGACCGGCGCCCTACCAGCTGAGCCACAGGCGCCGCCCGCAACATACTGCTTTAAGCTTGTGGATTACATCTTCCTCTGCTTGTGCCTTTTGGAAAACTGTTACCTTCTTTGTTTGGGGTCATTTCAGGCACGCTTGTACCTTTGCTTTGGGTATAAATACAAAATTGTTGGGAAATTCATAAAAGATCTGCTTTTTAGTGCACTTAACAGTGAAGTTAAGACATCTAGAAATCCTACATACGGTATAGTTGGACCTCTTGGTAGTTGCTTCCTACTAAACAAATTGCTAATGGCTGAGGATTTTATGGACGTACTACATCAATTATTTCTCTCTGAGGAGTAAATGCCCAAGCTGAAAATAAACTACAGATCCTAATAGCCAAATAGAAGGAGTGAACTTGTCTAAGTGAAACGTGTAATTTGGCTTGTCAAGCAGAGTACAGTGGGATGGAAGCGTCTGTCTTTAAAACATGCAGCTGGTGAGAGTGTCGCGTGGACGCCGACTGTCTCGTGTTCACTTCTCCTCACTGACAGCGGTGCCCCTCTTTGTTCCCTGCAGAAGACTTCTCTCCAATATAAAATGTGTACCTGGTATGTTGGCAGTCACCATGTCCATATGAAATCTGTTTTCTGTTTCACACAGTGATGGCATTTTGAGGTTAGATTCATTTAATCAGCTGCTCATGGTTTCCTATTTCACGTGGTTCTCCACACATTTAAAAATACTGCTGTTCATCTGAAGAGGAGGAGTAAAATGCAGTGCCCACCTGAAGTTTCGCACAGCTAGCTTGATGGTCAGCGGCCTTTGAGGGGAGTGACATAAAGTGAGACAGCTTGATGGTCAGCGGCCTTTGAGGGGAGTGACGTAAAGTGAGACAGCCTCTAGTAACAGGTGGTGGTAACCATTGCCCATGAATAGTGCTCCGTCCCCAGCGCTACATTGGCCAGAATTCTAGAGGTCCAGAAAAGCATTCCTTTACTCCCCTTTCCCTGACCGTCTTTTAAATAATATTTAACCATTTAAATGGTGCATATTCATTATAGAAAATTTAGAAAATTTTACAACCAAATAAAAATAAGTAAACAGAAAACCTCAGTACTACCATGAAGTAGAGGTGATCCCTCTAAGTACTGTCTCTGTGTTTACACACGTGTGTTTACAGAGGAAGGGATGATACTGTATACTCTGTTTAAAAACTAGCTTTTTATATTAAATACATTAGGATAACTTCTTAGTCATTAAGTTCGTTTATTATATATTTTTAATAGTTGCGGAGTAGTCAGTGTTGTTGATAATTGTAGAATTGACTTTGTCTCTGTTATCAGACCTTTAAGTTCTCCTCAATTTTTGATATAAATAGTGCTGTAGTTAATACTCTTATAATCCATATTCATAATTTGTTTCAGTGTATAAGGTAATAGTTTGAGGTTCCCCTGAAAGCAAGACTTGTGTGCACATGGTTAATTCAGGAGGTGATCCCGGGCAACAGCACTGAGTAAGGGAGGGTTTAATCCCAGCACTCGGGAGGCTGAGATGGGCGGGAGTCACTTGAGGTCAGGAGTTTAAGACCAGCCTGAGCAAGAGACAGACCCTTGTCTCTACTAAAAATAGAAGGAAAATTAGCCTGGTGTTGTGGCAGGTGCCTGTAGTCCCAGCTACTCAGGAGGCTGAAGGAGGAGGATCACTTGAAGTCTAAGGTTGCTGTGAGCTATGATGATGCCAGGGCACAGAGTGAGACTGTCTCAATAAACAAACAAAAAGTAGGATTTGAACTGTGAAGAAGAGAAAACCAGTTCAAAGGTGTGGAATAGATCTGGAATAGAATGAGCATGCATGTTCATTCTCACCAGGATCTTTCTCCTCAATTCACGCGACCCTCCTGGTTTGCTTCCCAAGCAGCTGGGCCTACAGGCATATGCCAGCACACAGGGCTTAGTTTTAAATTTCTCATTAAGATGGGGTGTCCTCCCTCCTCATTAATTTTAATTTCTCATTAAGAGGGTTGTCCTCCCTCCTCAGCTTGTAAAGCCAATGAATGGAGCAGCGCTTCGGCTCAGTAGTGGGTTGAAGGTGGCTGAGCCCTGATGAGAACACTGGGTCGTAGTGGAGACTCAGGGTTGATGGACTAGAACTAAAGGAGGCAGATGTGGGATGGCGGATGAGGGTCCCTTTATATTTACTGCCTACTTTACATTTTTACTGGAGGCTGACGTACTCTTTAGAGACGTGTTGGCTTTTGGAATATTCCTTCAGTACATACACGATACGGGATTTAATCGTTCTTAGAGTCTTAGAACATGTCATTAACATTCAGAACAGATAGCAGGTAATGATTGCTCTTTCTTTGATGTTTTAGAATGTACTTCAGGATCTTAGAGTGCCTTTGGGCAATTTTCATCACTCTCAGGGTTACTAGTGCAGCATAAATAAGTGGAAATTTTCCATTAGATGGCGGCTGGGGGGATATTACGTCAATGTAATTCGATTTCATGTGAGAGGCAGCACTGTCAACTGCTTCTTTGCTTTAGAGAGCTTGGAAAATATAGTTTTAAATACATAAATTTATTCATTGGACCTTTTAGTTATAATGCCTCGGGTATTTTTGTGACCTAAATAGCAAGTGAAGAAATCACCTCTTTATATTGTAGGTGTTTCTCACATTTGTTGGCAATATCAACTTCAGACAGAAAAAAGCCATGGGTTTATGATAGCCCCAGGTTAAAGCACATTCCTCGTTTTCAGTGATACTGAAAGATTAGAATATTAAATTCGATCTCCCAAGTCAGGGTTTCTCAAATTTCAGTCACTTGCATGCCACTTTCATGATTTTGCTATATTCTGCATTGCTGATGCTATTAAATATTTAATGTTTTTCTCTACAGTGACTCAATTTTTGCTTAAATTTATTTAAGAAAGCCTTTATGTTATTGAAATAAATGAAAAGTAACTTAAAAAATATATCGTAACTGAAACAAGAGTGTCTGTTTTGGTCAGTTGCTCTCATAGCAGGTTTAACCTGTCCTGTGCCAGGTGTGTGACTTTGGGCAAGTCCCAGCTCCCCTAAGCCTCTGTGCTCATGGTGTGGTGGGGATGATGAGATGTGGTGCCTGGGACCCTGACGGCTCAGTAAATGGAGGCGACTCCCTACGTGGTGTAAGTGGTTGGTGTCTTTGGCCCTCTTGCTGAAAGAACTATACTGGAAATTCAGAATTACACATGCACTTCCATTCTGCACCTGGAGATGGGGCTGAAGGTGTAAGAAAGAACAGCAGACCAGAGAGCTGGCCGATTTAATTGTATCTCCGGCTTTCTAAGACGGCTGTGCAACTTGGTCAAGCCATTTATCTCCCCAAGGGTTTGGTTTCTTCATCACACCAATTAGGAGGTTTGCTTTGATTTGATTTGATCCCAGGGCATCCAGCTCACAGTGTCAGTTTACAGGGTTCTGATCATGGGATGTGGTTTATCTGAAGTTGGAGCATTTTTAATTTTGTTGTCTTAACTGGCTATTTAATACACACAGTAAACGAGGAGTGGGCGTGGCCCAGCTGTCTTCCTGTTTTTTTTTTTTGTTTGTTTGTTTGTTTGTTTTTTCCTTTTTCTCAGCCTCCCAAGTAGCTGGAACTACAGGCGCCCACCACAATGCCTGGCTATTTTGTTGTTGTTGCAGTTTGGCTGGGGCTGGGTTTGAACCCGCCACCCTTGGTATATGGGGCTGGCGCCCTACTCACTGAGCCACAGGCTCTGCCCTGCCTTCCTGTTTTCCTTAAGAGTGACTGACAGGGGCGGCGCCTGTGGCTCAAAGTGGTAGGGCGCCAGTCCTGTATGCTGGAGGTGTGGCAGGTTCAAACCCAGCCCTGGCCAAAACCCACAAAAAAAAAAAAAAGAGTGACTGATAGTCCCCAGGCGTCACGTTAACAGGTGGGTCAGTCAGTAATTGCTTTTGAAGCTGGGTGTAGTTAATTCCATAATTGTGAGCTGTTGAAGGTTAGTCCTAGTAAAATTACGTCATAAGACGGAGGTGTTTTTGGAGGATTTAATGACAAAAGAAAAACACGAATAAGCTGTTATTACATGTTTGACTCAAGTTTATGTTGAATGTTTATCAAGAATGCAGCTATTTGCTGTTGCCCTCATTAAAAACTATGCGTGACTTTCTAGCCACATAGACCACTGCTGGAGACATATTATGTCCCTTCTAGATCAGAGATTCTACAATTTTATGATTTTGGGGGGGAGGGGGAGGGACTGAGTCTCACTCTGTTGCTCAGGCTAGAGTGCTGTGCTGTCACTATCCACAGCAACCTCAAACTCCTGGACTTGAGCTCAGCCTGCAGGTGCCCACCATAACACGCAGCTAGTTTTTGTGTTTTTAGTAGAGACAGGGTCTCACTCTTGCTTAGGCTGGTCTTGAACTCCTGAGTTTAAGCAGTCCACCCACCTTGGCTTCTGAGAGTGCTGATATCATAGGCGTGAGCCACCACACCAAGCTTAATTTTATGAATTTCTGTCTCCTGATAAGGTTGATCTGGGTTTGGTAGTGATGAAGTTGAAATCAATAAAGCAAAATAAAATTTTAAAAGTCTACTATTTAAGATAGATGTATAGATAAGTGTCAGTGTGTATGTTAGCATAATATACCAATCACCTATTTGTTTCACTTAGGATATATTTTAGAAATTGCCCCATTTATAATAGTCTCCTTTTTCTTTGGAATGACTGCAAAGTTTTCCAATGAATGGATAATGACAGTTATTTAACCAGTCTCATTATAATGGATATTTAGGCTTTTTGTAAACTTCTGACATCACCCACGATAACACTTTAATGCATATGTTGTCCATATGTTAATGTAGCTGTAGGGAAATTGCTGGGTCAGAGCATATGTGTATTTATAATTTTGAATTTGAAATGATTAGTTACTCATGGAGGTTGAACCCAGGGGTGCTTCACCCAGCAGGCTGTGAGCAAGCTAAGCCCCTCTTTCTCATTTTTCCTGTGTAGCCAGACAACTTGAATTCTGTTATTACTTCCTATTTTCTTCAGGAAAATGCTGGCTAGATGATCATTACTATTTGGGCAGATTTTGCAGAGATTAATTAAATATCACACTGAAGACCACTTTCTAAACTACATGCACTTGCTGAATTAAATGGCTGGTCCTATTAAGCATATTGGAATGTACTTTTCATTGCTTCAGAGCACAATTACACCAGCATGGAAAACCTCCAGTTTGAAAATTACCAACAGATTAAGCCTTCCCTGGAGATCCATTTTCGTAACATAATGAAATGTCCTGTATATGTTATGTAAAATGTTTAGCAATAACATTATTTACACTTTATTTCTCCTTAAATTCAGAAGGAAAAAGCATGTCTGGATACTGTTCCCATTTCTTTCAGAGAAAACTAGTATTAGGTATTGGAGTTGGACTAAAACACGCACAAAAAATTACCCTCTCAGCTCTTAATTCTCTTCATTACTGTTTGATTGTGTATGTGTGTGTATATAAGTCTCAGATTTAAAGTTTCTGTATTTTGAGAAAATAAGAGTAGTTTGTGTTAGGTGAATGTTCTTTCTTCTTCACATTTAGGACTCATTACATAGATTTAGGAAAATCATGAAAGATACTCATAAACCACTATTTCTTTATTCTTCCTGGGCTGCAGTGCAGTGTGATATGCCAGTCAAGTCCTAAGGAACTCAGAAAATTTTATTTTACTTTTTATGCCAATGTGGTCTTTTGTAAAATTGATGACGTTTTCCTCCTTAATTTGACTTTCAAGTATGATCCTTAATATAGCACTGCACTAATTGACTTACAAAGGAAAAGCATCTCCATTATTGACCAATTTGAAAAGTAGTTGTAGTGTTGGATGTAATATTTATAGTGACGATAGGGGTTAAATCCTACAGAATAATCTGTAATTAATATAAATTGCTTGAAGTAATTAAAATAAAAATATAAATTAAAAACTTATTAGGCAGTCACCTTTTATGCTTTCCTTTTTAGCACATGTATTACATTCTAGAGAAATTATCTGCTTATATTTAGAGACTGTTAAATTAAATTAATTAATTAATTTATTTATTTTTTATTATTGGGGATTCATTGAGGGTACAATAAGCCAGGTTACACTGATTGCAATTGTTAGGTAAAGCCCCTCTTGCAATCATGTCTTGCCCCCATAAAGTGTGACACACACCAAGGTCCCACCCCCCTCCCTCCTTCCCTCTTTCTGTCCCCCCCCATAACCTTAATTGTCATTAATTGTCCTCATATCAAAATTGAGTACATAGGATTCATGCTTCTCCGTTCTTGTGATGCTTTACTAAGAATAATGTCTTCCACTTCCATCCAGGTTAATACGAAGGATGTGAAGTCTCCATTATTTTTAATAGCTGAATAGTATTCCATGGTGTACATATACCACAGCTTGTTAATCCATTCCTGGGATGGTGGGCACTTATGCTGTTTACACATTTTGGCGATTGTAAATTGAGCTGCAATAAACAGTCTATTACAAGTGTCCTTATGATAAAAGGATTTTTTTCCTTCTGGGTAGATGCTCAGTAATGGGATTGCAGGATCAAATGGGAGGTCTAGCTTGAGTGCTTTGAGGTTTCTCCATACTTCCTTCCAGAAAGGTTGTACTAGTTTGCAGTCCCACCAGCAGCGTAAAAGTGTTCCCTTCTCTCCACATCCACGCCAGCATCTGCAGTTTTGAGATTTTGTGATGTGGGCCATTCTCACTGGGGTTAGATGATATCTCAGGGTTGTTTTGATTTGCATTTCTCTAATATAAAGAGACGATGAACATTTTTTCATGTGTTTGTTAGCCATTCGTCTGTCATCTTTAGAGAAAGTTCTATTCATGTCTCTTGCCCATTGATATATGGGATTGTTGGCTTTTTTCATGTGGATTAATTTGAGTTCTCTATAGATCCTAGTTATCAAGCTTTTGTCTGATTGAAAATATGCAAATATCCTTTCCCATTGTGTAGGTTGTCTCTTTGCTTTGGTTATTGTGTCCTTAGCTGTACAGAAGCTTTTCAGTTTAATGAAGTCCCATTTGTTTATTTTTGTTGTTGTTGCAATTGCCATGGCAGTCTTCTTCATGAAGTCTTTCCCCAGGCCAATATCTTCCAGTGTTTTTCCTATGCTTTCTTTGAGGATTTTAATTGTTTCATGCCTTAAGTTTTAAGTGCTTTATCCATCTTGAATCAATTTTTGTGAGTGGGGAAAGGTGTGGGTCCAGTTTCAGTCTTTTACATGTAGACATCCAGTTCTCCCAACACCATTTATTGAATAGGGAGTCTTTCCCCCAAGGTATGTTCTTGTTTGGTTTATCAAAGATTAGATGGTTGTAAGATGTTAGTTTCATTTCTTGGTTTTCAATTCGATTCCAAGTGTCTATGTCTCTGTTTTTGTGCCAGTACCATGCTGTCTTGAGCACTATGGCTTTGTAGTACAGACTAAAATCTGGTATGCTGATGCCCCCAGCTTTATTTTTATTACTAAGAACTGCCTTAGGTATATGGGGTTTTTTCCGGTTCCATACAAAAGGCAGAATCATTTTCTCCAAATCTTCGAAGTGCGATGTTGGTATTTTGATAGGAATGGCATTGAATAGGTAGATTGCTTTGGGAAGTATAGACATTTTAACAGTGTTGATTCTTGCAATCCATGAGCATGGGTATGTTCTTCCATTTGTTAATATCCTCTGCTATTTCCTTTCTGAGGATTTCATAGTTTTCTTTATATAGGTCCTTCACCTTCCTTAGGTATATTCCTAGGTATTTCATTTTCTTTGAGACTATGGTGAAGGGAGTTGTGTCCTTAATTAGCTTCTCATCTTGACTGTTATTGGTGTATACAAAGGCTACTGACTTGTGGACATTGATTTTATATCCTGAAACATTACTGTATTTTTTGATGACTTGTAGGAGTCTTGTGGTTGAGTCTTTGGGGTTCTCTAAGTATAAGATCATGTCGTCAGCAAAGAGGGAGAGTTTGACCTCCTCTGCTCCCATTTGGATTCCCTTTATTTCCTTGTCTTGCCTAATTGTGTTGGCTAGAACTTCCAGCACTATGTTGAATAGTAAAGGTGACAGAGGACAACCTTGTCTGGTTCCAGTTCTAAGAGGAAAAGCTTTCAGTTTTACTCCATTCAGTAAAATATTGGCTGTGGGTTTGTCATAGATAGCTTCAATCAGTTTTAGAAATGTGCCACCTATGCGTATACTCTTCAGTGTTCTAATTAGAAAAGGATGCTGGATTTTATCAAATGCTTTTTCTGCATCTATTGAGAGGATCATGTGATCTTTATTTTTGCCTCTGTTAATATGGTGGATAACGTTTATGGACTTGCGTATGTTAAACCAGCCTTGCATCCCTGGGATGAAGCCTACTTGATCATGATGAATGACTTTTTTGATGATAAGCTGTAATCTATTGGCTAGGATTTTGTTGAGAATTTTTGCATCTATATTCATGAGTGAAATAGGTCTGAAATTCTCCTTTTTGTTTGGGTCTTTTCCTGGTTTTGGTGTCAGGGTGATGTTTGCTTCATAGAATGTGTTGGGGAGGATTCTTTCTTCTTCAATTTTTTGGAATAATTTCTGCAGTACAGGACTAAGCTCTTCCTTGAAGGTTTGATAGAATTCTGGTGTGAAGCCATCTGGACCAGGGCATTTTTTGGTTGGAAGATGTTTTATTGTTTCTTTGATCTCACTGCTTGAAATTGGTCTGTTCAGGAGCTCTGTTTCTTCCTGGGTAAGTCTAGGGAGAGGGTGTGATTCCAAATATTGATCCATTTCCTTCACATTGTCAAATTTCTGGGCTTAAGAGTTTCTGGTAGTATTCAGAGATGATCTCTTGTATCTCTGTGGCATCAGTTGTTATTTCCCCTTTATCATTTCTGATTGAGGTTAGAAATAGAGATTTTACTTTTCTATTTCTCATTAGTCTGGCCAATGGTTTATCTACTTTATTTATTTTTTCAAAAAACCAACTCCTTGTTTCATTAATTTTCTGAATGATTATTTTGTTTTCAATTTCATTGATCTCTGATTTGATTTTGGACATGTCTTTTCTTCTACTGAGTTTAGGCTTAGATTGTTCTTCTTTTTCCAATTCCATAAGATGGCTTGTGAGAGGGCGGCGCCTGTGGCTCAGTCGGTAAGGCGCTGGCCCCATATACCGAGGGTGGCGGGTTCAAACCCGGCCCTGGCTGAACTGCAACCAAAAAATAGCCGGGCATTGTGGCGGGCGCCTGTAGTCCCAGCTACTCGGGAGGCTGAGGCAAGAGAATCGCTTAAGCCCAGGAGTTGGAGGTTGCTGTGAGCCGTGTGATGCCACGGCACTCCACTGAGGGCGATAAAGTGAGACTCAGTCTCCACAAAAAAAAAAAAAAAAATGGCTTGTGAGATTGTTGATGCGCTCTTTTTCTGTTTTTCGCATGTAGGCATCTAAAGCGATGAATTTTCCTTTCAAAACTGCTTTTGCAGTATCCCAGAGGTTTTGGTAGCTTGTGTCTTCATTGTTGTTATGCTCAAGGAAGTTAATGATTTCCTGTTTTTTTTCTTCCTGCACCCATCTGTTATTCAACAGAAGATTGTTTAATTTCCATGCCTTTGTGTGGGGTTGAGCGTTTTTGTTAGAGTTGAGTTCCACCTTTAGTGCCTTATGGTCTGAAAAGATACAAGGTAAAATTTCAATTCTTTTGATTCTGTTGATATTTGTTTTGTGTCCCAGGATATGATCAATTTTGGAGAATGTTCCATGGGGGGATGAGAAGAATGTATATTCTTTATCTTTGGGATGGAGTGTTCTGTATGCGTCTATCAAGCACAGTTGTTCTAGGGTCTCATTTAAATCTCTTATATCTTTGTTTAATTTCTGTTTAGAGGATCTGTCCAGCTCTGTAAGAGGAGTGTTAAAGTCCCTTGTTATGATGGTATTATCAGATATCATATTGCTCAGACTGAGTAAGGTCTGTTTCAAGAATCTGGGAGCATTTAAATTGGGTGCATAAATATTTAGAATTGAAACATCTTCTTGTTGTATTTTTCCCTTGACCAATATAAAGTGACCATCTTTGTCTTTTTTGACTTTAGTTGCTTTAAATCCACATGAATCTGAAAACAAGATTGCAACTCCTCTTTTCTTCTGAATGCCATTTGCCTGAAAAGTTGTCTTCCAACCCTTGACTCGGAGCTTTAATTTGTCTTTTGAAGCCAGGTGTGTTTCTTGCAGACAGCAAATGGATGGCTTGTGTTTTTTAATCCAGTCAGCCAATCTATGTCTCTTTAGTGCGGAATTCAAGCCATTAATATTTATTGAGATAATTGATAAGTGTGGTAGTATTCTATTCATCTTATTTTGTGAGAGTTCATTGCTTAGGTTTATCTTTTGCATCAGTGTGGAGGTTAGGTTCTGTCCTTTAATTTCTGAGTTCTTACTTTGCTGCTGATCCATTGTGGTGGTCAGTGTGCAGAACAGGTTGAAGTATTTCCTGTAGAGCTGGTCTTGTTGTGGCGAATTTCCTCAATGTTTGTATATCCGTAAATGATTTGATTTCTCCGTCAATTTTGAAGCTTAGCAGGGTACAGAATTCTGGGCTGGAAACTGTTCTGTTTAAGTAGATTAAAGGTAGATGACCATTGTCTTCTTGTTTGGAAAGTTTCATTAGAGAAGTCTGCGGTCACTCTGATGGATTTGCCCCTGTAGGTCAACTGGCGCTTACTCTTGGCAGCTTGCAGAATCTTTTCTTTTGTGTTGACTTCGGACAGGTTCATCACAATGTGTCTTGGAGAAGCTTGGTTAGAGTTGAGGCGACCTGGGGTCCGATAGCCCTCTGAAAGCAGTGTGTCAGAATCTTTGGTGATATTTGGGAAATTTTCTTTTATAATATTCTCTAGTATGGTTTCCATTCCTCTGGGGCATTCTTCCTCCCCTTCTGGGATTCCTATAACTCGTATGTTGGAACACTTCATAAAGTCCCATAATTCTGACAGCGAACGTTCTGCTTACTCTCTTTTCTTTTCTGCCTCTTTTACTATCTGAGTTATCTCAAAAACTTTGTCTTCTACCTCTGAAATTCTTTCTTCTGCATGGTCTAACCTGTTGCTGATACTTTCCATTGCATCTTTAAGTTCCCTGATTGACTGTTTCAGTTCCTTCATCTCTGCTATATCCTTTTTATATTCATCATATCGTTCATCTCTTATTCGATTCTGTTTTTGGATTTCCTTTTGGTTATTTTCCACTTTATTAGCAGTTTCCTTCATTGTTTCCATCATTTCTTTCATTGTTTTCATCATGTGTATTCTAAATTCCCTTTCTGTCATTCCTAACATTTCTTTATAGGTGGAATCCTCTGCAGTAGCTACCTCATGGTCCCTTGGAGGGGTTGTTCTGGACTGGTTCTTCATGTTGCCTGGAGTTTTCTGCTGATTCTTTGTCATGAGTGATTTCTTTTATCTGTTTCCTTGCCCTAATTTTCCTTTCACTTCCTTTTGCTCTTTAAGTTCTTGTGCCTGAGAGGTATGATGCATGAGCCAAAATACCAACTTTGGAGAGGCCAAACAAGTCCATATTCAAAGGAATTCCCAAGATAAGCTGCATTATTTATTTTCCAGGCATAGATGATTCATAAATGATGGCAAATTGTATATTATAGTCCTTCAGTTTTCCAAAAGCAGGTGATGGCAAAGAAGAGCCTTCAGGCAAATCCAAAGTAACTCCAGTGCTGAAGCCTTCTGTATTAATCTCTACAATGTGCTACTTCATTCAAACTACTGTGACCCGTCTTTGAGTTTCAATCCCTTGTCTATTCTATAATCCTCACATGAGCATAAAGTCCAGGCCTTTTGAAAATACATAACAAAGCGGAGCTCATTCCCTTCTAGCTCTAATATGTGAAGGGATTTTGGACCAAAGAAATAAGCTTTAAAAGCAAAACAAAAAAGCCATTGGCGTGGTAATTGTTTTGCAAAACTAACCTTACAAATTCTTTGTGGACTTCAAAGCTCAGCAAGAAGGGGAAGCTTACTCCTGAGTAATGGGCGAGACTGTTAAATTTTAAATTGTTCTGCTCCATAAGGAAGCAGTTGGTTGTGTTATTCCCACAGAAGAGAGAGGCCTTCAGCAAAATGAGGCTTTGTTGTAGTATGTATTGATCTGGGCCCACCCTACCTTGTAAATCACTGGAGCTCATGACTGCTAAAACAAACAGAACAAAACCATTTTTAACAGGACCCCCAGCACTCTAATTATGTTTTTAAGAGTCAAAGAAATACTTTCTTGTGTTTATAAAAGAAACCATTAGGTGGTACCTGTGGCTCGGTGAGTACGGTGCTGGGCCCATATACCCAGGGTGGTGGGTTCTAACCCAGCCCCGGCCAAACTGCAACAAGAAAATAGCTGGGCTTTGTGGCAGGCACCTGTAGTCCCAGCTACTTGGGAGGCTGAGGCAAGAGAATCGCCTAAGCCCAAGAGCTGGAGGTTGCTGTGAGCTGGGACGCCGTGGCAATCTGTCGAGGGTGACAAAGTGAAACTCTGTCTCTAACAACAACAACAAAAACAAACCATTATTTCTTACATTTCTTGTAACCACGAAGAGACCTTTGAGATTCCTTGGAAATTATGAGAATGTCAAGACTCGTTACCATTACATATTGCAAATAATGTTTAATTTGTTTTCTGTGGAACACTGAAGTGTAGACACAGATGGTAAGCAGTGGTGAATCTGTTCTCCTGTCAGAAGCGGCCAGTGGGGACAGCGTTCCCAGCCGGCTGCCTGAGCAGGTCCCCTTGTGTGTTGCAGGTCCTTCTCCCAGCAGCCGGCCTGCTGCAGCTGCAGGATGTGAAGAAGACTTGCTGTGAGTTCCTGGAGTCCCAGCTCCACCCTGTCAACTGCCTGGGGATCCGGGCGTTTGCTGATATGCATGCGTGTACAGAACTCCTGAACAAGGCCAACACGTACGCAGGCAAGTGGGGCAGACTCCAGCTGAGTTTAAAACCAGGAGGAATCTGGAATTCTTGAGGGTTTTTTTTTTTTTTTGTAGAGACAGAGTCTCACTGTACCGCCCTTGGGTAGAGTGCCGTGGCGTCACACGGCTCACAGCAACCTCTAACTCTTGGGCTTACGCGATTCTCTTGCCTCAGCCTCCCGAGCAGCTGGGACTACAGGCGCCCGCCACAACGCCCGGCTATTTTTTTGTTGTTGTTGCAGTTTGGCCGGGGCTGGGTTTGAACCCGCCACCCTTGGCATATGGGGCCGGTGCCCTACTCACCGAGCCACAGGCACCGCGCAGGAATTCTTGAGTTTTGAGATGAATTTACAGTGGTCTCTGCAAAGTAGTTTTATAAAATACAATTAGAATTACATAATGGCAGCATGCAAAATTGAAGCTTTCTCATAAAACTATGAAGTTTAAAAAAGCAACTGTAAACTGGTACTGGGCCTGAGTAATAGACAGCTAGCTTTATGCAAGTATCACTACTGAATCTCTGTGTATTTTCCTTTCAAAATGTTGAATGAACAGGCATATGAGAAACTACATGCATGTGAAACTAAGTTGTTTTACCTCTGTGATTTTTTTTTTTACACACTTTTCTTGCATCTAAGAACACAATTTTGTAGTGTAACAAATATTCAAAGCAGTGAAACCTAGATGCATTTGGGTGGAGTAGGAAAGTGGACCCCCATACAGGCAGCCCTCTCCTTAGGCACTGGAGCCCTCACCCTTGCTGTCATGCAGCCCCCAGCACCTCCAACTCTGCATGTGGAGAGGAGAGATTCTTATCACAGCTTTAGATGTAGCTAAAAGTCACAAAAGTAACCTATAATTTATTTTTCTTTGAGTTTATAAACAGAAAGAGGGACGGAGGGAGGGGGATGGGGCCTTGGTGTGTGTCATACTTTATGGGGGCAAGACATGATTGCAAGAGGGACTTTATCTAACAATTGCAATCAATGTAACCTGGCTTATTGTACCCTCAATGAATCCCCAACAATTAAAAAAAAAAATTCATATCAAAAATGATTAGTAGGCAGTTTTTAGGTTTTTTTTTTTTTTTAAACTATATTTCTGGAAGGTAAACCTGATAGAAGTTACAATCCATCTACTTGCAAGACTCTGCCCTGCATCAATGAGACCTGGTAGGAACAGTTCCCACAGAAGCATCTGTGACTACTGCCCCTTAGTGAAGTTTTAGAACCTCAACCTCCCCAGCCTACAGATGTCAGAGCCCCTGTCTAACTCTACCTTCGCACACTTATTCTGATGAGCCACAGAGCTTTGGGTGCACGGATCTGGGTCAGGGTGCGGGAGGCACAGGAGCATTGGAAAGAAGTATTCCTAGCATCCTTACCATGTTTACCAAAGAAATAATGGCTCAGAGTGGTTAGGTGAAAAAACAAAAATAAAACCACAGTGCTTCAGCAGAGCACAATAGGTCTAATAAATGTGAACTTTGTGGATTTCTGGGAGGTGGTCTGATGTTTCACTACCCTTTAAATAGAATTGTTTCACGGGAAAATGACTTGCAGATGGGCTTTTAGAATAAGACTGTTTTGTAAGTTGGGTAATGCTACGATATGTAATGATACTCATAAAGTGTAAGACTTTTGTGTGGGATGAGGCATTTTATGAAAAATCAAAGACAAACTTGAATTCATTGATGTGTTCCAGTGCAACCAATTCTGTTCTTCAGCTAAGTAGAAAATACTTCTTAATGTAGACTCCATTAGCTACTGAACTTAATGTGCCTGTTACAAGTGACTTATATCAGGAGAACTCAGAACCCTTGTATTTGGGGTAGTTTTTTCCGCATGAAGCAGTTACTTGCTTGATCCCTAAATGTTCCTGACTCTTGGGGGGCCAGGGACGTGGTAGAGAGTGAAGGAGGTGAACCATGTGGGAGGTATCCACACGTGACATGTTGGAATCTTAGTTTGGCTTATAAGAATCAGCTCGTTTACTGTGTTTTGTAGATAATTAGATTTCATTATTTCTTTCTTTTATTTAAAATCTTAAGCTTGCTGTAATATACCACAAAATGAGAAAACATGTTTAACAGAATTAGAATACTTCTGTATCTCAGTTTATACAGTATTTCATAGTAATGCCAAAAAATTTTTGTGGATGAATTATTGTCACTTTAACAAAATTGTAAAGAAACATAGGTTGTTCATTTTTAACACACTGTTTTAAATCAGAATCTGATCTTAAAGGATGTACTGCTTTTATACCATGCATCTAAATCTTACATTTGCGGAGTTTCTTAAGTTTATAGGTAAATTTTTTTTTTTTTTTTTTTTGGTGGTTTTTGGCCGGGGCTGGGTTTGAACCCGCCACCTCTGGCATATGGGACCGGCGCCCTACTCCTTGAGCTACAGGCGCTGCCCTATAGGTAACATTTTAAAACATCTTTATTTGGGTTTGAACCCGCCACCCTCGGGATGTGGGGCTGGCACCCTACTCACTGAGCCACAGGGGCCGCTCCTGTGACAAATTAAAAAAAAGTCTTCATTATGAAAACAGGTGTAAGACTACAATAATACCAGAGATCTGATTATGAACCCACAGATAATCTTGTTTCAACTATTACCCTCTCTAATTCCCCTCTTCTGTTTATTTCTTTATATGTAAACTTTTTACTGAAGTCTAGTACACACAAATCCTAAGTATACAGCTTGACAAATTTTATATAGCCTCTTGTATTACTTTGAAGCAGTTGTCATACTTTTTTCTGTATATTTCATCCTCATATTATTAAATAAATAGTTATGAAGACCAAGCTCATATAATGAAACTATTTCCATATCTTTCGTGTATTGATAACTAGTTGTGACAGACTTACTAAAATAAATAATCCAGGATAATACTATAAAACAGTTGTTCTTCATAGTGAAAGTATCTGAGTGTTGTTTATATTTTAAGCAGATGGGAGGTGGGGAGGTAAAGAATCCGTGCAGGCAGATGTCTATAGCGGTTCTTTTTCCTGCTATAAATAAATAATTCCTTTAGTTTGAGTTTGACCACTTCCTGTGCCCAGACAAACCTACCCAGGCTCTGAAATTACTTTCAAATCAAATCATACAGCATGTGAAAAGATCTGAAAGAGTAAAGGGGTGGGGTGCAGTGGCAGTAAAGTTACTCTTTCCTTTCTCCTGTCAGAGCAAGGCCTGTGCTGGGTTATCTAGGCGAAAAGGAAAAGGGAGGGCAGAGGAAGCCTTGGGAGAGCCACCCTCACAGGGAAGGAAGAGAGGAGAGAGGAGCTGGGGGAGCAGAATGGAGGTCAGGGAAGGAAGCTGCAGAGCCCGCAGGACTTTCTGGTGAGGGTGAGAGCCCAGAGTTATCCTCATCCTTTGAAATCTTACCCCAGTCTGGACATAGGTGCCACTTCCTTCCTTTCTCATGCAGATTGGAAACAAGCTTGTTCATATTCATTGGATTAATTAAATTAAATTGTACAGGTCTAAAGAAAGAACTAAGACTTTTTTGTTTGGTTGTTTTGTTTTTTGAGACAGAGTCTCACTGTATCACCATGGGTAGAGTACCGTGGCGTCACAGCTCACAGCAACCTCCAACTCTTGGATCAGGTGGTCCTCTTGTCTCAGCCTCCCGTGTTGCTGGACTATAGGTGCCTGCTGCTACGCCCAGCTAGTTTTTCTGTTTTTAGTAGATGGGGTCTTCTTGCTCAGGCTGACCTGGAACTCCTGAACTCAAGCAATACACCTGCCTTTGCCTCCCAGAGTGCTAGGATCACAGGCGTGAGCCAGTGTGCCCAGCCCACAACTAAGGTGTTCTGTGGCGATCCCTCACGTGAGAGATCTTATTCCCTTGTGCTTATTCACGGGACACTCAGCCTGGAGCTCTGTTACCCCCACATGGTGCTGATGGTGGCGGCATCATCACACCCGCCACACCAAGACAAGGAGTGAACAGTGTTGGGCGGAGGCAGCTCTGCCACCAGGGCATGTGACTTGCAGCGGAGGCATGCTGGTCTGGACCAGAGTCAGCCTTAGTTATGCTCGCGAATAAATTTTTTTTATCTGAAAAGCTGTGTGAAATTATTTTTTGTTTCATATCTAAAAACGAAGCTTTTCTTGCTCAGTGTACTGGCTTGTATGGAGAGAGAGTACTGGTTTGTAGAGTTTTTCACTTTCATGTTTTCTGGGTAGTATCTATATTTTAACTGTTTCTCGGATCATTAAGGTCTTTGATTTTAGCCTTTTTTGGCAGACTAAAAAGAGAGGAAGAAAAAGATTGAACTTATTTGTTGAGATACAGTTTAATAATTCTAGAAAAAACTTTTTTATTTTTTCTTTGTGTTGGAAACACTATAATTCTTTTAGCAGTTTTGAAATACACAATAAATTATTTTTAAGTATGATTTTTCCTACTATAGGTCAAATAATAGAACTTTTGAATTTAATTTTTAATTGAAATCATAACTGTGTACATTTATGGGGTACAATGTGATGATTTGACATACAATGTGGAATGCTTAAATCAAATGATTAACGTAACCATCGCCTCACTCACTTATATTTAAAAGACTCTTTTTTTTTTTTTTTGTAGAGACAGAGTCTCACTTTATGGCCCTCGGTAGAGTGCCATGGCATCACACAGCTCACAGCAACCTCCAACTCCTGGGCTTAAGCGATTCTTTTGCCTCAGCCTCCCGAGTAGCTGGGACTACAGGTGCCCGCCACAATGCCCGGCTATTTTTTGGTTGCAGTTCAGCCGGGATCGGGTTTGAACCTGCCACCCTCGGTATATGGCGCCAGTGCCTTACCGACTGAGCCACAGGCTCCACCCTAAAAGACTCTTTTTGAAATTGGATTTTAATTATAACTTGAAATGTGAATTTTATTTAACCATCATTGTTAATAACCAAGAGTTACCAGTTATTGCCTTTCAAGAATGTCAGGCAAAATTATGGGAAAAAATGATTTGAAATTCTTAGTCATTCCTATACCTCACTATTCCCTGTACTGAAAAGTTGAGAAACTACTTAATTCCATTTCTCATTGATCTTTTGGGAAATTTGCAGTATCATTTTCTTTTTTTTTTTGAGACAGAGCCTCAAGCTGTCACCCTGGGTAGGGCGCTGTGTCATCACAGCTCACAGCAACCTCTAACTCCTGTGCTTAAATGATCATCTTGCCTCAGCCTCCCAAGTAGCTGGGACTACAGGCACCCGCCACAACGCCTGGCCATTTTCTGGTTGTAGTTGTCATTGTTGTTTGGCAGGCCCGGCTGTATTTGAACTTGCCAGCTCTGGTGTTGTGGCTGTTGCCTTAGCTGCTTGAGCTACAGGCGCCAAGCCTGCAGTATCATTTTCAAGCTAGTGCTGTAGCTGAGATTCTGGAACTCAGCTTCCCTCAGTAACAGGATGGCCCTTTCCAGTCACTGATAGGCTTGCATTTTATTTCTGTTCTCTTCTGGCTCTAACCCCTGCTACTGTCTGAGCAGCCCAGGAGCCCCTCGTATGCCTCCTTCTACCCGGGCTGTTCAGGCCCCTCACTGTTCTCCTTCCGTCCTCCCGACAGGCCTGTGGGGAGAAAGCCCATGATTCGAATGCTGCCCTTTTCAAAGAAGCTTGTGTTGAGTAAGTGGTTTCAGTAACGGCGGCACAGCCTTAGCTGTGGGATATGGGACTGAAGGGCAGTTGCTGGTCATGCAGCCTTCTGTTGCAGGATTAATCTCATGAGACGCAGAGTCTGTGGGGAACTGTGAAGGCACTTGACAAACGCAGCACTTCTCAGATGACACGTCTTAGAAGCACTGGTGGGTTGGATGTTCTTGAGCTTGCCGTGGTCCTCACGGGTCTCAGTGACCTGTGGGCACTCTCTGCCCGGCTTCGTTGGCAGCTCGTCTTCCAGTCCACAGGAGTTAGCCCTTTCAAGCCTCACCCCAAACTGTCTGTTCTTAATGGAACTGCTGGAGATAGAGATGAAATCCCCTTTCCCCCAGAATTAATAGTCTAGAAAATAAAAAAATCTGAATGTTATTATTGTAGGTAACCTTAGCAGTTATCCAGTGTAACACTTTCATTTTATTAATTAGGAAAATGAAGACCAGAGGTATTTTTATTTTTTTGTCCATAAAGGACAAGCTGTTTGTAGATCTAAGATGCTGTTGTTATCCATGCACCTGCCACCAGTTCTCAGGTGGGATTCTGTGTTCAGTGAGGTGTAGAGGAATTATATAATTAAATAACCCTACGTTATTTAATTGCAGCACTCGCATACCACCAATGCCAATTCTGTGCCCAGGGAACACCAGTGGGGTAGTGGTCAGTCACTGATCCCAGAATAAATAGTAATTTCACAAAAAACCCTATGTATTTTACATACCATCTAACAACACTTCAGTCACATTCTCTGCGTGTTTTTCTCGTTGTATCTTCTTTCTGGCCGTGTGGTTGGGTCTGCGCCCACTGCATACCTTCATGAACTTCTGGTCTATCCCACGGGACAGAGGCAGGAGTGACCCTTTTTTGGTCAGCTTTTCCTTCCCTGCGCCCTCTCCTGTATTCTATTGTATCCACACAAGATCGAGTGCCCTGTGTGCTCTTTGTGGAGGTGGAGCACATGTTGGGCACGCCTTCTTGTGTTTTCTTCAGAGCTGCTGTGCTAGGTCTCTCAAGAAGCATTTCTTCCCTGCCTGGTTCTTCGAGTGACTCAGTGACCAGTGACTGTTTGTTTCCCAAAACAATCACATTTGAATTACACACTGCGGTGATGTCAAAGGAGCTTGCCAGGGGCCAACACTAAGTTCTTCTGTGATGGGCATACAGTCTTCTCATACACTTACCAAGCTTTAGTGGCATAATGAAAGTGGATGGCGTGGGGCTTATTATCCATTGCCTTCATAACTTCTTCATGCTGCGTGCAAAGTGCTGGAATTGCCTTTTCTGTCTTTCGAACAGAACTTACTAACATCACATGGGGAAAGAAGGCAAATCTTACTGTACTAGGTAGAGAATGTTCCACCGATGCTGGCCTGAGTTCTAGAGGTAAATCCCTTTTATCATTGCGAATAGTACCAATTTTGATTTCATTCTTCTGAAGCAAGTCGAAAGCCAGGGTGATGGAGGTAAACTTTTTGTACATGATAAGACTTCTTCCAGATTGATCCAAATGGCAATTCTGAACCAGTCTTTTTACAATCTTGAAGCCACTATTGTAATTTCTTGGAAGGGTCTCTGATTTCCCTGCATATGGCTCCACCACAGAACAGCAGTTTGTGGAAGAATCACACAGAAGACTCACTGCAGTTCCAAACTCCCCAGGTTTAGTCGGGATGTGAAGTCTGAATGGACATCGCCCACAGAAAGACACCAATTCCTCATTGACAGTGACAGACTTGTGAGAACTGTAGTAAAGTGAGAGTTTATTTAAAACCTATTCCAAAGCTCTAGTACCGGAGCAAAGTCCCCACGCTGTCTGCAAGCTTCATGGGTTGCAGTGTCATCCAAACGTAGCTGCTTCAGTAGGGTCGCATTCTGGGTTCTCCAAATGCAGCGTGTGACCTGGAAGATTCTGACATTGTCTTTATTTTGCAAGCACACACCACAATTTAGAAGAACTCCAATTAGTCCTAATACATCTTCTTTTACAAAATTGCCAGAATTTTGGATAAATACATCCTGATAACTCTTTAACCAGATGTAGTTTCTGGTTTGTAAACTTGGTATTTACATCTATAGTTTAATTCTCAATAATCAGTAGGAAAGCATCCAGTGGTGTTTTGAGTTTTCTGTTCCTTCCTGATCATATTTCGGATTGAGTCTTCATGGTATCAGCTGGCGGTTGTCTCCCCAATCCCTTATCAGCTGTGAGTTCCATGTCATTCCTGACAGTGCTGTCCTCTGAGATGAAGGCTGCTCTGCGACTACGCCTGGTGTGGTCTTCTCTTGGGCTCCTTATTTTTCACTTCTTCTCCATCATCATCTTCTTCCTCTTAACTCTTCATCAGAATGAATAATTCCACATTCCACCGCTGTTGTTCACTATCTGAACTAGTGAAAATGTCCTCATCATTTTCTTCAAAATCTGATGCTACCCGTTCTTCCTCTGTCTCAGCTACCAGGAAATTATATTTCCTCTTTGCCATTTTTTGTGTCTGTATCATGAGAAAAAAAAATCATCGCTTGATGTAAATGGAACTGCAGAATTATCAGGTATTTCATATTTTCTGTCATAAACACCTTAATCTTCACCAAACACAAATACACTGCTGACTTCACTATGAACAACACTTAGAAAGATAGAGCCCCAGCTTTTCCTGGAAAAGAGACACCAACTCATCACTGCCAGTGAGAAGAGTCAAGAACTACTGATCCAAGAGAGCTGACACGCGACAGGGTCACGGATGGGTGGGTCTGGGTCTGATAACAGAAGTCATCAACAGTGAAACTGCAGCTCCCTGAATAACAGATACACAGCAACAAATCCACCGTGGGGTCCGTCTCTGACCCACGCTGGTACACGACTGTTAAAACCGTGCCTGGCATTTAGAAATTAAACACAGAGGGTACTTCATGACTGCAGTCTGTAGTATCGTCTCACCCAAAGCAGTTTTTTTCTGAGACAACCAAGAAATTTCCTTTAGAGGTGTATATGTTCCTTATCAACTTTGTGTAGCTTCTTTTGCCCTTAAAAGTTAGTTGTTTTTTTCCAACATATGTAGAATTAAATAAACCCTTTTCTCTTCAAATGACAGAAAGATGATGCTTTTTTGAAGGGAATTGGTTATAGTATTTTTTTAAACAAGCCAAAGCATTCTGAGGCATAAAATTTGGTAAAACGTGGCTAACAGATTAATTTAAAAGTGCACGTTCATGTGGGTGTGTGCATTTACACAAATATGTAATGATTCCTCTTCATCATCATCATTATTTATGTATTATTATTATTATTATTATTTTCAGTTTGGCTGGGGCCGGGTTTGAACCTGCCACCTCCTGTAGATGGGGCCGGCGCCCTACTCCTTGAGCCACAGGCACCACCCATGATTCCTCTTCATAGTGAATCTCATTGTCCATCATGGAACACTGGCCGTAGTCCTGTTCTAGCCCAGAATTAAAAGCGGGGTGGTCCAAATATGGAACTGTCCTATTTGGCATAAAGTTCGGGGATCCCATTGTGAACTTGGTTGCTGACAGTATATCCAGATCTCTCTTAGAGATGAGGTTATTTGTAATTACTTAGATGTGCTGTAATTAGTATGTTATGCAGATATGTGTGCTCTTGGCTGCTTGTTAGAAATATTTTATTAATTGAGTAATAATTAATTAAGCCCTCTAGTCCCAGTTTTTAGACTGTTTGCCAGAAGCTTAAGTCAACAAACTGTTTTTCACTAAATCTTTTTTTTTCCTTTATAGCACAAGGGTTACAAAGAAAAGTAGAGACATGATAGATGCTTCTGGAAATATAACAGTTTGGATACTGTTTTTGATGTTTTTAGTTTGACCCTTAGTGAATTGTTTAAATTGGTTTATTTGGTTACAGGCTCTTGCAGCATGAGCCTGGGTTAGTAAGAAACGAGAGGAAACTCACACCCAGGCATCACAAACGTGCAGGGTGCAAAGCCTTTCTGCAGATGGTGAGGGCTGGGCCAGTGACAGTGGCCCAGGACATCCGTAATCCATGCTGGCTTACAGGGTAGAGTCAAGCCAAGCAAACTGTGGGAACTATTGTAGTTTGAGTGGGAAAGATCAGTAAATGCTCTGGTCAGATAATGTGAAATCAAGAAGATGATCAGGAAGAACTTGGATAGCCGAAGTTCAAAGTACCAGAAATGTGTATTTCCATCCCTGCCTCAGAGTGGTGCAGCCAGTGATCTGGGGCTTCCTGACGGTGCGGGGAGCTGGGTCCCTAAAGTGTGTTAGAAGCAGCAGTCTCAGCAAATTGCCTGTCTGTCAATGTCACAGAACATTTTAAGAAATATAAAGTTAGTATAAATTGGAAAGGAAGGCCCTAAACTAATTTACTCCAGATACTGCCATATAACATCCTCCATATTTAATGATGCTCCTCAGTGTTTTTACCACACCCTTTCCAAAGACTATATAAGGGTGTAAACATTAGATGTCACTACCAAAAGATTTTTCTAAAGGGGTGGGATTGTGCCAGTAGAAAGTATGCAAGAGTTGGAAATATTTAATAATAACTGTATGTTTACAGTGAAAATTACTTTTAATTTGAACATTTCTTCTTTCTTCACTTAAGAGTAACTTTTTTTATAATTGGTGAGAGGAGTTGTGTGCTTAAGTGACAGTATATTATATGACAGTTATAAATACAGCTAATAGGTAAGTATTTTCCACACCTCTTAATCTTATGTGATAGACTAGTAAAGAATTCACAATGAATTTATATCCCAGGCTTGATTTGGGATGGGTTACTAATGCCCTTACTTGTAAATGTATGTAATTGCTGTTTAAAAAAAAAAAAATCACTACTGTTTATTTTTTAGCAAGTCTATCTTTTTCTGATCAGTGACACAGAGACTAGGTAGGATAACATATGTTGTTCACGAATGGAGAGTTTTTTCCCCCATGAAAAGTATAAGGAGGCCAGAAATCTCTTACTTTGATTCAAATGTAAAAGTTACAAAAGAAGCTTGTTCCAAAATCATTACAGGCATATATTTGGAGGTGAAAATATTTTTGTGACTGGGGGAAAAGGTTTATGTAGCTTCCTGTCTGTTTAGTAGCTGTTGTGTATTTTCTATTTGAATTTCTAAGTTGCTGTACAGACAAGTCGTTTAGATACACATAAGTATTTTTAAATTCATCTGCTGTTGCCAGCTTTTCATTAAAATGAATTAATATTTTGGAACTTCTAATATAAAGAATCTTATACTTTTTTAAAAATGTTCATTCTTTTAAAAAATCCAACTATTGAAAAGTTTTTCCTTTTTTCTTAGTGTTTAAAAACTTTTGAAGTGATTTTTTTGCATAAACTTCTTGTGTGGTCAGGAAATAGCAGGTTCCTATTTTAGATGTAGAAGGGACCTTTGCAGTTAATCATGATAGCTTTTTAAAATCTGTAAGTCTAATAGTATTCATACTAGGTTTTCAAGTACGATTTATTGTGAAGGACTGGTGTTCTGTAAGGACTAGATACCTCTCAAGAGTGGATCTTAAGTTTAGTCTTCAGATCCCAGCCTGACTTCCTTTCTGGGCTGACCTTTGATCAAGCACAGACTCATCATTCACATTGCTCTTTATTAAATTTAATAATAAATTTATTAAGTTTATTAGTGTGCTCTTTTTTAGCTAACAGATTTTACTTTTTAGAGCAGTTTTACTTTTATAGAAAATGGAGCAGGAAGTACAGAGTCTTTATGCTCCACTCAACCCACCCCCCCATCCTTGTTTTTTTCTGTGTGTGTGTGTGTGTGTGTGTTTAATGGGGACGGTCCCGTCCTCTGCCCAGCCTGTGATGTGGTGGTGTGATCATAGCCCAGCGCGGCCCTGAACTCCTGGGTTCCAGCGGTTCTCCTCCCTCAACCTCACCAGTGACTGGGATGACCAGTGTGCACTACTATTTCTCTGTTTTTTGTAGAGATGGGATCTCACTTGCCCAGGTTGGTCTTGAACTCCTGGCCTCAAACGATCCTTTCACCCTGGTCTTCCAGAGTGCTAGGGTTACAGGCATGAGCCACACATCAGCCACGACTGCAGACTTTGGCAACTGTATAATGACACGTATCCCCCATGACATAATAGTTCATTGCCCTAGAGATCTCCTAGTCGTCTCCCCCTTCCTCCCTTCAGTAGACCTCTGGCACCGATCTTCTTATCAATCCTATAGTTTTGCCCTTCCCAAAATGTTGTGTGTTTGGAGCTGCACTGTGTTAAGGCTTTTCAGATCAGCTTCTTTCACTTAGTGATACACATTCAAGACCCTTCACGTTTTTTCCAGGCTTGACAACTCATTTCTTTTTATTCCTGAGTAATGTTCCATTGTATGGTTGTACCACGGTTTGCTTGTCCATTTACCAGTTGAAGGATGTCTTGGTTGCCTCAATGATTTAGCGATTATAAATACTGCTTCTGTAAACATTCACATATGGGTTTTTGTGTGTCTTTGTATGGCCATAGCTTTCCGATTCATTTGAGTAAATCCAAGGAGCACAGTGGTGGATTGTCTGGTAAGACTGTGTTTGGTTTTGGGAGAAACAGCCAGACTGTTTTTCTTCTGCAGTGAACGAGCGTTCCTGGTGTTCCAGTACCTCTCTCAGCATGTGATGCTGTCAGTGTTGTGATTTAAGCTGTTCTAGTAGATGAGTGACAGCATCTCATTGATACAGTCTCCAGTAACACAACGTAGAGCATCTTTTCACGGCTTATTTGCCATCTATAGGGTATGTCTTCTCTGCTGAAGGATCTGTTCAGATCTTTTCACTAATTTTTAAATTGTATTGTTCATTTTTTTATTGTTGAGTTTTAAGGGTTCCTTGTATATTTTGGACAACGATCCTTTATCAGATATGTGTTTTGCATTTTGCAAAGATTTTCTCCCAGGCTGTGGTTTATCTTTTCATTTCTTTATAACTTTGACTCAAATGGTACAAAAGCAATTTATATAACCAAAAATTGTGTACCCTATAATGTTCCGAAGTAAAAAAATAAATGAAACCATAAAAGCAGAGTAACCTTTGCAGTGCAGAAGTTTTTAATTTTAAGGAAGTTGAACTTAAACCCAGTTTTTCTTTCACGGATAGTGCTTTTGTTGCCTTGTTTTTATTGTTGTTTTTGTTGAGATAGGATTTCACTCTGTCACCCCGAGTAGGGTGCCATGGCATCATCATACTTCGCTGTAACCTCAGTCTTCTGGGCTCCAGTGATCCTCCGACCTCAGCCTCCAAGGTTGCTGGGACTGCAGGCACCCGCCACTCTGCCTGGCTGGGTTTTTGGTTTTTGTGGAGATGGGGTGTCACTCTTGTTCAGGCAAGTCTGGAACGCCTGAGCTTCAGGGATCTGCCCACCTGGGCTTCGCAGAGTGCTGGGAGTACAGCTGTGAGCCACCAGGCCAAGATGGATAAGGCTTTGGTGTTGCATTTACAGAGTCATCACCATACTCAAGGCCAGTTAAGTTTTCTCCCACATTACCTTCTGGGAGTCTGTGTTTTACAGTTAGGTCTGTGATCCATTTTGAGTTCATTTTTGTACCAGGTGCTGTCTACATTCATTGTTTGGCACATGGATGTCTGGTTCTCACATCATTTGTTGAAAAGACTGCCTTCCATATTGAATTGCCTTTGCTTTTTGTGAAAGATGAGTTGGCTGTGTCAGTGTGGGTTTGCCTCTGGGCTCTATACTGCTGCTTTGATCTTTGGTCATCTGGCAGGCAAGGAGGACTGGGTCCAGGGCGCCCCTCGCACACCAAAGTTCATGGATGCTCAAGTCTTCATGTAAAATGGTGCAGTATTTGCGGATAACCTATGTGTCTCCTGTATATGTCAGATCATCTCTAGAATATGGACAGTCCCTAATAAAAGGTACATGGTATGCCAATAGTTGTTATGTTTTTTTTTTGCAGTTTTGGCCAGGGCTGGGTTTGAACCCACCACCTCTGGCATATGGGGCTGGCGCCCTACTCCTTTGAGCCACAGGCACCGCCCCATTGTTATGTTTTTTTTTTATTTGCATCTTTTTATTTATGTTTGATTGATTGATTGAGATAAGAGTTTCACTTTGTCGCCCTCTGTAGAGTGCGGTAGCGTCACAGCTCACAGCAACCTCCAACTCTTAGGCTCAAGTGATTCTCTTGCCTCAGCCTCTGAAGTAGCTGGGACTACAGGCGCCTGCCACAGCCTGGCTACTCTTAGAGATGGATCCTAGCTCTTGCTCAGGCTGCTCTCAAACTCCCGAGAGCAAACAATTTGCCTACCTTGGCCTCTATGTATTTTTAATTGTTGTATTTTTGTTTTATTTTGTTTTGTTTTCCCAGTATTTTTAATATAAGGTTAGTTGAATCCCTGGTTGTTTGAATTCATAAATGTGAAACCTGTGGATACAGAGGGCTGACTACGTTTGTCATTTCCTTTATTTTTAAATTTTATCTTTATTTTCATATTTATTTCAGTGTAATACTTTGCTCAACTCAGAGTTTAAGTTTCAAAATATTTGTATGTCAGTTGGATTTTTATGAATCCAATTACTTTATAATTACATATTTAAATATAAAAATAATTATTATTTTTAAAGTCATCCTGCAGTGAACCTTTTATAAAGTGAATGGTTATTCACGAAATTTACGAAACTGCAGATTTTATTTTTTGAATGTTTCTGAGAAGAAAGCCAACTATTCCCTTTTACTGATATGTTGAAATACTTTTTTTTTTTTGAGACCGAGCCTTAAGCTGTTCCCCTGGGACGAGTGGCCATATTTGTGGTATCTAGGAAAGCAATTTTTTAGTGTTTTAAGAATTGCCAGTTTTTCTAGTTTCTAGAAAGGAATTGAGGTCTAAAATCATGTGATTCTCAATAAGCGACTTACATAGACTTCAGAGCTATCTATTGCGAACGATTTTCTTTTCTTAAAAATGTTGGTCATATATTCAGATTAACATTTACAATTTCTTTAATTTTCAAAGGAAGGAGAGTTTTCTTACTTTCTAAAATCTTAGAACCTTCCAATGTTTTATGTAATACATTCAAGTATGTGAATATATAACACCATGCACTTTATCTGATTTATGTAATAAAAGGGTTTATAGATTTGAATACTGACAGTGTCATCACCACATAAGGAACAGATGTCTAACTCTACACCACCACCACACAAGGCAGAAGTGATTCAGCTCGGTGCGTGTGCGTGAGGGCGGCTCCCCGCCCGTACCGCGTCTGTGCTGCTGTGAGCCTGTCACGGGGGATGCTCCCCGGCAGCTCTGAGTTTGTCTGCATTTGTCTTGTTAGCTCTTGCCTAGAGGACACGTACTTGGTTCTATCGTTACTAGTTTAGATAAGTTAATAAAAATCTCTGCTTTTTATGCAGTTTGAAACTGTGGTAATGGAATATTGGTGTTGATGGATTTTCTTTTCAATCCCCAAACAGAGCAACATTTTGCAGACGTTGTACTTAGTGAAGAATTTCTCAATCTTGGCATTGAACAAGTATGTAGCTTAATCTCAAGTGACAAACTGACCATTTCCTCGGAAGAGAAGGTGAGTGTGTTTTTCTTTTCTCAGTGGCAATTTGTTTTCTTTCTTTGTTTTACCTTGTTTTGTAACTTTGTGATCCTGTATGTGTAGTAACAGTTGGAGATTTTGACCTGAAAGTTAAGAAACTCGGTAGACTTGTTGAGGTTCCCTAAATTTTTAGACATTAGAGTTTTTAGTGACCTCCACAACAGGCGCTCCTGTGCACTAAGATGTGTGACCATGTGCCTTCTGGGAGACAGGTTTCTTCTTACAACTGGATGCGTGGAAGAATTGTGGTCTGCACACACTATTTCTCACTAAAGAGATCTCACCCCATCTGAGTTGAAAGAAGTCATGCAGCTAGCAGAGTTGTGTACCAGCTCTAGACTGAACAGCCTTGATTGTCATCTTCCTTTAAGTCGGGCTCCCATGCTGGAGCTCACCCCGTGGGTACTTCCCTCCAGCTTCCCGTGCCTGGAGCTCACCCCGTAGGTACTTCCCTCCAGCTTCCCGTGTCTGGAGCTCACCCCGTGGGTACTTCCCTCCAGCTTCCCTCCAGTACCCCGTGGGTACTTCCCTCCAGCTTCCCGTGCCTGGAGCTCACCCCGTGGGTACTTCCCTCCAGCTTCCCGTGCCTGGAGCTCACCCCGTAGGTACTTCCCTCCAGCTTCCCGTGTCTGGAGCTCACCCCGTAGGTACTTCCCTCCAGCTTCCCGTGTCTGGAGCTCACCCCGTAGGTACTTCCCTCCAGCTTCCCGTGTCTGGAGCTCACCCCGTAGGTTCTTCCCTCCAGCTTCCCGTGTCTGGAGCTCACCCCGTAGGTACTTCCCTCCAGCTTCCCGTGCCTGGAGCTCACCCCGTAGGTACTTCCCTCCAACTTCCCGTGTCTGGAGCTCACCCCGTGGGTACTTCCCTCCAGCTTCCCGTGCCTGGAGCTCACCCCGTGGGTACTTCCCTCCAGCTTCCCGTGTCTGGAGCTCACCCCGTGGGTACTTCCCTCCAGCTTCCCGTGTCTGGAGCTCACCCCGTAGGTACTTCCCTCCAGCTTCCCGTGCCTGGAGCTCACCCCGTGGGTACTTCCCTCCAGCTTCCCGTGCCTGGAGCTCACCCCATAGGTACTTCCCTCCAGCTTCCCGTGCCTGGAGCTCACCCCGTGGGTACTTCCCTCCAGCTTCCCGTGTCTGGAGCTCACCCCGTGGGTACTTCCCTCCAGCTTCCCGTGCCTGGAGTTCACCCCGTAGGTACTTCCCTCCAGCTTCCCGTGTCTGGAGCTCACCCCGTGGGTACTTCCCTCCAGCTTCCCGTGCCTGGAGTTCACCCCGTGGGTACTTCCCTCCAGCTTCCCGTGTCTGGAGCTCACCCCGTGGGTACTTCCCTCCAGTTTCCCGTGCCTGGAGCTCACCCCGTGGGTACTTCCCTCCAGCTTCTTGTGTCTGGAGCTCACCCTGTGGGTACTTCCCTCCAGCTTCCCGTGCCTGGAACTCACCACATGGGTACTTCCCTCCAGCTTCCGGTGTCTGGAGCTCACCCCGTGGGTACTTCCCTCCAGCTTCCCATGCCTGGAGCTCACCCTGTCTCACTTCCCTCCTGCCTCCTGTGCCTGGAGCTCACCCAGCACTTCCCTCCTGCCTCCTATATCTGGCAGCCCAGCCCATGCCACTTCCCTCCTGCTTCCTGTGTCTGGCATCCCACCCCATGCCACTTCCCTCCTGCTTCCTGTGTCTGGCAGCACACCTCATGCCGCTTCCCTCCTGCTTCCTGTGTCTGGCATCCCACCCCATGCCACTTCCCTCCTGCTTCCTGTGTCTGGCAGCACACCTCATGCCGCTTCCCTCCTGCTTCCTGTGTCTGGCATCCCACCCCATGCCACTTCCCTCCTGCTTCTTGTGTCTGGCAGCACACCTCATGCCACTTCCCTCCTGCTTCCTGTGTCTGGCATCCCACCCCATGCCACTTCCCTCCTGCTTCTTGTGTCTGGCAGCAAACCTCATGCCACTTCCCTCCTGCCTCCTGTGTCTGGCATCCCACCCCATGCCACTTCCCTCCTGCTTCCTGCAGATCACTGTGTGGCTGCCACTTTGGCTTGTGGGCTTCTGTCTGTCCACATTTGGGCTGCTGTCAGCCACCTGTACCTTTCATGTAGTTGGAGAGAGAAGCGTCTCTTGATGGGCTGTTTTTCTTTGAGTGGGTTTTGTAGCATATGGGAATCTGGATGTAAAAGCTTGTGAAAATACTGTGCTTAGAGGAAATGAAACTATATATGAATATAAATCTATGGATACAAGCACAAGTTTTGTTACACACATAGGTTGTGATCAAGTCGGGGCTTTTAGGGTGTTCATCACCAAAATAATGTAGATCGTGCCCATGAAGGAAGTTTTCATTCTTCACTTTCCTGGCTCCTCACATTTCTGAAACTCGTTGTCCACCGTCACTCTGTGCCCACACGTTGCGCTGTTTAACTCCCATTTATGAGTAAGAACTTGTGTGATGTTTGTCTTTCTATATCTATTTCCTTGAAGAGAGTGATCTCAATCTCTTCTGTCCACGTTGCTGTAAAAGACTTGATTTTAATCTTTTTGTGGCTGAGTAATATTCCATTGTGTGAATATAACCACACTTTATTCAACCCTCTGGTGCTGGACAGTCACACTGATTGCATGTCCTTACTGCTATGAATAGTTGTGTGAGAAACACATGCACACAGATCTTCTTCTTTTGATCGATTGTTTTTTTCCCATTGGGTTGATACTTAGTGTTGGGATTGCAGGATTATATTGTAGGTCTAGTTTTAGTCTTTTCAGAAATCTCTGTATTGTTCTCTTAGAGGCTCTACGAGTTTGTATTCCCACCAGCAGTGTGTGAGAGTTCCCTTGTCTCTACACCTTTGCCAACATCTGTTATGCTTAATTAGTCTTTTTATAGCTCTTCTGACTGGTGTAAGATGATATCTCATTGTGGTTTTAATCAGCACTTCTCTGATGATTAGTCATGTTGAGCATTTTTTCATGACCTGTTGGCCATTTTTGTGCTGTCTCTTGTAAAATGTCCAGTCACACCCTTCTTACTGGGATTCTTTGTTGTTGCTGTTGAGTTGTTAGAATTCCTCATACAACCTGGGTGTTGGTTGCTTGTAGGGTGGATAGTTTGTAGACACCTTCCCCATTCTGCAGGCAGTCTTTTCACTCTGAGTTATTTCTTTTACTGTACAGAAGCTTTTTAGTTTAGGTCCCAGCTGTCTGTTTTTGTTACCACTGCTTTGAGGTCTTGGTCCTAAGTTCTTTGCCTAGACCAGTGTGCAGAAGAGATTTCTCTGTTTCTTCAGGTATTTTTACAGTTTCAGGTTTTCTGTTTAAGTCCGTAATCCCCCTTGAGTTGGTTTTTGCATGTGGTGAGGGGCACCCCGTCGTTGTGTACCCAGTTTCCTTCCGCAGCATACGGTGATGCAGCTTGCCCAGCACCAAGAAAATGAAAATGAGTGTCCCTTTGTGCGCTTTGCCTTCAAAGTAGCATAAACACTGGTTCTGTTTCTCAAGGATATTCACTCCCCTTGGGAGTAAAAAGATACATTTGCTCTATTATTTACAATATGAAAAAATACATGAAAGTATTTGCAAAGCGTATAATCTTTATCACTCTAGAAATATAGAGGAAGATGACGTTACTGTTCTATTTAATAGACATGTGTTGAGGGCCTACTGTGTACCCGACACCATCACAGGGCTCTCAGTATAAGAAGATTAACAAAGTAAACTTCTGTACTCCCAGCCCGATAGGACAGCAGGTAAGGTAAATGATTACAGAATGCTATAAAGGGTTGCGTAGAAGCTTTTATTTTCCCAGGGAAAATAAAGTTTAGCTTAGTTCAGCTTAGTTCACATAGTTCAGCTTAGTTCACTTGTGTGATCCAGTTTTTAAAGATGAGTCTGAGTTTGCCAGGGAAAGAGGGATGGGTGGGGATTCCAGGACATTCTAGGCAGAGGGAACAGAACATATAAATGTAAAAGATATGAAAGAATGACTGTATTCAGTTTGTTCAGTATTATTGGAATTGTGAATATGGGAGAAAGGTGAGGAGTAAAATGGAAAGATGATATAATAAATATCTCCTCAGGAGTGTTAAAGAAGATTAACTTTATTGTAGTGATGAAGTGCCTCTAAAATCTGCATTATAGAAATCCAGAGGGCTGTTTTGATTTTCTGTTGTTACCTAACAAACCACTCCCAAATATAGGGTCATAAACAATGCTATTTAATAGGCTCCGAGTTCTGTGGTCAGAAGGCCACAGCCCATCTCTGCTGCACTGGCTCAGATGGCAGGAGGCAGCTGGCAGGACGCACTGGTGCTGTAGATCTGGGGCGTGAGTCCTCCTGCTCACGGGATCTCGTGGGTCTGAAGGGTCCACGGGGGCTCCTGCACTCACTTGTCTGGCTCCTGGCCAGGGGATGTCTGTCTCTTTCTCCATGGTTCTCCCCTCTCTCCCTTCTCTGTAACTTGCTTGGGTTTCCCATAGTCTCAAGAAATCAGACTACTCACATGACATTTGGCTTGCCTCAAAAGGGCATTTCTAGAGAGCAGCATAAAAGCTGCACGGCTTCTCATGACCCTCCTCAGAAGTCATCTGGCGTCACTAACCTCACTCGTTCTCTGTTGGTTATGAGGGGCCGGCTTAGGTTTGTTGTGGAGGGTCTCTGCAGGGGGTGTGGGACATGGGGGGTGTGGTTATTAGGGGCCATCCTTGGAGACTAGCTCTCGTGGTGGTGTGCAAAAAGGACCAAAAGTGGGATGAGAGCCAGAGAGGAAGATGTGGCAGTCATGGCGGTGAGCAGTGGGGTCTGCAGGGTGGGAGAAGCTAGGGAGGAGATTATCAGGGGATACACGTCCCGCCTTCATTGTGAGAGGAAATTGCGTAGAAAGTACTGTCTTCATATGAGCTGTCTCATACTATATATAGTAAATAGTAATGTACTTATTTTAGTTAGTAAAAAAATTCAAAATATTACATTTTAATACATTCTGTTGTGACAGAACAGAATTAATCTAGCAGACCCTTGATTTGTAAGTTTATGGTCCAACATTTATTTGTAAATCTAAAGAAAAAGCCAAACCTGAATTATTTATAGGAGTACATGATTTTCGTTCCAGCATATCACTTTGCTTTATTATTTTAGATGCTTTATTCAAAGGGACTTGAGATTTAAATCTAAGTAGGTAGGACTAAATTAAATTTGGAAAGGCTACCTATCATTCAAGCTCAGTAAGATTAGGTAATGTACTTGATAAAATGCTTAGTCTAATAGATACTAAGTGAAAAGTACTTTCTAAATATGCAAAAGTACTGAAACTGTTTACTAAATACCACATTAAAAGAAAGAAAGAAATGGAGTGAAAGGCTTTGTAAGTACATTGTAAGTCAGGATTTTGAAAGAACTTGAGCCATGTATTAAACTTGGATGTATTAGCAGGAGTTGTGCGTAGAATGCAGCCTCAGCATATCTTTTTTATCTTGATGCCTTGGTTCTTAACTCCTTGTATTTCCTTTCCCCATATTTCCTGCAAGGTGTTTGAAGCAGTAATAGCGTGGGTGAACCATGACAAGGACGTGAGGCAGGAGTTCATGGCTCGACTGATGGAGCACGTCCGGCTGCCTTTGCTTCCTCGGGAATATTTAGTTCAGGTGAGTGCTCAGGTAAAACATACGAGTATGTGTGGCCCAGGGCAGTTGGCCTGACACTGGGTGGGTCCTCATCTTGCACATGGACCCATGGAGTCCAGGGCAGAGGGTTATAAAGGTCTCTGCAGCCTGGAGTGGCTGCTGTCTCTTAGTCCAGCGGTCCCCAGCCTCAGTGGCTGCAGGGACTGGTTTCATGGAAGATAGTTTTTCCATAGACCGGGTAAGAGGTTGGTTTCAGGATAATTCAAGTACATTACATGTTCACCTCAGATCATCAGGCATTAGATTGTCAGGAGGAGAGTGCTGCCTAGATCCTGCACATGAGCAGTGGACAGTGGGGTCTGTGCTCCAACAAGAATCTAATGCTGCCAGGAGGCGGAGCTCAGGTGAAGATGTGAGCGGTGGGGGGGACAGCTGTGAATACTGGTGACACTTCCCTCCCTTACCTGAGGCTCACCTGCTGTGCCCTGGTTCCTAACAGGGGCAGATAGGCCCTAGGGTTGGGGAGGCAGTCTTCCTCATCCTTAGGAATTTGCTTCCACCCCCTTTATGACCTAGAGGACAGAGGCAGCGTCTGTGATCACTTAGATCCACCTCAGCAGAGGGACCTGTGGCTCTGGGGCAGTCCTCTGCGTCTCCATTGCTACTTTCTCCTTTCACAGCCTCTTCCGATCCCCTGCAGAAAAGGGATTTCTAGGGTTTGACCCAAATACTCTTTAATTTTATTTCATAGTTTAATAGTGGCATGCACTTGATTTTTATCTTTATTTCCAAGCAGAAGAAAAACAAGTTATTTGAAATAAATAGGAACAAATGATTCTTTAGTAGTCCACTCTTATAATATTAGCATCCTACTAGGAATATGTCAGCATGATTTTAATAATTGAAACCATTGAAAAAAACATTTCCTTATTGAGCAGTTGGGACTGAACATTGTAGGATTTCTTGAAACCTCATTATTTGTTGTGATCTCTATAGTTGTTGGTCCTCTGTTAAGAACATAAACCCAGGCCGGGCACGGTGGCTCAGGCCTGTCATTCCAGCACTCTGGGAGGCCAAGGCGGGTGCCTGAGCTCAGGAGTTGGAGACCAGTCTGAGGAAGAGCGAGATCCTGTCTCTACTAAAAACAGAAAAACTAGCTGGGTGTGGTGGCGGGCGCCTGTAGTCTAAGGCAAGAGGATCTCTTGGGCCCAAGACTTTGAGGCTGCTGTGAGTTGTAGTGCCACAACAGTCGGTGACAGAGGAGACTCTGTCTCAGAAACAAAACAAAACAGAAGACATTAACTCCCTCCCCGAATCCCCAAACAAAGCAGTGTCCTGTGTCAGGCATTGCCACAAGATTTACCTGTGGTGTAGGTAGTTGTTTTATTAAAGTATGTTGCTTTTCTTCTGGACGTTTTATTTGCTCTCTTGTGTTTGAAAAAGTTACGGGGGCAGTGCCTGTGGCTCAACGGAGTAGGGCGCTGGCCCCATATGCCAGAGGTGGCGGGTTCAAACCCAGCCCCAGCCAAAAAACTGCAAACCCCCCCCCAAAAAAAAAAAAAAAACAGAAAAAAGTTATCATTAACTTACTGTTTGTCCCACCTGAAGGATTCGTCATCTAAATTTTGCTTCTAGTTTTTTTTTTTTTTAATATTTGGTTTGATGGTTAAAGATAAGAAACAGGTGATTATACTATTAGCTAAAGAGTTTGTCATATTCCATAGCTGACATCAAAGTCGATCATTTTTCATAGCAGCTCTTCTCCTTATCACCTGGGTATGTTTTTGTATTTCTCTTACTCAGATTTATGAACTTTCCTCTTTTACTTTTAGACTGAACTAGAGAGGACAGTTACCCTCTTTGCTGCTGTGTCAGTTTCATAGTGAAACAGCTGCCCCTCACAGGGTGTCTCTGATTTCTTCACAGAGGGTTGAAGAGGAAGCCTTGGTGAAGAACAGCAGTGCCTGCAAGGATTACCTCATCGAAGCCATGAAGTACCATCTACTGCCCACAGAGCAGCGGGCGCTGATGAAGAGCGTTCGGACCCGGCTGAGGACACCCATGAACCTTCCCAAAGTAGGATCTGTTGTTCGTACTTGCTGTCATCTCATCTGCAAGGCCCACAGCGAAGCTGACCGTTCATGTTCCCTCATCTGAATCTCCGTGCTTTATTGTCTGAGTTTTCCTGCAAGAGAAGATGTGCCTAGGAGTGCATTGTAGTCTACATGATTCAGTCTCTCTGCTGTTGACTTTACGTGTTACGGGTGGGGATTGTTTGATTCATTTTAATCTTCGTAAACCGCACACTGTCCATCTTCTGGAGTAGTATACAAATGTTTTTTTTGTCCCCTCTGAGTTTTATTAGGTCTAGTGTAGTAAAAGGAAAATCAGACTAAGTGAAAGATTTCTCTTTAAGCTAGGTGTTTATAACATAACTAAAAATGCAGTTGTTTCACAGAGTCACCTGTTAGCACCGAGGATGGTGGAATAGCTTGCTCCGTTCCCCTCCTCCCCAGCCCCTGGTGTGCACCGCAGGATGGCTCCTCAGGCTTCACAGCACCACGTCAGCGTCCACACTTCCCACGTCCTCCCTGACTGCCGCGGTGGTGTCCCCAGTGTGAATGTTTATATTCACCCGCGTCTTTTCAGTTGTGGTTTGCTCATTTAAGTCTCCTCACAGAATAACCCCACAGTGTTAGCGGCACATCTGCTGTTGGCATCTTTATGATACTAGAAGACCAGCACTTTTTTTTTTTTTTTTTATTAAATCATAGCTGTGCACATTAATGCGATCATGGGGCACCATACCCTGGTTTCATAGACCGTTTGACACATTTTCATCACACTAATTAACATAGCCTTCCTGGCATTTTCTTAATTATTGTGCTAAGACATTTACATTCCACATTTACTAAGTTTCACATATACCCTTGTAAGTACCATTTAGTGTCTGGTCTAATCAGAATAATCTGTAATAGAATGCTTTTATTTATGTCTTCATTTTTAATTCTCGTGTAGATCTGGAGCAGTGCTTTATTAAGGAATAAGAATCTGTCATCTGTTGTTTTTTTTTGTGTGTGTCATCTTTATTACTCTGTCCTTTTCATCAAATTGTCCTTTAAATTCTTCTACCTCAGTGCTTTCATGTCATTTTTTTTTTAGTTTTATTTGTGGAGTCTACATTGTTTTAATCACATCAAATCTTTATTTGTATTGTTTTTGGTTTTGCCTGGTGTTAACAACAGTTCTCAATTCAGAACTAACTGCAGATTTTGCCAGTGTGCTATTTTCTCATTTTTCTAGATCATTAGTAAATATTTTAATTTAGAATTGGCCATAACAGTCTCCCTGGTAACACTTCATTAGAAATACCCACCCACCGACACAGTACATTTGTGCAGAGTTTCAGTCTGTGTGATTATGTTAATATCTATGCCTAAAATGTATAATTTAGCATACAACATCCAGTGAGCTTGAGGATCAAATGAATTCCACTTCTGAGTGATTTTTTTTTTTAAACATTCCTGAATGTTCCTTATTATATTGACCCCTAGAAGTTTGAATGCTTTTCTCAAAACACTGTAAATTTTATTGAGAATTGTTACCACTTAACAGAAGGTATTTGCAAGGCATTCACTTCCTACCTGGTATTTGCCTTTTTTAAATTTTCTGATCTCTCCTCAGTTCTTCAAGATTTTTCAAAAATAATTGTAAGTGGCTCAGTAAGTACCTTGGCCGGTCCTGTGACTCCCTGGTGTGCATGCCATCTCGGTCTGCTGGTTTATAAGTGTTTGCGTTTTCCAAATGCCCTTTAATCTGCTTTTATAAGTGGCCATCTCTATAAATCTTCATTAATTCATATTCGTCCATATTATTCGGTTTTTGTTCTTACAAACTAATCGGCTCATAAGAAGTGTGCAGAGTCTTAGTTGCAAACGTAAAGTGGCCTTTTCTTTCACACTAGTCTTTTCAGCTTCTTTCTAAATAGTGTTATCTTTAATACTTTCTGAATATTTCATATTAATAAACCTCCTCCTGTACGCCTTGTCTTATGGCGTCTTTGGCTTTGCCATCGTTAGTGGTGCTGTAGAGACCTTCAGAGTTAAAAGGCATTCACTTCTAATTTCTAAAATAAACATATCACTTTGGAAACATTTAAAGAGTTTTTGGTAGAATCCCATCCAGTATTTTATCTTCTCTCTTCTAGACTTGCCGGCATCTCTCCTGCTCGTGTTGCGTCTGGGCTGTGGGTATGGAGGAGGCTCTTGCAGTTGTGTTAGGCTCTAGGACTTCCGGCTCTTGGGTTTCTGTTAGTGGTGGGTGTCCGGCTCCCTGGGGGTCTGTTTCATTCTTCAGCATCAGGGGGTGAAGGAGGAGTGTCAGGTATGGTGGCGGTGAGACACCGGCTGGGACCTGGCAGGCTGTGCTCCTGTGCCCCCTTCCCAGTGTTTATGCGTCCACTTGTATTTTCCAGAAAGCTGCTGTGTTGGCTGCTGTCTCAACTGCACCCTTTTTTTTTTTGTCATTTTAGAGTGATTATATTCTTATTAACACTAAGGAGGCAGGTAGAAGTGAAGCAAGGATTAATTTCTTATGCTTACATACTTCGTAGTGAGGCTTTTATCACCGTAATGAGTCAAATTGAGCAAATTGTGGTACTAGTGCTGAGGAAGTCCCTGTACGTTGTTGGTTATTTCTACTGTGACAATAACAGTACTTTTTATATAAGGATCTGATTTTATGAAATATACTAATTAGCATTCGTTTTCTTTCTCAGTGAACAGTACTGAGATTGTGTAAGGCATCCCTGGATTTAGACATCATAATGAAAAACTACATACATTTTGCTACTGTAATTGTTCGCTTCTTTTTCTCTTTGGAATCTGCATTTTTTTTAAAATGCTATCATTTTTCTGGGTATTTTATTTTTTTATTAAGCAGGCCTGGGCTGGGTTCGAACCCACCACCCCTGGCACGTGGGGCTGGCACTACAGACGCTGAGCTGTGACCGTGCACCCACCCTGAGTAAAAGTATACTTATTGAAATTTCCAATTAGAAAATTTTTAATTTTCTTAATGAGACGATTTTTCAGGAGATAGTTTTAAATAATTTAGTAAGTGAAGAAAATTTAAAAAGTTAAAAATTGACTTACATTTCAGGATGATCACTGGAATTTAGGTAATACACCACCTCTCGTCCATCTTAAATGTGTTACACTCAACTTTTCCCCAGAAAAGGTCTTCTGTCTCTTCTTGTTCCTCGGTGATACAGTTACAGTTTCTTAAATGAGATCAGGCTCCTTTACAGACAGCCGGCTGCCAGCATCTCCACTGGCGACAGCAGCACCACAGCACGGGTTTTTAGCCCAGTTTCTCGGACTCCCGAGTCTTCCTGGTCTCTCACCCACCCTCTGTTTCCCCCATTGTCTCCTTTGCCCCTGACTCTTGGACTTTCTGGGTGAGGAAAAGACAGGTGTCACTGCTGTTCTCTGCACTCAGCAGCACGTTTCCCCTTTCGTCCTCAATTTGATGCGTGAAAGTGAACTTTTGCGTAAGATTGAAAGCTTGAAAATTGTGAAATTGATAAATCAGTGTTGTTTCTCAAAAATTTTTGATAAAAAATGTTCCCTTCTGAGATTTTTTAAAAAGTTGATCTTCACCAGCTACATTCTCCAAGACTCTTTGGACTTTCATCTGTTGGGCAGAGTTCAAACCCAGATCCCTGAATACAAGGTTGCCTTTATTCCAGTCCTGGCTCTGTGGTTAACAGCCTTGCCTCTTCCTTAGTATAATTATTAATAATATTTGTGGTAGGAGGATTAGGGTTAGGGTTAGATGGTATTGTGGATTTTTTTTGAGACAGAGTCTCATTATGTCGCCCGCGATAGAGGGCTGTGGCATCACAGCTCACAGCAACCTCAAACTCTTGGGCTTAAGTGATTCTCCTGCCTCAGCCTCCCCAGTAGCTGGGACCACAGGCGCCTGTCACAACGCCCAGCTATTTTTCTTTTTGTTGTTGTTGTTGAGCTACGAGTGCTGAGCTGATATGGATTTTTTTTATTAAATTATAACTGTGGATATTATGGGTTTTGTTTAATTCTTTCTTTTAGAAAAACAACAGACCTGGAAAAAAATCATGATTGGTCTAAGTTCAGTCTTCTTTTAAGACCTTTAAAACTCCTTCTGCCTTTCAGTTACTAAGCAACTCAAATGGGCTTTTTGGAAACTTGGGGTTTGCTCTGATCCAGAAATCCTAATTTCCATGTGCCCATCTTTCCGTAGTTCTGAGTACAGGTACTAGCAATGCTCGGTCAAGGCTGCAAGCATCCCTTTCTCTGTGTGTGAGTTACTCCATTTACATTTGTTTTGATTTTTTGTTTCTTTTTCCTGTTTTTCTAGTCATCTCATATTTACCCTAGAATCCTTGCCATTCTTTACAGCTGTCCATACAAGATGTCGCTTTAACTTTCGTGTCCTTTTGGATTGCTGGCTGTGTTCTTAGCATTCCAGAGAGTGCCCATGTGTGCAGGACAGGCAGGGGGCCTCTGGACGCAACCGCTGCTCCCGCCCTCCCCCTCC
This sequence comes from Nycticebus coucang, assembly GCF_027406575.1. Taxonomy (NCBI): domain Eukaryota; kingdom Metazoa; phylum Chordata; class Mammalia; order Primates; family Lorisidae; genus Nycticebus; species Nycticebus coucang. Next base: position 91,520,271 of record NC_069785.1, read on the forward strand.
AGGAAGCTTTCAGAATCACAGGACTCTCCCTTCCTCGTGGGCAGTAGCTGTGAATGTTTATATTAATCATGTACCCTTTGATCGCATATAATCGTGTTGTCCTTGAGTTACCTCGTGGGTCTTGTCCCCTTAACTGAGGTCTGTAAGCTCTTAGGGTTGGAGACCAGAGCTTACATTTCTTTCTCATGCGTAACACCTAGCGTGGGCCACACAGCTGCATCTGGCAGCACTTAGTAAAGCTGGATTGAGTTGAGGAAATCTGTAGCCCTCTTTTATTCTCACAGTACACTGCTGTGCATCCACTGGTTATGATTTCCAGCGTCTCTGTTTTCTGTCCGGTTGTGTTGTTTAATTGGTGGCGCATCAAGGGCAGTCTCTTTACTGGAGATCCAGGAGTGTGTGCTCTCCTGTGAGCTCCAATTCAGTTGCTCCTTCTTTTTTGATAAGTTTTTGCCCTCTTCCATCGTAATAACTTACTGTCCTTTTCACCTCACCTACCCAGTGACACGTGTTTCATTTCTGTTCACTCTCCTAGATCACGAGGCTCTAACACCTGGTCATTGCAAAAGCAGGATCTAGTGTGCAGCCAGCCCCGTGACACACTGCAGCCTGGCCAGACCTGACTGCCTGCTGATTTTTGGCTTAAATATTGCTTTTGCTTGAAGGATCAGAAACTTTAGTTTCTGAAATCCTTATTTTTGACTAAATGTGCTAGATAATAGAATTGTAGTTCTAACACGTACCCCCTTTGTGGACATTTATTAAATGTCGGTTAGACGGTTGTACCTCCCGCCCCAGCTCACCCTACCACCTTCTTCCTGACCCTCTCACCACAGTGTCTTTGTAGGACATTTAAAATGCCCGAATATGTTATCAGTTGTTGTTCAAGTGTGCATATTTTTGCCTTGCAGCTGATGGTGGTGGTTGGGGGCCAGGCACCAAAGGCCATCCGAAGTGTGGAGTGCTACGACTTCAAGGAAGAGCGCTGGCACCAGGTGGCCGAGCTGCCGTCCCGGAGGTGCAGGGCAGGTGAGCATGAGGCCACTTCCCTCCAGCCGGGAAGTTGGGAGCTTCTCTCTCAAGTCTTACTGTATTAATTAGAAGAATCTCTGTTAGAAAAGATTTGATTAAGACAGCTAAGTGGGCACACAGTGATTCAGGGGCCTGTTAAGACATTGATGGGGAGAGCTGCTCTGCCTGCATCTCTGTGGATCTGTCCGATTCTTCACTGAAAGGTGGAGAGGAATTAGCAATTTGCTAGATATTTGCCTGGTTACCTGGAAATGCTCAGGGGTTGAGATGAGAGTTCTCTCAACCTTCAGTTTTAAGAGATTCCTGATTCAACTGTAAACCACAGTTGCTTTTTTCTAAGCATCTATTTTACAAACATTTGTTAATATAAACACTTAACCAAAGCTGCAATTAAAAGAGGCAGTTGCAAACTCTGACTGTCCTTCCTGGGACTTAAACTTGGATCTATAATTTCTGTCTCCCACGGTGAAGGAAGTTATACGTGTAATGGAAAATTTCTATTATGGCAGCACCTTAAAATTAGATCTTGGAGACTGTTACATGTTGGCATATATAGAGTTACTTCAGTCTTTAAAAGTATTTTATTTTGGTCTGGATGTAGTATAATTTTACTAGTTTTTAATGGAACATTAAAATTGTCTTAATCTTATGTTTTAATAAACAGTGCTGTAGTGAATTCCTCATACGTTAACCACTGTGTACAGATGCTAATATATTCTGGTAGGAGAGAACTCTGGAACTGGAATTACTGATTCAGAGGGTATCCTAATAGAATATGCCAATTATTATTCTTACTAATAGTAAATAAAACATGAAGGTGCCAGTCTCCCTACACTCCTCACAACACTTGGTAATTAAATGCTTTGAACTTTGCCAGTCTGGTGGGTGACAAATGATATCTCATCTTAATTTTTATTTCCATAATCATGAGGAAAGTTAAACATGTTTCTCTCTGAATTGTTGCTTTTGTTATTTTTGCCATTTTTATTATATTGTCTTACTGATTTCACAGATAGTGTTAAGGAAAGTAGCCTTCTGGTCTGTCATGTGGTCTGAATATTTGTTTGTATTAATTTTTTATCTTTTGACTTTACTTGTGCTATTTTTGCTATGCAGAAACTTTTTTTTTTTTTTGAAACAGAGTCTCACTTCGTTGCCCTCGGTAGGGTGTGTCATAGTTCACAGCAACCTCAAATTCTTGGGCTTAAGAGATTCTCTCTCTCTTTTTTTTTTTTTTTTGTAGAGACAGAGTCTCACTTTACCGCCCTCGGTAGAGTGCCATGACGTCACACGGCTCACAACAACCTGTAACTCTTGGGCTTATGCGATTCTCTTGCCTCAGCCTCCCGAGCAACTGGGACTACAGGCGCCTGCCACAACGCCCGGCTATTTTTTTGGTGGTTGTTGCAGTTTGGCCGGGGCTGGGTTTGAACCCGCCAGCCTTGGTATATGGGGCCGGCGCCCCACTCACTGAGCCACAGGCGCCGCCCAAGAGATTCTCTTGCCTCAGCCTCCCAAGTAGCAGGGACTACAGGCACCTGCCACAAGGCCTGGCTATTTCTAGAGACAAGGTCTCACTCTGGCTCAGGCTGGTCTTGAACCTCTGAAGCTCGGGCAATCCACCTGCCTCAGCCTCCCTCCCAGAGTGCTGGGATTATAGGCATGAGCCACTGCACCAGGCCCTACTTCTTTTTTACATAGTCCTATACACCAGAGTTCTGTGTCTTTGGACTTAAGGATTTGTTTTTTGCATAGAAAAGCCATACTCCAAAACTATATATGTTTTAAAAATATTTTATGTTGAAATAATTTTACTTACAGAATAGTTACAGAACAAAGAATTCTGGTATACTCTTTTCCTAATATTAACATTTCACATACTATGATATAATCAAAACTATGAAATCGCCTTGGTATATAACTAAAGTTCTTTCAGATTTCACCAGTTTTCCGTTAATTCCCTCATTATGTTTCAGGATGTCACTTTGCATTTAATTGTCATATCTCCTTAGTTTCTTGTGATCTGTGACAGTTCCTTGGTCTTATCTTTTATCCCTTTGTTATTTAAGAGGACCGGTCACGTATAATATTTTGAAGAATGTTTCTCAATTTTGACTGGTCTGATGTTTTCTTATGATTAGATTGAGTTACTATGATTTTGGGTGTGTGATATTAACCTGACCGCTTAGAGAATGTAATATCAGCGAGGTTTCTTTACTTTCACAATGTTATACTTTGGAAACATGAGTTATTTTAGTGCTTTATATTTTATATTCACATCTGTTCATTCTGCTGACTTTTTTAACGTCTGGCCGCTTGTCTCGATACCCTTTGTTGACGAATCTCCCTGCCTTCCTCATTTGAAACGCCGTCTTCCTCATAGACGGAATCTGCCTTGACTGAGTTAGGCTCTGCGTTTCCTGTTCTCCTCCATGGATCTGTTTTTCCTATTCGTGCCTCAGGACGGAGCAGTTTCAGTCACTGCTTCCTAAGAGGTTTAGTGCGTGCTGCACTGGTGTTGTCTTCTTGGTCCTCTGGTAGATTTTTATGGTGTTTTGACAAATTTATTCTTGGGCGTTTTCTCTTTATCATTGATATTGGGAGTGGAGTGTTTCGTGCTGTTCGCCAGCTGGCTTCTGAACTCGCGTCTGATTCCTGATGCAGTTCCCTTTTCATGTCACCGTAAATCATTAGACTCAATTTATTCCAAAATGTACTGTTTGCTTATTGGGTAATTATGAATAGGTTTTACCTTCATTGTGCCCTCCTCCTTCCACCTTTTTCAAAATAAGGGCTGACGGCCTTTAACTGTGTAACCTTGGCCGAACTTGGTTTCATCTCTTCACCCAGAGGTTTTGAAGGGCACCTCAAGGTAGATTCAGTTCTTTTCTTCTTCCCTAGTGATGGGTAGGTTTTTGATTGAAGTACCCTAAAATTTGGTAAGTGTACTCTACTGCCTCATAAGAGGTGGTAGTTCTCTGTTTTGAGACAGGAAAAAGAAAACTACAGTGGTTCAAATTCCCAAAGTGAACATTCCCTGGTGTCCTGTGACTTCCGGATACGGTATGTTTTTACGTGGAAATACGCTGTCTGCTCTGTTGCTGCTCACTGGTCCTCTGGCCGTCCCAGGAGGTCTCCCCATTCTCTGCTAGCAGAGGCCAAAATGAGCTGCTACCACCCAGAGGGCTGCACTTCTACATGCTGTGGGTTGGGGGAAGCAGCGGAGGGTAAGATCAGAGCAGGGCGCAGCCTTTGCCTGCGGAGAGCGTCAAAAATGTGGAGCTGGTCAGACACTGACAGCTGGTGATTCCAGTTCTTCCTGTTGCGATGGAGAACTGTGGGCTGCATTGCCTACCTTCCAGCCGACACAGTGACATGAACACTGCAGAATTAAGAACAATAAAAATTTTAACAATTTGGGCGGCGCCTGTGGCTCAGTCGGTAAGGCGCCGGCCCCATATACCGAGGGTGGTGGGTTCAAACCCGGCCCCGGCCAAACTGCAACCAAAAAATAGCCGGGCGTTGTGGCGGGCGCCTGTAGTCCCAGCTGCTCGGGAGGCTGAGGCAAGAGAATTGCTTAAGCCCCGGAGTTGGAGGTTGCTGTGAGCTGTGTGAGGCCACGGCACTCTACAGAGGGCCATAAAGTGAGACTGTGTCTCTACAAAAAAAAAAAAAAAAAAAAAAAATTTTAACAATTTAAAGCAATGGTATATTGCAGATGTACCATTTGAATGTTATTTTCTATAAGGGTTCAGGATCTAGAGGTAATCTCTTTAGGCTGAAGGAGATCAAGGAAACCTCATAGAGAATGTGAAACTTAGTAACTAGGGCTTGAAAGTTAGAGGGGAGTTTGCCAGATTAAGACCCCTGACAAACGTGCAGAGCCGTGCAGAGATGGCTGGAAGCCTGAGCCTGGCAGTCTGGGCTCTCTATCCAGGGATCTGCTGACGTCTCTCTAGCCCAGGGGTCAGCAGACCTTTTCTTAAAGGAGACGAGAGCATAAGTATTTGGGGCTTTGCAGGTTGTGTGGTCTCTCGGCTATTCCTGTAGTACAAAAGCAGCCATCTGTAAATGAATTGGGTGGGGATGTGCTCCAAGAAAACCTTCATTCGTGGATGATAAAATTTGAATTTCATGTCATCTTTTGCATGCCATGAAGTGTTCTGCTTTTGATTCTTAGCCATTTAGAAATGTAGAGACCATTCCTAGCTTGTGGTCTGTACAAAACTAGTTGGTGAGCCACATCTAGCCTGCAGGCTGAGACTTGCTGACCCTCACTTAGTCCACCTGTGACAGATTAGAAGCACGTCCTGCGAGTGAACTGTGGGGTCTACAGTCTCACTTGGGAAGTGCCCCGTGAAGATCTGAAGTTGAAAACTGTGGGAGATGTACATTGAAGTGGTTGGAAAATAATGGCTCATTAGTTAAACCTATAAACAAATACTTAGAAAATCCAAGAGTATAAAAGATACCTTAGCTCATTCTGTAGCATTTTTTAGTGACTTTAGAAAGGAAGGCAATTTAGTGATGTTGTGTTCTTACAAATAAATAGCATTTTTTAGGGCCTACTTGATCAGGATTGTCCTAGGAGCAGTGTATGTTCTGACGACAGCTGCTGACTTACTGGGATGTGGTCCTCACTAAAATAGTGAGGTGGTGATAGTTGCAGATTAATCATTAAACACCAGAGCAGTGTCTGTGGCTCAAAGAGTAGGGCACTGGCCCCATATACCAGAGGTGGCAGGTTCGAGCCTGGCCCCAGTCAAAAAACTGCAATTAAAAAAAAAATCATTAAATGCCATATTCCTTCTGCAGGGATGGTCTATATGGCCGGCCTTGTTTTTGCTGTTGGTGGCTTCAATGGCTCGTTAAGAGTCCGGACTGTAGATTCCTACGACCCGGTGAAGGACCAGTGGACCAGCGTGGCTAACATGCGGGATCGGAGAAGCACACTGGGGGCTGCCGTGCTAAATGGGCTGCTGTATGCCGTGGGAGGCTTCGATGGGAGCACAGGTAACCCCCTTTCATCTAATCTACATTGCTGTTGGAATTAACATAGCCAATTTTATAGAACAATTAACATAGTAGCCAATTTTATAGAAGAAGTTGTGGGAAAATCAGGACACATTTTAGTGTTTTAACAGATATTTAAAGATAAATTTAAAAATCTGTTGCGGTGGCTCATGCCTGTAATTCCAGCACTCTGGGAGGTTGAGGCAGATAGATTGCCTGAGCTCAGAAGTTGAAGACCAGCCTGAGCCAGAGCAAGACCCTGTCTCTACAAATAGCCGGGCGTTGTGGCTGGCGCTTGTAGACCCAGCTACTTGGGAGGCTGAGGCAAGAGGATCACTTGAGCCCAAGAGCTTGAGTTTCCTGTCAGCTGTGACGCCATGGCACTCTACGGAGGGCAACAAAGCGAGACTCTGTCTCGAAAATAAATAAATAAATTAAGAAGAACAACAGTTTCATTAAGAATTTCCTTAAATGATGTATAAGAGCTACGTACGTAAACGTTCTATTTTACGCGTCAGCATCAGTCATCTCACCAAATTTACAAAGCTCCCGAATGTCAGCAGAGTGGGTATGAGCCCTGTGGGGAGCAGCAGGCTGCTCCTTTTTATCGTGTTCTTGATGTGTTTATTATATTCCACCGTTTCCTTCTTTAATTTCAGCCCAATGTCACATACCTGGATTATGTTTCCTCAATAATACATATGTAAAAGAACAACTGAATTTTTTTTATAGGAGGAAATGAAGAGTGTTGTGCTTTGTTACAGGTTTATCATCAGTGGAAGCGTATAACATAAAGTCTAACGAGTGGTTCCACGTCGCCCCGATGAACACGAGGAGGAGCAGCGTGGGTGTCGGGGTTGTGGGAGGTAGGTGCCCGCGCTCCCTTCAGGAGGTGGCTCCAGGTGCATCCCGCTTCCTGATGCTTGAGAATGGCTCTTCCAGTAATCTAAACACCGGTGTGATTAATGGACACTCAAATTATCATTTAAAAAAGAAAAATAGTGGTGGCGCCTGTGGCTCAGTGAGTAGGGCGCCAGCCCCATATGCCGAGGGTGGCGGGTTCAAACCCAGCCCCGGCCAAACTGCAACAAAAAAATAGCCGGGTGTTGTGGCGGGCACCTGTAGTCCCAGCTGCTCGGAGGCTGAGGCAAGAGAATTGCGTAAGCCCAAGAGTTAGAGGTTGCTGTGAGCCGTGTGATGCCACGGCACTCTACCCGAGGGTGGTACAGTGAGACTCTGTCTCTACAAAAAAAAAAGAAAAATAATTATCCTCTCTATATAAATTAATCTGTGTAAAAGGCCTGCCCTCCTTCCTCTCTCTCCTTCCCTTCTTTCCCCCTCCCTCTCTCTGCTTCTTTCTCTTCTGCTGTGTGTCCTGTGTGGAAGATGATCATCTGATCTTAGTATACAGAGCCTGTCACAAAAGCGTATACACATGTTAAGAAAGGAAAATATGGTATTAAATTTGTAATGCTCAGGTTACATTTGACTTCTGCAATTACAAAAGGTGCTCACCACAACTGGTATTCATCTTTTGTTATTGGTATATATTGAGTATTAACATTTTAATACAGTTTTTTCTTTTCTTGCTTTCTTTTTTTTTTTGAGACACAGTCTGACTTTGCTGCCCTGGGTGGTGTGCCGTGGGGTCATAGTTCACAGCAACCCAAACTCATGGGCTTAAGTGATCCTCTTGCCTCAGCCTCCCACGTAGCTGGGACTACAGGTGCCCGCCACAACGCCTGGCTAATTTTAGAGATGGGAGTCTCACTCGTGCTCAGGCTGGTCTCGAACCTGTGAGCTTAGGCTATCTACCTGCCTCGGCCTCTCAGAGTGCTGGGATTATAGGCGTGAGCCACTTCTTCCAGCCTTTTCTTAGCTTGTTTATACATTTTTTTTTTTTTTGCACCCTCCGTAGTTGTTTTGAGAAGAAGTCAGCTGACATATTTGTGAAATTTTATCTCTGGAGAAAAGCTGTTTAACATTTAAGGAATGGATTGTTATAGTTATTTATTCATATCCTACTTCGTCCCCCCAACACTGCAGAGGTCCTCAAACTTTTTAAACGGGGCCAGTTCGCTGTCCCTCAGACGGTTGGAGGTCCGGACTATAGCTTAAAAAAAGAAATAAAAAACTATGAACAAATTCCTATGCCCACTGCACATATCTTATTTTGAAGTAAAAAAACAAAATGGGAACAAATACAATCACACCACCTCATGTGGCCCGTGGGCCGTAGTGAGGATCCCTGCCCAACAGAATTTAAAGAAGGCTCTAAATGTTACTCTTTGTTATTTTCTTCTAATACTGGCTTGGGAAAATTTGTGGGTTCCCTCCTCCTCTTCTTCACCATGAGTGTAATTCTCTGTATTCAAAAAAAAAAAAAAACTTTATTGAGATACAATTCACTCACTTAACTTACATAATTCAGCATGCATCCATCATCACAGTTCATGTGGGATATTTTTCTTACCCCCAGAAGCAGCACTGCACCCCTGAGCCATCAGCCCCTGTCCTGCTCAGGGGGGACTAATCTACTCCCTGCCCTTGCATAGCTCTGCCTCTTCTGGACCTTTCATCTGTTTGTTAATGAAATCGTGTAGTGTGTGATCCTTGGTGACTGGCTTTTCACTTAACAGAATGTTTCTGAGGTTTATCCATGCTGTAGCATTTATTAAGTAATGTATGATTTTTATTACCAGGTAGTACCCCATTTCTTTCAGGTATTAACTCTCAATTTAACTCTTTTTTTTTTTTTTTTTTAGTTTACTAAGATACTTTGGATATTTAATTTCATTTTCCAGAATGTTGTTCGTTTATCAAAGTCTTATCTAAAGATATGTGAATGTACTTTCTGTTCTATCAAATTATTGATGAAAATATAAAATTAATAGCATAAGCTATATCCTAAAGATCTTTTTTAAATTTATTTTTTATTTTTGTAGAGACAGAGTCTCACTTTATCACCCACGGTAGAGTGCTGTGGCGTCTCAGCTCACAGCAACCTCCAATTCCAGGGCTTAGGCAATTCTTTTGCCTCAGCCTCCTGAGCAACTGGGACTACAGGCGCCCGCCACAACGCTCGGCTGTTTTTTTTGTTGCATTTTGGCCGGGGCCGGGCTTGAACCCGCCCTCGGTATATGGGGCCAGCACCCTACCCACTGAGCCATAGGCACCACCCCTATACCCTAAAGATCTTTATAAAATTATTTGATTACTCCACTGACCACCATTAGACAAAGCCTTAATATAGTTTATAACAATCAGTAACACTTTAAGGGGCAGCTGCTACCCTAGGGGGAAATATATTAAGGTCTTCTGACTTGAAGAACGCTTTCTTATAAACCTGGCTTTCTTTGTGATTTCCTGCATAGGCTTGCTCTATGCTGTAGGGGGCTACGACGGAGCTTCGCGGCAGTGTCTGAGCACGGTGGAGTGCTATAACGCCACGACCAATGAGTGGGCCTACATAGCAGAGATGAGCACCAGGCGCAGCGGGGCAGGTAAATGCCAGCCTCAGCTGGCATCCGGAACACAGAAATTATGGGAAATAATTAGATGGGTGAAATGATTCATTGGCATTTCTGTACACTATCTGAAAATGTGCGATATGCTGATTTAGTGGCACTGTTGAATATCTTTTGAGTTGTGCAGGAAGTGGTAGGTAGCTAGCTCTACTTAAATTCTACTTTGTGAAGTTTAATTTCTAAAGGCTCTATGTAAAGACTTCTGTGTTTCATTTGTATGTTCATATTGGTTAGTATTCTTTTTACTTTTTTTTTCATACTTACTGGGGAACTTGTTTAATAGTGTTTTTCATATCTCTTATATATTTGGGGCTTTAATACTGAATTAACTTCTTTGAGGATATTGTTTTCAAAAGGAATATATTAAAGGATGTTTTTCCTCTGTGCGTTTCACCTACAGATTTATTTTATTTTATTTTTTTAAAGGAAAGCATGAAACAAGGTTTACTGAGAAATAGAAAGACAGGTTTACGGAGTAAGAGAGTTTAGAGAGTAGGATGCACTTGGTGTAGGCAGCAGACAGGCCTCCATTGCCAGGGCAGGTGGGCAGGGAGGCCTGTTACTTTATTTTTGATGAGACTCTTTTTTAAAAATAATAGGACTTATTAAGATCTTTATTTGTCAGTTCTTTTTATTTCCATTTCTTAAAATGGAGGCTTTGATATCAGCTTGCTTTTATTATGGATTATAATTTTAAAATTATAGATTATAACTATAAAATTATTTTAGTTAGAAATCACTTGAATAAACCCTGGTATGTTACATATTTCCTTTTCTTTTTACTCTACTATAGTTTGGTTGGTTGTCTTTTATAGGTGTTGGTGTATTAAACAACTTACTGTACGCTGTAGGAGGTCATGATGGCCCTTTAGTACGAAAAAGTGTTGAAGTATATGACCCCACCACTAACACGTGGCGACAGGTTGCAGATATGAACATGTGCAGAAGAAATGCAGGTATTTGTGCAATTTAAGATTGTATTTTGTATATGGGATGTATTTAAAGTTATACGAGTATCACTTTGGATTTCCTTTGTTCTTTTACTTACTGTGTTCTCTGACAGACTTTGAACACTATTGAGGCAGAAACTTAGGTAATAAATCCCAGAGTGTGTGCCTAACAGTATCTGGAGCACCAGAGGTTGTTGGAACACTTGAGTCAACTTACAATTTCTACTAGCCGCACTCTTGGGTGGTGAATGTGGAGACTCCTCCCTTAGTTGAGCCTTCTTCATTTGATACTAGAATTTATTCATTCTTACCACAGGTACCACATACTGGAGATCCCAGTTCTTAGGGAATTTAGTCAAGTAAATATTTATAGTTGTTTAAAAAGCTAGTGGATTATCTGAATCTGGAGGGTAAGCCTGAAGAGATGACCCTATATGATGGAGTTCAAGATTTTGAGAAGATGGAAAAAAACTAAAGAACAACAAATAATAATTTAAAGAAAGCAGAAGTCTTCACGATTAAGAAACTAACACTGCTGCTTGGAAAAAAAGATATAAAAAGGAGAAATAGAAATGGAAGGTAGATTCGGGATAACTAGGTGGCTTGTCAGGAAATGCTAGTCTTCAAAGTACCATTCTCTTCATGCCATTTTCCATAGTCTACAGTGAGACCCTGATAATTCTGTCAGTCACTGTCCACCACTGCGTGATGTTGCAAGACGCAGCCAAAGTGCTCTTCCTGGTGTCCCCTCACTCACATGTAATTCCTGGGCAGACTCAGTCTGTGGGACTGCAGCACTGCCAGCTGCACGGCAGAATTTATTATTAATTTTGTTTGACTTTGTACCTTGTGTAGTTAATTGTGTTTGGTGAGACACTAAAAGCCTTTCGGCTGTAGGTAGCCTAGAACCACGGTGAGACCCTCAAACCCGAGCCTGGGTGGAGTAAGCGACTCCAGCGTGTACTGAGTTGGAAATGCTGCGGTGACGTGTGTACGTGCCTCCTGGATTGGGACATTTATTTGCAATTTGCATTTTCATGATTATTTTTCTGAAGATTATAATAATCTTATTTTTTCTTTGTGTGTGTTTATTGATTTTGTATCAGAATTAGCATTTCTTTCATCTAGAACAATAAGGAGATTATTTGTATTTATAGAGCCGTCATTATCTTGCCCTTTGAAAATTTTTGTGGGAAGGGGTAGGATTTAGGAAAAGGATTTTTTTTTAAAGTCTCTGTTGAAAAATTGTTTCATACTTTGATTTGAACAGTAGTTAATTGAGCTTTCTTTATTTGGTAGTCATCAGAAAAAGAGAAATGTGAAGGTTAGTCATCAGTCTTTTCCTTCTCAATCAAGCATATTTATTTTCCATCCAAATAATAAAATTTAAATAATTTACTTATATAATTTATAAAGCAGTATAATCCTACAGAACACATAATTTTCTGTTATTTATATAAGCTAATGAAGAGAGTATTTTAAAATGCTGTATTTCTGATAATCTGAACAAACTTCTGGTAAGATCTATCTAGCCCTTCCTTTATAATATCCTACGAGGAAGATCTCATCCAAGTACCTAAATTGGGAAGAAAAGAGAGGAAGGCATATATTCAAATTAAAATGGGGAGAAGTGAAAGCATTCATGTAAATGCAGGCAACTTATAAGTCAGATTTCAAAACTTTTCATCAGTATGTTTAGTTATGACGTTAATGAGAGCGAAAATGAAGTAAATTGGAATTGGACGTTATACAACTTGTGCTACAAAGCACATCTGTGATAGGCTGTAAGTATAAGGAAAGTGCATCCCTCTGGCAGAAAGATTTGTCTCCTGTCTGCCTGAAGGGAATCTGTTGTAAATTAGTAGAACTGGTGTCTTTTGGATGCGTAGCTAACAAATTCAGATGCATGTAGGGACTGACCTCCCTAGCTACAGTGGGTCACTCTAATCTGTGAGTCCTCGTGGATGTAACTGGGAAAGCTCTTCAGGAAGACGATTCCTCCTTCCTCATTCTCTCTGTCACAGCAGGCCATTTAGGGATGGTGGTGTCTGTCACAGTCCTGTGCTGTCCAGCAGGGAGCTGGGCTAGAGACTTGCACACACGTACAACAGCTTTGGGGCACTTGGGTGGCAGTTTTTGCTTCTAGTATTTGAACTACATTTAAAATGGTATGAATTTGTTTTCTGTCAAGAGACTAGAATAGTAACACTAAAGAAAATACACATCTTTTGCACAAAACAGAGTAAAGAACTTTTCAATGCTATAGCGAGGTTTGGGCTTATTATTTCATTAAGAATCTATAAGCATTTAATAAAATATCAGATGTTCCCCATAAATATGTACAAATATAAATTATCAATAAACCTATATTAAAGATCCACAGACATCTTATCTGTTAATTCTGTTAAGAAAACCATCTACGGGCGGCGCCTGTGGCTCAGTGAGTAGGGCGCTGGCCCCATATGCCGAGGGTGGCGTGTTCAAACCCAGCCCCAGCCAAACTGCAACAATAACAACAACAAAAAAATAGCCAGGCGTTGTGGCGGGCGCCTGTAGTCCCAGCTGCTCGGGAGGCTGAGGCAAGAGAATCACGTAAGCCCAAGAGCTGGAGGTTGCTGTGAGCCATGTGACGCCACGGCACTCTACTGAGGGCAGTAAAGTGAGACTCTGTCTCTACCAAAAAAAAAATAAAAAAGAAAACCATCTACAAAAGTGCAAAGCCCAGAGTCCTCTAATAAGAGTTCATAATAGCACTGGCCCTTCTTAGCATATTAAATATACTTTATTTTTGCACTTAATCCATTCATCCACAGAAAGAATATTAAATATACTTCAAACAAAATTAAATTGAAGTAATGAGCTTTTATTTATTTTTTTTGCATTTCATTTCATTTTTTAATCTTTATACCTACATTCTTTTTTTTATTAAATCATAGCTGTGTACATTGATATAATCTTTGCACTAACTTACAGTAAAAAATAATTGCACAAGTATTCAAAAAAGTATGCAGAGGACTCTTATTCGTTGCAATATCATTGATAAGTGCAAAGCAAAAAATAAAATAACCAAATATCCCTCGGTAAAGTATGATTAAATAAATTATGATATTATCATACATGGAATGCTCTTAAAATACATTAAAAATTATGTACAGTTGTATTTTTAACTTGAAGAAATGTACAAGGTGTATTGTTTGGCAGAAGTGGGTAAGTAATAAAGTGTGAGCTACTTTGGGATTGAAAAAGGAAGTGTTTGAGTATTTATGCATAGAGAGGCATTAGCCAGAATGGGAATCATAATTTTGATGGTTATCAGTGGTGATCTTTTCTCTTTTATACTTTTCTAGTATAAAAGAACTGAGTTATTTTAATAAATAAATGCTATTTTTCTCCCCTTTTAAAGGAGATAAAATAGTTAACCATTAAGTATAGTAATTAAAATTAAGAATTTTTTTTTACTTTCTGCTAATAGATTTTTTTTTTCCTTAGGATTCCTTAAAAAGCTGACTTTGGGAGAGTTACTACACTTTTTTGACCATTATTTTTTTATTTTATTTTATTTTAGTAAAATGTGGATCAAAATTGTTTCTAGCCTATAAAGTGAGATTGTTGTGAAAATCAAATGAAGGGACGCACACACACAGCAGCTGCTGCTGACCTGGCAGTCTCCATGTGCTGCTGCCGTCTAAGTGTCTCTGCCTCAGACAGTGTTCGTGTTCACATTCATCCAGATTTTAAAAATAATTGTTTTCTCTATCATTTTTTAAAGGCGTCTGTGCAGTTAATGGTCTGTTGTATGTTGTTGGAGGAGATGATGGCTCCTGTAACTTGGCATCTGTAGAATATTATAACCCAACAACTGATAAATGGACGGTCGTGTCGTCATGTATGAGCACAGGAAGAAGCTACGCAGGTAACGACCCGCGCTGCCCGGGGTCTCTGTTACAGTGCAGCTGGTCACATGTCTAACGACCCGCGCTGCCCGGGGTGTCTGTTACAGTGCAGCTGGTCACATGTCTAACGACCCGCGCTGCCCGGGGTCTCTGTTACAGTGCAGCTGGTCACATGTCTAACGACCTGCGCTGCCCGGGGTCTCTATTACTGTGCAGCTGGCCACATGTCTGAGTTCATGTGACCAAGGTTTTTGTTATGAGAAAATTATTTCATTGATGTATACTTTATATCTTACATTTAAAATAATTAATGTGGGCTGGGTATAGTAAGTAATACACCACTATTCTTTTGTCATTACACAGTCATTTGTGTTCAAATCCCAAATCTTTGCAGTATAGAATTGCATAAAAAAGATATCACTAAAATCTATGTGCAATGGAGAGACATTCACCACGCTGCCAGGCTCTGATTCCTCACACGTCCAAACTGTGTGATTCCTGCGGCCCCCGTAAGCAGGCTACCTGGGACAGCCTAACAGAGATGCTGTGGAGTGATATTTCTTTCTTAAGCATTGGTTGAATTATAAAACGCCACTTTAGGTCCATTTTCTTAGAGTAATGGTAAAACTCTCTCTAATAAATACAATGGTTAAGTCAGCACAACAGGCCTAGTTCCTTATGTTGATCACCTCCATATGTTGACTGGTCTCTCACAGTCTCTTGGGTGGTCAACTTACAGATGTTCTACTGTGTATTGAAGAATTTTTGGAGATTTGGTACAATCTGCAAAATGAGACAAACCGTGTAGCCTAGAAATATTGAAAAAATTAGGAAGAAGTAATGTATGTCATGAATGCATAGAATATATATAGATACAGGTTTATTTCATCATTTGCTACCATAAAATGTGTACAAATCTATTGTAAAAAGTTAAAATTTGTCAAAACTTAACCTACACAAACACTTAAGAGCCTGCACATGGCACCATTTGCAGTTGAGAGAAACATGAACAAATGCAGCATTAAATCCTCATTACATAAAATCAGCTGTGCTGAAGGCTGTACCATTGCAATAATCCACAGCTGCATCCTGCTGCCGTGGGGTTGAGCTCAGGTGCCACGAGTGTCTGAGTGTCTGCTTGGAGCAGGCGTCCTCAAACCACGGCCCGCGGGCCACATGAAGCGGTGTGAATTGTATTTGTTCCCATTTTGTTTTTTACTTCAAAATAAGGTATGTGCAGTGTGCATAGGAATTTGTTCATAGTTGTGTTTTTTTTTTTTTTTTAACTATAGTCCGGCCCTCCAATGGTTTGAGGGACAGTGAATTGGGCCCCCTGTTTTTTTGTTTGTTTGTTTTTTTGAGACAGCCTCAACCTGTCATCCTGGGTAGAGTGCCGTGGCATCATAGCTCACTCCAACTCCTGGGCTTAAGCGATTCTCTTGCCTCAGCCTCCCAAGTAGCTGGGACTACAGGTGCCCACCACACCGCTCAGCTGTTTTTTGGTTGCAGCCCTCGTTGTTTGGCAGGCCCCGGGCTGGATTTGAACCCGCCAGCTCAGGTGTATGTGGCCGGCGCCTTAGCCGCTTGAGCCACAGGCGCCGAGCCTGGCCTCCTGTTTAAAAAGTTTGAGGACCCCTGGCTTGGAGCCTGGTGTGGTGGTGAGCTCCGAGGGAGCAGTTCATTTCTGCAGCAAATTGCCTGTCACAATAAAAGCCATCTCCTGCAATTCTGGTGTATTTTTCATTGTGTTTAATACAATACCATGAGACCTTGAATAACATTGTGGGACCTACGTGAAATGCTACTAGTGATGCTGGAAATATTCTCAAGAACCAGAGAAAAGTCACCATGTTACTAGAAAAAGTTGAATTGCTTAACGTGTGCAGTGGATTGAGCAGCAGTTGCCACTGTTTCCAGATAAATGAATCTAGGGTAAGGATGATTGTGAAAAAGGGAAGGAAATGCATGAACCATAGCTGTCCTATGTCAGCAGGCACCAAAACTTGACACCTTTTGATTTCGTATTGAAAACACAGCTTTTGTGTGTGCAGGATTGCTGTGAGAAAAGCGTACCTATAGACTCTGATGTGATTCAAGGCAAAAACGAAATTATATGACAACTTACAGCAAAATGAAGGTGAGCGTCTAAAGCTGGACAGCGTCTAATGCTAGCAAAGGACGACGTGATAAATTTAGAAAGAGGTTTGACTTTAGAAAAGTCAAGTTAACAGAAGCAGCTTCTGTCAGCTGAGAGGCAGCAGCTGAGTTAAGAAAGTCGCTGAGAAGAAAGGGTATGTTCCTGAACAGGTTTTAAGGGCAGACAGGCATCTCTTTTTCTAGGGGAAATGCCTCAGAGAGTATTTATTGGTAAGGAAGAGAAGCGAGAGCCAGGACTTGAGGCTCTGCCATTTGTGCACAAGCACTCAGCTTGGGACCAGGGCGGTCCTTGTTTATAAAGCTGCTCACCTCCCAGCCTTGATGGAAAAAGACAGATGCCAGCCAGTGATCTGCTTGTACTACAAAAAGGTCTAGTCTGCTTGAACCCCTTCTCTGTATTTGTTCCTTCAGCACGTTCCTGATGTCAGAAGGCACTTTGCCGATAAGGCATGCCCTTTTAAAGTTATTTTGATACTGGGCAATGCCCCTGCTGTCCAGAACCCTGTGAGCTCAGTACTGATGGCCCTGAAGTGGCTCACTTGTTCCCAAACACAGTGTATGGAATCCAGCCTCTAGATCAGGCTTGTAAGGCTTAGTACACAGGGCATTCTATGGAAAGGATTGTCAGTGCTGTGGAAGAGAACTCCAAAAAGAACATCATGAAAGTCGGGAAAGGTTACACCATTGAGTGCCACCATTGTTATGAGAACAGCAGTGAAAGTCAGCAATCCCAAAACAATCAGTTTCTGCTGGTAGCCAGGAATGGTGGCTCAGGCCTGTAAATTCTAGCCTCTGGGAAGCTAAGGCGGGTGAATTGCCTGAGTTCAAGAGTTCAAGACCAGACTGAGCAAGAGCAACACCCCGTAGCACCTGTTGTTCCAGGTACGTGGTGGGGCTGAGGCAAGAGAATTGCTTGAGCCCAAGAGTTGCTGGGTTGCCGTGAGCTGACTCCACGGCATTCTGTGGAGGGTGACAAAGTGAGACTGTCTCCAAAAAAAAACTGCTGGAGAAAACTGTGTCCACGTGTTGTATGTGACTTCCCAGGATTTACAGTCAAGGAAATTATGAAAGAAGTTGTGGCTGTGGCACAAAGTGAGGGGTGAAGGGTTTCAAAATGTGGATTTTGGAGAAATTTAAGAACTAACAGACCTTACATCAGAGGAGTTAAGAGAAGAGGACTTGGTGGAGATGCTTCCAAGCCATAGATGGAGAGGGAGGGGCAGCAGTGCCAGGAACCGCTGGCGTCAGAGCCCTGGCAGAGGCCCACACTCGGGCTACTTTTGACCTCTTAGGACTTGGACCCTTCCATGATAGGTGCACTGAAACTAAAGAAAGTGGAAGAAGGATCAGTGTTATAGAGACAGGCAGAAACTACAGTGCCTTTCTGTGGAGCTACAACCAGGCGCCTGCCTCTCTTTCCTCTGCCACCCCTGGAGACAGCAAGACCGACCCTGACTCCTCCTCCTCCTCCTCCTTAGCCTGTTTAACTGTGACAATTATGAGCTGGTGAACTTTCTCATGATCTGCTTCCCCTTAATGAATAGTAAATGTGTTTCCTTTTGATTTTCTTAATAACATTTACATATAACACATACAACAGTCTGGGTGTGGTGGCTCAGGCCTGTAATCCCAGCACTCTGGGAGGCTCACATGGGAAGATCCCTTGAGCTCAGGAGTTTGAGACCAGCCTAAGCAAGAGTGAGACCCCTGTGTCTACTAAAAATAGAAAGATAGTTCCAAATACTCAGGAGGCTGAGGCAGGAAGATTGCTTTAGACCAGGGTGTTGAGACCTAAAGCAATCTGTACTCAATCCAGGGTGACTGACGCTACCTCAAAAAAAAAAAAAACAAAAAAGCCCTGAAAAATCTCACAACATGCATAATATATATTAATCAAATGATTGTCATTTCTGGTCAACAGCAGGCTAGTAGTTAAGTTTTAGGGGAGTCAAAACTTACATGGGAATTTTCAAATTGGCGCAGGGGGGTTGGCACCGTTGACTCTCCTGTTTTTCAAGAGTCAACTGCATATTTTAAAGTGTACAGTTTTATTATTTTGGACATACATATACCTATCATGAACCCACCACCAAACTGAGAGAGTGAACATACCTCATCCTCAACAGTTCCTTTGTGCCCTCTCGAGGGGTATTAACACCTAGGTGAATGTCGCTGTCCTCATTAAAATTTTATTTTCCAAATTGTAACTGTGAAGAACAAAAGACTAGTTCTAGATTAGTCCGATGCAGTCCTGGACCATAACTCAACAGATTTCATTGTCATTTAGATTAAAACGATAGTACTATTAAAATTTAAGAAGTGATTCCAAAACATACTGACTTTTCCAGTCCCTGTGCTATGGAGTAAAGAATGTAATGTCTTCTGAGAGATTCAGAATGCTGCCTGTGACTTGTTTTATTTCTTCATTTCTTTGCTTAGGAGTCACAGTTATTGATAAGCCACTATGAGCCTCAAGGACATTTTTCTGGCATACTCATACATGAGAAACAGGCTTCGACAAGTATTTCTGAAGTGACTGAAGGTCTGGCACTTCTCCACTTGTAGCTGCACTTTAAGTCTCAGCAGAAGATGAGATCATCTGCCTTTATAGGCCTCGGATATTGAAGATTATTTTTGGTAGAAGCACCGTGTAGGCTTTTTCTGCAATGAGCAGCAGCTGACTGAATTTTCATGACACTCTAACTGTGGGACTCACTCTGTAGTCTTTAGATACATTTGCTTTCATAAAGAATAGTTCTTTCAACCTTGAATGACTATGGATTATTTTGTGAAGAAGGATAAGACAAAAGAATGTGTGTTCTTGTAAAATTAAATTTTATCTTCATTTCTTTTCCTGAAAATATACCCAGGAACTGAAAATCTTTGAACAGGTATTAAAATCTACGTAAGTATACAAATAGTTGAGGGATAAAACCATTTGCTTTTATAAAATATCTTTGATTACATGAATATAATAAATTGTGTGCATACAAATGTGTGTCTATATGCTTTCCTTTAAATATGTTTGAAAAGATGTTTGAAACTTGATTATACTATTTATAATTGGCACAGTACTTTGAATTATGACAGTACTACATTGTAAAACAGAGTTGTATTTTTTGATATTTAACAATGCTTAACACTTTAAAATGCCACTTCTGAGGAATGAACATGGTGTAACACACTTGAATATGTGTGATGCCAAACTAATTTTTAAAATAAAATATAAATTATGCTTATTTATTATTTTCTTTAGTTTAATCTTGGTCATGTTTTGGTGTGTATTTTAAATTTTTTTCTTGAAGTAACACTTTGGCATGAACATTACTGCAGGTTTATGATGAATATAATGAATGTATGGAATTCAACTGAATTTGCATGGTTTTAAGAATTTTTCTGTGTGTATAAACTTAGCTGCTATTAACAGAAGAGAGAACTTTCTGTGAATAGCCACATGTGTTGATCAGATAACAGTTTTTCTAAGATCTTCAATTAATCTCACTTTAAAAGTGACCAAAACATGTCTTTCTTGAATTACCTTTGAATAAAAGTTTGTATATTATTTGTTTCACAGTGTAAGTGATTTTTCACAATTGAGTTCAAAGTTAAGTTTTTCTGTTCTTTTGTAAAATTTGCATTTTCTAACTTTATAAATCTATGTTTTTAATTTGTTGCCAGGGTAACTTGTAAGACAAGACTATTAAGTCAGTAATACTGAAAATTATTTTCCAAAAAAAAAAGTAACCTTAACTGTCAAGAAAAGTCTCTTAAGAATTGATGAAATTAAACATTTTTTCCCTTGTCTTTTTTTTTTTTCATTTCAGATTGATACGAGGGTACAAATGTTTAGGTTACGCTGTTCTCATTTCTGAGGTAAAGTTTTAGTTGAGCCCTTAATGCAGGGGGCTGCTAACTACCTCAAATTGTGCACAGAAATGAAACTTTTTATATTTTTATGTCACTGATGTGGGCAGGACACAAGATAAAGATAAAATAGGTAACCTTGGACCAAAAAGAAAATTAAAAAAATACATACTCTCAAGTGACTGAGGAATAAATTGTGATTTTGATACCAAATAAAAGGAATTCAAGAAATGGGAGTAGAGGGGTGCGGTGGGCAGTTGAGGTGCGGGACCCAGTAGCAGGAGGTGGGGTTGGGATGGGATGCTGTGACCATTACTCTGGAATTTGAAAGGTTAGCATGAGCCCTCCCCACAACAGTTGATAATCATGGGGAAAGACGCCTGTGATAACATTTCTCTGTAGTTAAGACAGAGTTCAAATTTAAATATAGAACCATATTTAGCACTTAGTTGAACTTTCTATGATAAATAAGAACTTAATCAGAAAAAGCCTATGCCCATTTGATGAAAACACGAATTTTTGCTTTATTGCGGCCTCCAAGCATATCCTTTGCCACCAGATTTGTTGAAAGTCTGATGAACTTGGAGCGCTGTTAGCTGTTTCTGACAGAAGCCCTGAGGAAAAAAGTGTGAGATTGTTACCTTTATGGATCATTTCTAAACACTGATATTCCATGAAACTCTGTGGATCTATCAGTTAAAGATTTATCTAAACATTTTAAAATAAATTTTCTTAAATTATAATCTATTTTGGTAACAGTCTGAAGTAGTTGGCATATTAACACGTAGGTCACTGAAAGTTTTGGGACAGGCTGTATGGTCCACTAGTTCACTTCCAAGCAACACCACTGACAGCCTCCTTTTTATTTGACTCCCGCAGATTTCAACTTGCTGGGCTTATTGGTGTTGCTGAGAGGGCTTCAATTGTTTTCTGTCTGGGTGAATTTTATGTTTCTTGATTATTGTGTGTCTCCTAAACTTTTGTAATGACCCACATACCTCTTTGAAATCTTTCCTTTGTCTCTTTGAAGCCTTAATAGCTATACCACAGTTGTTGGGCTTCTCAGTATCTGCATTCACTACTGTGATTTCAGTGTCTTTTCTTTCCTTTGTCTCTCCTTTGAAACCTTTGTCTCTCCAGTTTGAAAAGTCTTGGATTTTTAAGACAGAAAAGCATGCCCAGCTTGTTCTAATATGGTACGAAAAAGGTCAGAAGTGAATGCAAAGAGGTGTCTTAGAAATCCTCTCCAGAGCTTAAGGCTGGATCAGTGTGAATGAAGCAGCTCCGTTTGGGTCTGGCCGCCCGGGTGGCGGCAGTGCTGGCCTGGGCTAAGGTGAGTATGCTGTCAGGAGACAGTTGAATCTCTCCCTGTGTCTTACGGACTCTGGCGTATTACATAGCGAAGTGCTACAGCTGCCTTACTTTAGTTCAGTCTTCAGCGGATCGCCTCCTAATGACTCGGACAACCAGTGCTTCCCTTTGGAAAGGAGGCTCCGTAGGAAAATGGAACTATAGTCCGCGTTGCGATTCTGGGGTTTGATCAAGGGCGGCGTATTGGCGAGCGCATGGGTATGGAAATCAGATGGGCGTGCGTTTGCAGCCCTTTCTCAGTTGCTGGCTGTAATTTTCAGCACATTACTTCTCTGATGCTTAACGTTGTCTTTTAAATGGCAACAGTAGTGTCGATGTCACAAGGTTATTGTTGAGTTTGAAAGAAACACAGAGACCCAAGTTAACTTCCAGCTGTTCCTGAGCTCGTGTTTCTTCATCGTAGGGGAGTGAGTTGAGCTGCTATATATGCACTTCTAGCTCGAAATCTCCACAAAGTTTCAATAATTTGACCCTTCCACACACATAACACCAGGTGCTGATTTAGAAAACGTCAACTGTGGTAAAACTAAATCAGAAATAATAACCGATATTTACTGAACACTTGTTTGCCAGGTACTGTGCAAAGGGCTTTACATAGAACATTTAATCAGTCATGGTAAGGAGCTCTTTGAGGTGTAGATGTGGTCACAATACCCATTTTACAGAAGTGCAAATAGGACTTAGAGCACTTAATTGACCCTACAGGGCACGCTCCTTACTCGACAGAGGACCGCAGGTTTGAGCAGAAGGAAAAGCTGGGCCAATAGTTGTGCAGTCCACGTAAACCTCAGCCAGTAGCGGTGCAGTCAATCTACCACCTCAGCCAATAGGAGCGTGGGCTCAGGAGCTGGGTGACCAAGCAAAGTGTTATGTGTTATGTTGGGTTGAGGGGTGGGCTTATATACCCCTGCGTCAGTTTGTGGACTCCGGCTGTTCCCTGGAAAGCACCCGCGCTGCAACGCTCTGCAGCCGGAGAATGCCCGCTCGAGTCCTGCACAGGGGTCCGGGCGGTGCACTGCAGCGCGCGCTACAGGACAGTGCACGTCTTCCTGCGCAGGCCCCGGGCTCCGACTCCGAAAACCCAAGGGAAGATTCCATTTCTTTTCATTTGGTGTGTCTTCTGTCGTGACAATTGACAAAGAAGGTGCTAAACATACAGAGTTGAGTGGAGGTCACACTGAACCTAAAAGACACTTAAAGAGGAAACCTTAAGGAGACGGCACCTGAACTGATGGGGAGACGAGGAGGTGGCTAACGGCGGAAGACCCAGTTTGAGCAAAGGCAGGGAGGAGAGAAACAGCATCCTGTTTTCAAAACCTGTATAGAAAGGGCACCGTAAATATGTAGTTGTTGTTAATTATACCTCAATAAAGCTGGAGGAAAGGCCTCAGTAGAGTGTCCGTGCACTCGCTCGGAGGGCCGGGGCGAATTCAGAGCCACGGGTGAAGGTGCGAGTTGGGCCCCGGTCCCGGCGCTCGTCCTGCACCGGGAGCGGCAACACCTGGGCGGCATCGGCCCGCAGAATGAGGTCAGGGCCTAACGCTCGGGAGTAGCACCTTCATCCGCAAAATGAGGATAATTCCCATACGAAGGATCCGTAGAATGTAGAGACGAGGTAGAAGAAAGAGCTAAATGTATAAGGTAGACCAGAGGCGTCTGGAAACACAAAACAGTCGGAACTCATTACACTGTTTATTTTCTTCGCCAGTTACGTAGCTGCCACCTAGCTCATACCTGAAGCCACAGCCCTGCTGCGCCCAACCCGTAGGGACCCGCAGTTGCCAAGGCGACACTGGCGGGCCGAGCGCCCGCCGTTTCCACCCCCATGTCGTCACCGCGCGCGACAGTGCAGTCCCGCCTGCCGGCGCCAGCCATTGGCTAGCCGTGCGGGTCTCACTATCCTCACTCCATCCACGGAGCCAATGGAAGGGCCCGCCAGGGATCTACTCTCTCTGGTCACACAACGCAGGCGAACGCACAGACCAATCACTGCGCAGAGAAGGCGGGGCGGAGTCCTCGCTGCCCAATCACGGCAGGAGGGACCGGGGCCGAGGCAGGTTGCAGGGTCGCAGTACCTGGCCAAACGCGGGTGACTGGGGCTTGTAGTCAGCTTGTGACCGGCCAGGTGAAGGGAGCGTCCAGCGACTGGTGAGCGAGGAAGGGGGAGCGGTTCCGCGGCTCCGCGAGGTCCTGCGCTGCGGGAGCGAGGCGTGGACGCGCACGCGGGTGGGACGCGGAACCTGAAGGGGGCGGGCGGGGACTTTAGCGGGATGCGGGGGTGGGGAGGGTGAGTGCTGCGCAGGAAGGAAGCGGTGCGTGTGGAGTGAGGTTCTTAAGTGGTGGGACCCGGCTAGGGCGTGTTTCTTGCTCGGTAGAAAGTGTGCTGTCTTCAGGAGACGGGACGTGGATGACAGTCACTGAGCAGGGTGATAGGGTGTACAAAGAGGTCCACAAGGAAGACGAGGTGTGGGGTTGGGAGGGGCGTCCGAAAGGAGGTTGCTGAAGGATGAATAGGAGTCGGGTGGGAGGACATCGCCGGCTAGGAACGATGTTTCCGTGGGCAGAGGAATGGAGCGGGAGTGTGGAGTGTAGATCCCGAGCAAACGACGGGTGCAGGAAGACTGCCTGGCAGGGCTCCTGTGCATTGCAGAGGGCTTGGTCTTTGGCCGCAGGAAAGGCATTCCCTTGAAATCGGAGTGTTTTAAGGAGTTTATGATTTTTTTTTTTACTTAATTAAATCATAGCTGTGTACATGAATGCGATCATGGGGCACCCTACACAGGTAAGAGTTTATGATGTTTACGTGTATCCTGGCGTTGTGACTTGCAGGTAGGGTTTAAGAAAGACGAGCTCGGAGGCAAGGCAGCAGGTGTTTAGTTGGGTTAGTGTGTGAAGACTTAGATCAAGACAGCAGGGAGGGGGAGACTTAGAACATTCTGAGTGAGGTGACTAAGTAGGTGATGCTGCAGTTCACCCAGGTAGGCGTTAAAGGTGGAGAGTATCTGGGGCAGAG
Source organism: Nycticebus coucang (assembly GCF_027406575.1). Taxonomy (NCBI): domain Eukaryota; kingdom Metazoa; phylum Chordata; class Mammalia; order Primates; family Lorisidae; genus Nycticebus; species Nycticebus coucang. The sequence continues at coordinate 91,545,091 of NC_069785.1, forward strand.
TTCGTGAGGCGCAGTTGCTGAACTTTTGGACACGTCGAGTTTGCTATGCCTCTAGCCTGTCTAATTGGATTTGGCTGGTAGGCTTTTGGATAATCACATCCTGGAGTTCAAGGGAGAGGGTTAGAGATAGAGACGGTGGGCATCACTGTTTTAAAACAGAAAATAGAGCATCCAGGGCAATCTGAAATAGTTAGAAGGGAGTAAGGGAGGCTTCACTGGGAAGGTTTCCAGTCTCAGATGTCAAATCTGTCTTTCTCAAAAGCTGTACCACAGACACAATGAACTGGGAAGTGCTGTATTCTTTCTCATCTCCTGGTCCAGTCTTTGGATATGCTGTTCCCTCTCCTCAAAACATCTCCCTTAACCCTGTCCCCCAGCCCACCTTATAGCCTTCACCTTTCCGTCCTGTTCCAAGGCATGGTTTAGATGGTGTCTTTCTCTAGAAGCTTATAGTACTCTGTATCTTTCTCCGTTTATTCCTACCACATAATTTTATGATGCTTTGAATACTTCTTGGTATCCTCAAGAGATTTTGTTTTATGAAGTCAGGTGAGGGCAGCAGCTAGTGTTTAAGACTGCCCATGCTGAGCACAAATTAACTTTGTCAGAGAGTCCTCAGAACCAAGGAAGGGGGATATCTCCTCTGGAAAGAGAGAATCTTCAAGATTGGTCAACTAAAATAACTCCAAAGAATGTTGGATTTAGCAGGTAGTAGTTCCTTAGTGATTTTAGTAAGAGTAAGTTCAGTGCAGTGATGACAGAAGAAAGCAGACTGCAGTTGCTAGAAAGTAAATGGGAAAGAAAAAATGACAATTTATGTAGAGTACTCTTTTTAGGAGGCTTGGATAAACTATAACAGTTATTTTCCTCATACTGTAATATTTGTGGTATGCTTTATTACTTTTGATTACAGTATGGTTTAATGGATGAACACATGGGCTCTCCCACCTAGCATTTGTGTGGCTTTGGAAAATGTCAGGTTTTCATCTGTAATAACATGGGAATAATAAAAGTACCTACCTTATGACAGGGTAGTCAAGATTGAAGTTAAAATGTAGCGTGCATGCAGCCAGCTTAGAACTCAGTTTCTGGTATGTAGAAAGTGTCCAGTAGTTGTCGTCTGCTTGTAGCTATGAGGTGCCAGGTCCTGTGCTGAGCACTTCACTGGCATTATCATTTGTACTCACTGCAAGAACTATTGTTCCTATCTACTCTTGCAGTTGATAAAACTGCCTCCCAGAGAGCTTGTGTAATTTGTTCAAGGTCACACAGCTAGTGAGTGGTGTTGGTTCAATATTGTCAAATTTGGTAATCACCTCAAGAAAAACAAGGATTGGAATGTCTGATTTTGCAACTTAGAAGATCAGTGAAGACATCTTGGTGGGGGGTTGTGAACAGTGCAGGGAGTGACACGTGTAGGGTTAAGTTGATTGGTTCAAAGAGAGAAATGAGACAGCGGTGTCTGAGAGATGCTGGAGGTTGGAAGTGTTGAGTATGTTTTCAGACTTGAGCGAATGTACTCAGAGAAGAGGAAGGGATGGAAGAGGAGAAAGGATAAGTGATGGGACAATTCCTTTTTTTTTTTTGTAGAGACAGAGTCTCACTGTACTGCCCTCGGGTAAAGTGCCATGGTGTCACACGGCTCACAGCAACCTCCAGCTCTTGGGCTTATGCGATTCTCTTGCCTCAGCCTCCCGAGCAGCTGGGACCACAGGCGCCCGCCACAACGCCCGGCTATTTTTTTGTTGCAGTTTGGCCGGGGCTGGGTTTGAACCCGCCACCCTCGGCATATGGGGCCGGCGCCCTACTCACTGAGCCACAGGCGCCGCCCGGGACAATTCCTTTTTTAAAATTGTTTTGATAATTAAAAAAAAAATCAAGAGTATTGCAGGGGCTACACACATTTTGTATACATAATTTGCTTTTGTACATTTTAAGTCAAAAGTTATGCGTGTCCTTCACCCAGAATGTGTGCATTGTACCAGTTAGTTGTGAATTTGCCCAGCTCTTCCAACCGCTTGCCACCTACTTGATTTCACTGAGTTTTATGTCCGTGCTGTCATTGTGTCAGTCCACTAGTTCCAGTCAGTAGTGAGTACGTGTGGTGTTTATTTTTCTGTTTTTGCCATACTTCACTTACAAGATTGGTTTCCAGTTCATCCAGATTGTTACGACAGGTACTAGCTCACCGTTTTTTGTTGTTGTTGTTGGTTTATGGCTGAGTAGTAGTCTGTGGTACATTTTCCACATTTTGTTAATTAGCAATGGACAGTTTTTGATGAGGTAAGAGAAGAACTCAGGGGGACTAGTCGGTCTTAGAAGAGAGGATGAATGAGTAAAGAGAATTGTGAAGTTGGAAAGGCATGGCTGGAACCCTGCAGTCCCTGCTGTAGGTCACTGGAGAATGAGAAGGACAGAAGAATAAGAATGGGGAGTGAATTCCAAGGCTTGAAGAAGTTGGCTGAGCTTCTCAATATCTCCTGTGTAGATGGGATAAAAGGTCAGTTTGGGGAATGGGGAGCATTTGAAACAGTATTATTTTTTATTTTTGAGACAGAGCCTCAAGCTGTCACTCTGGTTAGAGTGCTGTGGCATCACAGCTCACAGCATCCTCCAACTCCTGGGCTCAAGGATTCTCTTGCCTCAGCCTCCCAAGTAAATGGGACTACAGGTGCCCGCCACAACTATTTTTTGGTTCTAGTTGTTATTGTTGCTTGGCAGGCCCAGGCTGGATTTGAACCCACCTGCTCTGGTGTATGTGGCTGCTTGAGCTACAGGTGCCGAGCCCATTGGAAACATTATTAAGACCGCTTCTTGAGGATATAGATTATCTGTTTTTGAGTGGTCCATCATAACTCAAAAATGAGAAACAGGAGTGAATATTTCTAGGAAAGTGACACTCTTAGTTTCCTTTTTTTGTTTTTGATTAGTAACCTTATTAGGCTTATTTATTTATTATATAAGTGGAACATGCTTACTAAATTTTAAGTTGTACAGGGCGCATAAAGTGGAAAGTAAGATTTTCCTCCTCTCTCATGTAACACTCCCCCAATCTCCTTTCCTAGAGGTCGCCACTCTAAATTTCTTGAACGTTTTCTGTGTGTGTGTTTCTGTATGGACATTGAAAGGTGTATCCTTTTTACAGAAACGTAAAGGAGGCTCTTGTACACATGCGTGCAAAATTCCGTAACTTGTTATTTGGATTAACACTATCTTAAGACATCTTTTCTAAGGAGAACGCATTGATCTTACTCATTCTTTTTATGGCTACAGAATTGTCTATGGAAGAAATTAACAGAATTCATATAACTTATCTCATTGATGGATTATTTATGTTTTGTTTTCATTTTTTGGTCTTTGTTTTTGCTATCATAAACAGTGCTTTCTGCTATCTTAGCACATCTGTCCCTTGAATAAGGAAATTGAAGAATGGATTCATTTTGAATTGTGGTAGATGATGATAATTTTTCTCAGCTGAAAAAACTGATTTATTACTCCACCAACAATATATAATCATGCATACTTCCTCACATCCTTACCAGCACTCAGCACTATTAAATATTTAAAGATTTACCTTTCAGGCAAAAAGTATCTGTTTTAGGGTATGTTTCTTCACGTGAGTGAAATTAAGCTTCTTATTTGTTTAGTGATCATTTATCTTTATTTCTCTTTGAACTGCTTGTGGATGACCTTTGTCATTTTTCTCTTGGATTTTTAGTCTTTTTCTAAGGCACACTTTTTAGCCCTTTGTTATATAAAATGTTGGAAGTATTTCTCCCAGTTCGTCATTTTATGTTTGACCTTGTTTATGACTGTCTTTTTATTCCCTGCTCGGAAAGTATTTAATTTTTATGTAGTCATATTTGACAGGCTTTTTCTCTATAGGTTGTTTTGGTTGTAAGTACACTTTTTTTTTTTGAGACAGAGTCTCATTGTGTCACCCTCTGTAGAGTGCAGTGATATCACAAATCACAGGAACCTCAAACTTGGGCTTAAGTGCTCTCTTGCCTCAGCCTCCCACGTAGCTGGGACTACAGGTACCTGCCACAATGCCTGGCTATCTTTTTGTTGCAGTTGTCATTGTTGTTTAGCTGGCCCAGGCCGGGTTCGAACCCACCAGCCTCGGTGCATGTGGCTGATGCCATAACCACCGTGCTACGGGCGCCAAGCCTGTAAGTACACTTTTAAACCCAACTATTCATTTAAATGAGGAGCTTTTCTATGGAGACCACTCTGAATCTTTAAAGATAGTTCAGAATTTCTTTTCCACTATTGTTCTTTCAGATAATTGATCTGAAAAATAACGTAGTTTTTAAAGGATTATATACAAACCGAGATGAGGATGCTATCCAGTAGATTTTTTTTTAATCATGTAGAACCTGAAAAATTGGTACTCCCTATTGTTAAAATGATCAGAAGATGCATTTTAAAAACTATTTTGGAAGCTCATCATTTAGCTTATTTATTTATTTATTTATTTATTTTACAGAATTACAAGGCTGTCTGCAGAGATCTGAAAAATGGCAGCAAATGAAAGTGTCAGCATCTTTAGCTCGGCTTCCTTGGCGGTGGAGTATGTAGATTCCCTTTTACCTGACAACCCCTTGCAAGAGCCTTTTAAAAATGCTTGGAATTATATGCTGGATAATTACACAAAGTTCCAGATTGCAACGTGGGGATCTCTCATAGTTCATGAAGTCCTTTATTTCTTGTTTTGTGTACCTGGATTTTTATTTCAATTTATTCCTTACATGAAGAAGTATAAAATTCAGAAGGTGAGTATGAGGCACTGGAAATGGATGTTATCATTTGTGTTGTTGAAGATTTTGAAAGTAAATATAGCTTTATTTTGAGAGACTTTAAATCAGTGATGTCCAATAGAAATACAAAATGCCACATATACGTGTATAATTTTAAATTTTCTAGTAGAATACATAGAAAAGGTAAAAAGAAATGGGAAAATTAGTTTTCATAAGTTTATTAACTCAGTAAATGTAAATTGTTATTTCAATTAGTAATCAAAATAAAAAATGCTTAATGAGATATTTTCTATTCTTATTTTAATAATAAGACTTCACAACCTGGTGTGTATTTTACCTTATTTTTAGCACATTTCATTCTGGACTGATCATATGTCAAGTGTCCAGTAGAAACATGTGCCGGCTTCTCCTGTACTAAGCTGCACTGTCGCCAATCATTAGTGCTAATATTTCAAGAATAGGGCTGTAAGTAGATGTAGTGTTTATTGAATTTGGGTTTATAAATTCGAAGTTTTAAAGTAGCTGGAAAGGACGGTATGTTGATCTGTGGGTATTATTTTGCAATTTACCCTAGCCTCAGATGTTCCAACAAATCTAGTGAAGGTTAATATGCTAAGACCTTAATCAAGATTTTTTCCCCTCAATATATGGTGGGTTCTGTAGCATTCATAGCATCCCAAAGGAAGAGACGATGCTCCTGGTATCTAAGTATCTCCTTCTCTGCACTCAGTGTCCCTGGAGAACCCACTGTGCACGGGACAGGGTGGACTCTGCTACCATGTGGGCTGTGAGCTGGGCACAATTCCCAGGAGGAATCTGGAGTAGCTTATTAGAGAGAGAGGTGATTTATCAGCCCTAGGTAACCCATGATAGTTCCTAATGTTTACTTTCCTAAAAAGTTATGCCAAACTAAAACTCAAGGGTAAACAGTCTCAGGAAAGTAGACATTTTGAGAGTGCTCACCTGTGGAAGGTAAATGACATTCACTCAGCACAGTTGGCCGTCTGCAGCCATAGGTTCCACATCCCTGAGTTCAATCTTCTGTAGATTGAAAATACCCAGGACAAAAAACTGCGTGTGTCCTGAGCAGGTACAGACTTTTTTTCTTACCATTCTCTAAACAATACAGTATAGCAATTGGTTATGTAAGTAATTATAAGTAATTGTAAGTGATCTAGAGATGATTTAATGTCCATATAAGGGTGTTTGTAGGTTATATGCAAATGCTGTGTTATTTTATATCAGGGACTTGAGCACCCTTGGTTTTTGGTATTTGTGAAAAGTCCTGGAACCAATCCCCTTAGGTACTGAGGGACGACTGTACGCTATGTGGGTGGCCGGCGTACACATACTCACTCACTCATCAGTCTGTCAGGTTCCAGTGAGCCCCACGATCACAAGCATCCACATTAATCCTTTCTGGGAATAACACAGTCACTGAGGACTCCAGGCTAAAGGAGGGAAGAGCTCGGACAAAAGGGGAGGGAATAAGAAGGGATATGACCCAAAGGAGAATATCGCGTTACCCTCAACTAAGGCTACAAGTTCCAAAGTGCATTCTGTAAAAGCTCCCGCTTTGAAAGGCAGAATTCCATTTGAATGTGTAAGTTTTTAGATTGATTCTGGCTGCTGTATTAAAGTAGATCCTGCAAGGTCTATTTTACCCACTGAGTTATTTATAAAGCTGATTCATTGTATGGCTGGCCAGGAAAAGGCATTCTAATTGACTCGTTGGATTTTTTTTTTTTTTGAGACAGGGTCCCACTCTGTCTCCCAGGCTGGAGTGCTACTTTTTTTTTAGTTTTGTAGAGGCAGGGTCTCACTGTTGTCCAGGCTGATCTCAAACTCCTGCCCTCAAGCAGTCCTCCCACTTTGGCTTCCCAAAGCACTGGGATTGTGGGTGTGAGCCACTGAGGCCAGACTGTAACTGGTCAGAGGTGAAGAGATGAAGAGATTTTTCTGTTAGGACATATAAGCAACTTTAAAAGGAAATGGGGTGAAAGAAAGAACAAGCAGTCATCTAGTTGGTCACAACTAGTTGTTTCTGAACAGGCTGAAAGGCTGGGTGGTATAACTGCCAACTCTGCTCAGCCGTCCGCACTCCGGTGTCATAACCATTATAGTTTGAGCTTTTTTGATAAAAAAAAAATAAATTGTGATGTCAAATTAGTACAAGTTTTCGAAATTTAAAGGGGTTTAAAAAAAAAAACCCAGATCAGTACAATTTAATTATAGGTTTATACATTTTGAAGGCAGATTCCCTGATTAACATCAAGGGTACTAGCAGAAATTCTTTATTTTATTTATTTATTTTTTTTTTTGAGACAGACTCACTCTGTGGCCCCAGGCTTTGAGTGCATCAGCCTAGCTCACAACAACCTCAGACTTCTGGGTTAAAGTGATCTTCCTGCCTCAGCCTCCTGAGTAGCTGGGACTACAGGCTCCTGCCACAATGCTTAGCTAAATTTTCTATTTTCAGTAGAGACGGGGCCTTGCTCTTGTCTAGGCTGGTCTCGAACTCCTGACCTCCCACTTTGGCCTCCCAGAGTGCTCTCCTGGCCATGGAAATTCTAAAATAAAATATTTAAGAATTATATTTAATATTACGATAATTTTTTTTTAATTTTTAAATTGTCTCCCCCCAAAGAAACAGCTGTTGGTAGTGATGAAATAGTGCAAAAGATGTTCTGCTTTCAAATGGTATAAACAACTTGAGAGTTAACACACACTTGAAAAAGTAAAGTAGATGTTGCAGGACCAGCCTCCCTGCCCCCCCCCCAAAAAAACTCAACAGTTTAACAATTCTCCAAAAATCTTACTCAAAGCTGTATGTATGTTATTTCTGAAGTCTGTGGCTCTTCCACCTATAAAGGTACAAAGAAGTAAACTGTGATGAACTTTGATACTGCACTAGGCATACTTTTTTTTTTAATGTCTTTTAATATGTATTGTGAACAGTATAATGTACAGTGTTATTAGTTACAGTTGATTAAACTTGGTAATTTCTGTAGCTCCATAGGTATCAGATTCTGGCTAGAAAATTAAAAGTCTGTTAAGCATAGTTTGTGTAGGAAATAGGACCATTGCCAACCCAGGCCCAAGTCTCCAACTTATTTTGTCCCTGATCACAGACTGGAGGTGTGGTGGAGTGGAGTCAGATAGTGCTCAGAGTAGAAACACAAAGACAGTTTTAAGTTACCTGAACATTTTATTATTCAGGACACTGGCTGGACATAGCAAGTTAGTGGAGCCCTGGTGTTAGGGCCCAGGTCTCTGGACTGATTCTCAGTCAGTGCTTCTCCTATTTTTGTCAAGAAGATAACTCTCTTTTCTTTAAATTTTTTTTTTTTTTTTGGAGACAGTGTCTCACTTCTTTGCCCTAAATAGAGTGCCATGGCATCGCAGCTCACAGCAACCTCAAACTGTTGGGCACAAGCGATCCTCTTGCCTCAGCCTCCCAAGTAGCTGGGACTACAGGCGCCCGCCACAAAGACTGGCTTTTTTTTTATTAAATCATAGCTGTGTACATTAATGCAATGTGCTGGTTTTATATACAATTTGAAATATTTTCATCAAACATAGGTTAACATAGCCTTCACAGCATTTTCTTAGTTACTGTGTTAAGACATTTGTATTCTACATTTAGTAAATTTCACGTGTACCCTTGTAAGATGCAAGGTAGATGTAGTTCCACCAATCACCCTCCCTCTACCCATCTTCCCCCTTCTGCTCCCCTCTCTCTCAGCTTTCCCCATATTCTTGGGCTATAATTGGGTTATAGCTTTCATATGAATGCTATAACTTGGTTTCATAGTAGGGCTGAGTACATTGGATACTTTTTTCTTCCATTCTTGAGATACTTTGCTAAGAAGAATATGTTCCAGCTCCATCCAGGTAAACATGAAAGAGGTAAAGTCTCCATCTTTCTTTAAGGCTGCATAATATTCCATGGTGTACATATACAACAATTTATTAATCCATTCTTGGGTCTATGGGCACTTGGCCTACAGACATATGAAAAACTTATCCTTAATCATCAGAGAAATGCAAATCAAAACTACTTTGAGATATCTAACTCCAGTAAGATTAGCCCACATCACAAAATCTCAAAACAAGAGATGTGGTGTGGATGTGGAGAAAAGGGAACACTTCTACACTGCTGGTGGGAATGCAAACTAATATGTTCCTTTTGCAAAGATGTATGGAGAACACTTAGGGATCTAAAAATAGACCTGCCATTCCATCCTATAATTCCTCTACTAGGTATATATCCAGTAGACCAAAAATCACATTGTAACAAAGATATTTGTACCAGAATGTTTATTGCAGCCCATTTCATAATTGCTAAGTCATGGAAGAAGCCCGGCTGTTTTTTAGAGATAGAGTCGCGCTCTTGCTCAGGCAATCCACCTGCGCCTCAGCCTCCCAGAGTGCGGGGATTACAGGTGTGAGCCACTGCATCGGGCCAAGGATATAACTCTTGAAGAATTTCAAGTAGGGAACTGGATCTGGAGACCTAGATTTTAGCCCAGGTTCTGCTATTCACTGCGTGTGCCATCAGAGGGTAGATTGTTTTGGCCTCTTGGCTTCTGCTGATGAGCAACTGTTCTCATACTTTGAAGATTGTGGTTCAGTTAAAAGAGTTTTGTGGGCAGACTTCTGAATTTTTAAGTAATGGCTTTTAAAGCAATAACTAGCATTATCACCATCATTTTGTAAAACTTAAATCATTTTTTCTTGTGTAAGTTCAGCCCTTTAACTTGAATGACTCAGGTTTTTCCGTGATGGCTTGCTAAGCAAATCAGTGTCCTGATGCGTTTTCATGAACACTCCGTTGTATTGATTTCATTCTTCTCTTGACTTGCATCTGTGAACTGACATTATCAGAAAGCATCTCCATGGTTCTCAGCTCAGAGACTGTATAATTCTATCATTATCTGTAAACAGTAATGCACTTATTTCTTGGAATGAGTACCTGGGAGCATTGGTTTACCTGTGTAATAAAGGCTTCTAATGCTACTTGTATAACTTCTTCAACAATTAGAGACACCCAACTATAATCTTAAAGTTAACACATTTCCTCTTCTCCAAAACTTCTGGTAAAAAAGTGAATGATCTGACAGCAAAGACTATAGAGTTTTCTTTCTATAGTTTCTCATTGGTTTATTTGAGAGTACTATGGTTGGGTGTGTCTGATAACACTTTTTTTCACCCGTTTAAAGTAGTGATAATAGTTGTAAGAAAATTAGAAGGCAAGGATTCCTGAGTCTTAATTACTAAAACATAAAATTAACATTAGAATTAAGGTCCAACGTAAACATTAGAGAAAAAATTAGGAATTCACTTCTAGCTAGTAAACTAAATTACACTAGCAGAGGCTAATATTAAATACTATATTTTTTTCTTCATAGGATAAACCAGAAACATTGGAAAGCCAGTGGAAGTGCTTTAAAGTACTTCTTTTTAATCACTTTTGTATCCAGCTGCCTTTGATTTGTGGAACCTATTATTTTACAGAGTATTTCGATATTCCTTATGATTGGGAAAGAATGCCGAGATGGTATGTAGATTAAAATTTGATGTTTGTATTCAATCATGGTTTATTATCCAATAAAATTATGCTTAATATTTATCTTTTTTCTTCATTTGGTTAATATTTGTTCTAAACTTTGGAAGTAAATAAGTAGTAGAAAAGTAAACCATAGTAGAAACTTAAAATGTTCGTATTTTCATATCTTTATTTTAATATAATATTTTATTAGAAGGTAAGTTTCTAACATCATAAGTTTCCATAATATCTTTTATGTGATTATATACAGATATCCATTCTTATACTAAGAAAAAAATATATTTTATTTAAAGTCTAAAATGAATGAAAAATATGAGAATAGTTGAGGTTTATAAAAATCAAGTCCATATAAACATATATATACGTACACACACGTACACACAGAGGGACGCGGGTCATTTAATGTCTGGTCCAAAAGGGATACCTTCTGAGAAGCGCATGGTGAAGTGACTTTGCCACCGTGTCCACCGTGTAAACATCATGGCGTGTACTTACGCAAACCCAGATGATGCAGCCTGCGGCTCAGTAATACCTGTAGTGTATAAAGGTATTTTTTTTTTTTTTGGTTGCAGTTTGACCTGGGGCCGGGTTTGAACCCGCCACCTTTGGTATATGGGGCCGGCACCTTACCGACTGAGCCACAGGTGCCGCCCACCTGTACAGTGTATTACTGAACTGAATACTACAGGCACTTGTGGTGCAATGATAGTTTTCGTATATAAATCTAGACAAGGTACCGTAAAAATACAGTACTGCTGTCTTGAAACCTCTGTCACAGAAGCCTGTCATTGGCTGAGGTGTCGTTATGTGGCACATGATGTCGTATACATTTTGCTTTATGGATACAAACTTTATTATACTGTATTTATTTTATTATAAGCAATTGACCTGAGTGCAAATATTTGCATTCAAATAGTAATTGAATTCAGTTGCCTGTACCAGATAACACACGGGCCTGAATACAGATATACTAACATACAGACATAGTCTGTGAGTATTCAACATATAAAAGAGCTTCTGTGTAGTGCCTCTGTATATAAATTGTTTTTGACCCATTGCACTTATTCATAAATTGTATCTTCTGCTGGAAAAAAATGTCATTTTGCTATTATTAATCTTAGTTTATCCTTCCTCAATATTTTCCTTGAAGTTTTAGATTGTGTTTCTTAATTCTGATTTTATACCAGTGGATTTTTGTCAAAATGAAATAGAACTGGTATAATAGTCAGTCTCTTTATTTTATTTTAGTTTTTTTTGAGAGAGAATCTCACTTTATCGCCCTCAGTAAAGTGCTGTGGTGTCACAGCTCACAGCAACCTCAGACTTTAGGGCTCAAGCGATTCTCTTGCCTCAGCCTCCCAAGTAGGTGGACTACAGGCGCCCTCCACAACACCTGGCTATTTTTAGAGATGTGGTCTCGCTGTGGCTCAGGCTGGTCTCAAACCTGTGAGCTCAGGCATCCACCCGCCTCGGCCTCCCAAATGCTGGGATTACAGGTGTGAGCCACTGTGCCCACCCTAGTCAGTCTCTTTAATCGTATATCAGGTTATATTATTAAGCTGTTCCCAGCAGTTTTGAGAATTTGTTGATCAGTATATACAATTAGATCAAGTTGGTATTTGGTTTCAAGTATTGTCTCCAACAGTGATCTTAAGTCTGTATGGTTTAAAAAAAAATATTTCATACACATTACAATATTTCTCTTGAAGGTGTATGCTTTTGGCAAGATGCTTTGGCTGTGCTGTCATTGAGGATACTTGGCACTATTTTGTACACAGACTCTTGCACCACAAAAGAATATACAAGTATATTCATAAAGTTCATCATGAGTTTCAGGTATGTTAGAAATAGATTTAATAATTCTTTTCTATTAGAAGCAAAATATCTATTTTTATTTCCTGAACATTTAAAATTGTCAGTGATGTTTTTATTTGTTTTTCCTTTGGAAGGATTAAGAACTTAACACACACTTGAACACACAGATACAACCCATTTATACAGTGTTTTTGTAGTCTTTAAATTTCATGGTAAATTGAGACCTGAAAAGAAAAAATATTATGTGCGATCTGTTTGTGGCCAGAGTGTTACATCAGCACAGTTAGGGACCTGGCAGTTTCATAATGGCTGAGGTAATGTTAGGGTCATTTAAGTGAGACCCCCAAACAATAAACCTTTAACATTTATTTATTTTTTATTTTATTATTATCTTTTTTTTTTGTAGAGACAGAGTCTCACTTTATTGCCCTGTGGTACATTTAATTTCAATTTGTCATTGCCTGAGAAGTAAAATAAGGTGCTATCCACTGATTTTTTTTTTTTTTTTTTTTTTGGTAGAGACAGAGTCTCACTTTATTGCCCTGGGTAAAGTACTGTGGCATCACACAGCTCACAGCAACCTCCAACTCCTGGGCCTAGGCGATTCTCTTGCCTCAGCCTCCCAAGTAGCTGGGACTACAGGTGCCCGCCACAACGCCCGGCTATTTATTCGTTGCAGTTTAGCCGGAGCCGGGTTTGAACCCACCACCCTTGGTATATGGGGCCAGCGCCCTACCCACCGAGCCACAGGCGCCGCCCTAAACCTTTAATATTTAAACTTATTAGTTTTATCACATTGCTAACTCCCACAGAAGGTGATTTTTAGAAGAACTGCTTTGATGTAGCTTTGTCAAATGGGCTATCAGTATATTCTGTGCTGATTGTGATTGCATGATCTGCTAAATCAAGCATACTATTCTTGATAAAACAGGTATAAATGTATAAATAAAAATTACAGTTCAATATAATTATTTAATACCTTTATCTTAAACCATCAAAGACATGTTCATAACATTTTATGTCCTTAGACCTGCTAAGGTTTAGTAGGTACAAAAAGAGATTTTTATTGAGAATTACTATTATTTATATATGATTAGATACTTTGTTACATAAACAGCATAACTGCAGGCTAGGAATTCAGGTAAGAGCTATTGTTACAGTCTTGGGTCCAAATACTACAGAGCAGCAAGCTGGCAGCTCAGGCAGGGCTGCTATGTTGCAATTTTGAAACCTCAGCCCTTAAGGCCTTTAACTGATGGGTTGAAGTCCACCTTCCTTAGTTTGAAATCTTAACCACATGTAAAAAATACCTTCACAGCAACATCTAGACTGGTGTTTGACCAAACAGCTGGTTCTATAGCCCAGCCTAGCTGACAGGTAAAATTAACCATTACAATATGTTAAGGAATTTTTATTTATTGTTTTAGGCTCCATTTGGAATGGAAGCTGAATATGCACATCCTTTGGAAACCCTGATTCTTGGAACTGGATTTTTCATTGGAATTGTGCTTTTGTGTGATCACGTGATTCTTCTCTGGGCCTGGGTGACCATTCGTTTGTTAGAGACCATTGATGTCCATAGGTGAGTGATGGTTTCTGTTTAGGTATGAGGTATAAAGCAACTTTATTTTGATGGTTCATAAGATTAACTGTATTTCTAAGTAGACCAATAGTAGACGTCAATGTTTTTAATGTTATTATTTTTAAAAAACCAGGAGAATATAATAATTAGATTAAAAATCTGATCTCTGCTGTTATTATTTTCATAGTGATAATGTGTTACTTGGACAAGTAAAATAAATATTTAGGACCAACAATTCTTTTGTTTTTCTAAACCTAACTGACATTTGAAGAAACAATGAAACATTCAGACTTCATGACTGTTTTTTTTTTTTTTTAGAGACAGAGTCTCCCTTATCGCCCAGGGTAGCGTGACTGCTTTTAGTCTTTGCTGTCCAGCACTGATGAAAGCACTTATGAGATGAATGCTCTGCTCGTAATATGTATATATTTCAGATTCTTCCTTTGTGTTCATTGGAAGACGTTCTGTGGTCACTTACTTATAATGAATGCCTTCTTAAATGCTTATTCTAATTTATATTATTTTAAAATTATATATTCATTATATTTTGACTTGGGCCATATAACTATACCTGTGAATGTAGAATATTAAATTCTAAGAACTGAACAACTAAAATGGCAAAATTAATGTTTCTGGTCCTAGGCAGAGAATATTCTTCTATAGAAAAAGAGAACTTGTACCCGATATCCTGTTCATTCTTTCTTTCCTTCCATTGTTTTTTCTCCCTTCCCCCTGCTTCAGACTAGCATAACTGTGGGTATCTGATTTTAGATTTGAAATAAAGGAAGATATTGTAAATGGGACTCTTTTTTGAAATCATTTGTTTTCCCAACTCTAGAAAAGCAGCTTGGTATTTTGATTGTGGTACATTTAATTTCAATTTGTCATTGCCTGAGAAGTAAAATAAGGTGGTATACACTGATTCTGAGGTTTTGAATGCTTGATACTAATTTCCTGTAACTTTCTAAAAGATATATTTAGTACTGTGGACTTTATAAGTGTTATAGACTGTGGTGGCAAAGCTCCTCTAAAACTTAAAAATAATTCTTGAAAATCTGTGATATAAAGATGCATTACTATAGCCACTCTTTCATCCCTTGATGAAATATTTTCAAGGTTTTTTTTTAATTTTCCAAAAGCAGTTTCTAGAATATGCATTTTCCTGTAAAGTTTTTACCTTTTATAAACATTTCAGAAACAAAGTGATTTAGGCAAAGTCAAGTATTATTTTAATTAGTTAATAAGCACATGGTTCTTAAAAATGTCAATTATTGAAGATGTATCTATTTCCTTAGTAATCTCTATTATTTTTATTTCAGTGGTTATGATATTCCTCTCAACCCTTTGAATCTCATCCCCTTCTATGCCGGCTCTCGGCACCACGATTTCCACCACATGAACTTCCTTGGGAACTATGCATCAACGTTCACCTGGTGGGACAGAATTTTTGGAACAGATTCTCAGTTTCATGCCTATTATGAAAAGATGAAGAAGTCTGAGAAAAAGACTGAATAGATTATCTCATGTAAATCTTCCAGAAGAAAAACATTTTCCCTAAATGAAGCTGGTAGCTCACATTGCACCTGGGGAGCAGAAATTTGCACGCGTCACAGCTACTAAGTGATGGAAAGAACATTAACAACCTGTAATTATCTTCTTACTGGGACCTTTTTCTACTTTACATACAAGTTCTGTGTTTGTAGAAATAAATATATATTTAAGTAAGGTTTTCATGAAGATTTAAAGGCCAGTTTGCTAAGCTTACAAAAAGGATTTTAAATAATGAAAAAAGTATTCTGTGTTTTTCCCCCACTAATACCATAGGACTAAAGTTGACATTAGGCTTTAAATCTTTTGGATATATACTGGTAATTTTGGCATCATATTTAACTTTAAAAATATTTTTAAGAATTTGCCTAAAGATCAAAATATCGTGGGATGAACCACATTGGTAGATACAGTGACTAGAGCTGCCAAGTCAGGAGTAGCCAGCACCAGGAACTTCCACGCTTGTCTGGAGATGACCATTTGGGGTGATTTTGTCCTTCTTTGAAGAATCCTTTTTGACTGCATTCAGCAGAAAGTATTTCTTAATTGATGACAGTGGAATATTTTAGTCTGGAGGTTTTTCCAACTTACTTGAATTTTTTTAAAAATTAAGGAGCATTATCTCTGCTATTTACCCTTTCATTTTTGTACATCAAATTTCCATTTACTTAAATCTGTATCTTGAAACTCTGTGAATTGACATGCTGTTTTGCACTTTGAGCTATTGAAATAAATGTGATTTTTGTCTGATTTGCTGGTTTCCAACTGTCACCTTTTATTTTTAAAAAGAAAAAGTATAGAAATCATTAAATTATTGAGTTTCATAATAAAGGAATAATTGTATTTTTTAAGCACTTCATTTGCTAACCTATTCCTTGACAGTTTCAACATACATTTATCAGGCTTATATATTGTGGGACATTCTACTGACCTAGTAAAATGGCAGATATTGAAATAGCTATTTGCTTTGCTTAGGAAATATATATTTTCTATACAGATAAAAGAACAGAGCTAAAGTTTTTAGAACTATATAATCTCAAGTCTCTGGATAATAACTCATTTAAAAGTTGATTCTTTTACATGTGGAAATGACTATTTTTTAAACTATGGAGTCATTTTCTGGTAAATTATTCCCCCCCCTCCTTTTTTGGAAACCCACACAGTAAAGACGTCCAATTAAAGGATTCATCAAGTTACAACTCAACATCTTTGCCAGTCCATGTTTTATAATTTGTATGTGGTTCAAAGACCCCCCCCTCCCTGTCCGTGTGTGTGCGTGTGTGTAAATTTCTTAGATTTTAATTCTCAAACAGTTTTATGGCTGTGCTTGAACTTGTGCTGTCTACTGCACATAGAGCTACCATATGATCCAGCAATCCCACTACTAGGAATTTATCCAAATAAAATGAAATCAGTGTACTGCACCCCACGTTTGTTAGAGCACTATTCATTTACAATTGCTAATATACGGAATCAAGTGTCCAACAACAGATAAATGGGCAAAGAAAATACGATACCTATTACACAATAGCTACTGATCAGCCATAAAAAAGAATGAGATCCTGTCACTTGCAGCAAGCTGGATGGACCTGGAGGGCATTTTGTTAAGTTAAATGAGGCAGGAACAGTTAAACACTGCATGCTCTCAACCACACATGGAAGCTAACATGGATCTCTAAGAAGTAAAAAGTAGAACAGAAGATACTAGAGGCTGTGAAGGGGAGGCAGGGAGAGATCTGTTAAAGAATATATAATAAAATGACGAGTAGATAGTAGGAATAAACTCTAGTGTTCTATGCCACTGAGGGTGACTGTTGAATATTTCCCACACAATGATCAATGAGATAAATATGGTAATCACCCTGATCTCATCACTATACCTGACAAGTCAAAACTTCACTAGGATTAGGGAAATCGTGTGCTTTTATCTTCCACCTTTCACTCTCTAATCCTCAAGGAATGCCCAGCGTCTCATAAGCAGGAAAAAGTTCCCTTCAGCACTTGGGAGCGTGACACCTGCTGCGAGGACCGCATGCTCCAGCTCACTCTCATCCTAGCTGGCATTCTCAGCGCCTCCAGGGCGCCCTGAGTCATGCTGTGTTTAACGTGCTCCCAGGTCGTCTCTGAAAAATGCCATCTTCATTACTTATTAGATGAGAGACTTGAGAGCACAGCACCAATCTTCAGCGCTCACTGCACTGGAGACTTACACTTCGATAAAAATTCCAGGCAATACTTCAAAGAGTGCTGAGAAGGCAGTGGCTCGGAAGGGCTGAGACTCAGATATGCAGGCACGTCAGTACAGAACAGGCTTTAAGATAACTTACCAGCCAAACCTGTCTTTTAAACTTAACCTGAATGAAGCTTCCATTTTATCTACTAGCACTTGACAATGAGAAAAATAAATATGAAGACATCATCCAAGTATCTCATTCTCCAAAAAAATAAGTGACTGGAGATACTCTTTGTTCCTTGGATTATATGTTTGAGATTTTGCCAAAATAGTAGTTTAAAAGTTGATAGTTAACACTGTAATTAAAAAATGACTAGTAGAGTATGCTTAGAATTCTAGTGACAACATCAACCACTGTGTTGCTCTTTCCTACATATTTGGCTAAAGAAATTTAGACCTTTGGACAAGACTGGTTTTGTGAATATTTAATAGAAGAGTCTTACCCAACTCTCAATTCTTATGCTCTTACATAAAACCCAGGGCTTGAAAACTCCACCTTTAACTACTGCACCGCCATAGACGGAGAGTACCCGTGTACCTATGCTATTGGGCTGGTAAGGAAAATAAAAAAGTAAAAAAGAAGAGTGAGCATCTTGTCTGTCAGGGTTTACCTTCTAATCTCTTCTTGCAAAAGAGGAGAATTCTTCAGCCAGCATTCAGAGGAATGCCCTTGGTCCTGTGAGTGCTCTTCCTGGCAGTTGACTGTCGAATACTGACATCCCCGCATAAAATCCCCAGAGGGCCCTGGTGAAACGTCTTTAGGGTACATGCCTAGAGGTCTCTTGAGTTCTCAAAGTCTTTTTTTTTTTTGCAGTTTTTGGTCGGGGCTGGGTTTGAACCTGCCACCTCCTCCAGCATATGGGGCCAGCGCCCTACTCCTTTGAGCCACAGGCGCCGCCCAGTTCTCAAAGTCTAAAGCAAGAAGATGTAAGTGGCTGGAACCCACTATATGGAATATTACCTTCAAACTATCAAAAAAATAAACGGCGGCTCCACCCAGGGCACACACGCAGGCTGATTAAGGAAGTGCTCACCGAGAAACGCGAGACAGAGAGCAGGACAGTGGACAGCCGGCCACAGGAGCTACTCACGGGGGGCTGAGCCTGCTGCAGGGGCGGCGGCAGGAGACACAGCGCACAGGCCTGGGCCGCGTCTGTAGTCACGAAACCTTTGCGTTGTGAAGCCCTCTGCTACCGGGCATTGGTTCACTCCTGGAAAGCCTTTCCTCCCGCCTGCATCGAAAGCCACCTCCTCGTCTCTGAATGAAAACAGTGGCATTCACAGGGCGCTTTGTGAGGACCGAGCACAGTGCTGGGTGACAAACGCCAGCGTCTGTTTAAACTCCGCGCCTTCCCTGCACGCCACCCAAGCCGCCTTCTCTCTGGGCTTTCCTCCCGGCCTTGTACGGGCCCCGCTCCTCTCCCACCCCTCAGCCTGCGCCAGCGGCACGCGCGAGGCCCCGGCTCCTCTCTGCCTCCTCGGCCCGCGCCCCTGGCAGCCGCGGGGCCACCTGTTTTTAGCTAAAGGCGTCCACTTCGCGCCATTTTGCCCGCAGCTCCCCCCAGCGGCGGCCCGGGATCTGCCCGCTCCGCGCTGTCTCGTGTGCGTCCTTCGCGCGCCCGTAGCGCGCGGTCAGTGGCGCCGGATGGAGACATCGCTGGGCGGCGCCTGTGGCTCAGTGAGTGGGGCGCTGGCCCCATAGACCGAGGGTGGCGGGTTCAAACCCAGCCCCGGCTGAACTGCAACCAAAAAAATAGCCGGGCGTTGTGGCGGGCGCCCGTAGTCCCAGCTGCTCTGGAGGCTGAGGCAGGAGAATCGCGAAAGCCCAAGAGCTGGAGGTGGCTGTGAGCCCTGTGACATCATGGCACTCTACCGAGAGTGGTAAAGTGAGACTCTGTCTCTACAAAAAAAAAAAAAAAAAAAAAAATTTAATAAAAAAGAAAGAGGGAGGCCAGGCGCGGAGGCTCGCGCCTGTGAGCCCAGCGCAGTGGGAGGCCGAGGGGCGGATTTTTGGAGCCCAGGAGTTGGAGACCAGTCTGAGCAAGAGCGAGATTCCGTCTCCACCAAAAATAGAGAAACTGAGGCACGAAGATCGCTCGAGCCCGCGTTGGAGATCGCTGTGCGCTGTGAGGATGGCACAGCGCTGTACCCCGGACGGCAGAGTGAGACTGTCTGGATACATAACCAAGTAAATAGAATTTAAAAAGAGGGAGAACATAGTAATGGTATCTTAGTAGAGGAGCAGCAACTAGCTGCTATCTTAATAACGAGCTCAGAAAGTTTTTTGCAACAACAGCAAGTGGTGAGGGAAGAAAGGGCAAGGAGCATCCTTGAAGGACCCGACCTCGCCAGACCCAGGCCAGGCTGCTGCTGCTCCGGTCTGAGTCCGGCCGCGCTCTGATGCTTTGGCATCTTAAATTTGGATTTCGTCGGAGCAGATTCTTGTGGATATGAGGTTCTTTGAGGGAAGAAGTGATATCTTAATGTGCCCTCATGTCCATGTAATGCAACAAAAGACGATGTCCGCTTAATAAAGAAAATTCAGTGTTTTGGCAAATTTCATTCAGACTTCTTGTATTCCATGACCGTCCTCTGAGCTTTGTTGGGCTATAAAATAATTCACCTGTAATAATGAAGTGTCATCGCGGTGTGGAGCGCTGGTTTTCAACCAGTGGGCCACACAATGTGCCTCGAAAAATTTTCAAAGATCATTAATTAAATTATTTTCAAAAGAAATTGAAAGCACAGTAAGCACATTCTTTTTTTTTTTTCCACTCTTTTTTTTGTTCTACATAATTTAAGTGTGCTGCGGAAGTTTAGCTACAGATTCAAGGGTGCCGTGAGATAAAAAAGATTGAAAAAGTCTGTTGTAGAGGAAGAAGGGAGAGGCACCTGTCAACCTGTCAGGGCAGGACTCTGAGCCCCTGCACACTTACAGGGAAGAGGTCTTCAAGTTGGAAAGGAAGCAAACTACACTGGTAAGAGGGGACTGAACCCCAAATCAGGGGAGGAAAGACTGAACGACAGGCTTCCTGCCTTTAAATAAACTTTGAAGTCTCCTCCTTCAGTTGTGTCAGGGAAAGAATTTGCAAATGTGAACGTAAAACCATGTTAAATAATCAGGCAGCAAGTACTCAGTCTTTTCAAACCTTGTGAGTCTTTTTTCTGTAGGTTGGGGTTCAGTTTCTTTAGAGAACTATCTTCCAATCTCTGTCAGAGTCGGTAGTTGGGAAAATTAACTGTGTGGGAAGGAGGCTGAGGACCCCACAGCCCAGTGGGTTCTCTTCCACAGAAACCCTCTGTTCTCAGCCACAGGAGCACCTGCCCTTCCCAGGGCCTCCTCAGGGGCCGGAGAGGAGCCCCCACCCTCTGCTGTTCTGTTTCTCCAGAGAATAAATCTGTCCCCTCTGGGGTGTAGCTCTACAGAGTTAGAGAAGGGACCTATGGCCTAAAGGCTTTGTAACGGAGTTCTGAATAGCAATTAAAAATGCTGGCTTTTAGTATTACTCAATACCATGGTATTTAATTTGTTTTT
Source organism: Nycticebus coucang (assembly GCF_027406575.1). Taxonomy (NCBI): domain Eukaryota; kingdom Metazoa; phylum Chordata; class Mammalia; order Primates; family Lorisidae; genus Nycticebus; species Nycticebus coucang. Next base: position 91,566,133 of record NC_069785.1, read on the forward strand.
ATTTTTAAAATTTTTTTAGAGACAGGGTCCTGCTCTGTCACTCAGGCTGGAGTGCAGTGGCCCAATCACCTCTCACTGCCACCTCAAACTCTTGGGCCCAAATGATCCTCCCACCTCAGCCTCCCAAGCAGCTGGGACTAAGTGTGTGCCACCAAACTTAGCTAATTTTTCTTTCTTTCCTTTTTTGGGGGGTTTCATTATGTTGCCCAGGCCAGCCTTCAACCCATGGCCTTATGTGATCCTCCTGCCTCAGCTTCCCAAAGTTCTGTGTTTACAGGCATGAGCTACTGTGCCCAGGCTGGTATTTAATTTTTAATCGAAGTACATCATGCAAACATACCAGAAAAGCACACACCTTGATAAATGATCCCAGCCATGTCATCACTACCCAGATCACATACTTGAGTACTTCCTTTATCAGTTGTCTACTTTTGACCAAAAAATAGTTAGATTCTTCCCTACTGGATCATCTTAATTCAAATTATCTTGACCAACAAGAGTTTCTAGTGTCGTGACTTAAGGCTTTGCCTGTAGCCTTGTCCTATGAAATGTTTTTATCACTGACTTAGATAAGGCCACTGACACCAAGCTTATCAAATTTATTACTGAGGCAGAGGAAAAAAGGAAGCTAACACTTTGTTCTACATGGCAGAATCAAGATCAATAAAATGTTTCCCTTGATTTAAAGTTCAGCTGCACAGATGGAAGAGGAGAGATACAGACCAGAATTAACAGCAATACATGGCCAAAAGCCTGGAGGATTTTAGTGGAATACAAGTGCAAGCTTCCCGAAGTTTAAGACAATCTTAAGCTACATTATTAGAAGTGTGCCTTAGTTTCAGAGAAGCAATGCTATCATTTTACTCTGCGTGTAAAGTTTGCTACATCATATCTTGATGAATATTCAAAAGAGAGTAATTAGGGATTGTTTAAGGTGTAATAATAATGACACAAAAATAATTTAAGAAAATACAGAGGGATAGTCTGGAGCAGCTCTGCCAAGTACTTTGGCCACCAGCCCATGTGGCCTCTGAGATCTTTGAGAGCGCAGGTTATAGAATATTTCCATAAAGTTCTATTAGACAGAAAAAGAGGACTAACTAGAAATGTCAAATACTTGAAATGATGTTATGTAAAAGATGGTAAGGCACTCTGTATTCCCCCAGAGGGCCAAACTTCATCAGAAAATAAAGTCGAGAGGGAGACAAGATGGCGGACTGAAGCCAGCTTTCAACAGAGGCTCCCGTCCAGAAGGAGAGTTAAGGGACAGGAATTTAGTAAGTATCCTGGTGGACTTGAGCCTCACCAAGAGAGAAGGTTGAAGAACGCACATCAACACCGCTGAGGCAAGTTTGGATCACAAGGACGCAAACAAAAGGTACAAAATCCACCACCAAGCGGACGGGAGTCCCCCTCCCCCATGAGACCGGCTCAAGAGCCCCACAATTAAACAAGCGGGCAGAAATTAAAGGCCCTCCCACTACACTCCACGGGAGAGACCTTCTAAACACTGGACCTACCTCCCCTACTGGGGTGCCGTGACGTTCTCCTGCCAGGCATAAAACTGAATAAAACTTTGGGAATCCTTTGCCGGCAACCCTCCCGGTGCTCCCCTCCCACCCACTGAGGTCTGGAGGCCTGTCCCCCAGGAGTTCGGATCCTTGGGTGATTTCTCAAGGGGAGTGGACAGTCCACGAGTTGTGACTGGTCAGCATTGACTCTGAGGCGCGTGAGTGAGGAGAGGGCACCGGGCTGAGGGGGAGTCATGCCTCACGGCACTTCCCTGCGGTGCAGTGCACCAACCCTCCCCGGGCAACATTAGGGGGCACAAGACTGAATAAGACTCTAGCCTCCCTGCTGAGAGCTGAGAGCCCCCACTCCCACTCAGGGTCTGAGGGCCTATCCCCCAGGAGTTCGGATCCTTGGGTGATTTCTCGAGGGGAGTGCACAGTGCCTGAGCTGCGTCAGGGCAGCGCTGACTCTGGGACACGTGAGCGAGGAGAGGGCACTCTGCTGAGGGGAAATCAAGCCTTGGCGGCACTTCCCTGCGGTGCAGTGCAGGAGCCCTCCCCGGGCCGTAGTGTTGCGTAAAACTGAATGAAACTCTAGCTTCCCCCCCCACTCCCAATCGGGGTCTGGGGGCCCATCCCCCAAGAGTTCTGATTCTTGGGGGATCTCTTGAGGGGTGTGGACCCAGCACAAACTGCGGCCGCTCAGTGCTAACTCTGGGGCGCGGGACAGAGGAGAAAAGGGTCGCCTGAGTGCCCACACCAGAGCAGCAGTTCCCTGGAGGTAGATCAACAGCCGTTTTTTCTTTAACGGCAGAACGCTCACTTCTGGATATTCTGAGGCCACACCCCCTGTCTCCCTGGGCAACCAGAGGAGGCCACCGGTGAGCGGGGGATTTCCTGACACGGCTCACAAACCCCGGAAGCTTCCAGGGTGGGGCCGACCCAGAGAGGTGTTTGGACGCAAATCTCCAGCAGCAAAGACGTTTGAACTCAAAACAGCCCGTCTTCTGTAGGCGATTTCGACAGGAACAGAGACAGAACCCCGTAAAGTTGTCTGTTCTGTTAGCAGCATCCATCAGGGACGGGGCTAAGCCTGAGTGAACACCTCCTTCCCATCACCTGCATCAAACACTCAAAGATGTCAGGCCCCATCGCCTCCTGTTAGATAGCGGCAGTCTGCGGGTACCTGGCAGACTTCCTTGTGATTCAGGCAGGTGCAAACCCCTGGAGTGTCTGTTCACTGCAGGCAACTGGGTTAGCCATCTGCAGAGATACCAGAGACTGGGTCCGACGGAGGGGCAAAGTGGGGAAGGAGACATCAACCTTCCTAGACTGCTCTGTTTGCTGGGTGGCTCCTCCTGACTCCACACTGCACTGGGGTGAGCCGTGTCAGAGGAGTCACCAGGCCCCTGTGATCCAGTTCCCAGAGACCTCTTGAACTCTCCCAACCGAGACAAGTGCCGATTGAGACAGTTGATTTGGACCTTTTGAACTGGGCTAATAGACTGAAGACTTTTCAGGTGGTGCCCTGGGTGTGAGATTGTAGGAAGGTTTGATTCTCCTTTTCCAACTGGGGCCAGAGGTGGGCAGGCGGGGTGACTTAATTGCTGATTTTTCCACACAGCTGAGACTTCAAGCCAGAGTAGAAGTTGCAATAGGATCGAACAGAAACCAGCTGAAAGCAAGACAGAACCACTTTGCTCCACCACACCAGACAGGGCCCCAGTTTCTCAGGGCACAACACTGTACGGGCCCTCGATAAAACCCCAGGGGAAAAACCAAAGGGAGTAAAATAACCATGGGGCGGAATCAGCGGAAAAACTCTGGTAACATGAATAACCAGAATAGATCAACCCCCCCAAGAAAAGATACGGCAGATGTGATTGAAGATCCCATTCATAAACAACTGGCTGAGATGTCAGAAATCGAATTCAGAATTTGGATTGCAGACAAGATTAATAAAATGGAATTAGGAATTCGAGGAGAAATTCAAAAATTGTCTCAAGAATTTAACGAATTTAAAGACAAAACCACCAAAGACTTAGACACACTGAAGCAAGAACTTACAGCCCTCAAAGATATGAAAAATACAGTAGAATCCCTCAGTAACAGAATGGAGCAAGCAGAAGAAAGGATTTCTGACATTGAAGATAAAGTCTTCGAACGCTCCCAATCTCTCAAAGAGGAAGAGAAATGGAGAGCAAAAACGGATCACTCACTCAGAGAACTCTCAGATAATTCGAAAAAAAGCAACATAAGAATTATAGGAATTTCTGAGAACGATGAAGTGGCTGCTAAGGACACAGAGGCCCTTCTGCATGAAATTATGAAAGAAAATTTTCCAGACATGCCTAGAGAATCTGAAATTCAGATAGCAGACAGCTTCAGAACCCCAGCACGATTCAACCCCAATAAGTCATCCCCCAGACATATCATAATTAGCTTCACTAAAGTTAACATGAAAGAGAAGATTCTCAAAGCAGCCTGGTAAAAGAAAACTATAATGTACAAAGGTAAGAATATTAGAATAACTACAAATCTCTCTGCTGAAACTTTTCAAGCCAGAAGAGGCTGGTCATCAACTTTTAATCTCCTAAAGCAAAAAAACTTTCAACCCAGGATCTTGTATCCAGCTAAACTGAGTTTCATCTATGATGGAGAAATTAAATACTTCAATGACATTCATATGTTGAAAAAATTTGCCATAAGTAAACCAGCTCTTCAGGATGTTCTCAGACCTATCCTCCACAATGACCAACCCAATCCTATACCACAAAAGTAAACTCACTCAGAAACTTCGGATCAAACTCCAACTTCCACACTGGCGAAAGGATTAAAAATGTCCACTGGATCTTTGAAAAACTCGATACCCAAAATTCCACCAGACTTATCAATACTCTCCATCAATGTGAATGGCTTAAACTGTCCTCTAAAGAGGCATAGGTTAGCTGACTGGATACAAAAACTCAAGCCAGATATTTGTTGCATACAAGAGTCACATCTCAACTTAAAAGACAAATACAGACTCAGGGTGAAAGGATGGTCATCCATATTTCAGGCAAATGGTAATCAGAAAAAAGCAGGTGTTGCAATTTTATTTGCAGATACAGTAGGCTTTAAACCATCAAAAGTAAGGAAGGACAAGAATGGTCACTTCATATTTGTTAAGGGTAATACTCAATATGATGAGATCTCAATTATTAATATCTATGCACCCAACCAGAATGCACCTTAATTTATAAGAGAAACTCTAACAGACATGAGTAACTTGATTTCCTCCAGCTCCATAATCGTCGGAGATTTCAACACTCCCTTGGCAGTGTTGGATCGATCCTCCAGAAAGAAGCTGAGCAAAGAAATCTTAGATTTAAACCTAACCATGTAATATTTAGATTTAGCAGACATCTACAGAACATTTCATCCCAACAAAACTGAATACACATACTTCTCATCAGCCCACGGAACTTATTCCAAAATTGACCACATTTTAGGTCACAAGTCTAACCTCAGTAAATTTAAAGGAATAGAAATTATTCCATGCATCTTCTCGGACCATCATGGAATAAAACTTGAATTGAGTAACAACAGGAATCTGCATACCCATACAAAAACATGGAAGTTAAATAACCTTATGCTGAATGATAGCTGGGTCAGAGATGAGATTAAGAAAGAAATCGCCAATTTTTTGGAACAAAACGACAATGAAGACACAAACTATCAGAACCTCTGGGACACTGCAAAGGCAGTTTTAAGAGGGAAATTTATAGCACTGCAAGCCTTCCTCAAGAGAACGGAAAGAGAGGAAGTTAACAACTTAATGGGACATCTCACGCAACTGGAAAAGGAAGAACATTCCAACCCCAAACCGAGTAGAAGAAAAGAAATAACCAAAATTAGAGCAGAATTAAATGAAATTGAAAACAAAAGAATAATACAACAGATCAAAAATCAAAAAGCTGGTTTTTTGAAAAGGTCAATAAAATAGATATACCTCTGGCCAACCTAATCAGGAAAAAAAGAGTAAAATCTCTAATATCATCAATCAGAAACAACAAAGACGAAATAACCACAGACACATCAGGAATCCAAAAAATCCTTAATGAATATTACAAGAAACTTTATTCTCAGAAATATGAAAATATGAAGGAAATAGACCGATACTTGGAAGCACGCCACCTTCCAAGACTTAACCAGAATCAAGTGGAAATGTTGAACAGACCCATATCAAGTTCAGAAATAGCATCAACTATACAAAACCTCCCTAAAAAGAAAAGCCCGGGACCAGATGGTTTCACGTCAGAATTCTACCAAACCTTTAAAGAGGAATTAGTACCTATATTACTCAACCTGTTCCAAAATGTAGAAAAAGAAGGAAGACTACCCAACACGTTCTATGAAGCAAACATCACCCTGATCCCCAAACCAGGAAAAGACCCAACAAGAAAAGAAAATTATAGACCAATATCACTAATGAATATAGATGCAAAAATATTCAACAAGATCCTAACAAACAGAATCCAGCAACACTTCAAATTATACATCATGATCAAGTTGGTTTTATCCCAGGGTCTCAAGGCTGGTTCAATATACGTAAATCTATAAATGTAATTCAGCACATAAACAAATTAAAAAACAAAGACCATATGATTCTCTCAATTGATGCAGAAAAAGCTTTTGATAATATCCAGCATCCCTTCATGATCAGAACACTCAAGAAAATTGGTCTAGAAGGGACTTTTCTTAAACTGATAGAGGCTATCTACAGCAAACCCACAGCCAATATCATATTGAATGGAGTTAAATTGGAATCATTTCCACTCAGATCAGGAACCAGACAAGGCTGCCCATTGTCTCCATTGCTTTTCAACATTGTAATGGAAGTTTTAGCCACTGCAGTTAGGGAAGAAAAGGCGATCAAGGGTATCCATATAGGGTCAGAAGAGATCAAACTCTCGCTCTTCGCAGATGATATGATTGTGTATCTGGAAAACACTAGGGACTCTACTACAAAACTCCTAGAAGTGATCAAGGAATACAGCAGCGTCTCAGGTTACAAAATCAACATTCATAAATCGGTAGCCTTTATATACACCAACAACAGTCAAATTGAAAAAGCAGTTAAGGACTCTATCCCATTCACAGTAGTGCCAAAGAAGATGAAATATTTGGGAATTTACCTAACAAAAGACGTGAAAGATCTCTATAAAGAGAACTATGAAACTCTAAGAAAAGAAATAGCTGAAAATGTTAACAAATGGAAAAATATACCATGCTCATGGCTGGGAAGAATCAACATTATCAAAATGTCCATACTACCCAAAGCAATATATAATTTCAACGCACTCCCTATTAAAGCTCCACTGTCATATTTTAAAGATCTTGAAAAAACATTACTTCGTTTTATATGGAATCAGAAAAAACCTCGAATAGCCAAGACATTACTCAGAAATAAAAACAAAACAGGAGGAATCACACTACCAGACCTCAGACTTTACTACAAATCGATAGTGATCAAAACAGCATGGTATTGGCACAAAAACAGAGAAGTAGATATCTGGAACAGAATAGAGAACTAAGAGATGAATCCAGCTACTTACCGCTATTTGATTTTTGACAAGCCAATTAAAAACATTCAGTGGGGAAAAGATTCCCTATTTAACAAATGATGCTGGGTGAACTGGCTGGCAACCTGCAGAAGACTGAAATTGGACCCACACCTTTCACCATTAACTAAGATAGACTCTCATTGGATTAAAGATTTAAACTTAAGACATGAAACTATAAAAATACTAGAGGAGAATGCAGGGAAAACCCTTGAAGAAATTGGTCTGGGTGAGTATTTCATGAAGAGAACCCCCCGGGCAATTGAAGCAGCTTCAAAAATACACTACTGGGACTTGATCAAACTAAAAAGCTTCTGCACAGCTAAGAACACAGTAAGCAGAACAAGCAGACAGCCCTCAGAATGGGAGAAGATATTTGCAGGGTATATCTCTGACAAAGGTTTAATAACCAGAATCCACAGAGAACTCAAACGCATCAGCAAGAAAAAAATAAGGGATCCCATCGCAGGCTGGGCAAGGGATTTGAAGAGAAACTTCTCTGAAGAAGACAGGCGCACGGCCTTCAGACATATGAAAAAATGCTCATCATCTTTAATCATCAGAGAAATGCAAATCAAAACTACTTTGAGATATCATTTAACTCCAATGAGACTAGCCTATATCACAAAATCTCAAGACCAGAGATGTTGGCGTGGATGCGGAGAAAAGGGAACACTTCTGCACTGCTGGTGGGAATGCAAATTAATACATTCCTTTTGGAAAGATATATGGAGAACACTCAGAGATCTAAAAATAGATCTGCCATTCAGTCCTGTAATTCCTCCGCTGGGTATATACCCAGAAGACCAAAAATCACAACATAACAAAGATATTTGTACCAGAATGTTTATTGCAGCCCAGTTCATAATTGCTATGTCATGGAAAAAGCCCAAGTGCCCATCGATCCACGAATGGATTAATAAATTGTGGTATATGTATACCATGGAATACTATGCAGCCTTAAAGAAAGATGGAGACTTTACCTCTTTCATGTTTACATGGATGGAGCTGGAACATATTCTTCTTAGTAAAGTATCCCAAGAATGGAAGAAAAAGTACCCAATGTACACAGCCCTACTATGAAACTAATTTGGGACTCTCACATGAAAGCTATAACCCAGCTACAACTTAACAATAGGGGGAAGTGGGAAAGGGGGTGGGTGGGTAGAGGGAGGGAGATTGGTGGGATCACACCTGTGGTGCATATTACAGGGGTATTTGAGAAACTTGGTAAATGTAGAATGTAAATGTTTTGGCACAGTAACTGAGATAACGCCGGAAAGGCTATGTTAACCACTGTGATAAAAATGTGTCAAATGGTTTATGAAGCGAGTGTATGATGCCCTATGATCATATCAATGTATACAGTTATGATTTAATAAAAAAAAATAAATAAAAAAAATTAAAAAAAAAAAAGAAAATAAAGTCATAGGAGGTGTTTGCTTTTTAAAAACTCAGACTTTGGAAGGACTTTTTTACAATTAGAACTGGTTACCTGGTCCTTCATTAATGGTTTAGGCAGCAACTATGGGATTTTGAGTATATAATGGAGGAGCACCTAAAATAAGGACAATTTTTAAAAATTATTTCTAATTGGTACATAATCATTATACATATTTATGGGGCACAGTGTGACAATTTGATACTTGTATACAACGAGTAGTGATCAAATCAGGAGAATTAGCACATCCATCACCTCTAACCCTTAACATTAAATGAGGATGAATCTGAACTGGCTTTTTTCTTTTTTCTTTTTTTTTTAAATTAAATCATAGCTGTGTACATTGATATAATCATGGGGCATCATTCACTAGCTTCACAGACTGTTTACCAAGTTTCTTTTTTTTTTTTTTCTTTTGGCCGGGGCTAGGTTTGAACCCGCCACCTCCGGCATATGGGACCAGCGCCCTACTCCTTGAGCCACAGGCGCTGCCCTGTTTACCAAGTTTCACATATACCCTTGTAAGATGCACCGCTGGTGTAATCCCACCAATCCCCTTCCCTCTACCCACTTTCCCCCTCCCTCCCCTCCCTTTCCCCCTTCCCCCTATTCTTAGGTTGTAACTGGGTTATAGCTTTCATGTGAAAACCCTAAATTAGTTTCATAGTAGGGCTGAGTACATTGGGTACTTTTTCTTCCATTCTTGAGATACTTTACTAAGAAGAATATGTTCCAGCTCCATCCATGTAAACATCAAAGAGGTAAAGTCTCCATCTTTCTTTAAGGCTGCATAATATTCCATGGTGTATATATACCACAATTTATGAATCCATTCGTGGATCGATGGGCATTTGGGCTTCTTCCATGACTTAGCAATTATGAATTGGGCTGCAATAAACATTCTGGTACAAATATCTTTGTTATGATGTGATTTCTGGTCTTCTGGGTATATGCCCAGTAGAGGGATTACAGGATTGAATGGCAGATCTGTTTTTAGATCTCTAAGTTGAACTGGCTTTTTTCTAATGGTATTTCTAGTTCTGTCTATAGTTTTAATGTAGATATTTTAACAGATCTATTGGCAGATCTGTTTTTAGATCTCTAAGTTGAACTGGCTTTTTTCTAATGGTATTTCTAGTTCTGTCTATAGTTTTAATGTAGATATTTTAACACCTTTTTTTTTTTTTTTTTTTTGTAGAGACAGAGTCTCACTTTACTGCCCTCGGCTGTGGCGTCACACAGCTCACAGTAACTTCCAGCTCTTGGGCTTATGTGATTCTCTTGCCTCAGCCTCCCGAGCAGCTGGGACTACAGGCACCCGCCACAACGCCTGGCTATTTTTTTGTTGCAGTTTGGCCAGGGCTGGGTTTGAACCCACCACCCTTGGTCTATGGGGCCTGCGCCCTACTCACTGAGCCACAGGCGCCGCCCTATAACACATTTTTTAATGTAGCTTACAAGGTGCTACTTTTTTTTTTGTTTTGTTTTGTTTTTGAGACAGAGTCTCACTCTGTCACCCTCAGTAGAGTGCCGTGGCGTCATAGCTCACAGTAACCTCAAACTCCTGGGCTCAAGTGATTCTCTTGCCTCAGCCTCCCCAGTAGCTGGAACTATAGGCGCCTGCAACACCCCCTGGCTACTTTAAAGGTGGGGTCTCACTCTTAGCTCAGGCTGGTTTCGGACTCCTGAGCTCAGGCAATCTACCCACCTTGGTCTCCCAGAGTGCTGGGATTACAGGCGTGAGCCACTGTGTCTGGTGAACCACTCTAGCCTCATGTGGTTCCCTGGAAGGGCCATGTTCACTGCTGCTTCCTGGCATTTTCGCCCTCTCTTTGTGATGCTTGAAGCAAACGTCCCTCTCTGAGCACTTCTGCCCCTCACCTGGCTAACTCCACTGGGTCTCCCAGAGTGCTCGGATTATAGGTGTGAGCCACCAGGCCCAGCCTAACCCTGGAATATAGTATGCTAAGTGAAAGAAGCCAGCCATAAAAGACCACATACAGCATGAATTCATTCATATAAAATACCCCCAAGAGGCGAATTTATAGAGACAGAAAGCAGATTAGTGGTTGTGCAGGGTTGGTGGGAGGGGCTGGGAGCAGGGGGGAAATAGGGATTGACTACTAATGGATGAGATTTATTTTAGTGAAGATGAATATGTTCTAAAATTAGGTTGTGGTGACGCTGGCACAGCCCTACAAATGCATTAAGACACTGAACTATGCTTTTGATGAGGCTGAACTGTATTGCGTGTGAGTGTATCTTAATAAAGCTGCCATAATGAAGTACCGCAAACCGAGTGGCTTAATATTTCCGTGTCCTCAATGGCCTTAAAAGTCATTTAGATTGGTCAGCTACTCTGGGTGTGAATTTCCTTTCTGTGATTGGTAGACATGACAGCAACAACGAGAGCTGTGAGCTGAGACCGCTGGAAAGCAGATTCAGCCCAGCAATGGTGAGCTGGTCACCTGGGCTGTAACAGACCCAGTAAGGAGTCAGACTCTGCCATTTGCTGTGCGACTCACCTGTGCCCCCAAACAGGAGCTCAACTGAGTCTCTGTTGCCTCAGTGACTACAACAGGAATAATGATGCTTACCTGGCTAGATTTTAAGGATTAAACAGTTACTAAAAAAACCCCAAAAAAACAAAAAAAAACTCAGCAGGGTAACTAACTCGTAATAGAAACAACAGCAGCAACACATATTAAAAAGTAATTGAGGGCTCAGGACCCGTAGCTCAGTTAGGAGGGTGGTACACCGAGGCTGGTGGGTTTGAGCCTGGCCCAGGCCTGCTAAACAACAACGACAACTGCAAGCAAAAAATAGCCAGGCGTTGTGGCGGGCGCCTGGAGTCCCAGCTACTTGGGAGGCTGAGGCAAGAGAATCGCGTAAGCCCAAGTGTTTGAGGTTGCTGTGAGCTGTGAGAGTGAGACTGTGAGAGTGAGACTGTGAGACTCTGTCTCAAAAAAAAAAAAAAAAACAATTGAGGTTTAATTTTCTGAATTATTTGACCAATATTTTTAAAATAGACTCAGCTAATTAGGATTGGAGAACCAATGCAGATCCTTTTTATTAGAAATGATTATTTTCCCATGTACACGGAGTTAATATATATGGCTTTGCGAATTTTTACCTATACTCACGTCTGTAATCCTAGCACCCTGGGAGGCCGAGGCAGGTGGACTGCTTGAGCTCAGGAGTTCAAGACCAGCCTGAGAAAGAGTGAGACCCTGTCCCTACAAATAGCTGTTGTGGTGGTTGCCTATAGTCCCAGCTACTTGGAAGGCTGAGGCAAGAGGACCACTTGAGCCTAAGAGTTTGAGTTTGCTGTGAGCTATAACACCACAGCACTCTACCTAGGGTGACAAAGTGAGACTCTGTCTCAAAAACAAAATAAAAGGGAGGGGGTGGGGGGTCACGGTGTGTGACACACCTCTTGGGGGTGGGACATAATTAATTGTAAGAGGCACTTTTCCTAACCAATGCAATCAGTGTAACCTGGTTCTCTGTACCCTCCATGATTCCCCCCAAATAATAAAATAAAATAATAAAATGAAATGAAATAAAAAGTAAAGTTTTACCTACAAACCATGATAGGTAGATATATTCAGTATATTAAAGTAATTTGACTTAACTACTAAGCACCATTTAATATTTAAATGCCTATTAGTGTAGGGGTCCTCAAACTTTTTAAACGGGGGGGGGGCCAATTCACTGTCCCTCAGATTGTTGGAGGGCTGGACTATAGTTTAAAAAAAAAACTATGAACAAGGGTGGCGCCTGTGGCTCAGTGAGTAGGGTGCTGGTCCCATATGCCGGAGGTGGCGGGTTCAAACCCAGCCCCGGCCAAAAAAAACCACAAAAAAAAAAAAAAAACTATGAACAAATTTCTATGCACACTGCACATATCTTATTTTGAAGTAAAAAAAACAAAACGGGAACAAATACAATCACACCACTTTATGTGGCCCATGGGCCGTAGTTTGAGGACCCTTGGTACAGTGTATAACTCAGAAGTTTTATTAAGAATAAAAACTTTCACATTTTGCTTTCTATTGGATTGGAAATTATACATTTAAATAATCTTCATCAACCTTTTTAATCAATACTTCTGACTTTAGTCCAAATAAATCATGTCATCATATAAATTCTCAAAAATGAGAGTGGTTTTCCTGCCATGCAAAGTGCTGTGCTCCACTGAAAGCAAAAATAGCTGAAACCAGAGAGTCCAAGTGGCCATTCCCCACCAATTTAGTTCACTCAAAGGAATGACCTTCCCATGCTTTTGCAGTTTATTTTTACCGTTTACTCTCTAGCCTGCCTTGGTTATTGCACGAAACTCACACGGTAGAAGGAATTCTTCAGACAAGGCCGCAAGGACTGACTGAGAATTGTTCTCCACAGGGCGACTTCAGTGCAGGGGTGGGTGAGCCAGGGGATGGTAACAGCATTTTTATTTACTTATTTTTTGTAGAGACAGAGTCTCACTTTATGGCCCTCGGTAGAGTGCCGTGGCCTCACACAGCTCACAGCAACCTCCAACTCCTGGGCTTAAGCGATTCTCTTGCTTCAGCCTCCCAAGTAGCTGGGACTACAGGCGCCTGCCAGAACGCCCGGCTATTTTTTGGTTGCAGTTTGGCCGGGGCCGAGTTTGAACCCGCCACCCTCGGTATATGGGGCCGGCGCCTTACCAACTGAGCCACAGGCGCCGCCCTGGTAACAGCATTTTAAGACTCATGGAAGCAGCCCAAATGCCCATCAACCCAGGAGCGGATTAGCAAACTGTGGCATATATATACCATGGAGTACTATTCAGCTGTAAGAATTCATGTTTACCTGGATGGAGCTGGAGCATATTCTTCTTAGTAAAGTATCCCAAGAATGGAAAAAAGTATCCAATGTACTCAATACTAATATGAAACCAATATATAAACAACTACACGCCCATACAAATGATAGTCTTGCAAGGGGGAGGAGTGAGAAGGGAAAAGGGAGTGGGGAGATGGAGAGAGAATGGCCGGATCTCACCTAAGGGGCAGAGTGCAGAGCTGTTCAGCATAGCCCCTGGGTGAGGGGCTCTTCTACAACTTGAACTTTACTTGGAAGCGAGAACAATGTGACCTAAACATTTGTACCCTCATATTAATTTGAAAAATATAAATAAATAATAATCAACAATTTTTAAAAAAGAAATACTCCCTTTGTTCACATCTATACTCCCAGCACTCTGGGAGGTCAAGGCAGGTAGATCCCTTGAGCTCAGGAGTTTTAGACCAGCCTGAACAAGAGCAAGACCCCATTTATACTAAAAATAGAAAAACTAGCCCGGCGTTGTGGCAGGTACCTGTAATCCCAGCTACCCGGGACGCTGAGGCAGGAGAATCACTTGAGCCCAGGAGTTTGAGGTTGTTGTGAGCTGTAATGTCAGGAGTGAGATTTTATCAGGAAGGAAGGAAGGAAGGAGGGAGGGAGGGAGGGAGGGAAGGAAGGAAGGCAGGAAGGCTGATTGATTTTGTTTGAATAGGGCAGCATGCCTGTTCTACAGCTTCAATTGTTTATAGCCTGAAGAGTCCCAGACTGAGAATTTGACTGTGATTAACATTTAATCCTGGCCAAAGAATATTAAGGGAAAGATTCACAAACAAGGAGCAGGTTAGAAATAAGTCATTAGCCTTTACTGAGATAAGGATGGTTCCTTCCTTTCTTTTTCCCTCCCTCCTCTCCCCTCCTCTCCTTATTTACTTGAGCCATTTGCGTGCAGTTTATTTTAGTTGCAGCAAAGCAAGTCCTCATCTTGCTCAGGACTTCAAAGTCAGTAAAGCCACATGCCAGGCTCCCTTGGTTGTGGCTTATATTCCACAATGAGTTGTCAGAAGAAGGCAGTGGAGAGTGGTGACAAGTGCTTCATCAAGCTCAGAGTAATAATTCTCTCAGAGCCCAGCATGGTAGCTCACCTGTAATCCAAGCACTTGGAGGCTGAGGCAGGTAGATCGCCTGAGCTCAGGATTTAGAGACCAGCCTGAGCCAGAGTCTGTAGTCCCAGCTACTCAGGAAGCTGAGGCAAGAGGACCGCTTGAGCCCAAGAGTCTGAGGTTGCTATGAGCTAAGACGCCACAGCACTCTACCCAGGGTGACAGAGTGAGACTGTCTCAAAAAAAATTCTTTCAGATCCAAGTATGTCGTTAACCATTAGCCATTTCTCATAATTATAGAAGTGGTTTGCAACTTAATGAATGTGGATTTTGAGCAAGTTATTTTTGAATTGTTGAGGCTCAACTTAAACATCAGAGCAGCAGATATGGACTAAGGAGCATAGCTTGATCTCTTTAAGAATTTATATAGTCATTCATTCAATCAATCAATCAATCAATTGATATTTACTTAGTTTTAATGATGCAGCAAATTCTGCTGGTACTAGGATAGAGTAGGGGGTGAGAGACAAGGCTCCTGCCCTCACAGGATTTGTAGTACAGTAAACTCCCTGGTATCCGGAGATCAAGCACCGGGCACAAGACCTAACCAGTGGCCCCCCCGCCAAAAAAATCGGAGTTTAAACTCAGTGTGCTGCCGGTTGGTGAGTCCATGCTTCTGCAGCACCCCTACAGCTCCCACATGTTCTCAGCCACAGTTTTAAGTGTTACGTGTGTTACTTGAAGTAAAAAAATATGGTAGTGAAGTTGGAAAGTGAACTGACAGTTTTTTAACTAAAATTGTATCCTGTATTTACAAAGCTGTTTTATAATACAGTAAAACTGTTACAGTAAGGGACGTTTGTCTTGATTTGCTTCTAGTAAGTGTATTTCAATATTAATATCAAGTTGATACAGAGTTTATGGTACATATAGTGTGGGGTATGGAATTAGCCTATTTTTAATAGTAACTCACAAGCATCTGGAAACTACATTTATCCAGAATCTACTGATCCCCATCGGTGCCAGGTAACAGGGAGATGACTGTGAAAGGGAGAATGTGGTCAATTAGATAAGATATTATTGAAAACCTCGGAAAGGGAGGAGGGGTACAAAGAAGTCTGGGATCACCTAGCAGCAGATATTTCTTACTTGATGAAGGCTTTTAGGAAAAGTTTCCACCGTGTGTCCTGAGAGACTGAATGACAGGTAAAAGTTGCCCAGAAATAGAGGGAGCAGAAGGGCAAGAATGATCCAGTAAAGGGGAAACAGGTGCTGAGACCTGGTGGTGAGATAGAGAATGGAATACACCAGATACTGAAAGAAAGTTGGTAAGATTGGAGGGGACGGGAGACACAGGCACAAGAGGTTGCAGAAATGAACAACTGTGATTTGTGCTTTGAGTTTGTTTCTGATGCACTGTAGACAGGCAGTCTGCCCTGCTCTGGGGGGTGTGCGGGAGACAAGGTGGGGAGAGGGAGCCAGGCGCTGTGTGGTTGTTCTTACCAGAGCACCTGTGACCACCCCTCCCCTGCCCCCCAGTCCTCTCCTAGTAATCCTATCAATGTGAGGTGCCATCTGAACCCTTTCTTAGGGAGGTGCTGCTCCCCAGCCCTTGTTGACTGGCTAAGCATGAGTTAGTCACGGGTGTCCAGGGGTGGATTTATTAAGTGGGTAGTGCAATAGTGGAGGTGTTGGGAGGCGCCAGGACCAAGATGAGGAGGTAAGAAGCTGCTTCCTAGGAAGGGATAAAACTAAACTAAAGCAGGGGTGTTGGTTGGGTTGTTAGGATTTCTGTAAGTATTAAGTAAAATATATGTATGACCAGATTCAATGAGTCAAAACACTAATTTGCTAAAGCAAGGAACCAGACAGAACAAGCAAAAAAACTGAAGCTTGGAAGAACTTGTAAAACAATTTTAGGCAATGTGGCAGCTGAACCTAATTTATTTTCCCAGTTGCAGAGAATTAATGACATTTATGAGAGACAGTGAATGGGCTAGATCATTCCCGGCATGGAATATTGGTGTGGAGTGGCCCTTTGGGGTGTGCAGCAAGGTGGCTGATTGCTGGACTTGGAGTATAATCTGGAGCTGCGGAGACTGCCAGGAAAAGTTCTACCCCCGGCTGCCGCAGGGCGGCAGCGGCAGCAACCAGCCCCACCATGGAGGATTGCAGTTCCCACTTCGTGGGGAAACTAGGTATTGTGTGGAAAGATTGGTGAAGTCTGGACTCTGAGAGGAATTAGGTAGCCAAAGTGGGGTGTCGTCTGTGTGGTTAGGCGGCAAGAGAGACACTCAGGAAAGATCCTGGACAGGAAGAGGCCATTGTTTTGGTATTTGGGAGATGTTGGTTGTGGCAGGCACCTTTCCACGCAGTCCAAGCGCACCAATCTGAGTCTCACCCGCAGACAGTGGTCCTACACTTGGAACTGGCCCAGGATATCCCATGCTTCACTGGAACTGTTGCAGGGAGAATTTGAGAAACCTGCCTGTGAATTTCTTTTGCAATGGGTGCAATCAGCGGTTTGGCAGGGTCTAGGCGCCAAGCAGGTAATCGGCAGCACCACGAACAATTTAAGCCTGGAGACAGGTGTAAGCCTGGGAACCACTCATGGCACCACCTGGTGTCCAGACAGTATATTGCAACATAAATATATTCCTACTAAAAAAGACCCCTATGGGATATATAAGGTTGTATGTTTATATATATATATAAAACATTTTGTTGCCTTTCTCTCTTTGCTTGTTCTTTTTACCTTTTCTTCCTTTTTTCTTTCTTATAGGACTTACTGTAATTTTTTTTTTTTTGGACAGTCTCACTATGTTGCCCTTGGTGGAGTGCTGTGGCCTTGCAGCTTACAGCAACCTCTAACTCTCTTGGGCTGAGGGTTCCCTTGCCTTAACCTCCCAGCGACTGGGGCTGCAGGCGCCTGCCAGGGTACCCAGTTGTTTTTTGGTTGTGGTTGTCAATGTTGTTTGGTGGGCCCTGGGCTGGCTTGGAGCCCACCATCTCTGGTGTGTGTGGCTGGTGCCCTGGCCACTGGGCTACAGGCGCCGAGCCCTTCCCTTCCTCTTATGGTTGCTGAGATTGCTCACATCAGGCTATTTGAGTTTTTTTCTGTTTTTGTTTTTGATTGTGTGTCTGTGTGTTTGTGTGTCTGATGTTTGTTTGTTTTGTTTCAATGTGACATGTACTCTGCTAAAACCTTGGGTTGGCTATTTTCCCTAACTCCAATTTTTACATTCAACAAGAGCAAACAGGAATGGGGGATGATAGCCAACTGAACCCAGCTTTCAACAGAAGCTCCCATCCAGAGGGGGAGCTAATGGCCAGAAAGAACCCAACAAAGCTGAAGGGTGGGAGCTGAGCTGAGAGAAGAGATTGATAATTGCATGTCTTCTCTGCTGAGGCAAGCTGCAACTCCAAGGAAACAAATTTCAGGTACAGAACCTACTCCAAAGAGGACCTGTGTCTGTCCCTTCCCCAAAGAGAGTTGCTTGCTTCCTTGCTGTGAGATCTCTACTAGTGAGCAGTGAACTGAGGTCCTCTTCTTTCACCCCACAGGAGCGAGTTGCTAGAAGCTGGGACTCCTTCTCCAGAGAGTCCCTGCTGTGAGCCTGGGCATTCACTTGTCTGGCATGAAGGTTGAAAAAATATTTTCCCTGCTACTTTGAACTTCCAGTCCACCCTTCTCCCTGGCCTGGCGGTCTAGAAGCCCAACCCCTGCAGAGACTAGAATGTTCACAGTTCTTTGTTAAGACTGGGCATTGCATGGTTTGAGGTAGCACAGCTACCCTGTACCTGTGAATCTGGTAACAGTGCAGAAAGGCATAGTAAGGTGGCTGGCTTGGCTCTGAGAAAGAGCAGGTCAGCAGCAGGCAGAGGCTTGGGTCTTCATACGATAGGTTGAGGCTTGGGAACTTCTGAGGTGTGGGAGCCTGAGTGGAGACACCACCCATATAGCAGCAGCATTAATAGACGATCCCTCTGGGGTCAAATTTCCCCAGTTCTGTGGACTGCCAGAGGGAGCTAGATCTCGCATTGCAGGGCTACAGAGGAGTAGAGCGGCTGGGGCAGAGGCACAGTCTCTGAGGGTGAAAAACATTTGCTTTGTTAACCCCTGGTTTGGAACAAGCTCAGGTGGAACACTCCCAAGTTTCCATTGAGCATCTGAGGTAATCAGACTTCAACTCCCCGAGCCGGCTGGTGGCAGAGTTTGGTCATATGGCCGATGAGGCATTGACTTCCCTCTGACTCTAGGAGGCCCAAATCCCTGGTGCATATGCTCATTGGAGGGAACTGTGCCACAGCCCTGTGGGGCTACCAGTGCCTGGGTGTGATGGAGGTGCAAGGTGCAGAAGGAGGCACCAGCCCCCCTGGACTATTTTGCTGGGTGGGCCTTTCTGACTTCACAGAGCACTGGAGCGAGTTACACTTGAGCTGCCAATGGACCCTCACTGCCTAGATGCTGAAGACCTTTTGAACTCTCCCGCCTGATTGGTATTTGTGTTGACTGGGACAATTGGTTTGGAACTCTTGACCTGGACCTATCACCTGGGGACCCACCAAGGTTGTACCGTGGTTGTGTTGTTGGGGGAGTGTGGGATTTCCCCCCTTCCAGTTGTTACCTGTGGGGGAGGGTGGGGTGTCTTAATTGCTTGTATATCTCCAGAGCTGAAATTTCAGCCCAAAGCCACTGATTCACTAGGATTGGACAGAGACTAGCTGAATATAGCTCAGAGCCATCTAGCCCCACCACACCAAGCAAGTCCCCAGAGTTTCAGACTGTAGTACTGAATGGGACCTTTGTAAAGCTCTAAGGGAAAAGCCACAATCACCAGTCCCAGTTCTTTGGTAAAGGGCTGGTTAATTACAACTTCAGGAGCCCTCATTTCAATTTCACCTTGCCAGCTTCTCTAGCCAAATGGTGAAAAATAATCATGGGGCAGAATTGGCAGAAAAACTCTGGCAACATGAACAATCAGAGTAGATCAATTCCCCCAAGGAATGACAAAGGAGACAACAACAGAAGATCCCATTCATAAACAAATGGCTGAGAAGTCAGAAATCGAATTCAGAATTTGGATTGCAAATAAGATTAACAGAATGAAGGTAAAGATGAAATTAGAAATTCAAGGAGAAATTCAAAAGTAGTCTCAAGAATTCAATGAATTCAAAGACAAAATCACCAAAGATTTTGACACATTGAGGCTAGAACTTGCAGCTCTCAAAGATCTGAGAAATACAGTAGAATTCCTCAGTAACAGAATGGAGCAGGCAGAAGAAAGGATCTCTGACACTGAAGACAAAGCTTTTGAATGCTCCAAAATGCTCAAAGAGGAAGAGAAGTGGAGATGAAACACAAATTATTCTCTAACAGAATTGTGGGACCACTTCAAAAGAACAAACATTTGCCCCATAGGAATACCTGAAGAAAAGGATGGTCCAAAAGGTACAAATACTCTACTCCAAGAGATAATTGAGGATAACTTCCCAAGCATGGCAAGAGATACTGAAATTCATAGAGCAGTCAGTTTCAGAATACCAGCGTGACTCAACCCAAATAAAGCATCTTCTAGACACATTTTAATTAACTTCTCCAAAGTTAATATGAAGGAGAAAATCCTGCAAGCAGCCAGATGTAAGAATCATAACCTACAAGGGGAAGAATGTTAAAATGACTGCAGATCTCTCGGGTGAAAGTTTTCAAGCCAGAAGAGGATGGTCATTGACCTTTAATCTCAGCTTTCAGCCCAGGATCCTGTATCCAGTTAAATTGAGCTTCATTTACAATGGAGAAGTTAAATACCTTAATGAAGAAATTTGCCATAACCAAACCAGCTCTTCAGGATATCCTGAGACCCATCCTCCATAATGACCAGCACAATGCTCTGCCACCAAAATAAACTCACTCTGAAATTATTGACCAAAATCCAATTTCCACAGTGGTGAAAAAGATTCAAAATGTCCACCAGACTTTTGAAAAATTTGACACCCAAAATATTAGCAGGCTTATCAATACTCTCAATTAATGTGAACAGCTTAAACTGTCCTCTTAAGAGGCAGAGGTTGGCTGACTGGATACAAAAACTCAGGCCAGATATTGGCTGCGTATAAGAATCTCATCTTACCTTAAAGGATAAATATAGACTCAGGGTGAAGGGATGGACATCTGTAACCCAGGCAAACAGAAATCAGAAAAAAACAGGGGTGGCAATTTTAGATACACTAGACTTTAAACCAACAAAAGTAAGGAAACACAAGGATTGTCACTTCATATTTGTTAAGGGAAACACTCAATATGATGAGATGTCAATTATTAACATTTATGTGCCCAACCAGAATGCTCCTCAATTTATAAGGGAAACCCTAACAGACATGAGCAATTTAATATCTTCCAGCACTGTAATAGTTGGAGATTTTAACACTCCTTTGACAGTGTTGGATAGATCCTCCAATAAGAAACTAAGCAAAGAAATTTTGGACTTAAACTTCACCATACAACAATTGAATTTAGCAGACATATACAGAACATTTCATCCTAACAAAACTGAACACACATTCTTCTCATCAGCCCATGGAAAATCCTCCAAAATTGATCACATCTTAGGTCACAAGTCTAACCTCAGAAAATTTAAAAGTAGAGAAATTATTCCTTGTATTTTTTCGGATTATCACACAATAAAAGTTGAACTCACCAACATCAGGAATCTGCATATTCATACAAAGACATGGAAACTAAATAACCTTATGCTGAATGATAGCTGGGTCATAGATGAGACTAAAAAGGATATTGCTAAATTTTTGTAACAAAACAATAATGAAGACACGAATTATCAGAACCTGTGGAATACTGCAAAGGCAGTCCTAAGAGGGAAATTTATAGCATTACAAGCCTTCCTCAAGAGAATGGAAAGAGAGGATGTCAATAACTTAATGGGACATCTTAAGCAACTGGAAAAGGAAGAACATGCCAACCCCAAACCCAGCAGAAGAAAAGAAATAACTAAAATTAGAGCAGAATTAAATGAAATCAAAAACAAAAGAATTATTCAAAAGATCAATGAATCAAAAAGTTGGTTTTTTGAAAAATTCGAGAAAATTGATAAACCTTTGTCCAACCTAACCAAAAATAGAAAATTTAAGTCCCTAATATCATCAATCAGAAACAACGAAGGCGAAATAACAACAGACACCTCAGAAATTCAGAAACTCCTTAATGAATACTACAAAAAACTTTATTCTCAGAAATATGAAAATCTGAAAGAAACTGACCAATGCTTGGAAGCACACCAACTTCCTAGACTTAATCAGAAAGAATTGGAAATGCTGAACAGACCTATATCAAGTACTGAAATAGAATAAACTATATGAAATCTCCCCAAAAAGAAGTGTCCAGGACTAGATGGCTTCACATCAGAATTCTACCAAATCTTTAAAGAGGAACTATTACCTATATTACTTAAACTCTTCCAAAACATTGAAAAAGAAGGAATATTTTCCAACACATTCTATGAAGCAAAATCACTCTGATCCCCAAACCAGGAAAAGACCCAACAGGAAAAGAAAACTATAGATCAATATCTTTAATGAACATAGATGCAAAAATATTCAATAAGATCCTAGCAAACAGAATCCAGCAACACATCAAATGTCCACATTACCCAGGGTCAAGGTTGGTTCAATATATACAAATCCATAAATATAATACAAGTTCTCAAGGTTGGTTCAATATATGTAAATCTATAAACATAACACATCATGTAAACAAACTAAAAAACAAAGACTA
The DNA here is from genome assembly GCF_027406575.1 of Nycticebus coucang. Taxonomy (NCBI): domain Eukaryota; kingdom Metazoa; phylum Chordata; class Mammalia; order Primates; family Lorisidae; genus Nycticebus; species Nycticebus coucang. Next base: position 91,588,389 of record NC_069785.1, read on the forward strand.
TATGATTCTCTCAATAGATGCAGAAAAAGCTTTTGACAATATCTAGCATCCTTTCATGATCAGAACACTTAAGAAAATAGGTATAGAAGGGACTTTTCTTAAACTGATAGAGGCCATCTACAGCAAACCCACAGCAAATATCAAACTGAATGGAGTAAAATTGAAAACATTTCCACTCAGATCAGGAACCAGGCAAGGTTGCCCATTGTTTCCTCTGCTTTTTAACATTGTAATGGAAGTCTTAGCCATTGCAATCAGGCAAGAGAAGGTGATCAAGGGTATCCAAGTAGGGTCAGAGGAGATCAAACTTTTACTCTTCACTGATGATATGATTTTATACCTGGAAAACCCCAGGGACTCGACCACGAAACTCTTAGAAATGAGCAAAGAATAGAGTAGCATCTCAGGATACAAAATCAATACTCACAAATCCGTAGCTTTGATATATACCAATAATAGTTGAGCCAAAAAAGACAGTCAAGGACTCTATTCCCTTTATGTGTGCCAAAGAAGATGACATATTTGGGAATTTACCTAACAAAGGATGTGAAATATCTCTATAAAGAGAATTATGAAACTTGGATAAAAGAAATGGCTAAAGATGTTAACACATGGAAAAATATACCATGCTCATGGCTAGGAAGAATCAACATTGTTAAAATGCCCGCATTACCCAAAGCAATTTACAAATTTAATTCAATCCCTATCAAAGCACCACCATGATACTTTGAAGATCTAGAAAAAATAGTACTTTGTTTTATATGGAACCAGAAAAAACTCAAATAGCCAAGACATTACTCAGAAATAAAAACAAATCAGGAGGAATCATGCTACCAGACTTCAAACTATACTATAAATCTATAGTGATCAAAACAGCATGGTACTGGCACAAAAATAGAGAGGTAGAAGTATGGAACAGAATTGAGAATCAAGAGATGAACCCAGACACTTATCATCATTTGATCTTTGATAAGCCCATCAAAAATATAAATTAGGGGAAAGATTCCCTATTTAACAAATGATGCTGGGAAAATTGGCTGGCAACTTACAGATAACTGAAACTGCACTCACACCTTTCACCATTAACAAAAATTGACTCTCACTGGATAAAAGATTTAAACATAAAACATGAAACTATAAAGATTCTTGGAGAGAGTGCAGGAGAAACACTTGAAGAAATTGGCCTGGGAGAATACTTTATGAGGAGGACCCTCCACCCCTGCCCTGGCCAATTGAAGCAACACCAAAAATACATTACTGAGATCTGATCAAACCAAAAAGCTTCTGCACAGCCAAGAACACGGTACATAAGGCAAGCAGACAGCTCTCAGAATGGGAGAGGATATTTGCAGATTATGCTTCTGATGAAGATTTGATAACCATAGTCCACAGAGAACTCAAACTTATTAATAAGAAAAGAACAAGTAATCCCATTTCATTGTGGGCAAGAGACTTGAACAGAAGCTTCTCTGAAGAAGATAGGCGCATGGCCTACAGACACATGAAAAAATGCTCATCATCTTTAATCATCAATCAGGGAAATGCAAATCAAAACTATTTTGAGATACCCTCTAACACCAGTAAGAGTGGCTCACATAACAAAATCCCAAAACTACAGATGTTAGCATGGATGTGGAGAAAAGGGAACACTTCTGCACTGCTGGTGGGAGTGCAAACTAATACGTCCCTTTTGGAAAGAAGTATGGAGAATACTCAGGGATCTAAAAGTAGACCTGCCATTTGACATTGCAATTCCTCTACTAGGTGTACATCCAAAAGATCAAAAATCACTTTCTAACAAAGATATTTGCACCCGATTGTTCATTGTAGCTCAATTCATAATAGCCAAATCATGGAAGAAGCCCAAGTGCCCATCGACCCATGAATGGATTAATAAATTGTGGTACATGTATATCATGGAATATTATGCAGCCTTAATAAAAGATGGAGACTTGGGCTGCGCCTGTGGCTCAGTGGGTAGGGCGCCAGCTCCATATACCAAGCCTGGCAGGTTCAAACCTGGCCCCGGCCAAACTGCAACAAAAAGTAGCCGGGCGTTGTGGCAGGCACCTGTAGTCCCAGCTATTTGGGCGGCTGAAGCAAGAGAATCACCTAAGCCCAGGAGTTGGAGGTTGCTGTGAGCTGTGTGACGCCATGGGCGATAAAGTGAAACTCGGTCTCAAAAAAATAAAGATGGAGACTTTACCTCTTTTAGGTTTACATGGATGGAGCTGGAACATATCCTAATTAGTAAAGTATCTCAAGAATGGAAGAAAAAATATCCAATGTACTCAGTACTATTATGAAACCAATTTACAATCACTCACACTTACATATGAAGAATAGATCACAACTATGGCCCAAGATGAAGGAGGGAGGAGGGGGGGGATGGGAGAGAAGTGGGGAGGCCAGATCCAGGGAGGGTGAATGGTAGGGATCACACCTATGGTGCATAATGAAAGGGTACGTGTCAGCTCTATTAGTATAGAGTGTAAATGTCGGAACATAATAATTAAGTAAATGAGATGAGGTATATGTTAACCAGTGTGATGTAAGTGTTCCTAATTTTATATGAAATCAGTACATTGTACCCATAAATTTATTAATGTATACACGATCTATGATTTAATAAAATCATAGATTTAATAAAAAAAAAAGAAGAAGAAAGAACATCATTTTGTGATAACCCAATGCAGAAATGAACAGGGAGATATGGTGGGCAGTAGCCCTTGGAGTATCTATGTCACAAGGAGGCCTGAGAAAGTGGGGCTGGAGGGGGCGTGGGACAGGCAGGCAGGAGATCTGGGAGGATTGTGAAGACCATGGTCAGAAGCCGGGAACTTATTTCAAGAGTGTTGGAAAACTGCTGGAAACTTTTAAGTGGAGGAATAATATAATCTAATTTATATGTTGAAAATAGGCTCCTGTGTGAGCAATAAATCCCAGCTGGGCAGGGGCAGAAGCAGAGACCAGTTAGGGGTGATTGTGACGGTCGACGTGAGGGAGGTCGGTGGCTCAGTGTAGGGAAGTGACATCAGCCATGGTGAGTGCACATATAGATAGAGATTGCCGATGTGCTGTGGGAAAAGAGAAGAATCAAGGCAGTAAACTGGAATTGTATTTAACAAACATTGAGGTTATTTCTGAGATGAGGAAGACTGGGAGAAAAACAGGTTTGTTTTTTGTCAGGGGAAGGCGAAGGAGTCAAGCATTTGGCAAAAGCATTAGATATTGGTGTACAGACACATCTGGGCAGTGCTCAGAGCTACTGCTGGAGTGTCCTGAGTGACCGAGTCCCCACCCTAAGGAAGAGGCGGGCAGGTGTCTTGTAGCTAAAGGGCAAACCGATCATCTTTGGTGACATTCGTCTGAGGAGAGGGTGCCATATGATTTTCATTTTTGTAACTTCATTCCCAAGGGGTATAGAAGAGACAATGGGCTTTAATCTTCTCCTGAACATTATATTAGCAGAGGGCTTCACATAACAGTTTATACGTGGACCATTGCATCATCTTTCTCTGCTGGTATCTTGTTTTTAAATAACAGAGTATATCATTTAAGTTAAATCTGATGAGCACCACCACCAATTTATAGTTGTTTAAAGGCATATCACATCTTATCGTTAGTAACGACACAAGAATAACGATGTCCTCATAGAGAGGAGAAGGACACGGAAATTGATTTCATTCTTGGCTCCCAGCAACATGCTAGGACTTTAGATTTATTGTATGTCGTCCTAAAATAGAATCAAACTCAACTCCCCAAACTTAAACGGAAGGCTAATTCTAAAATATGTTTTTGATCTTGCATATTCTTACTTTGGAATTTATTCTTTATGAATTCCACTAGTTTATCTTTAAAATGTAGATTGTAAAGTGAGGTCATTGTGAGCATGAAGTTACCAGGGGAAGATGAAACACTGAACACTAACGCCCTTTACAGTGTGATGTTCTACTTATTTTATGATGATAATGTGTATCTTCAATAAGATATAGAGATTTCTCAGTTTTATGTAGGACTAACCATCCTTAAGGAAAGTAAATTTTCTATATTCAGCACCTCGAAGTTGAAGACCTCCAAATAGATATTAGCAACTTCATTTTTTAAACTGCCTTACTTTTGCTTTCTCTTTTAAAAAGTATTATTTTTTGTCTATATTCATAGGGTACAAGTGCAGCTTGCTACATTTCCTTTTTCTCTCATTTCTTTCTCCTCTACTTCTCCCTCTTTCCCTCCTTTGCCTTCTGCCTCTTCCCTTCTCTTCCAGCCCCCATGCTTCTCTTACAGAAATCCTACCAAGGTTCTATGCTAAACTCTGGCCACTTGACCGTAGGTTTCCCTGAGAATGAGAGCCCCCATTGCCACTGATGAGAGGGCAAAACCAGTCTTGAGACTTCGGCCAAGCCACCAACAGGTTTTGGCTGCTCAGCCACACTCTGGCCCTCCCAATCCCTCATCTAACTAATGCTTTGGAATCTGGCCTCTCCCAAGTTGCGTAACTCAAGGTGTGTGTCACTCTTACTCATGCAACCAAGCAGGGAGTAAACAAAGCTGTGTTCTTGGTTAACTTGGAGCAAGACTCCAGGTCTGAGCTCCTGCGGTATGTTTGGGGAGGAGGAGAGTCCTGACTGAACTTCAAGGACTGTGATGAATCTGTATGGAGATTCGTACTGCCATAGTGTACCATGGCGGTAACTGTGGGATGATCTATGTTATATTGAAGTGGTTGCTATTGGTGACTGCTGTTTGGCGTGGGTGTCCACTTAATGAATATACCACTTTTTTCTTTGTGGTTTTTTTGTTTTGGCAAATGTTGATGTGACTATCCCATTACCCGCAGGCCTCTGTGATAAGGTGTCATTCCTTCAGTGAGGTGGGTTTGCTGTCAGCCACAGAGCTATGAAATTAAGAATGCAGTTCTGGGAATGAGTTAGATGCTTGTTTTTCTTCCTCTGTATGTGAGACACCAATTAGCCTCAATTTTAATTAACGTCATTAGCACCACGTCAGTCCATCCAGAAGCACGGAGGCTGCTGAAATGCTGGTCACAGCAGAAGCTGGTGTGGCGTACGTGTGGGCACTACTCATATGTTTATGTTTCTGTGCATTTATTATGCTGCAGGCAAGTGAATGGCTTCCATTACATAAGAGACCATTTCACCACGGTATCTGGTGTGTCACAGAAAACAAAAAGATGAATGACTTCTTTTCCCAGACTATTGACATTAAAAAAAAACAAAACATACAATCAATATTATGGATAGCAAAGTAACACAAAGGATAAGGCCTGGTTATTGTCTGTAACGAAAGATTCTAGTTCTGTGAATATCTGACTAATGTCTAAAGTTTTCTGAGCAACTTGCCCTATGGCATTAGGCATTGTTTGTGTTGGTCAGTTTCTAGCAGCTGAAGGGAAAACCAATCATTCTCTGAAGTGTTTATCTGATGAAAGTTGGACATTTGATTTCCATTCCAAAAATAAGATTTTCCCTCTTGAATATTGTATTTATGGTGTGGTAGGCTTAAAATTATATTAACAATATAGATAACATTAATGTGGGCAGAAATAGGAACTGCAGACATTGAACAAGAAAAGTGGTATATGAATTTTGTTACATGAAAGCAACTTGGTACATGAGGTTGATGAGTGAAGAGGAAACTGTGGCTGGTCCGTTCCACCAAGGAAGGAGTCCCGTGGGAGAATGTAGGAGCAGAAAGGCTTGCTGAGTAAGGAGACCACAGTTGGAATGAAGCTAGTAGGGAATTTTCTGATTTATTCATTCATTTGCAAACATATAATAGGCACCTATGTGGTAGAGCACCGGTAAGGCTGGTTTCCATCTCTAGGAAGGAGGCAATGTGGGTTCTGACCCAGGGAGCTGGAGACATGGAAACCATGGGGGCCTGAGTGACCTGTGAGAATGGATGAGGTGCCCTAAGCATGTAAGGGGTTGAGAACAGGGGTCAAGGTTGGAGCCCTGCTAGCTAGTAGGGCAGACACCAAAGCCAAAGGCTAAAAAGTGGACAAGGAAGAGCTTCTATTTACTTTTGGGCACTGCAGAGAACTCCAATAAGATGAGAGTAAAAAGCATTCAAAGGCCATGCTAAAAATCACCAGGGACACTGAAAGTGCCCATGAGGCACTCAAGAAATCACCAGGGACACTGAAAGTACCCATGAGGCACTCAAGAAATCACCAGGGACACTGAGAGCATCCACGGGCCACACTAGAAATCACCAGGGACACTGAGAGCATCCACGGGCCACGCTGGAAATCACCAGGGACACTGAGAGCATCCACGGGCCACGCTGGAAATCACCAGGGACACTGAGAGCATCCACAGGTCACACTAGAAATCACCAGGGACACTGAGAGCATCCACGGGCCACACTAGAAATCACCAGGGACACTGAGAGCATCCATGGGCCATGCTGGAAATCACCAGGGACACTGAGAGCATCCACAGGTCACACTAGAAATCACCAGGGACACTGAGAGCATCCACGGGCCACACTAGAAATCACCAGGGACACTGAGAGCATCCATGGGCCATGCTGGAAATCACCAGGGACACTGAGAGCATCCACGGGCCACGCTGGAAATCACCAGGGACACTGTGGGCATCAGAGCACTCAGGCTGTGGGATAGACTTCCTGGTGCTGTATGACACTTGTATAGACAGAAAGAAGGGAGCGCAGGGGTTTTGAGGGGCCCCAGAATGGGCAGAGGCCAATTTGAGTGCAGGGCAAGGGGGCCCGGAATGGGCAGAGACAAGTAACCCATGTGTGGCTGCCTGCAAAGCCCACAACCCTGGGCTCTGAGTGACTGAGGCTGGGGGAGGATGTGGAGCTTGGAGCTGCTAGATACGGTGCATGTGTTTCCTGCAGCCGCTTTCAAGGCGCAGAGTTCCTGCTGCTGCATACAGTGCACCCAGCTTTGAACGTGGGTGCGGCTGTCGGATAGCACACGAAGGCCACCCCCCACAGGGCCTGGTAGTCCAGGTTCCCTGAGGACCACATGACTGTTTGCTGAGGGCCCAGCCTTGAGAGGTTGGCAGGGAATGTAGGCAGCCACTTTCCAGTGTTCACACGTGGATTTAGTCAGACACCACACCACAGCTGTGACCTACGAGTGTTAAGTGTTACTAGATGAGTCAAACCTGCAGAGTGGACGTTGAGTAGAAGAGTGGCCGAGAGAGGAAACAGAGGTGTTCAGGTGACAGCCACTGGGGCCAGAGGACGCACTTTCTTTAGGAGAGAGGAGAGAGGTGTGTGAAGGAGAAGTGAAGGGCAGAAAGAGGACCTGAATGTGTAGGAGAGAGGAAGGTGACAGGAAAGGATCTGGGGACAGAGGTGGCCTTGGGAGAAAGAAAGCCAGCTTAGGGGGGGAAGGACAAAGATGCAGGAATTCCGAGTAACAGCTTGAAATACAAGAATGAAGTCGATGGAGCGGGAGGAGAATAAGGCGCCTAGGACTCCCTGAGGGCATTCTTCAAGGACGGGGAGCATGGCTGTGTTTTGCTCCACTGTGAGATGGACATGGATGGTAGAGCAGTCACAGTGATGACAGATGATGTAATTCTGGCAGCAAGATGGAAACTGAGGGGAACCCACGATGGAGCTGAGTGATGGTAAGTGGGAGACGGTGCCATATTCCAGGGGACAGGTGCCTGGAGGCTGCACCAGGGGATTAACTGTGAAGGTAAAGCAAAAGGCTTAAATGTCAGACATGGGAATATTAGGATATCAAGATTTTTCAGCTGACCTATATAGTTGTCACTTGCCACAGGTGTTTACTAGCTCTTGAAATACAGCTAGTCTGATTGTGATGTGCGATGCAAACTGTGTGGTGAATTTTAAAGACTGAGTAGGAAAAGAGCCTCACTGATAAGTTTCATATTGATTACAAGTTGAAATGATAACTGGGATATAGGTTGGGTTAAACAAAATCTACTATTAAAATTAATTTTACCCATTCCTTTTTACTTTGTAAAAACATGGCTGCTAGAAAAATGGCTCATGTATTTTTGTTAGGCAGTGTTGCTGGGAGGTCAGTGATACTAGGGTGGTTACTGGGATGCAGAGAAATTGGTAGAGGGTACAGCTGTAAAAAGCAACACTGGAACTGGGTGCGGTGGCTCGCACCTGCAACTGCAGCCCTCTGGGAGACCGAGGCAGGAGGATTGCTTGAGCTCAGGAGTTCATGTGCAGCCTGAGCAGGAGCAAAACTGTCTCTAGTAAAAATGGAAGAACTATAGCTGGTTGTGCTGGTGGGCACCTGTAGTCCCAGCAACTTGGGAGGCTGAGGCAAGAGGATTGCTTGAGCCCCAGAGTTTACTGTTGCAGTGAGCTGTGATGCTCTAGTGCTCTACCCAGGGAGACAGAGTGTAGTTGCAGGTACTCTGGACACTGAGTTGGAAGAATTGCTTGAGCCCAGGAGTTCAAAGCCAGTCTGAGCAACATAGTGAGATCTTGTCTCAAGAAAGAAAGAAGGAAAGAGAGAGAGGAGAGAGAGAGAGAGAGAGAGAGAGAGAGAGAGAGAGAGAGAGAGAGAGAGAGAGAGAGAAAGAGAGAGAAAGAGAGAAAGAGAGAAAGAAAGAAAGAAAAGAAAGAAAAGAAAGAGGAAAACAGTGGCAAGCCTTTTGGACCATGTTTAAATTGAGCTGGTGATTAGATATTCAGGTGGTCATATCTTGTGAATGGAGTCAAGCAAGCTGATTCAAGCAACATCTTCAGATTGTTCCCTGTTTGCTCTATAACCTTTTACATAAGACCAGAACATGTAGTGTGGATTGATTAATAGAAAAAATGTTTAAAAATATAAAAAGTGAAGCACACAAACACAATTTTGATCATTTATTTTAACTTAAAGCATAGCATATACGACGCCCATTCACCCGCTGGCTATTGGGCATAGGAACCTGGCCTCTCTTGTGCATATGACACCGTCTGCAGGAGTTTCTCTCTTTTCTCCTGGATTCACAACTAATTTTCTACCACTCCTAGTTTTAGTTTCCTTAAAGTGAAGTGGCAAGTTTTTGAATAAACCTAAGGGCGGAATCTTTAGAGATTTTTGTTTGCCTTAGTCTATTACGTTTTTCTCATTGATACTTACGCCCATTTTTAAAATTAAAAAAAATTCCCCAAACATCCAACTTTTTTCTACTCTCACATTTATCAATTTACCTAATTTTTAATGCATTACACAACCACAAGTAAAAGTGGCATGTCGCGGACCACCAGTCGAATGAGTCTCAGTCTGAGGGCTTTTCAGGGCGGAACGTTACAGGTTGATTGGAAGGTCGACGCAGGGTGATTTGACAGACTACTACACACCACGAGTGATGAGGAAAGTAGCTGTACTTTACTGATTTTTAGGCATGGTATTTATACATTTTTGACAATGTCTTACAAACTACAAAAGATATTTTTATGACTTGCTGATGCTTACAAAGTTCTTATCGAGTTTTGTAGATGGGAGTAGTCAACCGTCTTTTCTTAGACAATGTTTCTGCCCGTAAGGGGGAACAAAGGACTGCTGCTTATCAGCAGTTACTCTTCTACTTCTCTTTATCTATGTTTAAACCTTCTTTCTTTGTAAAACTGCTTTGTTCACATTTTGTATTTTTATATTTTTATATTTGATTATGATTTTTATGTTGTTAGTGAATTGATAGTGAATTATGTATATGTTTTAAGTGTATAGTGACAAAATTATAGAGAAAGCAATTTCATAGAAAACTTATTTCAAAGAAACAGTTTCAAAGGGACATAAGGTAGAGATAAAAGACCGGAGGGAGCGGGTATCTGGTAGGAACATCTTAACTTATCATCCCTGCATTCTCTTGATACATTGTTTCAATTAACTGACCTTTATGGTGGGAACGTGTTCCCTTGGAGACTTTTTAGTCTCCATTGTATAGATGAAGTCATGGATTAGTAAGTCATTATGTTTATTCTTAGTTTCTGAGGACATTCAAGCAACAATTAACCATTCAACTCAACAAACAAGTTTCAAACAGGTTTCAGGGTAAAGGTTACTCAGGCCTTTATGCCGCACCTCATGACTTCCTACGTTCACTAAAAGGCATGCTAGGCAACTTATGCGCTGCTGTCGCAAACCAGGGGGACTGGGGGCAACGCTCCGAGGAGCACCCACCGCCTTACCACAGTTTTTACAACGCGGACAGAGCCATCCCGCCACGGCTTGATGCCGGGGGTGCGGCATTTCCCCCTTTTTTGTTAATGAAACGTAGTTCAAAGAGGTCTTGGCGAACAGCCTTTAAGGAGGAAAAGACACAACGAAGGAGACAGGGTAACAGTAAAACAACACAGAATATCAGGCATCCAATAATGACAATAAACACAATGTACTGAATCCAGGACACAGGATTTAAAGATTTAAGATTGTCAGAGAGGGATTGAGCCAGTGAATCAAGAGAAGTGCTAGGTAAATGAGCTTCACTGATGGCAGTGATATCTTTTTGAAGAGTATGTAAATCATGTGTAATATCATTGTCCTTCCAGACACCCTGTAGATGAGCTTTAGTTTTGTCCCAGGAAGTGGACATATTATAAGGTAAAGGAGTTACACAAATAGCAGGAAAGGCAGAATGACATCTGGTTTGAAGTTTATGTTGTATAAACTTTATATCTTGTCCTAAGGCTAAAACTACTTCTTCTAGGATGTTAAGTTTTGCTTCAAGTTTATTATCTATGCTGGCTTGAGTCATTAAAGCTAGAGTTATGTTGCTGCTGAGAGAATTAACAAAGTGAGCTGTGTGAACTTCTTGAACTAAAGCAGTAGTGGCTACCGCAAATGTTGTGACTATAGAAATTAAAGCTAAAATACCGAGAATCAAAGCAGCCACAAACCTCTTAGGTCGAATTAATTGATTAACAGTATGTAAAACTTGTAAAGCAGAATTATCATACCAAGGATCATCTTGTAAATCAACAGGTAATAGTACATAAGAGGGTCTTTTAACAATTAAAACAGAATTAAACAAGCGTTCATTGAATAAATCAGTAGAAGTAAGACAATTTGTAACTTTACAAGTGGTACAAGAAATATGATAAGAGTTTTTAGATTGTGTAATAGTTAAGTACTTATTGGGAGCTAAAAGTAGAGCATATGGATATCCAACACAAGCTCTCACTGACATTGCATTTGGTTTTGGCATATTAGGTTTCTTTTCTAAAATTAAGTTGGATGCAGCAACAAGTCTGAATAAATCATAATGTATTTGAGTTTTATTTTTGTCTTGAGCCACCCATATGGGCTCAACTAGACCAGGTGTAAACCATCGTCGTATTGGTTGGGGAGTACCAGACCACTGATATTGATGAAATTTATCTAATTGTTTCGAGAAATATTTATTATGATCAAAACAAGAAGTAGGAGAATAATCCCAGATGACTGTGTTTGAATTTATAGGAGAATGCTTGTTGGCAGCATTTGGGAATCCACAGGAAAGCCAAGTAGGTGTTTTAGTTAATGATGATTCCCAGAATTGATTTTTATTTCTATATTTTTCTTTACAGTTAGGGAGAGGTAATGAGTTAACAGATAAACAGGTTTCATTATAATTAGGACTTCCAATAGTTTGTAACTCATATTCCCAAACATAACGTCTATTTGCATCATGAGGATCTGGAGCATCAGTTAAAAATACCCTGTAGCTAGTAGGTAAACAAAAAGGAGGTGTGTTGCCTCTTAAAGTAAAGCAAATAGGCAAGGAGTCGGCTTTGCCAGTGAAATTAATTAAAGCCGCAGCATGATGTCTGGATTCTGAGTCAGTTAAACCTCCTAAGCGGATAGAATCATTAGAAAGAATTTTTATGGGGTCTGGATCTAGCCAGCCCACAGGGTGTAGCAGTGGAGGATTAGGAACATAAGACCAATAAGCTGCAGTTTCTACCTTAGGAGTAGAGATTAGTGATAGAAACGCAAGAAAGTACATTGTAGGAGTTAGAGGGTTTCCTTGAGATATGAGAAGTTGTTTAGCTTGTTTCACCAGGGCACGGATCTGTGTCCACGTGGTCTTGGAGGGTTTCGGTGAAATTTCCACAGTCGTCCTCATTTGTGCAGATAGGATCTTCATCCGCCGCAGGCGTTGTCTTCTGCGCCGGGGTCTCCGGAGGAGCCGGTTTGATGAGCCGGTCTGGAATCCAGACGGGAGAGTCGGCATCCTGTGGAAATATGTAAGCATAGCCTCGTCCGGAGGTTAACAATACATCAGGGCCTTTCCATTGGCCCGATAATAAATCTTTCCAAAGAACTTTAGGAAGGGTGGCAGCCGATTGTGGCTGCCAATGGGAGAGAGCAGGGGTTAAATTGTTGGAGTTTACATTAAGGTGATTTAGGACGAATAAAGCATGGGTTAAAATATGATGAGGAGAGAAATATTTATGAGCTTTTTGTAGGCGTTCAATTTGTAATTTTAATATTTGATTAGTTCTTTCAACAATTGCTTGACCCTGAGGATTATACGGGATCCCCGTAGAATGAGAAATCTTCCACTGTATACAAAATTGTTCAAATGCTCGAGAGGTATAAGCTGGAGCATTGTCTGTTTTTAATTGATGAGGAACACCTAGCTGCTGAAAGCAGTAAAATAGGTGTTGTACAACATCTTTGTAGGTCTCGCCAGGTCTTGCAGAGGCACAGATAAAATGAGAAAAAGTATCAACAGTAACATGTACATATTGTAATTTTCCAAAACTAGACACATGTGTTACATCCATTTGCCATAATACATTGGGGCGTAAACCCCGAGGATTAACACCAAATTTTAAAGGATGATGAGTAATAGGACAGGCTTTACACTTTAAGACTATTTGTCTTGCCTGTTCTCTAGTAATTTGAAACATTTTTCTTAATGCGTTAGCATTTTGGTGATGTAAGGCGTGGCTTTCTTCAGCTTCAGCCACTGATGCCACCATAGTACGTGTTAACAAATCTGCAGTGGCATTTCCTTGGGCCAAAGGGCCAGGTAAATTAGTATGTCCTCTTATGTGACCAATATAAAATTGATTATTCCTTTGCTGAATTAAAGTTTGTAGTTTCTTTAATAAAGGTAGAATAGTTGAGGTTCCTGTTAAAAGAGCAGTTTCAAGAGCTGGAAAAAGAGAAGCAATATATTTTGAATCTGTGTACAAGTTAAACCTTTGTTTGAAATTATTAAAGGCCGAGATTAGAGCCCATAATTCTGTTTGTTGGGCGGAGGCTTGTGTAACCTCCTTAATAAGAGGAGACAGACCTGGACTAAAAACTACAGCCCGTCCTGTAGAGGAGCCATCTGTGAACAAGGTTATTGCATCAGACAGAGGCTGTTTGGAACACATAAGAGGAAATATAAGTGAAACTGTTTTTGTAAATTCAATTAAAGGATGTTTAGGATAATGGTATAAGATTTGACCTGCATAGCCTTGTAAGGCCAATACCCAATCATCATTATTTTGAAATAGTTGTTCCACTTGAATTTTATTATAAGCAGTTACAATTACATGAGGATTTTTACCAAATAATTCCCGTGATCTTTTTCTTCCTTTATCAATTAATAAAGACACCAGGTATGGATAATTAGCAACAATCTTTGTCTGAACATGTGGTAAATGAATCCATTCTAAAATACCTTCCTGCCATAGGCAAGCTGTAGGAGTATACTCAGTAGAAAAAATGAGTAGAGACCATGGGTTTTGATAATTAATTTGTTTAACCCTAGCTTGAGTTAAAGCCTGTTCAACAACTTGTAAAGCCTGCAAGGCTTCTGGAGTTAAATGTCTAGGGGAACGGGGATTAGAGTCTCCCTGTAAGATAGTAAACAAAGGACTAAGAGTTCCCGTAGTAATTTTTAGAAAAGGCCGAATCCAATTTATTTCTCCCAGTAACTTTTGATAGTCATTAAGAGTTTGTAATTTATCTCTCCGTATTTGAACTTTTTGAGGTGCGATATAATCAGAGTGAATCCATTGTCCCAGATAACTTAATGGTTTATCTCTTTGAATTTTTTCTGGGGCAATGACTAAGCCAAATTTAGTTAATTGTTCTATAGCCTTTTCTAGCATTAGCTGTACTTGTGGCAGCTCAGGATGAGCTAGTAAGATATCATCCATATAATGAATTATGTAAGCACTAGGAAATTGTTTTCTCAGTGCTGCCAATGCAGCCGCCACAAATTTTTGACATAAGGTAGGGCTGTTTTTCATGCCCTGTGGCAAAGTTTTCCACTGATATCTTTTAAACGGTTCCTGTAAATTCAAAGAAGGAACGCTGAAAGCAAAACGAGGACAGTCATCAGGATGTAGATTAATAGTAAAAAAGCAGTCTTGTAGATCAATAATTATAAGTGACCATTGTTCAGGTACTGCTACAGGAGATGGGAGCCCAGGTTGAAGGGAGCCCATGTCTTCCATAATGGTATTGACTGCTCTCAAATCTTGTAAAAGTCTCCATTTGCCAGATTTTTTCTTAATAACAAACACAGGAGTGTTCCACGGGCTAGTGGATTCCTCTAAATGACCCTTATCTAATTGCTCTTGTACTAAAATTTGTAATGCCTGTAACTTTTCTGTTGTTAGGGGCCACTGACTAACCCACACAGGAACATCTGTTAACCATTTTATTTTACAGGCATAGTTTTCTGCAGTGGCCCCTATGAAAAACACTGATCGTTTAGCTGATCACCTGTAACTAGTTTCATGTCTAGAACATGTAAAAGATCTCGTCCCCACAAAGTATAGGGTAGAGAGGGTAACACATAAGGTTGAAAGTAAATTTTCTTATCCTTATATTCACATAATAAATGAGATGTACTCCGCATAACACCAGAAACAGAACCTAAACCAACTAATGAAGACCCAGTCCGATGTACTGGCCAGGATTTTGGCCAGTCAGAAGCTGCAATGCAGGTTACATCAGCTCCTGTGTCCATTAACCCTTTAATAGGCCTGCCCTCAACTTTCATTTTTAACATTGGTCTATCATATAAATCATGTATGAGAGCTACACAGTCCTGATCAGTAAATCCAAATTGACCCTCTCCCCTGGCATCATGTAAGTGATAGGTGGGAAGTGGTATATATGGCAACAACAATAACTGAGCAATTCTTTGTCCCTTATGAATTTGTGTAGTTTCTACTAAAGACTTTACCATGACTTTAATTGTATTCTCAGTGTCAGAATCAATAACTCCCGGAATAACTTCAAAATGTTTGGTATAATTGGAACTGCGACCTAAAATAACACCCACTGTGCCCGGTAACAATTTTCCTTTAATTCCAGTAGGAACTAGAGTAACACCATCATGTTTAGATATAATTATGTCTTTAGAGCTGGCAAGATCAAGGCCTGCACTGCCAGGAGTTCCACGCGGGAGGTCATGAATTGTCCATTCTGGCGGTATACAATTAGTGGTAGATGTAGGCTCTAAAAAAGGTTGTACTACAGTAGACTTAGGCTCTCCCTTGGGGTCGGGGCTGGGAGAATGCCCCTCATCTAGTTTTTTGACCTATTGCCATTATTAGCATTTGCACCCTTGTCAGACAAGGGGGTTCCATCTTTATGAAACTTAGATTTACATTCATTTCTCCAGTGCCTGCCCTTCTTACAACGAGGGCATGGTCCCGGGGGTAGCCCACGAGACTTACTATTATTATTATTAGCACCGGTGGATTTCTTACAATCCTTCTGTATATGACCTGGCTTCCCACAATTATAACAAGTGGGTAAGTCATGTGGGGGGTCACACCCGAAACATGTATTACTGGGGTCTCTATCAAAAGCACTTTTAACATATGAACTGAATTTCTGACCCCGCATAGCTGCAGCGAACGCCATTCCCTGGACGATCGCTGGTGAGGCATCCATGCATGCTTTAATATAATCTTGTATTGTACCTGTTTTCCTGAGTGGACGTATTAAGTCCTGACACAGCGTATTTGCATTTTCCCAAGCCAACTGCTTGAGTAATAATGCTGTGCCTTCAGACGGTGGGAGCATTCTATTAATAGCTTCTTCCAGGCGAGAAATAAAGTCAGGATAGGACTCTTCCATACCCTGTTTTATGCCTGCTAAAGTTGTGCCCTTAGTACCTGGAGGAGGTATCCTGCGCCAAGCAGAAACTGCATTGTGGTTAATTATTTCTAAAAACTGCCGTGGTAGTTTAATTTGATTTTCAGAGGTGGCAAATTCATCTGTTCCTAAAAGCATAGATAACGTGGGCTGTGCCTTTCTACCTACATGTTGATTAACGCTTTCTCTGCATCTATCCTCATATTCTGTTCTCCATAAAATATAGTCACCTGGGGAAAGCGTGGCCTTGGCCGTTTGTTGCCAATCATACGGAGTAAGCCACTGACTGCTAATTGATTCTACAATTTGTAAAGTATAAGGGGCAGAAGCTCCCGATGTACGGACAGCTTGTTGCAATTCTTTAAGTGTCTTTAACGACAGAGGTTCCCAGGTGGGTGGTGCCCTTTCCTCCGTAGGAAAGCGCACCGGGAAAGCGAAAGTAAAATCTCCCTGCTGACGGGCTTCTCGCACCGCCGCTTGAAAGCCTGCAGGCGGCGGGGGGAGACAAGGAGGCACACGGGGAAGTGGAGCCCGCAAAGTTGGTCTGGATGAAGTCATAGGAATGCGAGCCGCCGGATAAGCTCGGCGAGGGTGAATGCAATCATCCATTCTGTCCCTCTCATCTGGTTTAGTAAATTCATCGACCACATCCCACTCGTCACTGTCAGAAGAATTATCAACCGGCGGGAGTGGCGGTAGAATGTCCTTAAGCGTTGGTGCCGAGGGAATTGCGCTCTCAGCATTTAATGCCGGCTCAGGATCTTTAAGAGCCTCTGGGGGGACTTCATCATAAATGGGTGCCACCTTAGTTTCAGGGCTTTCAGCCTCCGAATCAGTTTCTCTTATAAATGCTTCTAAGAAGGTATTGTCAGCCAAAAGTTCTCTAACCTGTAACCACAAAGGAAAAGCCTGTGGGGGCAAAACCTGCTCCCCATGCTCCTGCATGTAATTCCGCATCTCGCGTCCCACTCTCTTCCAGTCGGAGAGAGAGAGAGAGCCTTCCTCCAGAAACCAAGGACTAACCAACTTTATGAAATGCATAAGCTCCTCCAACCGTTTGAGAGACACATGAAAACCATTTTTCTCTAACAGCCGCTGTATCATGACACTGAGCATGCGTTCCTCTTTTCCTAATGTATGCCCCATGTTGTCCTGCGGATTACTCACACTTAACCGGTCAGCCTTTACCGGCGGGACTCGAGCTCCCTGGTGAGAGTCGCCTTCAATCTGAAAAGAGAGGAAAGAAAGAAAAAGAAAGATCACCTGTCCTTCAGGTCCCTGTTCGAGGGCGCCAGCTGTCGCGGACCACCAGTCGAATGAGTCTCAGTCTGAGGGCTTTTCAGGGCGGAACGTTACAGGTTGATTGGAAGGTCGACGCAGGGTGATTTGACAGACTACTACACACCACGAGTGATGAGGAAAGTAGCTGTACTTTACTGATTTTTAGGCATGGTATTTATACATTTTTGACAATGTCTTACAAACTACAAAAGATATTTTTATGACTTGCTGATGCTTACAAAGTTCTTATCGAGTTTTGTAGATGGGAGTAGTCAACCGTCTTTTCTTAGACAATGTTTCTGCCCGTAAGGGGGAACAAAGGACTGCTGCTTATCAGCAGTTACTCTTCTACTTCTCTTTATCTATGTTTAAACCTTCTTTCTTTGTAAAACTGCTTTGTTCACATTTTGTATTTTTATATTTTTATATTTGATTATGATTTTTATGTTGTTAGTGAATTGATAGTGAATTATGTATATGTTTTAAGTGTATAGTGACAAAATTATAGAGAAAGCAATTTCATAGAAAACTTATTTCAAAGAAACAGTTTCAAAGGGACATAAGGTAGAGATAAAAGACCGGAGGGAGCGGGTATCTGGTAGGAACATCTTAACTTATCATCCCTGCATTCTCTTGATACATTGTTTCAATTAACTGACCTTTATGGTGGGAACGTGTTCCCTTGGAGACTTTTTAGTCTCCATTGTATAGATGAAGTCATGGATTAGTAAGTCATTATGTTTATTCTTAGTTTCTGAGGACATTCAAGCAACAATTAACCATTCAACTCAACAAACAAGTTTCAAACAGGTTTCAGGGTAAAGGTTACTCAGGCCTTTATGCCGCACCTCATGACTTCCTACGTTCACTAAAAGGCATGCTAGGCAACTTATGCGCTGCTGTCGCAAACCAGGGGGACTGGGGGCAACGCTCCGAGGAGCACCCACCGCCTTACCACAGTTTTTACAACGCGGACAGAGCCATCCCGCCACGGCTTGATGCCGGGGGTGCGGCAGTGGCATAAACGTGGTGACACATCTAACTGCTGGAATGCGTACGTGACCAGCCCAGTGGTGACAGAGCCACGAGGTGGAGGTTGGCTGAGAGAATTTCTTCCCTGCTTAAGAGGGACTGGCAGGCATTTGCATTTGGAGTGGAGAAATCAGAAGAAGGGATTCTGAAGGAGCAATGCCTGGGTGGGGTGCTCCAGAGGATGATGAGAGGCTGTAATTGGAGAGTTTGTCCCAGCAAGGGGTGAAGGGGTACAGAACATTTCTTTTTTGCTGGGCACTGTGCCTAACCGCCGATAGGCATTATTTTATGGGTAATAATTTGGTGGAATACCCATCCTGTAGCCTCATGACAGGATGAAGTCATTGAGCAACTTTCCAAAACAAATAGATCTGGGATTAGAAAACTGTTAGTCAGAAAAAAGAAAATTAAAAAAACCCTGTTTTGCTAGACTTCACAAACAGTCCCTTGAACCATTGTTCCTCCCATTTTATTCTTCTTGGGAATCACCACCAGAGGTGTGTGTGCGGGAGCCACTTATTCCAGGGCAGATTTCCAAGCCTCCATCTCCCCCCAGAATGAATTCAGAGGTCTGGAATGTTATTGCACTTGGCAGGTGATGTTAATGCAGAAGGTTCATGAACTCTGCCGGGTGGCCACATGGTGGTCTGGATGTCCAGCAGTGGAGGACAGTGGGAGTGCAGGGGCGCTGAGCCCAAGTCACAGAGACCAGACGAGGACCCCATGGTCTGCTGGAGCTACTCATGGCACCTTGCAAGAGCAGCTGTGAAAAACTGAAGGGATTTTGTGAATCAATAGTTAACACAGCCATTATTCCAAAAAAGAAAACAAATAAACTTGCAACTAACCGATTAGATTACACTAAAAGCAAAGGTAATAAACGTACAAACTCATCGCTTCTTAATTATGGTGCCACGTTTTATCATCCTTTCTGCTCTTTTTACCCCAAGGGTAGAGATTTAATAGCATTAGTAATTTATGCTGTTTCTTCAAGAACAGTTTTAATTGAAACTCTTTTCTCTCCCCCTTCCCCTCCCCCTCCCCCTCTCCTCACTCCCAACCCTCCCCTTTCCCTCCCCTCTACTCTCAGCCTCTCCCCACTTTCCTTTCCCCTCACCTCCACTCTACCCCTCTCACTTTCCCTCCCCTCTCCCCCTCTGCTCTCCCACATACCTCTCCAGTCTCCCCCCTCTTGCCACTTTCCTTCTTCTCACCTCCACTCCCCCCTCCCCACTTTCCCTCCGCTCTCCCCCTTCTGCCTCTAATCTCCCCCTCCCCATGTTTCCTTCCTTCTCCCCCATCCCCTCCCCTCCACTCTCCTCACTTGCCCCACTTTCCCTCCCCTCTCCCCCTCCACTCTCCTCCTTCTCCTCCCCTCCACTGTCCCCCTTTCCACTTTCCTTCCCCTCTTTTCTCTCCCCTTTCCCCTCCCCTCCCTCTTGCTCTTCCCTCCCTCTTCCCCTTTTCTCTCTCCTTCCCTCCCCTCCTTTCCATCCACTCTCCGCCCTCTCCTCCTTCCCCACCCCTCCCCTTCCCTCTTCCCTTCTCCTGCCTCATCTGCCCCTTCCCCTCCCCACCTCTCCCTCCTTCTCCTCCCCTCTCTACCACTTCTCTTCTCTTCTCAAGGTATGTCTATGGAGGCCACAGTGACTAGTGAGGCAGGGCAGTGCCCCTGCCTTGATTTGTGCTTGAGGGCAAGAAGCCTCATAGTGGAAGAGGCCAGTACCATCTTTGTACTATTATTAAAATAGTTTCTAAAATAATTAATGTTGTACAAGCACTTACGTGATGTCTGCCCTCTTAAATTTTCTTTTGTTCTTTGAGACAGAGTCTCAAGCTGTCACCCAGGATAGAGTGCTATTGTGTCACAGCTCACAGCAACCTCCAACTCTCTTGGGCTTAAGCAATTCTCTTGCCTCAGCCTCTGAAGTAGCTGGGACTACAGGTGCCCGCCACAACGCCTGGCTATTTGTTTTTGTTTTGTTTTTTGTTGTTGTCACTGTTTGTTTAGCAGGCCCAGGCCAGGTTGGAACCCACCAGCCCTGGTGTATGTGGCTAGTGCCCTAACCACTGAGCTATGGGCGCTGAGCCCACCCTCTTAAATTTTTTTTTTTTGTAGAGACAGAGTTTCACTTTATTGCCCTCAGTAGAGTGCTGTGGCATCACACAGCTCACAGCAACCTCCAACTGCTGGGCTTAGGCGATTCTCCTGCCTCAGCCTCCCGAGTAGCTGGGACTACAGGCACCCGCCACAACGCCCGGCTATTTTTTTTGTTGCAGTTTGGCTGGGGCTGGGTTTGAACCCGCCACCCTCAGTATATGGGGCCGGCGCCCTGCTCACTGAGCCACAGGCGCCGCCCCACCACCCTCTTAAATTTTTAAGTACACAGCACAGTGTTGTCAACCTCAGGCACTGCTGTACAGAAGCTCCCCAGAACCTGCTGTCTGAGCAGCGACTCCCTGAGCTTCCTCCTCCCATTCAGCTACTGGCAAATGTTGCACTCTGTTTCCATGAGTTTGACTATTTTAGATATTTCACGTGCATGGAGTCATGCAATGTCTGTCCTTCATATCCTTGTTGACATTTTCATGTTTTGACAATAGCGTGAGGTGATAGCCTGTTGTGGTTTTGATTTACATTTCCCTGATGATAGTGATGTTGAACTTTTTCTCCTCATACCCAATGGCCATTGCCTGTCTTTTTGGGAGAAATGTCCATTTGAGCCCGTTGCTCATTTAAAAACATTTTTTTTTGCTAATGATTTTTATGAGTTCCTTACATATGTTAGACATTAATCCCTTCTCACATATATGGTTTTCAACTGTCTTCCATCCCATAGATTGCCTTTCACTCTACAGCTTCCTTGCTGTACAGCAGGTAAGTTCAAGTCTCTAATGCTGCTTTTGTTGTTTGTGCTTTTGTTGTCATATCCAAAAAAATCACTGCCCACACAGATGTCATGAACCTCAGCCCTACATTTTCTTCTAGGAATTTTACAGCTTCATGTCTCACACTTAAATCTGTAATTCATTTTAAGTTGATTTTTGTGCATGGCATAGGACAATAGTCTATTCCTGAGGATTTTTTCCTATATGTTCGTTAGGGATAATAGCCTGCAGTTTTCTTTTCTTGTGGTGTTTTTGTCTGGCGTTGGTGTCAGGGTATTGCTGTTTTTATAAAATGAATGTGGAAGGATCCCTTTTGTTTACTGTTTTGGAATAGCTTAAAAAGGATTCATGTTAATTTTTTGTTAAATGTTTGGTAGAATTGACTGATGAAGCCATTTGGCCCTGTTCTGATGTTTGCTGGGAGGTTTGTGATGGTCGATCCTATATCCTTGTTTGTTATTAGTTTGTTCAGGCTTTCTGTCTCCTCTTGATTCAGTCTTGGTAAGTTGTATGCTTCTAGGAAGTTTTCCATTTCTTATAGGTTATCCAATTAGTTGGCATATCATGTTAATCATAGCCTTTTAGGATTCTTTTTATGTCTGTGGCATTAGTTGTAATATCTCCTTTTCTATTTGTGATTTTATTTATTTGAATCTTCTCTCCTTTTTTCTTAGTTATTCTATCTAAAGTTTGCCAATACTGTTTACTTAAAAAACCAACTCTTGGGGAGAGAGATTAAAGATGGTGGCCAAGTAACAGCTTCCCTGCAACTGGGAACAGCGAGTCTGGGGAGACAAGACTCCAGGCATCTCTGGCCGATGGGATCTGCCTATAATCATCCCTTTGAGGATACAGGGAGCCAGCAAGGGACTTCTGGACCCCAAGAGGAGGACAAAAACAGTGGAAAACTGGCAAGTGGTTGCGTGTGTTCGATCGACCTAATCACGCCGGCAACCGTAAGTACAAGCAGCAGTGAGACTGCAAACCGGAAAGGCCTTACCTGTGAACTGTTTCGGTGTTCTTGGACTTGGCACTCAGTTGAACTGCCTTGGGGAGAGCTTGAGCAGGAGTGTGGAGAACTTTGGGCATTGTCTGGGGCCCCAGACTGAGCCACTGAGCTGGGCGCAGGAAGCCATTGTGAAAGAACTGCCCCGGCAAGCTCCGCCCTCAGGGTCTCAGAGTAAGGATTGGGTGGGTCAAAGTAACCTACTGACTGAGCAGCCTAAAGGTGGGGACTGAGCTGCCTTACAGCCTTAATCCTTAGGGGCAGAGTGAGGCGGTTTTGGCATACTGGAGCCTTGGGCTGTTGCCCTGGGTGGAGTGCCATGATGTCACAGCTCATAGCAACCTCAAACTCCTGGTCTTGGCACCGCCCATACCTCCATAAGAGCTGTGCAGCGACCCCCAACCAGTGACCCGCACCTACTGGGCCTCCACATTCCCTGACCAGGAACTGTGGGAGCCACACAACCCAGCGTCCTCCCTCATTTGTCCTCCCAGCTTCCACACTAGCCCGTTCATCTGGACAGGGACTCTGGTAGCTGCGTGCCCTTTGGAGCCCTCCCTGCCTCTGCGCAGAGCTCTTCTCCTGGCCAGAGACTGCTGGAGCCTTAGGCTCTCTGTGCCAAAGTCACTGGGCGCCTGGCACTCCCAGAACCGTGCGCACCACCCCCAGCCCTGTTGCTGGATCCGGGTATGTCACAAACTGGAGCTACTTCCACAACCAGAACTCCCTACCTAGAGCAGCCCCAGAGGAACTACACAGGGTCACTCCATAGAAAGATTCAGCAACAATAGAGAGATCCCGCTGGGGTCTAATCTTGGAGAGACACCTCCCCAACTCTGAGGACAGCCAGAGGCAATGGTGAAAAACAATCATGAGGCGAAATCAACAGAAAAACTCTGGCAATATGAATAATCAGAGTAGATCAACTCCCCCAAGGATCAATGGGGCAGAAACAGCACAAGACTCCATGCACAAACAAATAGCTGAGATGTCAGAAATTGAATTCAGGATCTGGATAACAAATAAGATTGAATTAGAATTCCAAAAGTTATCTCAAGAATTCAACAGATTCAAAGACCAAATGACCAAAGATTTTGACACATTGAGACAAGAAGTTGCATCCCTCAAAGATCTGAGAAACACAGTAGAATCCCTCAGTAACAGAATGGAGCAAGCAGAAGAAAGGATTTCTGACATGAAGACAAAGCTTTCAAACACTCCCAAACCCTCAAAGAAGAGAGAAATGGAGAGGAAAAACAGACCACTCTCTCAGAGGGCTCTCGGATAATGTGAAGAAAACTAATATTTGTCTTATAGGGATCCCCGAAAGTGACGAAGTGGCTTCACAAGGCACAGAGTCTCTTCTCCATGAGATTATGAAGGAGAACTTTCCAGACATGCCAAGAGATTCTGAAATTCAAATAGCAGACAGTTTCAGAACTCCAGCACGACTCAACCCAAATAAGACATCCCCCAGACACATCATAATCAATTTCACTAAAGTTAATATGAAGGAGAAAATTCTGAAAGCTGCCAGACGCAAGAAAACCATTACCTACAAGGGAAAGAATATCAGAATAACTGCAGATCTCTCTGCTGAAACCTTTCAAGCTAGAAGAGGATGGTCATCGACTTTTAATCTCCTAAAACAAAATAACTTTCAACTCAGGATCTGTACCCAGCTAAACTGAGCTTCATTTATGATGGAGAAATTAAATACTTCAACGACATTCACATGTTGAAGAAATTTGCCACAACTAAACCAGCTCTCCAGGACATTCTTAGACCTATCCTCCATAAAGACCAGCGTAATTCTCGACCACAAAACTAAACCCACCCCAAAAATTTTTGATCAAATTCCAACTTCCACAGTCGCAAAAGGATTAAAAATGTCCACTGGACTCTTGAAAGGCTTATCAATACTCTCAATTAATGTGAATGGTTTAAATTGTCCTCTAAAGAGGCATAGGTTGGCGGACTGGATACAAAAAGTCAAGCCAGATATCTGCTGCATCCAAGAATCGCATCTTACATTAAAAGACAGATATAGACTCAAGGTGAAGGGATGGTCATCTATATTCCAGGCAAATGGAAAGCAGAAAAAAGGAGGCATTGCAATTCTGTTCGCAGACGCAATAGGCTTTAAACCAACCAAAATAATTAAGGATAAGGATGGACACTTCATATTCGTTAAAGGTAATACTCAATATGATGAGATCTCAATTATTAATCTTTATGCACCCAACCACAACGCACCTCAATTTATAAGAGAAAGTCTAACAGACATGAGCAACTTGATTTCCTCCACTTACATAGTAGTTGGAGATTTTAACACCCCTTTAGCAGTCCTGGATAGAGCCTCCAAAAAGAAGCTAAGCAAAGAAATTTTAGATTTAAACTCAAGCATTCAACATCTGGACTTAACAGACATCTACAGAACATTTCATCCCCAAAAACTGAATACACATTCTTCTCATCAGCCCACAGAACATACTCCAAAATCAACCACATCCTAGGCCACAAATCTAACCTCAGCAAATTTAAAAGAATAGAAATTATTCCTTGCATCTTCTCAGACTATCATGGAATAAAATTTGAACTAAATAACAACAGGAACCTGCATACCCATACAAAAACATGGAAGCTAAACAACCTTATGCTGAAGATACATGGGTTGTAGATGAGATTAAGAAGGAAATCGCCATATTTTTGGAGCAAAACAACAATCAAGATAAGAATTACCAGAACCTCTGGGATACTGTAAAGGTAGTCCTAAGAGGGAAAGTTATAGCACTGCAAGCCTTCCTCAAGAAAATGGAAAGAGAGGAAGTCAATAACTTAACGGAACATCTCAAGCAACTGGAGAAAGAAGAACACTTCAACCCCAAATGCAGCAGAAGAAAAGAAATAACCAAAATCAGAGCAGAATTAAATGAAATTGAAAACAAAAGAACTATACAACAGATTAATAAATCCAAAAGCTGGTTTTTTGAAAAGATCAATAAAATAGATAAACCTTTGGCCAACCTAACCAGGAAGAAAAGAGTAAAATCTCTAATTTCATCAATCAGAAATGGTAATGATGAAATAACAACAGACCCCTCAGAAATTCAAAAAATCCTTAACGAATACTACAAGAAACTCTACTCTCACAAATATGAAAATCTGAAAGAAATCGACCAATACCTGGAAGCTCGCCACCTACCAAGACTTAGCCAGAATGAAGTGGAAATGTTGAACTGGCCTATATCATGTTCTGAAATAGCATCAACTATACAAAATCTCCCTAAAAAGAAAATCCCAGGACCAGATGGCTTTCTGTCAGAATTCTACCAAATATTTAAAGAAGAACTAGTACCTATACTACTAAACCTCTTCCAAAATATAGAAAAAGAAGGAATATTACCCAGTACATTCTATGAAGCAAACATCACCTTGATCCCCAAACCAGGGAAAGACCCAACAAGAAAAGAAAATTATAGACCAATATCACTAATGAAAATAGATGCTAAAATACTCAATAAGATCCTAACAAGCAGAATCTAACAACACATCAAAAAAATTATACACCATGACCAAGTGGGATTTATCCCAGGGTCTCAAGGTTGGTTCAATATACGTAAATCTATAAATGTAATTCAACACATAAGCAAACTTAAAAATAAAGACCATATGATTCTTTCAATTGATGCAGAAAAAGCTTTTGATAATATCCAGCATCCCTTCATGATCAGAGCACTTAAGCAAATTGGTATAGAAGGGACATTTCTTAAACTAATAGAGGCCATCTACAGCAAACCCACAGCCAATATCATATTGAATGGAGTTAAATTGAAATCATTTCCACTTAGATCAGGAACCAGGCAAGGTTGCCCATTGTCCCCATTGCTCTTTAACATTGTAATGGAAGTTTTAGCCATTGCAGTTAGGGAAGAAAAGGCGATCAAGGGTATCCACATAGGGTCAGAAGAGATCAAACTTTCACTCTTCGCAGATGATATGATCGAATATCTGGAAAACACTAGGGATTCTACTACAAAACTTTTAGAAGTGATCAAGGAATATAGCAATGTCTCAGGCTACAAAATCAACACCCATAAATCTGTAGCCTTTGTATATACCAACAATAACCAAGGCAAACAGTCAAGGACTCTATTCCTTTCACAGTAGTGCCAAAGAAGATGAAATATTTGGGAGTATACCTAACAAAGGACGTGAAAGATCTCTACAAAGAGAACTATGAAACTCTAAGAAAAGAAATAGCCGAAGATGTTAACAGATGGAAAAACATACCATGCTCATGGCTGGGAAGAATCAACATTGTTAAAATGTCCATACTGCCCAAAGCAATATGTAACTTTAATGCAATTCCTATTAAAGCTCCATTGTCATACTTTAAAGATCTTGAAAAAATAATACTTCGTTTTATATGGAATCAGAAAAAACCTCGAATAACCAAAACATTACTGAGCAATAAAAACAAAGCAGGAGGAATCACGCTACCAGACCTGAGACTGTACTATAAATCAATAGTGATCAAAACAGCATGGTACTGGCACAAAAGCAGAGAAGTAGATGTCTGGAACAGAATAGAGAACCAAGAGATGGATCCAGCTACTTATCATTATTTGATCTTTGACAAGCCAAGTAAAAACATTCAGTGGGGAAAAGATTCCCTATTTAACAAATGGTGCTGGGTAAACTGGCTGGCAATCTGTAGAAGATTGCAACTGGACCCACACCTTTCACCATTAACTAAGACAGACTCTCACTGGATAAAAGATTTAAACTTAAGACATGAAACTATAAAAATACTTGAAGAAAGTGCAGGGAAAACTCTTGAAGGAATCGGCCTGGGTGAATATTTTATGAGGAGGACTCCCCAGGCAATTGAAGCAGTATCAAAAATACACTACTGGGACCTAATCAAACTAAAAAGCTTCTGCACAGCCAAGAACATAGTGAGTAAAGCAAGCAGACAGCCCTCAGAATGGGAGAAAATATTTGCAGGTTATACCTCCGATAAAGGTCTAATAACCAGAATCCACAGAGAACTCAAATGTATTAACAAGAAAAGAACATGTGACCCCATCTCAGGGTGGGCAAGGGACTTGAAGAGAAACTTCTCTAAAGAAGACCGATGCAAGATCTACAAACAAATGAAAAAAAGCTCATCATCCTTAATCATCAGAGAAATGCAAATCAGAACTACTCTGAGATATCACCTAACCCCAGTAAGAGTAGCCCACATAACAAAATCCCCAAACCAGAAATGTTGGCGTGGATGTGGAGGAAAGGGCACACTTCTACACTGCTGGTGGGAATTCCCACTAATACATTCCTTCTGGAAGGATGTTTGGAGAATACTTAGAGACCTAAAAATAGACCTGCCATTCGATCCTATAATTCCTTTACTAGGTTTATACCCAGAAGACCAAAAGTCATAATATAACAAAGACATCTGTACCAGAATGTTTATTGCAGCCCAATTCATAATTGCTAAGTCATGGAAGAAGCCCAAGTGCCCATCGACCCACGAATGGACTAGCAAATTGTGGTACAGGTATACCATGGAATACTATGCAACCTTAAAGAAAGATGGAGACTTTACCTCTTTCAAGTTTACATGGATGGAGCTGGAACATATTCTTCTTAGCAAAGTATCTCAGGAATGGAAGAAAAATTATCCAATGTACTCAGCCCTACTATGAAGCTAAATTATAGCTTTCACATGAAGACTATAACCCAACTATAGCACAAGACTATGGAGAAAGGGCCAAGGAGGGGGAAGGGAGGGGGGAGGTTTAGGTGGAGGGAGGGGAATGGGTGGGGCCACATCTATGGTGCATCTTAGAATGGGTACAGGTGATTGCACTAATGTACACAGCTATGATTTAACAATAAAAAAAGAAAGCCCTCCCCCCCAAAAAAAATCAACTCTTAGTTTTGTGAGTTTTTTCATCATTCTTCTATGTTTTTATTTTATTGATTTCAATTCTAATTTTTATTATTTCCTCTCCCCTTCCAGCTTTATGTTTAGTTTGTTCTTCTTTTTCTAGTTCTGGGAAGTGTGCTGTTAGGTTGCTTAATTTGAAATCTTTCTTTGTCAATGTTAGCGTTCATCATGATAAAGTTCTCTCTCAGTACTGTTTCTACCACATCCCAGGAGTTCGCGTATGTTGTGTTTTCACTTGTCTCAAGATATTTTCTAATTTCCCTTTTGATTTCTTCTTTGACTGAATGGTTGGCTAAGAGTGTATTGTTGAACTGCCATGTATTTGATATTGATTTCTAGTTTTGTTCCATTGTGGTTGAAAAAGATATTTGCTATAATTTCAATCTTCTTAAATTTCTTGAGACTTGCTGTGACCTAACATGTGACCCATTCAAGAGAATGTTCTTTGTGCACTCGTGAAGAATATATATTCTCGTGCTGTTTGGTAGAATGTTCTGTATATATCTGTTAGGTCCATTTGCACCAACACCATAGTGTTGTTTTAGTCTTCTATATCCTTACTAATTTTGTCTGAATGTTAACATCTCCATTGTTGAAAATGGAGTATTGGAATCTCCTGTTCTTATTGTATTTCTGTTTCTTTCAGATTTGTCAGTGTTTGCTTTATAGACTTTGGTGCTTTGATGCTGGGAGCACACAGAATTGTTATACCTTCTTGATGGATTGCCACTTTTATCATTACATAATGTACTCCTTTGGCTCTTGTGACAATTTTTGACTTGAGCTCTATTTTGTTCAATGTGATAATAGTCATCCTTGCTGTCTTTGGGTTATCATTTGCATAGAGTATCTTTTTTATTCCTGTTACTTTCTGCCTATGTGTGTCTCTTGTGTATAGCATATAATTAGATCTAGTTTTTTATCCACTTGACTAATCTATGTCTTTCTGTTGGACAATCTAATCCATTTACATTTACATTTAACTTGTTGATAGGTAAGGATTTACTATTGACATTTTGTTAATTATTTTCTGTTTTATAGTTCTTTCATCCCTCTTCTCTTGCTGTCTTCCTTTGTGTTTTATTTTTTTTTATAGTGACATGCTTTGATTTCTTTCTTTTGCATGTCTGCTATAGGTATTTTTTTATGGCTCCCATGACATTTACACAAAACATTTTTATCATAGTCTATTTTAAGCTGATTAACAATTTAACTTTAATTCCATGCAAAAACTCTACACTTTAAACTCTTGCACACACACCTTGCTTTGTTGACTTTCATATGCTTTTATGTTGCTATTTCACCTCCTTTCATGTCAACTTGAAGAAGTCTCTTTAGCATTTCCTGTAAGGAAGTTCTAGTGGTGATGAACTCCCTCATCTTTTGTTTGACAAAAATCTTTTTTTCCTCCTTTATTTCTAAACAACCGTTCCCCCCAGCACTTTAAATGTATCATCCCTCTTCCTTCTGGTCTGCAAGGCTTCTGCTGAGAAATCTACTAATAGTCTTATGGTTGTTCCCTTGTCTGTGATGAGTAGCTTTTCTCGTGCTAGTTTTATAATCTGTTTGCCTTTGACTTTTGACAACTTGATTATAATGTGTCTCAGTATAAACTTGTTAGGATTCACCCTGTTAGGATTCCTTTGAGCTTCATGCATCTGGATGTGCATTTCCCTTTCCCGATTTAGGAAGTTTTCAGCCATTGTATCTTTAAATAAGCTTTTATTGTTCCTTTCTCTTTCTTTTCTCCTTTTGGATACCCATAATGCATCTATCTGTTTGCCTGATAGTGTCTGATAATTCTCTTAGACATTCTTCACTCTTGTTAATTCTTTTTTCTTTTTCTGCTCCAATGGATAATATCAAATGACCTTTCTTTGAGTTTGGTGATTCTTTTGTCTGCTTGATCTGCTGTTGAATTCCTATGGTGAATTTCTTACTTTGGTTATCATATTCTTCAGTATCGGAATTTCTGTCTGGTTCTTCTTTATTTTTTCTATTTCTTTGTAATATTTTTGTTTTGTTCATGTATTATTTTCCTGATTTTGTTTGTCTTTCTGTGTTCTATTGTCATTTGCTGTGCCTCTTTAAGACAGTTTGAATTCTTTATCAAGTAATTCATAGATCTTCATTTCCTTGGGGTTGATTGGTGCAGTTTTTCTGTTGTTGTCATTGTTCTTCTTTTGATGGTGTTTTCTTTTCCTGATTCTCTGTGTTCCTTGTAGCTTTGCACTGGTGTCTCTACATTTGAAGAAACAGCTTCCTCATCAGTCTTTATGGTCTGGCTTCGACTGGGAAGGACCCTCATCAGCTATCATAGGTGGAGTTTCTGGGCCTTTTCCCCTAGGCATCAGTCTTTTTTTTTTTTTTTTAAGTAAGTGCCAGTAAACTCTTGCTTCTTCTGGTGCCTATGTAAGTTCTATCAGTGCACCATCAGATGTGAGATCAAAACCAGCTCTTCAGGGAGTCCAATGCAAGGCTTGAGATGTTATAGTTATGATCTGCTTCCCCTTCTGTCTGGGGGGAGCCTCAGTTCTATGATTTATACAAGTCTCTCAGAGCTTTGCCAGACATAGAAATGTCCCCATCCTTCTTGCTCTCTCAGGCATCTGGGCTATTCTACTTCTTTTAGTATTTTGTGAGAAGAAAGAAACCATCCACTTGGGGGAGGCTAGAAAATGAAAGGCTAGAAATGTTGGATGCTTGCCTCACTCTCCACCCTCCCGCATTCCACCCCAGGGAGGAGTCACGGTCTCTCTGGGTGCTGAACTGTGTCAGCAGGTAAAGTGAAATAACTCTTCTTATCAGTTTCAGTGTGGTTAATCTTGATTTTGTGCTTGTCTGGGGGTACTGAAACTTTGTGATTTGGGGCTTCTTATAAAGCTATTTTTGTTACTTGTATCACGGTCAAATCTGTGTTTCTATGGGAGAATGAGGGCTGGGACTTCCTGTTCTGTCATCTTGCTGGTATCACTCCAACATCTATGTTTTTTAGGTTATTTATGGCTGTTGTACGTGTATTGGAGAGAAGCTGTATGTATTAGTTATCTATAGCTGTGTAACAAATTACCCCAAACTCACAGTTTAAAACAATGAACATTTATTATGTAACTGTTCCTGTGGGTCAGGAAACCTGGAGCTGCTTAGCTGAGTTGCTCTGACTCAGAGTCTCTAAGGAGGCTGCATCAAACCTCAGCCATACCAGGTGTTAGAGAAGGAGCCCTCTAGAGGCTCAATTCTGGTGAAGGATGTGCTTTTCTACCCCATGCCCATGAATGTTGACAGGCCTCAGTTCTTCACTGACTATTGGACTGGATATACCAGTTTTTCTCAGGCTTTCAGATGCCTAAGTTTCTTGCTATGTGAGCCTCTCTACAATATGGCAGCCAATTGCCCAAAAACAAAGGATGGAGGGGAGGGCAAGGAGGGAGGGAGGGAAGGAGGGAGGTAAAGAGAGAGAGAGAGAATGAGAGCACACGAGCATGACAGAATAATTAGATGGAAGCTTCAGTATGTTTATAAATTAATATTTTAAGATAAATCCCATCACTTTTTCTGTATTTTCATTTGAATGACTCACTAAGTCCTGGCTGTACTCAGATGGAAGAGAATTAAGTTTCATCTCTTGAAATGGAGGAGTAT
Source organism: Nycticebus coucang (assembly GCF_027406575.1). Lineage (NCBI taxonomy): Eukaryota > Metazoa > Chordata > Mammalia > Primates > Lorisidae > Nycticebus > Nycticebus coucang. Next base: position 91,620,270 of record NC_069785.1, read on the forward strand.
AAAGAATTTGTGCTCATCACCACCCTCTGTGATGGCATGCTACTGCAGATCTTTTCCTAATGCTGTATTCAGTGATGTCACATTGCTAATCTGACATCAGCCATTGTGAGAATATTTACACCATGGAAATCAACAAACATTCTAAGTCAGTCCCCTCACCCCCTGCTGAGTGTTAAGCACCAGCATGCGACTGGATGGATATAGAGCTGTATATTCTCAGAATTTTAAGAAGATTAATTTTTAAAGGGCTTTGGAGGAAGGGAGTAAAAGCATATTGATACAGGAAAGGATCTGAAGATAACAAAGGCAAACAGTAAATGAAGGTTTGGGGAGTTAAATATGCTCCTATAAATGTTCAGAAGTGACATGAAAGGGAAGCGGCTCTCTCTTTTTCTTTCTTGTATGTACATGTGTGCACATAATTTAAAATGGAAATTTCACGCTAAATCTAACTGTTGGTACACAAACAAAACCAAAGATTTGGCATGTAAGATTTTTTTATTTAGTAACAGGATGGGCATAAACCTTTTGCAAAACTGCCTATGAAACCACAAACAAATAATATATATTCCAGTACATTTGGTACAGCTGACCTACCCCAAAAATAGCCCAGAAATTTAAAGACCAAGTTTTAGTTCCTTTGAATGAATACTTTGATGTGTGTCATCTACTTTGGTGAGTTCTACCATTTACCAGATGAATAAGAATTAACATAAAAAAATCCTTCCACAACCATAACATTTTATCTGGAAGAGAAAAAAATTATAGATTGTTACTTCTCAAAGTGTGTTTGTGAAATTACTGCTTTTCTTGTAGAAATCTAGAAGCTTCTGAATACCTGAAATCCACCTTAGACCTAATGGATTGGTGGGGGCTTGGGAATCAGTATATTTTATAAGCTCTCCAGATATCTCCAAATACTCTGTTTCACTCAAACATTGGAGGATAAATGATCTAACCCAAGTTTTTCATTTACAGATTAAGGAAACAAACATGTAAGCTGTATAGAGACTCCTGCAAGGGAGACCACATAGCAGGTATGACTCCATTCATTAAAAACAAAAACCAAAAAACAAACAGCAAAACCCTGTCTTTAAAGAGACAGCTAAAGAGCCACCAGGACTTCAGTGAGTAAAATGTTTATGTGTGAGGTTACTAGTCAGTATACCCCACCTAGCCACAAATTAGTGTGGATACTTTAAATTGCTAACATGAAAATCTTAAACTCCTACTTTTGAAGTTATTGGTTTTAGCTACTCTGTTTTTTTCACTAGGTTTCCAAGGTTGCAGTTTTGGGCATGATTTTAGAAATATAATTATAACTCTAATTTCAAACTTCTGGACCATGTAATCAAACACAGCCTGGTCACAGTGGAAAATGTAAGCGTTCTTAGCTCTGCCTACATTGATAAAGAAAATGGCTGAATCCAAATCAATTCCACTGAGTGGCTTGTCTTTACAGCAGCAGTCCCAATCCTCCCAATCCTCCCCCACCCCCAGAAGAGCCACACTGCTGGTGCAATGTAGACATTCAGGGGGGTTGAAGCCACCCTCTCCAGCACCTTACCAACCATGTCTGTATTTTTAGTTAGTTTTTTTTTTTTTTTTTTTTGCAGTTTTTGGCTGGGGCCAGGTTTGAATCCACCACCTCCGGTATATGGAAATGGCCCCCTACTCCTTGAGCCACAGGCGCTGCCCTATTTTAGTTTTTGATTCAATAAAATCATTTAAACATCTGGATCCTTTTCCAGGTAAAAGTTTTTATTCTATGCAATGCATTGTTAAACAGATAGAGAAAGACACAAGTTTAGAGAAAAATGTCTAGCATGAAAAATTACCCACATGGTGTCCGGTTTTCTTGCTTGGTTTCAAAACCCAATGGGTTATTTATTTACATAGTATTTTCATTTGTGCTGTCCCCGAATTCAAACCGAAACCTCTCCAGGGTAACATCTGCTACAGACATTGCTCCAAGAATATAAATCCCGACTAAGGACTGGGCATTTAAAGCTGTAAATAAATTTATAATTTTATAATAGCTTTGCAAAAGGAATGGGCGTGTCATTTATCACCATCAGAGCTTTCTTTCTGTTTAACAGGATTAATTTTATTTATTTATTTATTTATTATTATTATTTTCAGTTTTCGTTGGGGTCAGGTTTGAACCCACCACCTTCAGTATGTGGGGCCAGTGCCCTACCCCTTTGAGCCACAGGCGAGAGACAGTCTCACTTTGTCGCCCTTAGTAGAGTGCCATAGCGTCACAGCTCACAGCAACCTCCAGCTCTTAAGCTTAGGCGATTCTCTTGCCTCAGCCTCCCAAGGAGCTGGGACAACAGGTGCCAGCCACAATGCCTGGCTATTTTTTTGTTGTAATTTGGCCGGGGGCGGGTTTGAACCCGCCACCCTTGGTATATGGGGCCGGCGCCCTATTCACTGAGCCACAGGTACCCCCAACAGGATTAATTTTAATGCTTGACTAAATCCTTTGCCTAACACACCAGCAGAGTTGTACCTAGTTTCCCCACCGTGTCACAGAGGAGGCTTGGTGCAGGCACTGCCAGATAACATTCCTATCGGGGTTCCTTTTTATGTTTTTTATTTTCCAAGGAAGAATCCAGCAATGTGCATACATACAATGAAAGCCAGTGTCTGCCAATTGATAAAAAAACATTTCTAGTCTCTTAAACCTCACCAAAGAGCACAATGTTCTAATTTCTGGCCGGGCTCTGCAATAAATGAAAACCCAGCCCTTGATACAGTTGGCAAAGTGGCAGCCAATCCTGCCTCTTTGTTTCTGGTTTTTTTTTTTTTTCTGGAACATTCTCTAATTCTTGGTGCATCAAGATGAGCACGGATTGGCTTGGAATCGATGCTGCTTTAAAACGCTTTACTAGCAATCCAAGACTAATTTTTTCTATATGCAGTGTCAGGGGCGAGTCATGGGTCGTCTCTCCACAACAGCAGCGCCGGGAACCCAGACCTTCCTTGTCATTCCACCTGCGCCATCCGGGGCGCCATTTGGACGTGGGTCTGAGCCAACCAGTGCGGCGGGCAGCCGCCCCCCCGTCCGCGCGCGGTGGTTTCTCCCGCAGCTCCCCTGGGCGGGCGGCGGTAGTGCAGCCCGCCGAGCCGCAGCGCCGCGCCCGTCCTCTGGGCGGCCCCCGCGCGCTCCTGACACCCGGCCGGGAAGGTGCGCGAGCCCAGCTGCCGCCGACTCCCCGCCCAGCAGCGCGGGGGCTCCGCCAGCGCCGGGCAGACAAAAGAAGCCGCAGGGCAAGGCTCGGCCGGGCGCGCGATGGCGGGGTGCGGAGGCCGGGCGCTGCTGACTCTGTGCGCGGCGCTGGCCGCCTGCGGGGGGCTTCTGGGCGCCGAAGCGCAGGAGTCCGGGGCGCCCGGGGCGGGCATGCGGCGGCGCCGGCGCCTGCAGCAGGAGGACGGCATCTCCTTCGAGTACCACCGCTACCCTGAGTTGCGCGAGGCGCTGGTGGCCGTGTGGCTGCAGTGCACCGCCGTCAGCAGGATCTACACGGTGGGGCGCAGCTTCGAGGGCCGCGAGCTCCTGGTCATCGAGCTGTCCGACAACCCTGGTGTCCACGAGCCGGGTAAGGGCGCTGCGCCCTGCCAGCCCTGGGGGCGTCCCGGAGGGCGGCAGAGGGTCGCAGTGGGGCGTGAGGGAAGGAGGGAGGGGTCTGGGCTGCCTCCGCGTCCCGGTGTCCGGGGCGGAAGGTGGGAAGTGGAGGGAGGGCTGGAGACCGGGGAGACCCCGACCTGGGCGCTGCGGATCGCCGGCCTGGCGCCCCTGTCCGCAGGCGGTCTCCCCGCCCTTAGCCACCTCTACTGAGCTTGGGCGAGGGCTTGAAGGCGGGAACACAGACCCTGCAGATCCCGGCCCGCAAACCCGGTGGCCGCGCTCAGTTTACTGCGTGGAACGCCAGAGGGAAGAGGGTCAGCCCTCGCTAAGGGTCAGCTTTCCTCGCTGACAGCGGGAGAAAGCTGAGGCGCACAGGGCAGGGCTTTAGAGGAGCAAGGCAGAGTCGTCTGTCATTTGTGTCCTGATTCCCAGAGGACCAGCCTACCGGTCCTGCGGGCTCTGCGTGCCTGTCCCCACCTAGGGGTGAGTGTTGGGGGCGCGCGCTGCGGCCCGGGAGCGTCCAGGAGGCCCGCCCGTCGGGCCGTGGTGTGAGCGACCCGGGTCCTCCTGCCAGGGACGGTGCCTCCAACAGCCTTCCTAGTTTGAAACTGCACAGGACGTTCTAAGGGAAAAGGACAATTCCATTTGTCTGCTTTGAGGTGGCTGGTTTGTGACCAGGTTTTTAATCCAGCTGACAATCCCCCATGGCCATTTTACGCATCTTCCTTAGGAGTGTGTGAAGGCACGTTTTAATTTATGTGATGCATTTAGTGTTAGTGAAGAGGTATTTAAAAATTGTTCTTGGGGCTGTTTTTTGAAATTATGTTTCTGCTCTTCGGAAATGACAGGCCAAATGATTTGTACCTGCTGATAGTAAAGGTCCTGTTGAAGTGAGTCAGGCTAATTAGCAGCGTGCAATGCTTAATTTTTTTTTTTTTTTTTTACGAAGAAAGCAGGAAAAATAGGGTAAACATTTTTGAGGAAGGGCCAGAATAGTGTTATAATGATACCTATTTAAGAAGCAAACTGAGAGGGGATTACAATAGGTGATCAGTAGACATTCTGATCTTCAAATGTATAGTATGTGGATTGATTAAAAATAAATCATCAGGAAACATTTCTTATCTTCAAGTAATAGAAGAAAAAGGGTTTGCATAAGTTTGCTGTCAAAACCCCCAAATCACATCCTAGAAAGCATTTAGTATACTGTACTCTAGCAGGATTCAGCATGTAGAATTGGAAATTTTCGACGATTAGTTCATACTATGATCTGAAAATGTTGAAGAATTTAAAACGCACAACTCGTTTTCATCTAAATGGAATAACCAGACTTGTCTTGACCTAGCTCCTGCTTGTGAAAAAAGGAGAATGGTCTCAATTATATTCACCCTTTCGTTTGCAATAACATCTCTGCTTTCTTTGGTTTGAAATAACATTTTTTTCTTCGAAATAACATTTCCGATTCAGCTTTAGAAAGTAATTCTTAACAAACTCATTTGCTCAACTCAAACTTTGATGAAGTTGCATGTGTTCATTTTATTTTCCAGCAAGAGAGAGGTGTCAGGTTCATTCATCTAGAGTCTTTTTCCTAAACTTTAAAAACAATGTAGCTAATTTCTAACAATTTAGTTATCATAATAGAAGAACTCCAATAAAACAAAGTAACATATGCAGGTAAAGCAATTCCCTGTGGTGCAAAAGCCAGTGAGTCGGTGAGCAGTTTGCTGGGTTGCACTGGTAGAGATGTTTAGTGATACAACCAGCCTTCTTCCTGAGCAGGAAGAAGTGGCCCTTACACCTGTTTGGCACAGGCTATGGGCTGTACTTGAATTTATCTTTGGAAATGAATCTCTCAGATGTTCAACATTTGAATTCATCAAAAAAAGAAAGAAAATTCCATTTGGAATTGAAATATCTACAAGAAATATCTACACCTATTCTGTGCTGACCCCATAGAAATCAGCTTGATTCTTGCCCAGCTGAGTGTTGGGGCGTCATCATTTTGTCTCACTTTGGAGATGTGCAAAGATCTATTGGAGGAAGGTGTGAGTATCAGCCAACCTCAATGGTCAGGACCACAAAGGGTCTTGACATCAGTCTCATCTCCTCAGACACTGTTAGTTTAGTCCCTAGGTGGGTGTCCTGTATTCTGAAGGTCAGTGCTGTGGCTGGTTTGGGAACTGGGATTGAGACTGTGCCAGTGGCTGATTCCAAGTGCTCAGGTAAGTCTCCATTACGTGTGATTCCTGCCAGGAACGATCACTTGCCCTATTTTTCTTTCCTTTTAGTTCTGTTTTATACTTTTTTTCTTATTTCCACCCATAAGGACTCCTGTGTTCAAACCCAAACATGTATTTTCCTAGGCATACTTGACCATTACTAAAGCACAGTATTCATAAAAGAAACCTTTATTAATTTATGTCTAAGTAATAAAACCCGTGTTCCCAGACCATTCCTCTTAGAGTGAAATATGAGGTAAGGTCAGTTTGTTTAAAACACTAATTCTTTTATATGTAGTTCAAGATTGTTTTAGGGGGAGTAAATTTGACTTATAGATTTGAATGCTATCTTAAAAACATTCTTTCGAGGATGGATTTTTCTCTCTCACGGGCTGGAATGATTATTTTGGACTGATTCCTCCCTTCTACTATTCCCTGAATTTATACACTATAAAGTTTAAAGTATAAATACCAGCATGCATGGGCCAAATCTTGTGATGGAACATTTAATGCTGGCAAAATTTCTACCCAACTTGAAAAAAAAAAGAATTGGGACCTTTGATTATTTGTATGGCCTCTTTTTATAACAGACTCGTGTCTATTTGTGGGAAATGATTACAATGAAGCAGCACCTTACAATTGGCGAAGATAGGTGTTAGATTTAGGAGAAGAATTTACATCTACTACATGTGGTCAAGAGTTATTTTTAGACTTGAGTGAGTCCACACAGCTTTTGCCAGAAGTAATGTTCTTGATTGGCTTCTGATTGGCTAATGAGAGAGAGGGAAATTGGGCAGGCCCCTCACATTATATCCTTTGCTCAGACAAAAGAGGCAGCTTTCTATGAAAACTGGACAGGGCAGATGAATCCCCTGGATCACCTGCCAGCAGCTTCCCTACAGGCTTACCACAGGGTGAAATCTCTACTTTGCACTCTCTTCCTTTGGGGAAGATACTATAATGAAATTCTTCAAAATAGCCCCTGTAAGGGGGCATCTGTAGCTCGGTGGTTTGGACGCTATTCACATGCTCTGGGGCTGATGGGTTCGAACCCAGTATAGGGACTGCTAAACAAAAACAAAAACAAAAAATAGCTGGGTGTTGTGGTGGGCACCTGTAGTCCCAGCTACTAGGGAGGCTGAGGCAAGAGAATCGCTTAAGAGTTTGAGGTTGCTGTGAGCTGTGACGCCATATCTCTCTACTGAGGGTGACAAAGTGAGACTCTGTCTCAATAAAAAAACAAAAACAAAATAGCCCCTGTAAAGGGTGACATTGTAACCCAGCTTTTCCCAAATGTGTGCAGTGGAACCTTAGATCAATAAGCAGGTTTGTAGACTGCAGGACTTACCAGAGAGCTCTTAACACGCTACTGATACGTTTCTCCAAGTTAGATGTATACTATCCAGTCTTTCCCAATCCTCTTACCATGCGATTCCCCTGCCTTTTTGGAAAAAGCTGATCTCGAAACTAGTGCTACAGTAGCTTGAGAAGCACTTCAACCCATTATCATTCCTCATTGTGGTATTAAAGATTCATTTGGCTGTTCTCTAGCAGAAAGTCTTGTGTAGGGAGTCCTCATGGGGGGGGGGAAATACACGTTTTTATTATTATTATTATTATTTTTTGGCCTAAAACAGTAGAGAGGTTTATGTAGAGAAAGCATTAATATTACACTGACTGAAATCAGAGCTTGATTCTGACGTAAGGAGATGCAGAGCAAATAATTCTGATTGGGAAGATAGACAAGTGAATCCCAACTCTTTTTTTTTTTTTGAAGTTTTTGGCCAGGGCTGGGTTTGAACCCACCACCTCTGGCATATGGGGCCTGTGCCCTACTCCTTTGAGCCACAGGTGCTGCCCCCAACTCTTTTTTTATTGTTAAATAGTCTCATGCCTTCAACGTCTGTTTACCTGTTTTTCTTGTCTACAAAATGGGAATCCTTTAACAACTCAGCCCTCACAGGATTGCCGTGAGGCCAAAGTGGGATTGGTTGCAGAGGCAACTTCAGTGCCGTTGCTTCTGTCTATTTATGAGGAGATGAGCTAGTTTGCAAACCCCTTCTTTACTTTGGGTTAGAGCAGACCCCTTGGCCGTGTTGCCTTTGAGCTCTCTTCCCCTGTGCCTGCTGACTGCTCCCGCTGCAGCTGTGCTGAGAGGACCTAGGTGACAGCCTGAAGGGCCTGTTCCCTCTTCTGTTTTCTTGTTCGCAAATGTGTATGTTTTTAAAACGTGGGGCATTCCTGCTTCTTTTTCTGTTCACCGTCCTTACTCAGTAGTCAAAGTGTTCATCATTATCTGAACATGTCTTTATGACTGTTTCTTCAGGTACTGAAGTAGACGTAGGGCGATTTCACAGTTTTTATTGGCAGTCTAACTCATTTTCCTAAAGAATTTATAACGAAACTGTTCAGGTTCCAACTTATTCTTTTACAATCATAGCAGGAATGAAAGATTTAGGAAATCTCCTTTCTCACCCCTCCTTAACTTTCTTGCCTGCTGGAGTTCCCTCTTTGTGTCTCCATAGTTCTTTGGAAAGCCGTGACGGGGAGGATCATGGCAGACACTTTGCTGCCCGGGGACTTGAGTTCAAATCCTGGCTCTCTTGTTTTTAACTGAGCGCTCCTGGGCAAGTCAATTAAATTCTTTCTACATCCCGAATTCATCATCTATGAAATGGCAATAGGGTGATGATCAATACAAAATGGTAAATACAAAATGCTTTTTTTTTTTAGCATTTTATATTTTTATATTGTTTATTTTTTATTGTTGGGGAATCATTGAGGGTACAAAGAGCCAGCTTATACCGCTTACATTTGCTGGGCAAAGTCCTTCTAATAACAGTATCCCGTCCCCAAGAGGTGTGTCAAAATTCTTAATTCACTGTGTGTCAGCCATTATTATAACCTCTGTTACAGCATTTTCTGTCGTTTATCTGTGTGTTTCCCTGAGCTTCTTGCATTCAGGGATTGTATTTTGTTTATTTTTTTTATCCCAAATGTCTAGGACTATACTTAGGACCTACTTGTACTCAATGAGTATTTGTTGAATAAAATTTCTCAAACAGCCAAGAATGCACATCACAAAACCAAATTGCGTTGAGGGCTAATGTTGCCCTTATGCGTATCAGCATGCCGGAAGAATGATAACAAGAAAGGTTGGCAATGGCATTTTTCTCACTTTATTTTTCATGCTGAGCTCTGTTTTGGTGGTGGAGACCCGGCCAACTGCCCGTCTGCTGGAGTTTCAGTTACAGACTTGCCACGTTGTCTCTGACTGCACCAGTAAAGGGCTCTTTTCCTCCTGGCTCTCTTCTCTTCTTTGGACAGTCTAGAAAGTTAAACTGATTTTTAAGTCTTAAATACAAGTTTTTAGTCATAATCAGTAAAAATGTATTCAGTAAAATTTTACCTTCTAGGGTGGTGCCTGTGGCTCAAAGGAGTGGGGCACCGACCCCATATACCGGAGGTGGTGGGTTCAAACCCGGCCCTGGCCAAAAGAAAAAAACTGCAAAAAAAAAAAAGAAAATTTACCTTTTAAAAATCTCCATGAGCCCATAGTGTCGCACATTAGGAACTACGGTTTGTTTTCAACACAGAAGTTTTGCGTGCCCCCCAGGCTTGGGTTTCCCTTCCCTCCTGAGATGGATTCGAGTTGCACACAGGAACACACAGGTTTACCAGAGCGATGGCTGTTGAGTCGAATGAACTTAAATTTGAAGCATATTTAAATGTGTGCTTTCCTTCCCTTCCCTAAATTACTGGAATTGCTGTTACTTTCTCCATGAATGTTTCTCTTTTAAAATTTGGGACGTGGTGTTTTGTAAGTGATCTGACAGTCAGCTTTTCCTAATAAAACACGGCCTGAGAAGAAGCCTGTTTCTATTACCAGAACCTTTTATTATTTTCAAATGATGTATCTACTTTGCCTGACCCCGAATGAGTAATCTTTGAAGGATAAGGTGGCATAAAGTATTTCAGGGTTGACTCTTAAACAAAAATAAATGTGTTAATTCTGATAATATAATCTGTGACAACTTTCTACTTATAGTAAACATACTGTTTGTTTTTACAGAAGTCTATTTACTATGAAATCATTGCTAAGCATCAAAGTTCTATAATAGTAATTAAAAAAATCCTTACTTAAAAAATAATTTCATTTCAAACAAAGGCTAATTATGTAAAGAATGGGTGCAAATCATTTGTTTTCTATATGAGGCTAAATATAACTTTAAACTTAAGTTCAGATTGCTAAAATCTCCCTTGAGGTGGTTATGCACATCGAGGTAACCGCGAGAAATGGTCTCACTGATTTGCCCAATGCCAACAGCTCTTCCTGTGTTCAGATCCCAGAGTGATGCTATCTGGTTGGACCTACCCAGTCTCTTTCTACAGATCTGGAGGGACTTAAAACCAGAAGAGCTTTCCTTCACTGTACAGCTGCTATTCACTAACATTGTGTAATTTTTTTGCAAGAAGTATCTTATTCTAGAACTCAGCTCAACGACTTGCACCAATCACTTTTTTTCCCCCCAAGACAGAGTCTCATTTTGTCACAGGAACCTCAGACTCTTGGGCTCAAGCAGTTCTCTTGCCTCAGCCTCCCAAGTAACTAACTATAGGCACCCACCACAATGTCTGGCTATTTTTAGAGATGGGGTCTCGCTGTGGCTCAGGCTGGTCTTGAACTCCTGAGCTCGAACAATCTACCTGCCTCCATCTCCCAGAGGGCTGGGATTACAGGTGTAAGCCACCGCACCCGACCTCTTTTTGGAGACAGAGTCTGACTCTGTCTCCCAGACTGGAGTGCAGTGGTGTCACCATAACTTTCTGCAACCTCAAACTCTTGGGATTGAGCAATCCTCCTTCCTCAGTAGCTGGGACTACAGGTGTGTACCACCATGCCTGGTTAACTTTCTATTTTTTGTAGACACAGGGCCTTGCTCTTGCTCAAGTTGGTCTTGACCTCCTGACCTCAAAGGACCCTCCAGCTTTGGCCTCCCAGAGTGCTGGGATCATTAGGTGTGAGCCACCCCGCCCAGCCTCCAATCATAAACTTAGACTATGAGTCAAGGGCATTGAAACTTTAGTACCAAAGCTGGGCTGTCACCTCACTGACCAACATTCTGAATATACTTTTTCCTTTTTTATGTTTTTTATAGTCCAAGGGTAATTTCTAAAACAACTTTTCCTCTTAACTATTAAAAATATTGCTGTGTAGCATTCCAGACTGAAATCAACTTTCTACAGTGAAAACATAGGCTTTTGCTAATATAACTAATAATTTCAATTTAGGGAATATTTAGTGAACACCCGCCATGCCTGTGTTATTATCTGTCACCCTTTGAAGCAAGTTCTCCAAATGTGTTATTTCTTGCTTTGGATTCACTCTTCTGTGGAGTCGAGCTTAATTTGCCTGCTGTGTATCTGGTGGGCCTTACTTGCTTCTGCAAAACGCTTGCTGCGTGTGGACAGAGGTGGAAGGCTTCCTTCCCCATCCTGTTCTTGAACTTACTGAAAATGTTAACGACATTTGCAAAATAAAATACTTTTGTCCTTTTTGTGTTTCAGGTATGGTGATGGACATCTGACTGTGAAGTACAACAGTCCTATTGACATAGTTTCATTTGCTTCAAATTGTGACTTTGTTTAGCACTTTTTTTTTTTTTTTAATTTACTAGGGAAAACCAGTCTTATTCATTGTGGGAACTCAGTAAACGTTAAGCCAGATTCTCAGCATAATCAGCATCATGGGAATTAAGTTAATGCACTTTGGAAACTGCTTTAACTCCACCAGACTGACAGGCCTTTACAGAGCTCATGCAGAGAGAAGTCAGCTTGTTAGATGTATTTATGTATTTTCTCAAGAGTCAAATTCAGTTTTTGGAAAATACCAAAGCAATAAATAAATATAGATAGATAATTCTCACATGAATACTGGGTACACATATACACTCACACAAATAGTGAAGGATGTTATGTAGATATATAGACTAAAATACTAAAATACTATCTGTACATGTAGGTTTTGTCTGGGTTTTGATAATGGCAAGGTAATTGTGAATGCAGAAGTCATCTTACATTGTTTTAAAGTCCAAATTTGTTTAAGTATTTATGTGTATAGATTTTGGTTACATCTTTAAAATAGCCTTTATTTTTCTTGTTTCTACTTCTATTCATAGCTATTATCAGGGTTTGTATTTACTTCTGTTTGTAGCTGTCAGGAATTTAGAATTTTCTCTTCTGTCTGAATGGTTGACTCTTAAAAACATCATTTTGCAGAAGTTTTTTCTTTCAAGAAATGTTCTTGGGTTGTTATTGTCCTCTCTAAATCTGATCATATATTCTACCAGGGTTTTAAATAACCAAGCTAAATCCGTCTTTGCTTTCCTAAGAAGGCTAAGTGGGTACCCTCTGAAGTAGGTCTGAGGAACCTAGTGGATATTAATGTGGCCCACATTTTCTTCTTTATGTTTCTTTTATTACCCGTGGATATTAAAATAAGGACTGGTAGTGGTCTGAATATCATTTGTGAGGCTTCTGTCTGATAAACGTGGGCCCTAAACAAAGGGGATGTGTGTGGGCACATTTACTATTAACCATTTACACGTAGCTGCCCATCTTTATAAACAACCTACACTTTGGTCCTAAATTAAGTTTTCCTATTCTTATCACAGGTTAAGAAATTAGATAATATTTATCTTTACAGGAACTTTATGCTTGAAAAATCTTCCCTCTGTGAAAGTGTTTGAAAGCAAAATCAGACCAGGTCATGGTGGTGTGGGCCTGTAGTCCCAGCTACTTGGGAAACTCAGGCAGGAGGATGGCTTCAGCTAAGGAGTTTGAGCCCAGCCCAGGCAACATATTACATAAATTTCCTTTTTTACAAAAGCTCTTAACACAATAATTTTTAATAATTTTAATTTATGTCCTGCAAAAATGCACATAAATTAATGTTATTAGGTATTAGAAAATCTTAGTAAACATGCTAAGAATAGTTACACTATAAGAAAGGTAATTTGAAAAGCTTATTTATTTTTTATTTTTATTTTTTTGTAGAGACAGAGTCTCACTTTATGGCCCTCGGTAGAGTGCCGTGGCATCACACAGCTCACAGCAACCTCCAACTCCTGGGCTTAAGCGATTCTCTTGCCTCAGCCTCCCGAGTAGCTGGGACTACAGGCGCCCGCCACAACGCCCAGCTATTTTTTGGTTGCAGTTCAGCCGGGGCCGGGTTTGAACCCACCGACTGAGCCACAGGCGCCGCCCGAGAAGCTTATTTTTTAAAGGAGCTATTTTAGAAAGTCTTTATGGAGCTGTCTGAGTCTTCAGATAGGCACATTTGGCTAAGTTTGTATTGCCTTTGTTCACCAAAGAGGGACAGTCTATTACTGGCTGCATGAAAGAGCCTAATTTCATCTAGTCCACATCCGTAGCACTCTGTAGTTCATCTCTGACCAAAGATCAAGAGTTACAAAATGAGGTTTCAAAATTATGGCTATCAATTCAGTTAGAAGTTAATGATTTATAGCATTGCTTGTGTCGGAGTTTTCCTTCTCTCTGGAAAACCGTTCTTGTCGAAGCCAATTTTGTGGCCAATCATACTATAAGGGTTTAGAAAATGGAGGTGACGTACAAACACTGACATAATACATTTTGTAAAATTGCTTGGCAAAATGGACACCATTAAATGTAACTAAGATAATAACTGAACAGGTCGGAACATCCCATGAAAATGATATTTTCAGTTAGATTTGCAATGTCTTTTGATAATGTCAGTGCTTAATTTCACAGTTAGCAAATTGTCAAGTGATGCATCCTCCCAATTCTCAAGGGCAGGTTTTTAACTGTCTGTTCTTTTCTGGAGCCAGAACAGCGATGGCACATTTTGTTGTGGACCATTCAGGTTATTGGTGGAACCCGTCGTGGGTTCTCAGTGTGTTGTTAAAAGTGATGAATGGATGACACACATATTAGATACACTGGTACATACTTTACCAGACCAATAATTGTGGACATGCACCCACACCCCTTCTTCCACCTGCAGAGCAAATAGTTACGTCAATGTGTAATTTTCACATGACCTTGAGGAAGGTGGCCATTTCTGCCAGGTTAATTGCTGTATCCACAGTGCCTGGGATGTGCATTTCATCACCACCTGGGCCTGTGTTAGTGCTTTACCCAAGACCACTCCTGTTTCTTGTTCTGGTCCTTTCCACTAGAGCCCTGGCTGTGTCACCTCTAGGTCTGCTGCTCAGTGAGGCACAGCACCCTGGCTGCTTTTTCGTATTAGAACCAAGCTGCTAAAGGGCTTTTGTCATCAGGAGGACAACTCTGTAAGTTGTACCCAAAGGATCAAAGTCACCGATGACACTTAGCATTCAACTGATTTTTAAATTTTTTAAATTTATTTTTAATTTTTTTTTATTGGAAAAGGGTCTTGCTATATTGCCCAGGCTGTACTCACACTCCTGGGCCCAAGTGATCCTCCTGCCTCAGTGATCCTCCCAGTAGCTGGGACCACAGGCGCCACCACTGTGCCCCACTTAGCTTTCAACTGAATACTACACGTGTCTGTATTTGTAAGAGCTGTGCAGCCCTATCAAAAAGCATGATAAGGAAATCAAGGAAAGTCTTTGGAATGAGATGGAAGATATGTTAAGAGCCATGGAAGTACAAAGTCAGATTAGTGGTGTAGTTAATTTGGGAGAGAGTTAGTTGTAATTCATCTTGAAAAGTAAGTAATTAGAAACATAAACCTGTGGAAATGGTTTAAATCATCATCACTCTCCTCTTTTAGGAGAACAAATGAAATAGAAATGATAAAAGGAGACAGAGCATAGCAACTGGTAAGAAAAGCTGCCCCAGTTGTCTGGAGCTTCAGATGCCACATTTGGCCAGAGCCTCAGCCTGTCTGTGGCTCTCTCCTTACTCCTCCCCTCACTCACCACGGCCCTCTGTGCAGATGATTCCAAAACTGTGTGGCTTGACAGACTCTCATCAAGAACCTTAAAATCCAAGGAGATTGTAGCTCAAAGGAGTAGGGCACCGGCCCCATATGCTGGAGGTGGTGGGTTCAAACCCAGCCCCAGCCAAAAGACTGCAAAAAAAAAAAAAATAATAAATAAATAAAAATAATACCTGTATAGTTGGAGTTTTAAGCACTTTTAAACCTTATAATATTTAATAGATTTGGTACATTCCATTTTCTAAAGATTAACTTTGTAATCCCAATACAAAAATGTGTAATCAACTAATTATTTCAGTTTTGTGATTTTTTTTAAGTTGAAATTTTAACAAGTTTACAAATGATATTGGAACATTTAAGATAACTTAAGAATTGTCATATAATTTGATTTATTAGGTTTGCTGTGTTATTTAAGAAGTTGGGAATATTTGTCAACTAAACAGGAGGTTTAAAAAAGGGAATCGAATATATTAAATTTACATATACTGGTTGAAATGTTTAATTTGATTAACTAAGTGGTTAAATCTGTCTTTAAAGTGAGTATAGAATTTGTTATATTTGTAAATAGATTATTAAGACTTGTAAACTGAACTTAAATGTTTGGGGTGAACTAAGATTTTCAATCTATAATTTGTAACAAATAAATTGAACATAGATTTAATTTTTTTTTTTCCTGGAGACCAAGTGTTCTGCATGAGCATTGATTTTAAACAATAAAATTAATTTCCAATTCCTTTCTATTCATACAAGTCACCCTCCAGGGCATCTAAAAGCTTGCCTGTAACATCATTTTCTGCATGTAGAGGTTCAGACTTGGTACTTAAATTAGGGAGTCTTCTTTTTCTGAAAGAGTTTGTGATTTCTCAATTCCAAATGTGTGAGCCACAGAAAAGTTTTGGAGGTGTTGAATGTGTACAAAAATACCTGACAACAATGCTTCCCTCTGTTGTGATACTGAGTTGGAAGGATATTCTGTAAGTTCTCCTCAAAATATCTTTCTTCCAATTAGTATAACCTCTGAATTGAATGTTGGTTGGAATGGGTTCCCCAAATTGCGCCTGGTCTTTGACTGACTTCAGTGTTCCACTGGCCAGCATAGCACCTGGGATTAATAGCATTTTATATTTTCATATGCTTGGGTTACACACAGTTTTATTGTAGCTCTCAAACCTATTTCAGTTCCTGATTTACTCTCTGCTAGGTACCTATGGACTGAGCTGGAGAAACTTTATTAAAGGATATATTAATTTTAGTCTGAATTGGTGGATTGTATGTTGAGGACAACTCTAGGTTTCCTCCTGGCAAAAAACCGTGGACTATGTGATAATTACCTTTAACATTTTAAAGCCCCTTTTCCATTATTTTTGGACTTCTGTGTATGCCTTTTGTGGTTGGTTCTGACTGTTGGATAGGTGGGGGCTGAGGGCACCGCAAGCTGTTTTTGTTTTTTTTTTTGCAGTTTTTTGGCTGGGGCTGGGTTTGAACCCACCACCACTTGGCATATGGGGCCGGCACCCTACTCCTTGAGCCACAGTGCCACCCACCGCAATCTGTTTTAACAAACATCTTCCCTTCTTTGACTATTTCAATTTGCATAAATTTTATCTTGAAAAATAAGATCTAACTTTCAGAAATATCAGTTAAGTGTGAGTTTGGATTTTTTTCCTTATAAATAATTTTGGAACTTTTATTTTTGTTGCTGTTATTTTAGCATTAAGGCCGAACTCACTGGTTTCTACAATTCTGTAACCTCTGTGCATAGGGGAGCAATGAATGAAAATGTGTTTCTCAGATGGATGTGCTGAAGGGTGAGACTTGCCAGTATTTTCTCAAAAATTCATTGGGTAAAGGTAATGTGTTTGTGGGCTCCATAAAGATGGGGGCATGAGGAAAAGATTTATACCTCTGCCAACGTTTCCAGGAGGCCAAGAAGGCTCTCTTTTGTGGAATGAACCACACTTTCCATGGTGTTCTCGATTCTCAGACCAAAGTCACAAGAAGGCTTTACTATCGAAAAGGCCCTACTAACAACTAGCAGGTGTAAATCATTCTAATTGGACAGATCACCGTGAAAAAATAAATATAGTCACTAGGCATTTGGAAGTACCAAAGAGAAATGAACCAGGTCACACTCCGAAATTGCCCCTGAGTAGTGAAGGGCTGCACACCGAATTCCCCTCTCATTTCTTGTGAGATTTGTAGCTCATGTGTCCTCACTTAGCAGTAAGTGAGTGTCCACTGTGTGAGTGACAGTCTACAAATTGAAGAGATATTACAACAGGTGCCCCAAACAGCAGTCTACCAAGTCCTTGGTGTGAGGGTGCAGACTGACTCACGGGGTATTGTGAGAGCTGCAGCCACAGCAGGGCTTTCAGGGGGAGGAGGGGTGTTCAGTCAGAGGAGGGGCTTCAGCAGGAGGAGGGGCTTTCAGTGGGAGGAGGGCCTTTGGCAGGAGGAGGGGCTTTCAGTGGGAGGAGGGGCTTCAGCAGGAGGAGGGGCTTGCAGTGGGAGGAGGGGCTTCACCAGGAGGAGGGGCTTTCAGTGGGAGGAGGGGCTTTCAGTGGGAGGAGGGGCTTCAGCAGGAGGAGGGGCTTTCAGCAGGAGGAGGGGCTTTCAGCGAGAGGAGAGGCTTCAGCAGGGCCTGAAACCTGGAACACAGAAGAGAGAACTTCATTCTAAACCAGTGAAGGATCATGCACATGTCTGTCTTTTTCTTCCTTGTCTGGAATGAGATGACTTACAACCATTAGCTACATGCTGTGCCAGACAAATACATCACATTAGCATGAAATTTTCATCTGGTAGAGAACATAATTCTCAGGATGTTGGCCTATGGAGTTGGTTTCCCTCATCTGGATGATGACACTACTTGGGGTTGAGCTTATATTAACATAAAAGTACGTTTTATATACACACACAAAACACGTCGATATGTATGTATGTCAAGCATATAATGTGGTTATATTGCATATTATATATAAGTATAATCACATTAAGTGTGTGACATATTTTATTGTTACAAACAATTGCTAATACTTTTCCCCCCAGGTCCCTCAACATTCTCTAGTTAAAATCATAGAGTAAAAAGATAGTATATAATTTTCTTATGCTGATTTCCAGCAGTTGAACATATTAATAACTCCATTAGTATTCTGTTTTGACTATGTAATTAAAAATCCGAATTTAAAAACAGAACTGCAGAGATAAGAACACCGACAAGAAGCAGCCGTGTGGTGGGGCTGGGGAGGGGGACCGGCCTGGGGCTCCCTGTGGCCTCCCCAGCTGTGTCCTGAACGCTCCTCCAGCTGCGTGCACCTCGTCTGAATAACGACCATGCAGCTTGGC
This sequence comes from Nycticebus coucang, assembly GCF_027406575.1. Taxonomy (NCBI): domain Eukaryota; kingdom Metazoa; phylum Chordata; class Mammalia; order Primates; family Lorisidae; genus Nycticebus; species Nycticebus coucang. The sequence goes on from NC_069785.1 coordinate 91,638,433, forward strand.
AGATGTCTTTGGGAGGGAGATTCACTGTGCAGAAATACTCAGTATTTAACCAATTTTTACAATTACAGGGTTGTGATTAGGGTAAGTTTGTTTTGAATTACTCCTGAGATTACGCCCAGTCTTCATTAGCGTCCCATAGAATTGTGAAACATGAGAATCGCAGAATTTTCTTTCCTGGATGGAAGGAATACTCTCATGTCATAGGTGATTAAGTGGAGCTTTAGAGAGAGGTTAAACCACCTACCCAAGGCTGTGGTCCCGGGAGGCCTGGACCTCATTTCCGATGGGCAGCAGGATGCTCTCTTTAGAGCATTTCCCTGGACGGTGTGTACAGGAGGAGGAGGGGACGTCCCTTTCTTTCTTGGGCATTGAGGATCCCGGGGCCATTTGTGTGAACTGGAGTCTGTGAGGGAGTTTACTGGAATGTAACTCATCCCTATATTTTCAAACCCTTTGGGGAGAGCTTCCTGCCCTGCTCTGTCAGTGGGTGTGGGTGTGCCAGAAGTGGGTGGACAGGGCCTGGGGTAGCAAAAAAAAAAAAAAAAATAAAAAAAAAATCAGGAAAGCATTGAAATAAGTCTCTCCAGCACATTGCAAGTACATATACAAAATGTTATTTTTCTTGGCAGTACAAGGCACTGTCTAGGAAGAAACAAGTTTGTGCTGGAAGACTGCTCTGATGGCTCTCTGAAGGGCTGGGTCTTCAGGACTGAGGAGGGAGCTAAGTTGGATACAAAGGAGGCACCTTCAGAGGCAGTGCAGAGTCGGGGAGGAGGGAAAGACTTCAGGGCTGTGGCTACGGAAGAACCCTGGAGATAATAGAAATGTTGGGTGATAATTGGGCGGCGCCTGTGGCTCAGTCGGTAGGGCGCCGGCCCCATATGCCGAGGGTGGCGGGTTCAAGCCCAGCCCCGGCCAAATTGCAACAACAACAACAAAAAAAAAATAGCCGGGCGTTGTGGCGGGCCCCTGTAGTCCCAGCTGCTCGGGAGGCTGAGGCAAGAGAATCACTTAAGCCCAGGAGTTGGAGGTTGCTGTGAGCTGTGTGAGGCCACGGCACTCTACCGAGGGCCATAAAGTGAGACTCTGTCTCTACAAAAAAAAAAAAAAAAAAAAAGAAATGTTGGGTGGAGACCTCATCAGAATCTCCTGCATAATGATTTGTGGAGTACATTTCTCTGGGAGATGGGATGAAGTGCTTTATCTTACTTCAAAACAGGAATTGGCAAAACCCACGATTGTCAAACAAAGGACAGTTACACATAAGTTGCAATACAAATAAGAGAGTTTATTAACAAACATCACATACTCACTATACACAGTGCTTCCTAGGATACAAACATGTACTTCTGGGAGGAATTTAAGCCAGACATCTCCTGCTTCACTGACCCTTTTCAGAAAAATCTTAGGTTTCCAAATTATGTATTCCAGCATGGAATCCTGGTCCCCCTGGGAAGGGAGTTGTGGTTTGTAAGGGCAGTGCTGGCTTTGCCTGGGCCATGCAGAGTGAATCACGTGCTGTGTGTTGGAGGAGGGATGGATGAGATCAATAGCTGAAACTAGATGACGCTTCCTTTTAAATCACAGTACTTGTGTTGAGCTGTTCATGGGTCTGCATTCAATTTTTTTTTTGTCAACAAATATCCAGATTAGTTTTATTCTTTTTTTTTCTTTTTATTAAATCTTAGCTGTGTACATTAATACAATCATGGGGCACCATGCACTGGTTTTATATACAACTTGAAATATTTTCATCAAATTGGTTAACATCGCATTCAATTTTTAACATGAACATGTCGTCTGTGCCAATTGGAATTGCCAATTTGTTGAGAATGTTTTGCAGCTCAACAACCATCACACAGTTTCTCAAAGAACTTTATTTACATACTTGTGAATGTTTTATAAAACACAATAAAATGCTATGAGAATTTTTGATATTATATTGGTATTTAATGAATATCCTTTATTAAAAAGAAGAAATAGGTAGGAACTATATCTGGAATAAAGAATGTCCTTAAATTGCAGCACAGAGGCTAGTGGTGTGGATTGTTTCTAAGAATTTAAGAATATATATGAAATACATATAAGTGAATTTTTTGGTTTTGATTTTTTTACTGTGAGCAACTCTATCAAAATGATTAGATGGGGCAGCGCCTGTGGCTCAGTTGGTAAGGCGCCAGCCCCATATACCAAGGGTGGCGGGTTCAAACCCGGCCCTGGCTGAACTGCAACCAAAAAATAGCTGGGTGTTGTGGCGGGCGCCTGTAGTCCCAGCTACTCGGAAGGCTGAGGCAAGAGAATCGCTTAAGCCCAGGAGTTGGAGGTTGCTGTGAGCTGTGTGATGTCATGGCACTCTACCGAGGGCCATAAAGTGAGACTGTCTCTACAAAAAAAAAAAAAAAGATTAGATGATGAATTCTGTTGGTAATTCATAGTCAAGATATTGGCAAACAAAATATTCCAAAGTTTTTAGCCTTATGTTTGTGCGAAACAGTGTGTTTTCATATGAGCAGAAAAGGGGCTAACAAAACAATGGAAAGACTTGAGATACTCTGACAGTTAATTTGGAGTAAAATAACTTTCATTTTGATTATTTCATTGTTTCTAGTGAATGCATTTGTTTGAGAGTATTCAGATAATTGCTACAATACTCCATCTTATCTATGCATAACTTGGGGGTGTTAATGACAATGAGAGTCCAGAGCCTAATTAAGTGAGAGATGAGGAAGATGGGGTGGGGAAGAGAGTTCTGTGTGTGGCACAAGTCGGAATGGACAGTGCTGGTAATGATCTGATTGGGTGGTTTTATCAGCAGCCATTTATTTGACTAATGAAAGATGACTTTGGGAGGCCCCTTTTCAACTTCTCTTATATAAATGGAGTGTGACAAAATGTGGACCAAATCTCATCTTGTTTCTTGCTTTCTGTTAAATATATAATATTCAGGCTAGAAATTAAATAGCACAGATAAAACTTGAAATAGTAAATTTTGTGCATTAGATGTCATTCAAAGGTGTTATACATTGATCCACATGTAGAGTTGTGCAGGATGGCTGGGGGACTTTTAAGACTCAGAGAATCCCTGAGCACACACACGGCCTGCTGGTACCTGGAGTCCTTTGGAAGTAGAATTACTAAACAAAGTATGCTTGTAGTGAAATGTCTGTAAACCCAATCCTGCATGTATGGGCCAGAGGCCTGGTTTAATTCTGATGTGAAGAAGAGTCCTCCCTTCTCTTCTTTCAGAAGTAACTGAAATCTAGGCTGGTTTTTATCCAGCTAGTTATTCTAAACCCATGTGGACGTTTTCCTCTCACAAGAAGTTGCTGCTCTAAAGATGTTTCATTTCTAATACGTGTCCCTCTCTTTGCCTACTCCTAGGAAAAAGAAAGGAAAGGAAAGGAAAAAAAGTGTATGTGTTGACATTTCAAATATACTGGAGTTTTCCTAACAAAATGCTCTCCAGATAATCAACTTGGTCCTTTTCACATGAGGATTTTAGTCCCTGGGAGACGTGTCACATCACATCCCCGCAATAGTTTTCTGGAGTCGTCGTTAACAGGGCTGGGGGGGGGTCCATCGGGTGGCGCAGGGGCTGCTGGTCAGACTCACTGTGCTGTGTGGCCCGTGGCCGTGCTGTGTTACTTCTGCAGCTTAGCTCTAAGATTGCTCTTAAAAAGTGAGCCATCACATGCTAGAAATATCAGGTAAGAAGTTAGGATACTAGAGATGGTTAAAAGTACTAAGAGACAAAAATATAACATTTAAACTGTAGGAAGAAAGTGAAGGCAGCTGACAATAAACAGTATTAAAGCACAAAGTAAGTTACGAAATGAAGAAAAAAATTAAAGTTTAAAGATGGGCCGAACAAAAATGTTTACGTGTTGTGGAGAGAGTAGGAATTTACTTTATATATTTTTGTTCATACTGATATAACGCTCAGTGTGTGCCAAGCACTATTTAAAACTCCGCTCATTGGTATAACTCTGTAGGGTTGGTACTGCTATTTTTCCCACACTACAAAATAGAAAACTGAGGTCCAGAGAGATTAAATGATTTGTTTAACACCACAGGTTTGTAAGTGGTGAAACCAAGATTAGAACACGTGTGTGTATCTGACTTGTTGAATAAATACACTATTCAGTATGTGAGACTCCTGTGTGGCTGTCTTCTCTGTTCTGGACTAGCTCCTCTCTTCCTACCTCGCCCTTCCTTTTCTGGGGAAATCTTCCTTCTTACATTGAGATGACTGGACGCCCCTGCTTTGTCCTAGCCGCCCTCTTGCCCGGCTCCCAGGCAAGCCCCCTTTCTACCTCACCATCTTATCTTGATCCGACAGTGTATTTCCAGATGTTGTCTTAGATTTTTTGCGTTTTTATTAAAGATATAAAAAAGTTAATCTTTCTTTTATGGAACAAATTATTTCAACTTTAACGTGAAACTGTATTAAAAGTCAGATTTAATTGTCATTCAAGAAATTCATATTAGGTAACATAGAGGCCGGCAACAATATTATTCTGATATTTTCTGTGATAGTTATTTCATTGATTGCTCATTTACATCAGAGATCATATTAATAAAAGACTGGTAAGAGCATGTCACGTACCAGCGAATTTTCTAGGTCACTAACGTTTGTCTTCCTGTTTATGACTATTAACTTACAAGTGCATGCATAAGCAAATATACAGACACCTTTAAGTGGGGTATGTTTATCAAGGAAACCAGGAAGGTTAGAAACTGAATGTAGGTAAGTATTTAGGGATGGAAGAGCAAATAGCTTTTCAAGATAGCCCTGGTTTGAGATGAGTGAAAAAATCTAGGCAGTTACTTTAGCTAATGTATCTGATCATTATAGCTTAGAAGATTTAAAATTTTAAGATGGGTGGCTCATTTGACTTGAAAATCCAGTATGCTTTCTGAAGGTGTTGCCATGGTGACAGAGGGCTCAGCGTCTGAAGCCTGAGCTCACTGGTGGTGTTTGTAGACCTCCTCACAAGCAGCTCTCCTGCTGGTTTTTATGGAGGAGACCATCTGGCCCTAGCTGTATTTAAAGGCACAGTTCTGTCAGACAAAGAGTACCAGGTGAGAGACACCCAGGCATTCAGAATAGGCTTTGCAGGCATTAGTCATTTTAACCAATCAGTGACAGAGAAGTTCCAGTTCATCTTACGATCATAGGCTTTGACACTAGAAATTAAAGAGCTCTCCTGTTGAGCTTACTTATGTTGTAAAGATTTAAATGTCTAAATATACATCAGTACTCAGGGTAATCTTGATGTGCCTCAAAATTAATCCTCTTGATAAACAGTTCTCACCTTATATGTCCATAAACCAAATAGAGGTATGTTTTAAAAATAATAATGACTGAAGATGCCTAACAGATCACAGCATGAATAGTTGTTAGAGGTTTTTTTTTTTTGCACTTAAGAGGGCTAACGTTCATAGATTTTAAAGTAATATGTGTAAAGATGCCAAACGTATCTATTGTATTAATAATTATAACTGTGATTCTAAACAAGTACCTATTGTACATCAATTAAAAGACACATCCTACTTTTAAGGACTTTCCCTTTTTTCTTCTTTTTTTTGAGACAGAATCTCACTATGTCACCCTTGGTTGCTCACAGCAACCTCAAACTCTTGGCTCAAGCGATTCTCCTGCCTCACCTCCCGAGTAGCTGGGACTACAGGCACCTGTCCCAGTGCCCGGCTATTTTTAGAGACAGTGTCTTGCTCTTGCTTAGGCTGGTCTTGAACTCCTGAACTCAGGCAACCCACCTGCCTCGGCCTTCTGGAGTGCTGGGGTCACAGGCGTGAGCCACTGCACCCAGCTAGGACTTTCCTATTTTTGATGAGCTTCACATATAGCAGGGAGGCTGAGACCCGTGTGCTATGTTGTGATGAGATGGAGTATGGCAGGGACCTCGGGAGCAAGACCAAGTGAAGTTTGAGATTGAACAATAGAGGAGATATATTAAATAATAATAATAATTAGTCTCTATGGCCTTGAGCTCAGGTTGAAAAAGTCCACACTGGGAATCAACTGCACATTAGTGATTACGAAGAGTATTTTGATAGCTACTTGATTCTTTCATAGCTCTGAATACTGTGCACACTCTTGAAAGGAAAAAGCTGGAAGGCATCTGGTTTCTGATGTGCCTGCATTCCAGACACGGCCTTCTCCACCTACCATTGCTGCAAACAGAGTCTCTCATCAGCTACGTGCGAAAAGGAGACAGTGTCAGAAATGTAGAAATTCATACTCTGAAAGCTGCCAAACACATGTTCCAGAAGACAATTTATTAGAAATGCATTAAATGAAAACTCATGTTTGCACACTGGTGGGGAAGCAGTGAGGAGTGGTGTGCAAGATGTTAGGGAGGTCTATTTTTGTAAAATCTGGCAGTTAGACCAGTCGATCACTAGGCCCCAGCTCTTTAATTCTGTCACTGCTATTAATATGACAATGATTTAATTGTTGAACAGAAATTATATTGAGGCATATGCCATGGGAAATGTGTTTCCTGGCTTGCTAACAATACAAAAAGAGGAAGTTGAAAGCCTCTAGTCATTTCTGTTTTTAATTTCATTCGCATCTTTTCATCTTTGTTTTACATCTTTTTTTTTTTTTTTTTAAGACACAATCTCCTTGTCACCCAGCCCCGCTCACAGCAACCTCAAACTCCTGGGCTCAAGTGATCCTCCTGCCTTAGCCTCCTGAGCAGCTTGGGGCTACAGGTGCCCACCAACTGGCCTGGCTAGTTTTTCTTGTTTTTGTAGGGATGGGGTCTCACAAGTTGGCCAGGTTCTGCTTGACTTCTTTTTTTTTTTGGCTGGGGCTGGGTTTGAACCTGCCACGGGGCTGGGCCCTTACTCCTTTGAGCCACAAGCGCCACTGCCTCTTGATTTATTATCAAGGAAGCTGTAATCAAACTGACTTGAGAGGTTGTTCCTGAGATGTCAGAGCTGTGCTGTTTCCAGGCTCCATCCTGAAACGTGCCTCTTTTATTACAGTGGCTGAAATCCTTCCTGTTGTTAGGACTTTATTACAGCTCTGTTGAGGGATAACTGACATAGTGAACAGTTCACAGGGTTAAAGCCCACCATCCGGTGGTTCTCAGAGTAATCACAGCACCACGCAGACCCCTCCACAGTCTTGGAACATTCCCGCCCCACTTGTGATCTGTCCTCACCTCCGTGTCCTCACTGTACTCCTCTACTGGCTCCAGGAAAAGCAGAATGATCTGTGTTTTCCCTCTGTGGATTCAACTGTTCTAGATATTTCATGTAAACTAAATTGCACAATATGGGGTCTTTCCTGACTGGATTTTTTTTTGTAGAGACAGAGTCTCACTTTATGGCCCTCGGTAGAGTGCCGTGGCATCACACAGCTCACAGCAACCTCCAACTCCTGGGCTTAAGCGATTCTCTTGCCTCAGCCTCTCGAGTAGCTGGGACTACAGGCGCCCGCCACAACGCCCAGCTATTTTTTGGTTGCAGTTCAGCCAGGGCCGGCTTTGAACCCGCCACCCTCGGTATATGGGGCCGGCGCCTTACCGACTGAGTCACAGGCGCCGCCCCACCTGACTGGATTTTTAAATTTAGCATAAGGTTCATCCACCTCGTACCACACCCCAGTATGTCATTTTTATTGGCAAATAATATTCCATCATGTGGATTCACCATATTTTATTTTTCTACTCATCAGTGATAGACATCTTGTTTTTATTGCCAAATCATATTCCATTGTATGGCTACACCGCATTTTATTTATCTGCTCGTCATTGATGGACTTCTTGGTGGCCTCACTTTCTGGTGTCATGAACGGTGCTGCTGTGAACTCCCGGATGCAGGCTTTACGTTGACATACATTACGAGCACATACTGAGTATAGTAACTACTGGGTCATACGGTAATTCTTTGTTTAACATTTTCAGGAACTGCCTGCTGTTTTCCAGAGTGTCTGCACTATTTCCACCAGCTGTACATGAGTACATGGGGGCTGCAGGTCCTCCACATCCCCACCAGCTTATTACTGTGATTATAACTATCATGATTGTAGCCAATCTACTGGGTAGGAACTGACACTTTATTGTTGTTTTGATTTGCATTTCTCTGATAGCTCATAATGTTGAGCATCCTTTCATGTTCTTATTGGTCATGTGTATATCTTCGGAGAAATATCTATTCCTTTTTTCTTTTTTTTTGAGATGGGATTTCCCTTTTGTTGCCCAGGTTGATCTCAAATTCCTGGGGTCAATGGTTCTCCTGCCTCAGCCTCCCAAGTGGCTGGGACCACAGGTGTGGATCATTGAGCCCAGCTATCTATTTATGTGGGCAATTTGTTTTATTGCTGAGTTGTAAGAGTTTCTTATATGTTCTAGAATCAAGCCCTTTATTGGATATATGGTTTGCAGAAATTTTCTCCCATTCTATGAGTTGTCTTTTTACTATTTTGGTGGTATCCTTTGAAACACAAAAGTTTTAAATTCTGATGTAGTCCAATTTATGTATTTTTTGTTTGTTTGTTTTTGAGATAGTCTCACTCTGTCATCTGGGTAGAGTGCCGTGGCATCATCATAGCTCACAGCAACCTCAAACTCTTGAGCTCAAGCAATCTTCTTGCCTCAGCCTCCTGAGTAGCTGGGACTACGGCAACCACCACAAGGCCTGACTAGTCCCCCCCCCCCCCATTTTTAGTAGAGACGGGGTCTTACTCTTGCTCAGGCTGGTCTCAAACTCCTGAGCTCAGGCAATCCACCCATCTCGGCCTCCCAGAGTGCTGAGATTACAGGCGTGAACCACTGTTTCTTATATTCTTTGTATCGTATCTGAAAACTATGGCTTAATCCAAAGTCACATAAATTTATACCTATGTTTTCTTCTAAGACTATTATAGTTTTAACTCTTCCATCAGGTCTTTGATCCATTTTGAGTTAATTTTCATGTGACATGGGGGGGTCCAACTTCCTTCTTTTGCATGTGGATACACAATTGTCCTAGCACAACTTCTTGAAAAGATTATTCTTTTAAAAATCTATCCCTCAATGATATTTTCCCTAGTTGTGATTTTTTTTTATTTGTTTCTTCAGATATCAGGGATTGTTATAACTCTCTGAGGGTAAACTTTTTTAGATCCAAGACAATGATATAGAGGAAAAGTTACCAATTTCCAACCAAGGGGAGTTATTGAGCAAACAGTCGCTGTAGTATAAAGCTCAATGGGCACCTTAACTTATTTCTAGTAAATATGAAAGAACTTGGGAAACTGAGGGGATAATTATTTCTAACCAACAGTGGAATTCCTATTGTGAGAAAGATAATGGCAGAAATTTGAGGAAACAGGAGCGTCACTGTGAGACAGTTGCAGGATTGCTAACCTGGAACATTTGCTAACTGTTGGTTCATGTGGCTTTTCTCCTCACCTGTTACCTACATCTATCAGTGGTGCTGTTTTCCGATGCATTATGGTCTGGTTCTAGATGGTGTGTGTCCATTCTTACTACTCCAATTTTATTCTATTAAGTAAAAGGTATGGAGTGTTAACTAGACACGGGAACTGAAGATCACAAAATGGAAAGGCTGGAGTGTGCGAGTCTCAGCCCACACCCAGCCTTGTTCAGCCCTATTTTATAGACCAGGAGAGGTAACTCCGAGATGGCAGATGACTTGTGTGGTGTCACATGACATGTGATTCAGTGGGAATTTTCAAACCTTGGATTATCTGCTTCCAAAATCTATGCTTGTTTGAGTAGATTCTCACTTGAGTAGGTTCTCACTGCTGAGTGTGAATCACCTGCAAGGCTTGTTACGACTTGTGCTTGGGGCTCTGACTCAGTGGGCCTGTCCCCAGGGGTGCTGCTGGTGCAGGTGCAGGGGTCCCCGTGGGAGCCATCGTAACACACTGTGGAGATTCCCTGTGTCCTGATGCTCATAGAGCTTTCCACGGGGATGGAGAGAGATGCAGAGGGAAGATGCAAGGTCGGTAACAGTTACAAAGGGCTAAGTGAGTATAAAGGAGGAAAACATTTATTCTTATTGGAATGCTGAAGAAGTTTCTTTAGGAGACATTATGGGAAGGGGCTGGTTTATGTATAACCTGAAGCCCTTACTTCCAGCCGGTGTAATCACAGAGCAGCTGCTGTCCTGTCCTACATCGGTCTTGTCACATGTGCCTCGAGCAGCTGAGAGAGTGGGAGGTGAGTGCGTGCATGGGTGCTTTGTGGTGGGGACGGTGGTTCTGGTGTGACTCATGAGAGAAGCGCAGAGAGAGCAGCCAGGTCATTTCACTGAGTACGCGGCAGGCCTGCAAGGAGGCTGCTGAGAACCTTCTCCCCACGCTTGTATGGCAAAGTCAGCTTCAGCAGGTTGATGTCACTGGTGTGAGACTAAAAAATAAATAATGGACTTGATTATTTTTTGACTCTGAGTATTTCAGTGTACCAAGGAAATCTTGACAAAGAAAATGTCAACAACAGCAATATATCAATGTTTTCTAAGAAACAGTGAAATGCTGTGGCTATCTCATCCTGGATCGAACATGGATGGGCCAGTCTTTGTTGAATTGTTTTATACTACAATTTATTTATACTTTAGGCTCCCCTAGGCCCCTCATGTTGTGGAATTCACTGCAGGCCCAGTATTAGTGAGATTTAAAGAATGTTAAGATTGTATACCAATTGGCTTTCTCCCTGAAATAGGTTTACCTGTCAACTACAATAAGGCTTTTAAAAGAAATGAGAGATCTATTTTTTTTTTTTGTAGAGACAGAGTTTCACTTTATCACCCTCGGTAGAGTGCCATGGCCTCACACAGCTCACAGCAACCTCCAACTCCTGGGTTTAAGCGATTCTCTTGCCTCAGCCTCCCGAGCAGCTGGGACCACAGGCACCCGCCACAACGCCCGGCTATTTTTTGGTTGCAGTTTGGCTGGGGCCGGTTTGAACCCGCCACCCTCGGCATATGGGGCCGGCGCCTTACCGACTGAGCCACAGGCGCCGCCCGAGATCTATTTTTTTTTTTTTTTTTAATTTAAATTTGAGACAAGTCTCACTCCTTGCCCTGGGTAGACTGCTGTGGCGTCACAGCTCACAGCAACCTCAAACTCCTGGACTCAAGCGATTGTCTTGCCTCACCCTTCCAAGTTAGCTGGAACTACAGGTGCCTGCCACAACGCCTGGCTATTTTTTAGAGTCAGGTTCTCCCTCTTGCTAAGGCTGGTCTCAAATTTCTGAGCTCAGGTGATTCACCCACCTCAGCCTCCCAGAGTTCGAGGATTGCAGGAGTGAACCACCATGCCCAGCCTAAAATCAGAGGTCTCAGTGGGTCAATCTTGAACTATATGAACAACTCACACACACAAAAAAATTATACAAAATTGACAACATACCATTAAATTCAAGAACCATGAACAGACTTCTTTGGGGCAGCCTGTTAATAGCCTCATTCACAGCGGTGCCTGAGGTAGAAAGTGACACCCCACTGGGTGAGCAAACCAGGATGCCCGTAGCTCTTCCAAAGACCCAGCTGTTAATGGTGATTTAATTTTATTATACGGTTGGAATCTTGTCATATCCCCAAAGGAGCTGAAATAGAAATTTAATAATACTAAATTTAAGAGGCAGAAGTCTAAAAAGTTTGCAGCTATTAAAAAATATAGAAAAGAACATACACTACAGAAGAGGGGACTGTATTTGTCTTTCCTTTGTTCCCTTCCTCAAAATGGGAAGTAGAGTGATTTATAAAAAGATATTTTAAATATCTAACTGAAAACCTGATACTAGCTTAGAAAATGAGAATATCCTGCTCAAAATTAATTTTCATTTTCCACAGAGAGCAAAGGCATGCATGTGTGTGCTTGTGTGCAGACATGTGTGTGCATATGTGTGTGTGTGCATGTTCGTGGATGCGTGTGTGTGCGTGTGCGTGGGTGCGAGTGTGCGCGTGCATGTATGTGCATGCGCATGCACACAGGTGCACACATGTCTGTTTTCTGGGGATGCTTCAGGATCTGAGGCTAAGGGCCGACCCTTCAGCAGAGCGTGGTAAATGGGTAACATAGTCTTCCCAATCCTAAAGGAAATAGGGAAGCGATAATTTCTTTTTTTTTTTTTTGAGACAAAGCCTCAAGCTGTTGCCCTGGGTAGAGTGCCGTTGCATCACAGCTCATAGCAACCTCCAACTCCTGGGCTCAAGCGATTCTCCTGTCTCCACCTCCCAAGTAGCTGGGACTACAGGCGCCTGCCACAACGCCCGGCTATTTTTTGGTTGCAGCTGTCATTTTTGTTCGGCAGGCCACAGCTGGATTCAAACCCACAAGCTCAGGTGTATGTGGCTGGAGCCTTACCTGCTTGAGCCACAGGCGCTGAGCCAGGGAAGTGATAATTTCAACATTGCCTAGGAGATCTTAACCACAGTATTACTTAAGATAAAAATCTGGTTCATGTTCTGAGAGTTGGTCTTTTTCTCCTCTTTAGAGGGATATCCCCCACATCTTTTTTCTCTTCTCTGTGGAAAGAAATTATTAAAACAAAAAGGTATCATTGAGGCCCAGCACAGTGGCTCACACCTGTAATCCTAGCACTCTGGGAGGCTGAGGCTTGAGGTCAGGAGTTCCAGACTAGCCTGAGTAAGAGTAAAACAAAAAATAGAAAAAATTAGCTTATGTGGTGGTACACACCTATTGTCCCAGCTACTCAGGAGCAGGAGGCAGGAGGATCGCTTGAGCCCAAGAGTTTGAGGTTGCTGTGAGCTATGCCGATGGTTGAGAGAGCAAGACTTGCACTCTACCCAGGTTGAGAGAGCAAGACTTTGTCTCAAAAAAAGAAAGTGTTGTTGTGAGTTTTTTAGTAGCTAAGAGAGGTTTTAGTAGTACATGTTTATTTAAAAATGGACTTTGTCAACTTTTTCTCTTTATTCCTCCTTTCTACACACACCCTTCTTTTTTCCCTCCTCCCTTCTTCCCTGATCCCTTGTTTTGTGTTGTTTATCTCATTGTGCAGAGCTCAGGCAGACTCCTGGTGGGTACGCTTAATATTCTGCACAGCTAGAAATCAGTGCCCTAGAAATTGTTAGATGACTGGCTGAGAGCAGCCTTGATAATGAATGCATCTGCCCCCCCCCACTCTCCCTCGAATGGAGGGAAAACTACATTTTCCTCTTTTGCAGGAATGGCCCTGGAATTCTAATTTGTCACAGTTCACGTGGGAACCTTGTGATGTGCTTGGTAGGGCTTTCTCATGGGGACCTATGAGAAGTTTGGGCACATGGCTAACAGGTTTATCTGATCACGTGACTAATGCAATACGATTTATAAAAATCCAAAGTGAGAAGTGTGCTTCTAATCCAGCATGTGGTGAACAGCGTGGTGGATTCTGGTTCTGCTCCTTGCAGCACGCACTTGTTGCAGTAACAGAGGAAACGCCTTTCCTTACAGGAGGCACTGGGAAAAGGGCCATGGGGAGAGGATGGGTGAATTCGTCTAGGGGAGGTGACACCAGAAAGTGTTTTCTGTCTACAAGGGAGCCATCTCTCTCTCTCTCTCTCTTCTTTTAAATAATTGGTAACTGTTTTGCTACAGCAAATGGCTACTTAGCAGCTGCCTCTGGTTGGGCCAGCATCTTTCAAAGGTGTGGACCCTACATCCCATGAGCAGCTGTTACCCCAAAACAGCTTCTTCCACAAGCAGGGCAGAGTTCAGTGATTCCGTGCCGTTGGTCCTAAGCTCTGAAAGTTGGGCTTTACAAATGTGATAAACAGAGGAGGCTTGGTTTGAAAGGGCAAAGCTGAGGAAGAAACCAAAGAGAAAGATGCCAACTTTTCATTTGTAAGAACAGATGGGAGGTTAACTCAGACATTGTGCATTTTTAAAAACATGGTTTGTTTGGTGATGGGGAAATTGTAGACATATTTAAATACCTTCTTCTCCCACCCGTAGGGTACAACGTAGGGGCAACTTCTGGGTGGAGGACTCGAGTGCAGTGGGGAGAGCCCTTGTGTAGACAACGGAGCCTGATCCCATGCACCTGTATGTTAATCCAAAATAAATTAAAGGATAAACCAGTACACTTTTATAATTATATTGACACCTTACAATGGCATAGTCCTTTATAGTTTCCAAATAAACACTAACATCAGTGAACAGTTGCTATATACTGGGCAAAATTCTTAGGACAGTGAGTAAAACAGGTGTGGTCCGCTAGATCCTCTGAGGGTCAGGTGGCATTAGTGTCTCCCCACAGATTAGGAGACAGAGGTGCAGAGAGGTCCCAGAGTCACCCAAAGATGTATAGTTGGGAATGGTGGAGTTGGGATTGAATGTGATGTGTTAATACATTAGCTCCATGAGCAGACCTCTTTTGAACACCAGCTTTATCTGATGCGATGCTAGATTTTGGGGAGAAACCACAGTGTAATGGACAATTCGGAGGGCTTCGGAATCACAGGGCCCTTAGTTGAATTCTGGCCTTATGACTTATTACTTTGGAGACTTGAAGCACGTCACTTGACTTTTCTGAGCTTGCTTTCTCAAAAAAGCAAGGATCACTGAGGTGCCTTTGAAACTCTGGCAGTGTAAGGGGATGGTCAGATCACAGGCTGGGCGTTGTGGTGCAGACGTGAGCTGTGGAGCTTGAACACAGAGGAGAGGAGAAGGACAAAGCTCCGGAGGTCCACAAAGATGTCAGCAAAGCATTGCCTTTGTCTTTCTAGAGCTTCTAGCATAGACGTGCCCAGAAATAGCTGAAAACTGGGCGGCTGTTCAGCTTTCTGGAAATGCTTAGTCAAAGGTCTTTCTGGGGATGGAGACAGAGCCAGTGATCTTCCAATCATGCATATTTATGTTTCTATTCTAGGTTAAATTATTAATAGCATTTGAGAAACATTCTGTTTTAATATGGACAAGAAGAATGTTCTGTTGGAAATATTTCCTGAGCTTGCTTGTAGCATACTGAGAAAAAAATGTCTTTGTTTTGTTATTTTTTTCAGGAGATTTATGTTTTTTTCTGTAATGTAATAGCAAAAATAAAATCATGAAGGATTTAGAATTTTCAAACCTATATAATTCATGTTTTAAGCTTTTACTTTTTCATAAGTCACTGTAATAATTTGAAGGATTAATATTTAAAGAGAGGCTTAATCTATCAAATTGATTAGATTCAATTTATTTTAAAAATAGTTCTGCATCTTTGGATAAAATCTGTTTTATTCCAAACGAAGTTTTTTTTTTTTTAATGACAAATAAAAAGGAAGGTATACAATTTTAAGAATCTTATAATGAAGTGTACTTATAATGAGTGTACTTGTCTGACCTAAAGTCAGATGTTGGCAACATAAAATTTGTTACGCTTCTAAGGATAGTTTTTATGTAAGAAAAAATTAAAACAGTGATGTAGTCAGGAAGCTAAGAATGTATTCTTGCATACATTTTGTGTGTGCAGATGTGTGTGTGTTAACAGCTTGAATAGTTTTCTTCTGCCGGCCACCTAATTTTATCATTAAGATAGTTTAGTGAATGTCAACTGGTTTATGCAGTTTGACTTAAGAAATGTTGAACAATGGGCGGCCCCTGTGGCTCAGTGAGTAGGGTGCCAGCCCATATACCGAGGGTGGCGGGTTTGAACCCGGCCCCGGCCAAACTGCAACAAAAAATAGACGGGTGTTGTGGTGGGTGCCTGTAGTCCCAGCTACTTGGGAGGCTGAGACAAGAGAATCTGCTAAGCCTAGGAGCTGGAGGTTGCTGTGAGCTGTGACACCACAGCACTCTACCAAGGGTGACAAAGTGAGACTCTGTCTCTGAAAAAAAAAAAAAAAGAAATGTTGAATAAAAATTAACCTAGATGAGCTATATATATACACACACATACATAGAATATATATAGTATACCTATTCTGATATATACTGTATATTTTATGTACAGTACTTATAAAAAATAATCTAGAGGAATGCATCCAGAATAAAACTGAGCTTGACAGGTACCACCTCACATAACTGCAGGGGAAACTGGTTATTTCCTGAGGGCAGATTTGCCTTTTGAACTGAGCTATAGTGACATTGCAAAGTGCCACATTTGGAAAGCAGGAAATGATTTTTTAAAAAGCAAAATATAATTAACACTAGAAACATGAATTTTCTTCATTATTGTAAATTAGTTCCCAATGAAAATGTTAAAATGAGACATTTGTTTTGGACCCTTAACTTATTTCACCTTTAACCATGTTGCTGACAAATTATAAATAAGTCAAATTATTGAAAATGTTAATAGTGTCAAACCTAAAAATGTCTCTTGGTGGTTAACTTTCTGAGTGGTGGGAAAACCTTCAGAGAAAGATCTTCGCAAGTTCCCAGGGCAGTGAGTTAATCTCCTCTCCATAAGGGGGTAGCAGACCAGGGTTTTTTCTCCGTCACTTTGTGGGATCTGCTGCTGTTGTGTTGGGTGCCACTGCGTAAGAACCGACTTGGATTAATCTTTCAAAACTACTGCTACCTGCAGAGTAATTTAATAAATTCTTTCATCACTTCAATAACAGCAAAGCGAAAGAGTATTATTCAGAGGAGCCGTCCCCACAATCTTAAATAATTTCTCAGTATTATTTTCCTTTAAAGTGTGTTTTGGGATAATTAATAGTGACTAATACTTAAATTTTCATGATGAATAAAAGCTTTTTGGCAAACTTTTATATTCCATGTCTTTCTCTTATTCCCTGATTATTTCACGTAGTTACCAAATTATTTCATAACTCAAAAGCTTATAAATTCTGTGTAAATGTATAAGTCAAATTAATACAGGTGCTTTCATATGATGACATATGACGTGTTGCATTTGTCACTCATGGTCTTGTATCTTCTTTTCGGGCACTATGGAAGAACAAACTAGACAGTTCTCAGACGAGAAAGACCTTCCTTTTTTAAAAAAACTTTTTTTTAATTATTAAATCATAACTGTGTACATTAATGCGATCATGGGGCACCATACACTGGTTTTATAGACCGTTTGACACATTTTCATCACACTGGTTAACATAGCCTTCCTGGCATTTTCTTAGTTATTGTGTTAAGACATCTATATTCTACATTTACTGAGTTTCACATGTACCCTTGTAAGATGCACCACAGGTGTAATCCCACCAATCACCCTCCCTCCGTCCCCCTCCCCCCTCCCTCCCTCTCCCCCTTCCCCCTATTCTTAGGTTATAACTGAGTTACAGCTTTCATGTGAAAGCCATAAATTAGTTTCATAGTAGGGCTGAGTATATTGGATACTTTTTCTTCCATTCTTGAGATACTTTACTAAGAAGAATATGTTCCAGCTCCATCCATGTAAACATGAAAGAGGTAAAGTCTCCATCTTTCTTTAAGGCTGCATAATATTCCATGGTGTACATATACCACAATTTATTAATTCATTCGTGGATCGATGGGCACTTGGGCTTTCTCCATGACTTAGCAATTATGAATTGGGCTGCAATAAACATTCTGATACAAACATCTTTGTTATGATGTGATTTTTGGTCTTCTGGGTATATACCTAGTAAAGGAATTATAGGATTGAATGGCAGATCTATTTTTAGATCTCCAAGTGTTCTCCAAACATCTTTCCAAAAGCAAGGTATTAATTTGCATTCCCACCAGCAGTGTAGAAGTGTTCCCTTTTCTCCACATCCACGCCAGCATCTCTGGTCTTGGGATTTTGTGATATGGGCTAATCTTACTGGAGTTAGATGATATCTCAAAGTAGTTTTGATTTGCATTTCTCGGATGATTAAAGATGATGAGCATTTTTTCATATGTCTGTAGGCTGTGCCCATGTCGTCTTCAGAGAAGTTTCTCTTCAGATCCCTTGCCCAGCCTGCGATGGGATCCCTTGTTTTTTTCTTGCTAATGCGTTTGAGTTTTCTGTGGATTCTGGTTATTAGACCTTTGTTGGAGACATAACCTGCTAATATCTTCTCCCATTCTGAGGGCTGTTTGCTTGCTTAACTTACTGTGTTCCTGGCTGTGCAGAAGCTTTTTAGTTTGATCAGGTCCCAGTAGTGTATTTTTGAAGCTGCTTCAATTGCCTGGGGGGTCCTCCTCATAAAATACTCGCCCAGACTGATTTCTTTAAGGGTTTTCCCTGCACTCTCTTCTAGTATTTTTATAGTTTCATGTCTTAAGTTTAAATCTTTTATCCAGTGAGAGTCTATCTTAGTTAATGGTGAAAGTTGTGGGTCCAGTTTCCAGTCTTCTACAGCCACCCAGTTTTACCCAGCACCATTTGTTAAATAGGGAATCTTTTCCCCACTGAATGTTTTTAATTGGCTTGTCAAAGATCAAATAATGGTAAGTAGCTGGATTCATCTCTTGGTTCTGTATTCTGTTCCAGACATCTACTTCTCTGTTTTTGTGCCAGTACCATGCTGTTTTGATCACTATTGATTTGTAGTATTGTCTGAGGTCTGGTAGCGTGATTGCTACTGCTTTGTTTTTATTTCTGAGTAATGTCTTGGCTATTCGAGGTTTTTTTTCTGATTCCATATAAACGAAGTATTGTTTTTTCAAGATCTTTAAAGTATGACAGTGGAGCTTTAATAGGGATTGCATTAAAATTAAATATTGCTTTGGGTAGTATGGACATTTTAACAATGTTGATTCTTCCCAGCCATGAGCATGGTATGTTTTTCCATTTGTGAACATTTTTAGCTATTTCTTTTCTTAGAGTTTCATAGTTCTCTTTAATCTTTCACTTCCTTTGTTAGATAAACTCCCAAATATTTCATCTTCTTTGGCACTACTGTGAATGAAATAGAGTCCTTAACTGTTTTTTCAGCTTGACTATTGTTGGTATATATAAAGGCTACCAATTTATGAATGTTGATTTTGTAACCTGGGACGCTGCTGTATTCCTTGATCACTTCTAAGAGTTTTGTAGTAGAATCCCTGGTGTTTTCCAGATATACAGTCATATCATCTGCAAAGAGCGAAAGTTTGATCTCTTCTGACCCTATATGGATACCCTTGACCGCCTTTTCTTCCCTAATTGCAGTGGCTGAAACTTCCATTACGATGTTAAAGTGCAGTGGAGACAATGGGCAGCCTTGTCTGGTTCCTGATCTGAGTGGAAATGATTCCAATTTAACTCCATTCAATATGATATTGGCTGTGGGTTTGCTGCAGATGGTCTCTATCAGTTTAAGAAATGTCCCTTCCATACCAATTTTCTTAAGTGTTCTGATCATGAACCGATGCTAGATATTATCAAAAGCTTTTTCTGCATCAATTGAGAGAATCATATAGTCTTTGTTTTTTAATTTGTTTATGTCCTGAAGTATACTTATAGATTTATGTATATTGAACCAGCCTTGAGACCCTGGGATAAAACCGATTTGGTCATGATGTATAATTTGTTTGATGTGTTGCTGGATTCTGTTTGTTAGGATCTTGTTGAATATTTTTGCATCTATATTCATTAGTGATATTGGTCTATAATTTTCTTTTCTTGTTGGGTCTTTTCCTGGTTTGGGGATCAGGGTGATGTTTGCTTTATAGAACGTGTTGGGTAGTCTTCCTTCTTTTTCTAAATTTTGGAAAAGGTTGAGTAATATAGGTACTAATTTCTCTTTAAAGGTTTGGTAGAATTCTGACGTGAAGCCATCTGGTCCCGGGCTTTTCTTTTTAGGGAGGTTTTGTATGGTTCATGCTATTTCAGAACTTGATAATGGGCCTGTTCAACATTTCCACTTGATTCTGGCTAAGTCTTGGAAAGTGACGTGCTTCCATGTATTGGTCAATTTCCTTCAGATTTTCATATTTCTGAGAATAAAGTTTCTTGTAATATTCATTAAGGATTTTTTGAATTTCTGAGGAGTCTGTTGTTATTTTGTCTTTGTTGTTTTTGATTGATGAGATTAGAGATTTTACTCTTTTTTTCCTGGTTAGGTTAGCCAAAGGTTTATCTATTTTATTGACTTTTTCAAAAAAACAACTTTTTGATTTATTGATCTGTTGTATAATTCTTTTGTTTTCAATATCATTCAATTCTGCTCTAATTTTGGTTGTTTCTTTTCTTCTACTGGGTTTGGGGTTGGAATATTCTTCCTTTTCCAGTTGCTTGAGATGTTAACATCTGAAGATGGAACTTAAGTTGTTAAGTTCCTCTCTTTCTGTTCTCTTGAGGAAGGCTTGCAGTGCTATAAATTTCCCTCTTAGGACTGCCTTTGCGGTATGCCAGAGGTTCTGATAATTCGTGTCTTCATTGTCGTTTTGTTCCAAAAATTTGTCAGTTTCCTTCTTAATCTCATCTCTGACCCAGCTATCATTCAGCGTAAGGTTATTTAACTTCCGTGTTTTTGTATGAGTATGCAGATTCCTGTTGTTACTGAGTTCAACTTTTATTCCATGGTAGTCCCAGAAGATGCAAAGAATAATTTCTATTCCTTTAAATTTACTGAGGTTAGATCTGTGACCTAAGATGTGATCGATTTTGGAGTATGTTCCATGGTCTGATGAGAAGTATGTGTATTCAGTTTTGTTGGGATGAAATGTTCTGTAGATGTCTGCTAAATCCAAATGTTGGATGGTTAGGTTTAAATCTAAAATTTCTTTTCTCAGCTTCTTATTGGAGGATCGATCCAACACTGCCAAAGGAGTGTTGAAATCTCTGACTATTATGGAGCTGGAGGAAATCAAGTTGCTCACGTCTGTTAGAGTTTCTCTTATAAATTGAGGCGCATTCTGGTTGGGTGCATAAATATTAATAATTGAAATCTCATCATATTGAGTATTACCCTTAGCAAATATGAAGTGACCATTCTTAACCTTCCTTACTTTTGTTGGTTTAAAGCCTATTGTATCTGCAAATAGAATTGCAACACCTGATTTTTTTCTGATTACCATTTGCCTGAAATATGGACAACCATCCTTTCACCCTGAGTCTATATTTATCTTTTAAGGTAAGATGTGATTCTTGTATACAGCAAATATCTGGCCTGAGTTTTTGTATCCAGTCAGCCAACCGGTGCCTCCTTAGAAGACAGTTTAAGCTGTTCACATTAATGGAGAATATTGATAAGTCTGGTAAAATTTTGGGTATTGAGTTTTTCGAAACTCCAGTGGACATTTTTAATCCTTTGGCCACTGTGGAAGTTGGAGTTTGATCAAAAGTTTCTGAGTGAGTTTACTTTTGTGGTAGAGGATTGGGCTGGTCATTATGGAGGATAGGTCTGAGAATATCCTGAAGAGTTGGTTTGGTTATGGCAAATTTCTTCAACATGTGAATGTCATTAAAGTATTTAATTTCTCCATCATAAATGAAATTCGGTTTAGCTGGATACAGGGTCCTGGGTTGAAAGTTATTTTGCTTTAGTAGATTAAAAGTCAATGACCACCCTCTTCTGGCTCGAAAAGTTTCAGCAGAGAGGTCTGCAGTCATTCTAATATTTTTCCCATTGTAGGTAATGGATTTCTTACGTCCGGCTGCTTTCAGAATTTTCTCCTTCATATTAACTTTAATGAAGTTAATTATGATGTACCTGGGGGATATCTTATTTGGGTTGAGTCATGCTGGCTTTCTGAAACTGTCTGCTATCTGAATTTCAGAATCTCTTGGCATGTCTGGAAAATTCTCTTTCATAATTTCATGGAGAAGGGTCTCTGTGCCTTGTGAGGCCACTTCATCACTTTCAGGGATTCCAATGAGGCAGATATTAACCTTCTTTGAATTATCCCAAAGCTCTCTGAGAGAATGATCCATTTTTGCTCTCCATTTCTCTTCCTTTTTGACAGTTTGGGAACATTCAAAGGCTTCGTCTTCAATGTCAGAAATCCTTTCTTCTGCTTGCTCCACTCTGTTACTGAGGGATTCTACTGTATTTTTCAGATCTTTGAGGGCTGCAAATTCTTGCTTCAGTGCGTCAAAATCTTTGGTGGTTTTGTCTTTAAATTCGTTAAATTCTTGAGACAACTTCTGAATTTCTCCTTGAATTTCTAATTCCGACTTTTGAATTGCTTCTCGAATTTCTAATTCCAAATTTTCCTCCATTCTATTGATCTTGTTTGCGATCCAAATTCTGAATTCGATTTCTGACATCTTGGCCAGCTGTTTGTGAATGGGATCTTCAGTTACATCTGCCATATCTTTCCTTGGGGCGGGGGGGGGGTTGATCTATTCTGGTTATTCATGTTACCAGAGTTTTTCCACTGATTCCACCCCATGATTGTTTTATACCATTTAATTTTTCCCGTGGAGCTTTGTCGAGGACCTGTACAGTGCTATGGCCTGAGATACTGGGGACCTGTTTTGTGTGTTGGGGCTAAGTGGTTCTGTCTTGTTTTCAGCTGGTCTCTGTTCGATCCTAGTGAACAGTTACTTTGGGTTGAAGTCTCAGCTGTGGAGAAATACCAGCAATTAAGTCACCCCACCCCCCACAGGCAACAATTAGAAAAGGAAAATCAAACCTTCCTACAACCACACACCCAGGGCACCACCTAAATGGTCCTCTGGTGATTGGCTCAGTTCAGAGGTCCAAATCAATTGTCTCAGTCAGCACCTGTCTTAGGTGGGACAGTTTAAAAGGTCTCTGGCAACTGGATCACAGGGGTCTGGTGACTACTCAGATATGGCTTGCTCCAGTGCTCCGTGGAGTCAGGAGGACCCACCCAGCAAATAGATCAGTCTGGGAAGGTTGATGCCTCCTTCCCCACCTTGCACCTCTGTCACCCCCAGCTACTGATAGTCCCGCAGGGCTTTGACCCAGTTGCCTGTAGTGAACAGATACACTAGAGGTTTGTACCTTTCTGAATCACAAGGAAATCTATTTCTGCTCAGCCTGGCCACTGCGCTCTGCCTCTGTCTAGCAGGGGGAGGTGAGGCCTGACAACCTTGGGCGCTTGATGGAAGCTGGGGTGTGTTCACTCAGTTCCACCCCAGCCCCTGATTGATGTTACTGACAGAACAGAACGGAACAACTTTGTGGGAATTTGTTTCTGCCCCTGCTAAATTCCCCTGCAGAAGAGAAGCTGTTTTGAGTTCACAGAACCTGCGCCTTAGGCCCTGTGTTTGCTCCTGCAGGTTTGTATTCGGTTTCCTGTCAGTTCTAGCCTCCTGTCGTCCTTTGTCTGTAGGCTGATGATCCCCTGAGGGCTGGGTGTGTCTTAGGCTCAGTAAAGTGGTCCTCTGGGTCAGCCCCACCCTGGGAACTTCTCGGCTCTGCGCGTGCGTTTCTAGTCCCCGCTCCACCCAGGCCAGTACTGCCTCAGGGAAACCCTTTACTCACGGGGCCTGCGTTTCCGTCCCAGATCTTTTCCGTGGTGGTTGCCACCTGAGTAGATGCCCGACCTCCTCTGGTTGCCCAGGGAGACAGGGGGTGTGGCTTCAGAATATCTGGGAGTGAGCCCTATTGTTGCCAAAAGATGGCTGCTGCTTTGCGCCTCAGGGCACCACCGCACCAGTGTGGTTCCCTCTCAGCCGACCGTCCTCTCCTCACTCCCGTGCCCCAGAGTCAGCACTAACCAGCTGCAATTTAGGCCCTGTCCACACTCCTTGAGAAATCACCCAAGAATCTGGATTCCTGGGGGACATGCCTCTAGACCTCTGAGTGAGAGTGGAGGGGAGTGCTGGGAGCTCAGAGTTGCAGGTAGAGAATATATATAGTTTTATACAGTTTTATGCCTTGCAGGAGAACGCCATGGCACCCTAGTAGGGGAGGTAGGTCCAGGTTTTAGAGGGTCTCTCCCGTGGAGTGTAGTGGGAGGACCTTTGAACTCTGCTTGTTTGTGGGGCACTCTGAGCCATTCTCATGGGGGAGGGGACTCCTGTCCACTTGGTGATGGATTTTGTACCTTTTGTTTGTATCCTTGGGGTCAGAGCTCGCCTCAGCGGGGTTGATGTGCATTCTTCAACCTTCTCTCTTGGTGCAGCTCTAATCCACCAGGTTACTTGCTAAATTTCTGTCCTTTAACTCTCCTTCTGGACGGGAGCCTCTGTGGAAAGCTGGCTTCTGAGAAAGACCTTTCTTGTTTGCTTGTTTAGTTCAGTTGTCTTTGGGACCCAGATCTACTAGAGGTAAACACTGAGTGCAGAGCAGGGAACTGCAGCCGGCTCTGGGCCCCCAGTTCCAGGCCTCACATCAGTGTTTTCTTGGACACTTAGGGCCTGGACCAGACAATGGATGCTCCTGTCTGTACTTTTCTGCCAACTCAGCCACCTTTCATACTCCTGTGCCAACTCTACCCTGACTTTTTTTATTTATATATTCATTTATTTATTTATTTTGAGACAGAGTCTCACTTTGTCACCCTCTATAGAGTGTCATGGTGTCACAACTCACAGCAACCTCAAACTCTTGGGCTCAAGTGATTCTCTTGCCTCACCCTCCTGAGTAGCTGGGACTATAGACACCTGCCACAATGCCCGGCTATTCTTTTCTTTTTTACGAGAAGCCTTGCTTTTGCTCAGGCTGGTCAGGTGATCCACCTGCCTTGGACTCCCAGATTGCTAGGATTACAGTGAACCACTGCACCCGGCCTTCTAACTGACTTTAAATGAGACCTAATCATTGCCTTAAGGTAGGGTATATGAAGTAGGGAAGCTTTCTGGCCTCCTTAATGAAGCTAAGCCCAATCTGGCAACAGAGGGAGGTGATGCAGAGGGTTGGTTAAGCCTGTGGCCCTGACTCTGCCCACCCCTCTCCACACACCCACCCCTGTGAAGGCTGCCACCTGTTACCACTGGAACCCCTTGGGGAGACACAAACTACTGTTTTAAATTTCTAGCAGGGAAGCACTCACACTCAAGGGTGCTGGAAGCTTTGGGGCAACAGAATGGAGACTAGCAAAGGGAGAGAGAATAGTAGACAATTTAGGCTCCTAATGGAACTTGCATGTCCTCAGCTCTCCAGAGCCCTGAACTCAGTTCCATCCTAGGCTTTGCTCATGCTGGTCCCCTGCTCAGCTGGTCTCCCATCATAGTGTCCTGGTTCAGGGCTGTGTCTTCCTGGTCCCCAGGCCTGGGTTATGTACGTCTGTCCCTCTGTGATCCAGTGTTCCCATGAATGCCTCCTGATGACCCTGCAGTTTGCAGTTTGTTCTGCTCAGACATAAGCTCAGTGATCACGGGCCCCTTGTCTATGTCATCACCACATCCTTTGAACCTTAGACAGCACCTGGCACACAGTGGGCCCTCAACAAAGATTTTCTGGTGAATTGAATGAATTAATCAGTGAGAGAATGAATTCCAGAAAAAGGTAACCAGAATTCAGACACCTAGCTTGTCTCCTATGTGTGGGATGTCCTTTTACTATAACCATGCAGGACTGGGGTTGGGTTTTATATAGAACGCTGGTAGATTTCCTAACAAAAGGTACAAATCAACCACTGGGCTTAGGAAGCAGAAAGAAAGGCCCATTTTCTCAGACTAGATAATAATAAGGTGGAATGGGTTAGGGAGGGGAGGGAGGAACGAGTGAGCAGAGTGGAGCAACAGCAGCAGGCAGGGGGTTGATGGTTATGAAAATTGGGAAATTGTACAATTCTCCCTAGTCTGAACTTTGAAACAAAATAAGTGAATTTCCTAGAAGTCAAATGTAGCTATATAAAAATATTTAGACTAAGTTAAATATAATTATCTTGATATGCTTAAATTATATTTGACTTAGAGACAGAGCTGTTCATTATTGAACAATTTCTAAAGATCTGGGCTTCATAGAGATGATCTCTGTAATACAGCAATGTAATGAGGCAGGATTTATGCTTCTCCTTTCCAGATAAGGAATTTGGCTCAGAAGGGTCACTTGACTGCAGTATTGCAGAGCGGCAAACAGCAGAGTAGGTTCATTCATCTGCACTATGTTATTGGCAGTGATTTTTTTTTATCATTGGTTTTGTCTCTTATGATAGTAATGAGTGCATTTTGCTTAGAATTGTGATTTTAACCCAGAGAAAGCTGTGTCGAGATGAGTGCTAAATTAGGTAGATGATATCACGTAAATGTGAGAAATGAGGTGCCTCACTGAAGTTCAGTTCTTTTTATTACAATATAGTGTTTTGTCCGTTTTTTGATTAGTTGTTTGGTTGGTTAGTTTTACCTTTGAATCTCCTGGAATAGTGCCTAGAGCTTGGTGGACTTTTTGTTTACTTAGAGATTGTGACCAAAATTATAACAGATAATTTATAGTGGATGAGAAAATTGAGAACCATTGGTCATTTTCTGTTCAACATTAACAAAGTCTGACTTTTTTTTTTTTTGATTCTGTGTAAGGGGTGTTTTACTAAGCATTGTTTATGAAGGACTTTGAGGTCAAATTCATAGGGTACTGTTAGACATACTGTTGGGATCAATTGGGAATAGAGAGTTTCTTGTCCTGTGATTTTTTTTTTTTTTAAAGCTTCTTTTTATTTATTTAGAAACATAGTCTCACTTTGTTGCCCTCCGTAGAGTGCTGGTGTCACAGCTCACAGCAACCTCCAGCTCTTGGGCTTAGGTGATTCTCTTGCCTCAGCCTCCCGAGTAGCTGGGACTACAGGCACCGGCTACCACACCCGGCTATTTTTTTGTTGCAGTTTGGCTGGGGCCGGGTTTAAACCTGCCACCCACAGTATATGGGGCCAGCACCCTACCCACTGAGCCACAGATTCCGCCCATCCTGTGATCTTTTATATGAAGATAGATGACACAGTGCAGGTGTCATTTAGAATAATGGATTCAGGAATGTAATAAATGTGCTATTTTAAAACACAGATATCATGGCCACTCATTTTGAGAACTTAGCTGATCAAGATTCAAGACCCACTGGAAGCATCAGAACTCACAGAGTAGGATCAGTGCAGAGTCCATCAGATTGGAGCAGCAATCCAAAACCACAGAAGGCCAGGAGGTGGTGAGAAAAATGTCAGACAACAGGCTGTGTGGAAAAACAAGCCCAGAAAACTCCCATTTGGCCTTAAAAAGAGGCAGATGGCGACAGGAAGTGTTCAGCGAGGAATGATTGTGCTAAAAATTAACAAAGACTATAAAATTATCCATCTGTAGTTGGAGGTTTTAGGGGGAAATGAAAACTCCTTGTGAGTATTATAAGGAAGGGAGGAAGCACAGAAACAGAATATTAAGTAAGGGTGTATTTGTGTTGGGATAATAGAAATGTGAGGTGTGTTATTCCATTAGAATAGAAGTTTTTTTTACTTAGAGATTGTGACCAAAATTATAAAAAGTGTTTTGTTTTGCATAAAGGCCCCTGGCTTTGTATTAAGTCTGTTCTTTTAACATTTTTGATATAAGAAAGAATTCTTAGGCTGTTAATAGGTTGCTAAGGTAGCAACGATAATTTTCTAACTGAAAGAAAGTGTTAAACTTTCTTTCTTTCCCCTTTTTTTCTTCTAAGGAGCTTTGTAATGGGATATAGAAAATGACAAACACAATGTTGAGCTTTAAAGTGAAAATTTTTAATTGGAACGTTGAGAAAAAATTATAGCAGAGGAAATGGATAATTTGGAATGGTGTAGGGAGAATTTGAAAAAAAAAAACCCATTGTAGATGTTTTAAGGTAGCCATTTAGCATTGGGAAGGGTTCTTAAATCAGAGGACCTGGTTTTCTGCCCTTAGATTTTAATTCAGAACCACTTATTCCATTTTCATATGGCAGTGTCCAGCTTAAGTGGCCTAAGAAGCCCGGGTTTTTACAATGCTCTTCTGACGCATTCTGCTGTGTGCTTGAATGTAAGTCTTTGATTTCCTGCACTAGAACTTCTGCATGCACCATTCTCCTTCTTTAGAAGAAATAGTAATTTAATGTATTGAGTTCTTACCTATTTTTGTTCTTCATCCCTTGATTTTTTTTTTTTTTTTTTAAGACAGAGTCTTAAGCTGTTGCCCTGGTTAGAGTGCTATGACATCATAGCTCACAGCAACCTCATACCCTTGGACTCAGGCAATCTGCTTGCCTCAGTTTTTCTATTTTTAGTAGAGATGGGGGTCTTGCTTTTGCTCAGGCTGGTCTCAAATTTGTGAGCTCAAGCAGTCCATCTGCTTCGGCCTCCCAGAGTGCTAGGATTACAAATGTGAGCCAAATGTGTACAGCCCATCCCTTGAATTGCTTTTCTTTTGAGACAGAGTCTTATCATGTCACCCTCAGTAGAGTGCTGTGGCATCACAGCTCACAGCAACCTCAAGCTGTTGGTCTTAAACTATTCATTCCCTTGCCTCAGCCTTCCAAGTAGTAGGACTACAGGTGCCCACCACAACGCCTGGCTACATCCCTTAAATTTTTAATCATACTTACTCAAGTGTAAGTTTTTATGTTTTAAGTTTAAATGAATAAGGTAAAACGCCAGGAGGTGAATCTGTGATGATGCTTCTGCCCCTTTCCTTGATAATTGGAAGGAAAAATACTAAATATAAAGATTTGTTTTAAAGACATGGTTTTTTCAGACTAAGAAACAAGCTCGTGTGTCAGTATTTATTTTTAAATTAACTAGAATTATGAAATAATAGGCGCTTTACATGTGTCATTTTATTTAGTCTTCACAATGATATTTTACAGTAGTTCTTTACTTTTTTTCTTTTCTCTTTTCTCTCTTTTTTTTTTTGAGATAGAGTCTCACTGTGTTGCCCTGGGTAGAGTGCTGTGTCGTCACAGCTCACAGCAACCTCAAACTCTTGGGTTTAAGCAATTCTCTTCCCTCAGCTTCCTAAGTAGCTGGGACTACAGGCGTCCCCCACAACGGCCGGCTATTTTTTGTTGCAGTTGTCATTGTCGTTTAGCTGGCACAGGCTGGGTTCCAACCTCCACCCTCCATGCTTGTGGCTGGCGCCATAATCACTGTGCTAGGGGCGCTGAGCCTACAGTAGTTATTTGCATCCTTGCTTTATAATTGGGGAAATGGAAACTCTTATAAACCAAGTCAGTTTCCTAAAGTTTCACTCCTAGCAAGTCACAGAGGTGGGATTCCGCTCAGTTCTGTGTCTCCCCATGCTTCCCAGATGGCAGTGCCTCTTCATGGCAGAAGGGGCCCTGCGAATTAGACCTCGTAATCTTACTGTCCATTGGACTACTTGTGCTTTGGCCCATGTCGGAGGGGACAGGTGCCCAGGCACGTGTATGAGCAAAGAGCTCAGGAGGTTCTGATTTGAACCGCTAGCTGGGAATGGCTGCATCCCAAGTTTCCAAAAATCCACCAGCCAACCAACCAAGCCAGTCTTTATTACAGGGTGATAGGTGAAGATGGAAACATTATTTTCTCTAAGTTGTTAGCCAATTGAACTAATTTCCTTCTCTGGGTAATATTTTTAACCATAGATTTAGAATGTCTTTTTATCACGTATCAAAATGAAAAACATAGGTTATTTCTGAGAAACATACACAACCGTTTCTCACTTCTTGTGCTCTTTCCATTTTTTGTCAACTTTTGCAGTTTCTAGGTATATCTTTTTTTTTGAATTAAATCATAGCTGTGTACATTAATGCAATCATGGGGCACCATACACTGGTTTTATATACAATTTGAAATATTTTCATCAAACTGGTTAACATAGCCTTCACGGCATTTTCTTAGTTATTGTGTTAAGATATTTATATTCTACATTTAGTAAGTTTCACATGTACCCTTGTAAGATGCACCTTAGGTGTGGTCCCACCAATCACCCTCCCTCCACCCATCTTCCCCCACCCCCCGCCTCCCTTTCCCCTTTCCCCATATTCTTAGGTTACAATTGGGTTATAGCTTTCAAATGAAAGCTATAAATTAGTTTCATAGTAGGGCTGAGTACATTGGATACTTTTTCTTCCATTCTTGAGATACTTTACTAAGAAGAATATGTTCCAGCTCCATCCATGTAAACATGAAAGAGGTAAAGTCTCCATCTTTCTTTAAGGCTGCATAATATTCCATGGTGTACATATACCACAATTTATTAATCCATTTGCGGGTCAATGGGCACTTGGGCTTCTTTAGTTTCTAGGTATAGCTGGATATCTCAAAGGACTAGTGCTATCTTCACCCTTATTCTTAGATAACATGTCTTTAATAATTTTCTTCTTCTTGCTATCCCAACCAGTTTGTTTTCTAGAAGGGCTTCGAATCATTTTATCATGTAAAAATTTTTTCCTCTTTTATTTTGAGTGAAAATGCACCAAAGTATGAATCTGGGAAAAATGAAAATATTTTATATCTTTTGTTTCTCAGAAAATTGTAGAAGTTGTGTTAATATTGGTAGTATTCTTCTTATTATAGTCATTACCATACAAATAGTATTTTTATTGCTACTGTGGATAAATTCTCTTTCATTACATTTTTAACTCATATTGTTGGAGTAAAAGAATTACTGATTTTTGATAAGTATCTTGTTTTGGGCAATTTTGCTGAACTTTGAATTCTTTTTTTTTTTGAGACAGAATCTTAACCTGTCACCTTGGTTACAGTGCTGTGCTATCATAGCTCATAGCAACCTTGAACTCCTGGGCTGAAGCCAACGTCTTTGCCTCAGCCTCCTGAGTAGCTGGGATCACAGGTGTCTGCCATCATGACTGGCTTATCCTGCTCAGACCAGTCTCGAACTCCTGAGTTCAGGCAATCATCCTGCCTCGGCCTCCCAGAGTTCTGGGATTACAGGTGTGAGCCTCTCGTAGATGCCCTCTGTTTTTTTTGTTTTTTTTTCTGAGTATACTGTATAATTTGTACACAATGATTGCATTTTATTTTTCAAAGTTTATATATTTTAATTTATTCACATGCATAAATGAATAGTTCAGATACATAATAATAGGAGTGGGTGTCTTTCCCCTTGGCTTTAAGAAGAGCAGCCCTCCTGTCACTGTCCAACGACCCAAGCATGTAAATGGCTGCACTTCTGAGTTTGTATGGCAGATGCTTCAGGCAGTTGGAAGAATTAACTACTTTTTATTAATTATCATTTTGATTTGAAGTAAGTTTTTATTTAAAGGATACTAAGAATAAACTCTGGGGTGTATTATTCTTTTAGTGTATTTCTACTTTATGATACTTCATTTAGATTTCCATATTTATGTTCCCAAAGGAAATTGGCCTGCATGTCTTTATTTTATATAGTTTATGTCAGGCTTAGAATTAGAGTTGTAATTCATTTTCAGACAGTCCCTTCCCCGAGGACTCCGGATTTGTAAGTGTAACGTGAAATGGCTTAAGTTAGGTAGGTCTGTTACAAAGGAAAGTCACACTTCTTAACACTTCTTAATTAGTAGCTGCTCCTCCTTAACTACCTAAGACTGATGAAGTTATGCAAACTCTTAAGGCAGACACTTCTTGAGTGTACAGTTATAAAGCAGGAAATAGTTTACAGTTACTTTTCATCTAATCCCCTGTGCAAGGATTTGGGAACTCATTGCTGTGCCCTGTAGGCCGCTGGCTTCTCCAGGGCAGCCGTGCTAATGAAAATAAACAGATACTCACGTTCAGGACCTGCATGCAGGACCACACTTCCCAGTGGGCAGAGAAGGGATCAAATCTTGTTGGAAGTCTCTCCGTGCCTTCTGTATGGTTGGTCACCAAACACCTGCCTCTGCTCCGCTCCAGGACCCAGCATTTGTAACTCTTGTGCCTGTGTCTTAGTGCAGAGATGGAGCTTATACCTAGCTTGGGGGCTTCTTTGTTCTGCTCCACTTTTGCCCAAGGAACCCCTCACATTTACTTAAGCCCCCCACCCCCTGCTCTTACAGTAGGGGGTCCCTGAGATTTCCCTTCACCTTCATGTGCCTTTCCAGCCAAGAGAGGACAATTTGAGTGGTGGTTACAGAATGGTCACTGAAAGTTTGATTTAGGCTAAACTTTTTTATGTTCATATTTTTATTCATTTTGTATTTCTTTATAATACTATGTCTTGATTTAGAACACAGATTACGTAAACAAGAAGGCGTTTCTGGATAGCCAGTGCTCCCTGATACAATGCTCTTCCATTTGACATAGTGTGCAATTGTGTACAGCATTCCACTTTAATACCTCTTCCTCTGTTCATTCTTATTTTCATTGTTTCTAATGTCATTAATTACTCCTGTGTTTTCTTTAACAATTTTGCAAGAAGTTTGTCTAGTTCAGTGTTTTGCAAGCTGTTTTCAGAATACTAAGAAAATGGCAAATAAGCTTGGGAAATTGTACTAACACCCTTCTCCAGGATTCAAAGTACATATTAACATAAGAAAAGGCCCGAGAAGTTCTCCAGTGAAAGGGAAAAACTTTTGAAGTCTATTAGTAATCAAAAGAACTTAAAAATAAAGAACTTATTTGTGTAGAAGTAGACTTTTTCTTGGCACAGTTATTAATACCCTCCGGGACAAATTTCAATTTTTTTAACACCAGTTTGTGAAGTGCAAATCTATTTCATCATCACTTATTTACATAAGGAGGTTTGGAACTGGTTCATTCAGTTCATTCCTTTTCTTTCTTATTTTTTTTACATATATTTAATTTTTTTAAACCTTTTTAAAGGAATCTTTTCTTCTTTTTACAATTTAAAAATTGTTTAGTTCATTTACTTTTATGTTTATCAGGGGAAGCAGTTAAAGCCATGATCGTGTCTCTGAATCTACCTTTGAACAAACCTAACGGTTTTGATGTTTAGCAACCTCTTTATTGCTATTTTACGAACTATTTGTTTTTAAGTTTTTTAATCTTAATTTTTAAAGAAAAAGTTTTAAAATTTCTAATCTCATGCCTTTTTCCAAAGATTTATTAATTTCAGTTTTGTCGTATAGTTATTAGAGTACATGATCTATATTCAGTTTTTTTTGTTGTTGTCTGTTTTTTAGAGACAGAGTATTACTTTATTACCCTCAGTAGAGTGCTGTGGCATCACAGGTCACAGCAACCTCCAACTCCTGGGCTTAGGCGATTCTCTTGCCTCAGCCTCCCAAGTCTCTGGGACTACAAACTGCTATTTTTATGTTGCAGTTTGGCTGGGGCCGGGTTTGAACCCACCACCCTCCGTATATGGGGCTGGTGCCCTACCCACTGAGCCACAGGCACTGTCAATTATCTATATTTTTTTTTCTAAATTTTGCTTTTTAAATATTCCTGTGACCAATTATGTAATTAGCCTTTTCCATAAATGTCTTGTTTTTGGCCATTTTGTTGAATTCTTGAATTCATATTTCACGTGTATGTTAAAAAATGAATTCTCTGTTTCTAGATTATCAAGATGAATATGTTTTAATTAATTTCGTTTTTCTTTTCAAAATCTCTGCTGTTCTTATTTTTGCCAGCTCGACCTATTATAAACAGGGGAAGGTGGGCTGGCTTTTCTGTGTTTCATTCTTTCTCCTCTCTCTGGAGGTTTTTGCTGTATTATTCAGCTATTTACTCTAGATATTTTACCTTTCCAAAATATAAAATTTCGAAAGTAGTAAAAAGTAGGTATTTTTACCTGCTTACTGTTTTTTTTTTAAGTTAAAGTCTAAGACAATTAGTTTACCTTTATTATTTATTTATTTATTTATTTTTTGAGACAGAGCCTCAGGCTGTCACCCTGGGTAGAGTGATGTGGCATCACTGCTTACAGCAACCTCCAACTCCTGAGCTCAAGCGATTCTCCTGCCTCCGCCTCCCAAGTAGCTGGGACTACAGGCACCTGCCACAACGTCCAGCTATTTTTTGGTTGCAGCCGTCATTGTTGTTTGGCGGGCCTGGGCTGGATTCGAACCCGCCAGCTCAGGTGTACTTGGCTGGCGCCTTAACCGCTTGAGCCACAGGCGCCGAGCCAACCTTTATTATTTTTTATTTTTGGTTTTACTTGATATGCATGAACATATTCTGTTTGGGTTTTTGTTTTTGAGCCTTTCCATGTCATTTCATTTTAGGTATATTTACCAAAAACTACAGAATTACAGTAGAGCCTCTGTAAGTTGACCACCCAAGGGACTGTAACAGACTGGCTGTTGACATACAGAGGTGGTAACATAAGGAATCAGGCCTGCTGTGCTGGTATGTTCCTGTGGTGCACATCCGGGCTGTGAAAATCAGGGCAACTTAGGGAGGTGGTCAGTGGAGGGAGGTATCAGCTGTGGAGGGCCTACTGTAGATATTTTCTTCTCAGGTCTGAGGCTCTTGCCTTTGGACAGAAAAATAAAAATGACATATTTATTCATTGCCATAATTATCGTGTTTGATCTTATTATTTTATGCTTCTATTTTTCATTATTATTTGCTCGCTTTTCTGTATTTTGCAATAATTTTTTTACTTTTAGTTTCTATAATGATTTAAGAAGCCACTGTTGCTCATTGTGAACATAAAAATAGATTTATAACTTCTTTGTTGTTATGAAAATTATGAAAATATACATCTTCTTTCAACATTTCTTGGTTCTTCGTTTTGAATTCAGGAGCTTTTACTGTAATTTTTAGTCTTTATGTTTTCTTTTTTTTTTTTAAATATTTTTTTTTTTTTTTTTGGCCGGGGCTGGGCTTGAACCCGCCACCTCCGGCATATGGGACCGGCGCCCTACCCGTTGAGCCACAGGCGCCGCCCTATGTTTTCATCTGGTTAAAAAAATCATGACCAGCCCTTCTTTATTGCATTTTGTTCTTGAATTAATCTCGAGTCTAATTTATAGAACTCTGCTCGAGCAGTGTTTGGGGCCCTATTCCTTTTGTGTGCTTACACATGGAAGACAGGGTGAAATCAGCTTGGCCTGTTTGCTGTTCAGAAAATTCGGCACATCCATTTCTCAGTTAGATACAGTGAAGCAATAAGTGAAAAAATAGTCTGCCAGAGTCACTGGATACTGACGGTAAAGTCAGATCATCTAAAGATTGATTACATTCATGTGTTTTATTTCTTATTTATTTCTTATATTTTTTTGAGACAGAGTCTTATTCTGTGCCATCATTATAGCTCACAGCAACCTAAAACTCAAGTGATTTTTTTTTTTTATTAAATCTTAGCTGTGCACATTAATGCATTTATGGGGTACAATGTGCTGGTTTTATAAACAATTTGAAATACTTACAACAAACTGGTTAACATAGCCTTCACTGCACTTTCTTAATAATCGCGTTAAGACATTAATACTCTACACTTAGTAAATTTGTCATGTACCCTTGTAAAATGCACCATAGGTGTGGTCTGACCAATTACCCTCCATATACCCATTCTACTCCCTCCCCTTCCCTCCCTTCCCCCTTATCCCCCTTCATCTTGGGCTGTAGTTGGGCTATAGCTTTCATATGGAAGTGTGGGTGCTTATAAATTGGTTTCATAGTAGGGCTGAGTACATTGGATACTTTTCTTTCCATACTTGAGATACTCTACTAAGAAGAATATGTTCCAGCTCCATCCATGTAAACATAAAAGAGATAAAGTCTCCATCTTTTTTTTAAGGCTGCATATAGCTGAAGATGTTAACAAAGGGAAGATTTTAACAAATTCTAACCTATGCTCATGGCTGGAAAGAATCAACATTGTTAAAACGTCCATACTGCCCAATGCAATATACAAATTTAATGCAATCCCTATTAAAGCACCACTGTCATACTTTAAAGACCTAGAAAAAATAATACTTTGTTTTATATGGAATTAGAAAAAATCTCATTTAGCCAAGGCATTACTCAGAAATAAAAACAGATCAGGAGGAATCATGCTGGGAATGGTGCTGGGTGAACTGGCTGGCGACCTGTAGAAGACTGAAACTGGACCCACACCTTTCACCATTAACAAAAATTGATTCTCATTGGATAAAAGATTTAAACTTAAGACATGAAACTATAAAAATACTAGAAGACAGTGCAGGGAAAACACTTGAAGAAATCGGCCTGGGAGAATATTTTATGAGGAGGGGCCCAAGTGATTCTTCTACCTCAGTCTCCAGAGTAGCTGGGACCACAGCTGCTTGTCACAAAGCCCAGCTAATTTTTCTGTGTTTAGTAGAGACAGGGTCTCACTCTTGCTTCTGCTGGTCTCGAACTCCTGAGCTCAAATAATCCACCTACCTCAGCTTCTTTGAGTGCTGGGATTATAGGTGTGAGCCACCATGCCAGGCATTCAAATTTGTTTAAAAGCAAAATATTTTGTTTCCATTCAGTTCCATAAAGTTCAAGAAGTTTTAGATTATTGCTTCTCAGCTGGGGGAGGTTTTGCTACCCAGGGTGCATGTGGCTTGTCTGGAGGTGTTTTCTGGTTGCTGCAGCTCTGGGGAGGGAGTAGGGTGGAGCAGGGAGGAGCTGGAGAGGTGCTGGAGGCAGCTGGTAGGTGGAGGCCACAGATGCTCCTACACCCTACAAAGCCCAGGACGGCCTCCCACGGGGAAGATCTGGAAGCCAAGAGAACAGGTTCCCAGGGACACCACGGTGCCTTAGCTGATACCTGCAGGGGCCAGAGTGAATCCCTTGGAGACTTCAGCAATACACTCTCTCCGATTGTTCCCTGGATGCAGATTTGGGATTGTAGGCTTCACAAGCTGTGTGCTGCTGTCTTCAGTCAAATCAAAATGATGGAAACGTTTACCACACTGAAGGAAAGTTCTCCGGGGGACTGTGTTTCAAACCTACAGTTTTTAAGGCTCTGTTCTCAGAGGCTCAATCAAAATTTTACATAAATACTGTTCATTCCAGAAGGATATTATAGCAAGTTTCATTTCTTTATTTTTAAAAGGTAAAATCTAAGGTTAGGTTATTGGAGCAATTCTTTCAATGGAACTAAAGTTTTAGGTTATCCTTGATTACATAATGATTTATTCTCGTTAAATGGGAAAATGCTCAACCTAGCCTCCAGCTGCCGTGATCGAGGCATCTCAGGTGCTTTTGGACCGGCATCTACTCCCCATTTCTTTCCTTGTACTTCATGGGGGTTCACGACCCTGCCCCCCACCATGTCCTGTCTGCAACAGTAAGGCTTGTTAGAAATGGAGGTTTTCTGGGTCCACCAGACTGACTGAATCAGACTCTTGTTTCCAGGAAGCTCAGGTGATTCATGTAAACATTAAGGTTTTCCCCTCTTTTGGTCTCGGCTTTATTTACATTTCCAATGATCTGTTTTATAAAATGGAAAATTGTGTAAGCTGCCTCCATTTCCTTTAGACATAGGAAAAGGCAAACATCTTTTGTGTCTGAACGAAGTAAAGTATTATCTGATTTATAAAAGAAATGCATATACATGCTTGCAGAAACTCAGGAAAGTATAGGGAATTTAACCACAGCTGACCTTTGGTGACTACCTTTTTGCTCCTTTTCTGTGCATATGTGTACATATATATTGTAATTTTGTTCTGCCTTTTTAAAACATTTTATCATGGGCTCGGTGCCTGTAGCACGGTGGTTATGGCGCTGGCCACATGCTTAGAGGCTAGGGGGTTTGAGCCCGGCTTGGGCCTGCTAAATAACAATGACAACTACAAGAACAACAACAAAAATAGCCGGGTGTTGTGGCGGGCACCTGTAGTCCCAGCTACTTGGGAGGTTGAGGCAAGAGAATAGCTTAAGCCCAAGAGTTGGAGGTTGCTGTGAGCTGTGATGCCGCGGCACTCTACCAAGGGTGACATAGTGAGACTCTGTCTCAAAAAAAAAAAAAATTTTTTTTATCATGAACATTTTCTCAGCCATTTTCTACTGTTATTTGTAGGACATGATATTCCATTTTACAGACAGCATAATTTAATCATTTTGTGGAGTATAATTTCTAAATAAAAAAAGAAAATTAGGGCTGTGCCTGTGGCTCAAAAAGAAAATTAATATAAGGGGTAGGAACATGCAAATATTTTGAATTTTTTTTTCTTCTAAAGGAAACATTGTCTTCTATAGTATATGTACAGAAGTCCTGTCTGTGGTGTGTTGTTCTCCCACGACCCCAGCAGGGGCATCCCTAAATGGATTTCCAACTTCTCAGTGTTTTCTATTGGGTTTCTTTTAGAAGTCATTCTCAGATGATTCAGAACCTCCATTATCTCAAGGTGCAGTTCAGAGCACCCATATCTTGCACATTTGATATTTGGTTTGAATGTAATTTTCTTCTTGGGAAAAACAATGTGTATTTGTATTGCATTCTATTATGTAAAAATAATGCTCTTTATTACTTATGAAATGAACACTTTTAAGTTCGCCTTAAGATCATGCATCTTTACTGTCTTTTCTTAAACTCCTTGTCAAGGTAGAAGTATTCCGATGTGAGTGCATTGAAAGAACTGAATTTTTGCTCAGAGAAAAAAGACATATCTGTAATGGGAGATTTTTTTTTCCTCAACACCACAGCATACAGACAACAGTCTGTCACATGTGTGTGTTCCCATTTCATTAGTTTCTTGTTCTTTTAAACATACTTTAAAAGCATTGAGCCTCCGTCCTGTTGCAGACACTTCACGTTTACAGAAAGGATGAAATACACTTACACATAATGTGAAAACAGTAATAAACAACCAACACTAATCCTACGAAATTATAAATCTTCATTTAGACTATGGTTGTGCTTGTTTTTTTTTTTTTTTTAACGCTGTATAGATGACTAACAGGCAAGAAAAATTTTCTGCTTAACATCTAAACCCTGAGGAAATCATAACCTCAGTTGGCACGAGGCCAGCCCCGATGGTTCTGGAGAAATTCTGCCGGTTATTTTCACGTAGCTGGAGGATTTATGATTATTTGAAAGCTGAACAGAAATATCAAAGAAAAATAGAAACGATATTATTATTGTGCTCTTTACAATAGATTGATTGTAATTTTTTTTTTTTTTTTTTACTAGTTTCTAGTAGTTACAGAAATCACATAGCCTGGAGGCCGTTTTCATTTTTAAAAAATTACTGCTCACAAGTAACCATATGTGGCCAAATTGATTGCATGTGTTGATTCAATTTTTGGAAGAAGTAATCTTAGTCATACTTACTACAAGACCTTCTTGTTCTCTAAGGAAAATGTCACTTTAGAAAATTTACACAAAAAATGTTCAAAGTAGTGCAAAACGTGACAGAATAACATAACTTTTTTCTGTGGCTTGATTTTCCAAATATAAGTGCTTGTGTGGGATTTCAGAATGATGTTTATACATATATCATTTGGGGGGCTCATTTCACTGACATTTTAAAGGTGATAGACTAAAAGTGTTATCGGTTAATATTTAAATGTCATCATTTCTGGCACAAATCCCCAAAGGAAGATGACAAGGGTATTCCAATATGTACAATATAATGGATGGTTGGAACTGCTGTGGTAGTAAAATGGGCACCTTTCACTCCATGTTGGGTTTTGAAAAAAATATAAATCTGTATGAAATCAATTTTTATTTCTACTGTATTTAACATATGTCTTAGGAAAGAAATGTAAAGGAAGTTGTCTAAGGATACCTATTTTTCAGACCTACTAAGAGAATGAAATTTAGGATAAAGAAGTTGTATTTCTAAAATAAGCAAAAAAAAAAAAAAAAAAGATAAGAAAATGATGTAGGTTAAATAATTGGATACCAAGGTTGAAAAATGCAGGCACTTATACACCAATAACAGTCAAGATGAGAAGCTAATTAAGGACACAACTCCCTTCACCATAGTTTCAAAGAAAATGAAATACCTAGGAATATACCTAACGAAGGAGGTGAAGGACCTCTATAAAGAAAACTATGAAATCCTCAGAAAGGAAATAGCAGAGGATATTAACAAATGGAAGAACATACCATGCTCATGGATGGGAAGAATCAACATTGTTAAAATGTCTATACTTCCCATAGCTATCTACCTATTCAATGCCGTTCCTATCAAAGTACCTACATCGTACTTTCAAGATTTGGAAAAAATGATTCTGCGTTTTGTATGGAACCGGAAAAAACCCCGTATAGCTAAGGCAGTTCTCTGTAACAAAAATAAAGCTGGGGGCATCAGCATACCAGATTTTAGTCTGTACTACAAAGCCATAGTGGTCAAGACAGCATGGTACTGGCACAAGAACAGAGACATAGACACTTGGAATCGAATTGAACACCAAGAAATGAAACTAACATCTTACAACCACCTAATCTTTGATAAACCAAACAAGAACTTACCTTGGGGGAAAGACTCCCTATTCAATAAATGGTGTTGGGAGAACTGGATGTCTACATGTAAAAGACTGAAACTGGACCCACACCTTTCCCCACTCACAAAAATTGATTCAAGATGGATAAAGGACTTAAATTTAAGGCATGAAACAATAAAAATCCTCAAAGAAAGCATAGGAAAAACACTGGAAGATATTGGCCTGGGGGAAGACTTCATGAAGAAGACTGCCATGGCAATTGCAACAACAACAAAAATAAACAAATGGGACTTCATTAAACTGAAAAGCTTCTGTACAGCTAAGGACACAATAACCAAAGCAAAGAGACAACCTACACAATGGGAAAGGATATTTGCATATTTTCAATCAGACAAAAGCTTGATAACCAGGATCTATAGAGAACTCAAATTAATCCACATGAAAAAAGCCAACAATCCCTTATATCAATGGGCAAGAGACATGAATAGAACTTTCTCTAAAGATGACAGACGAATGGCTAACAAACACATGAAAAAATGTTCATCATCTCTATATATTAGAGAAATGCAAATCAAAACAACCCTGAGATATCATCTAACCCCAGTGAGAATGGCCCACATCACAAAATCTCAAAACTGCAGATGCTGGCGTGGATGTGGAGAGAAGGGAACACTTTTACACTGCTGGTGGGACTGCAAACTAGTACAACCTTTCTGGAAGGAAGTATGGAGAAGCCTCAAAGAACTCAAGTTAGATCTCCCATTTGATCCTGCAATCCCATTACTGGGCATCTACCCAGAAGGAAAAAAATCCTTTTATCATAAGGACACTTGTACTAGACTGTTT
The DNA here is from genome assembly GCF_027406575.1 of Nycticebus coucang. Taxonomy (NCBI): domain Eukaryota; kingdom Metazoa; phylum Chordata; class Mammalia; order Primates; family Lorisidae; genus Nycticebus; species Nycticebus coucang. The sequence continues at coordinate 91,679,198 of NC_069785.1, forward strand.
ATTGCAGCTCAATTTACCATTGCCAAAATGTGGAAACAGCCTAAATGCCCACCAACCCGGGAATGGATTAACAAGCTGTGGTATATGTATACCATGGAATACTATTCAGCTATTAAAAAAAATGGAGACTTTACATCCTTCGTATTGACCTGGATGGAAGTGGAAGACATTATTCTTAGTAAAGCATCACAAAAATGGAGAAGCATGAATCCTATGTACTCAATTTTGATATGAGGACAATTAATGACAATTAAGTTTATGGGGGGGGGAAGCAGAAAGAGGGATGGAGGGAGGAGGGTGGGGCCTTAGTGTGTGTCACACTTTATGGGGGCAAGACATGATTGCAAGAGGGACTTTACCTAACAATTGCAATCTGTGTAACTGGCTTATTGTACCCTCAATGAATCCCCAACAATAAAAAAAAAAAAAAAAAAAAAAAAAAGAAAAATGCAGGCACAATCCAATGGCCTGTGGTGATGGGTGGGACTGCCTGCTGGTCCTGCCCTGCCGTCTCTGCATCACTGGCCCAGCACCTCCCTGTTCCAGGACAGACCTGTCCTTGGTGGTCACTCACAGCCAGCTTCATGCTTCTACATTTTCCAATAAACCTTCACCTGGATGGAGACTTTTGATCATTGCAAGGACAGCTCTTCAGCATCTGGCCCTAACCTTCCTGCTGAGCTGCTCCCTCTGGAATGAAGCCCAGTCCCACTTCCCATGAGTTTCCAGCACATCCCTTGGCTCTGCCAGCTTCTTGGCTTTCCTGCCTTCCATTGACCTCTGAGCTACATTTTATGAAGCTTCCGGAGCTTTGGCAGAGAGATGTGAAAACTGATTGTGTTACCGAAAGTTCCATGCTTGTCTCCTGAAGCCACTTCAGAAAAAGAGGGACAAGGGGTTTGAAGAGAAGGAGAGAGAAGTTTATTGCTTGACCAGCAGAGGAGGAAAGTACTCTCAAAATCCAAATTCCTGCTTATGAGCACAGAGCTTTTAAAGCTTCTGATCCCGGAATCTCATCTTAGGCCAAGACGGCCTCAAGGCCTCTGCCTGGGACCGTCCCATCTTCTGCTCACACAGTCCTATGACCATCACTTGGACTCAGTCCGTCTTTGGCTAAGACAACCTTGTGACTTCTGCCCAGATGGTTCCTTTGAGCTCTCTCCTATGGCACAAAGAACAAGAGACATTCCCTTCCTGACCATTGTCCTGAGGCAGGGATCAGGTTTGAGTTCCCAAATGTGGGGGAGACAAAGTATTTTTGCCATCTTTTTCGGCCGTTCTCTCTGCAGCAATTAGATTTTCGTTTGAACATGAAGGTCTGAAAATATGATAAAGGGTGATGAAGAAGCTAACAGTAACAGAAATGGTTAAATTTAGTGTGTGGGAAGGAAGGTCAAAGTGGGTAATAGATAACTGAGACGAGAGAGATCAATGGAGCAGGTGGAAAAGTGAAATTAAAAGCACCCCCTTTCTTTCCTCTGAATGCCCTGCCATTAAAAAAGAAAAAACAACCAAAGCCAAATGAAACAATGAATGTAAGACGAACAACGTTAAGATTATCATGGTGATGCTAGAAAGACAAAGTCAGGGAAGACAAAGGCTCTTTCCAAACATATCTTAAGAGTTCAGAAAACGGACAGCTGGTGGGTGAAGGGAGAGCGTCTGCTGTCCTGCGTCTGCAAGTGATGACAAGCTGGGCCTGGGACACAGCACTAGGACCTGAAATGAATCACAGAGTTTAAAATACAACTCTTCAGTAGAAAAATTGTGAGGTATGCAGTAAGAATCTTGAGTGTCTTCCCTTTTCCCCCAGACTTTTCTGATCCAGATGGATTATTCTTACTGCAAAATTCAGGCCCCTTCTTGGTCTGCCTCCACCCACCCTTCTTGCTGCCATGATCCCCGGAGGCTCTGGCCAGAAACTTGGGGGCTCGTCCAGAAACCCGGGTGTTGTTTGGGATGCCTCCCTCCCACCCCCCACCCCACACACACCAGCCTTCACCAAGCTGGGTCAGTTCTCCTCCTTCATTTTTCTTGAATCTCCACAACGCCCACCCCATCTAGGCCAAGCCAACAGCATCTCCTGAATGAACTTGTCCAAAGACAAAATGACAACACAATTAAAGATATCGGTTGGCTTGTTGCAAATTGGACAACACTTCATTCCATGAAATAGAGTAAGTGGTGCTCTGACGCAGGCAGGGGAGGGGGCTTCAGAGACGGAAGAAGGGCTGGAGAGAGCAGAACAGCCTGGAGACTGGACAGCTCAGAGTCACTTTCCTTGGGTGGGTGGGGAGGGGCAGGAGACAGAACCATGGAAAGAAAACTGCTTGGCTAACCTCGGTTACTGCCAGTTAAGGACTAGGACAGAGGGAACTTCACTACCATGTCAATTGGATGCTTGGGAAACTGGCTGTTACCTCCTGATTTCTCAGGTCCGGGAAGCCAGTTTGGTGACATGGAACCTCTGTGAGGGTGAGCAGGATCTCAGTCCAAAACCACGGCCTCCAATAATTTTTATTTCATAGACCATCATAAATATCTGCTGATTTCTTTTCCTTACCCTCTCAGCATCACCCCTCCCCTCCCCCAATACTTCCTTCTAGGTAGGCGATAGGGTCTTAACTCTGCCTTTTGTAGAGAAAGCAGCCACGGCCATCACAGAAGCAAACAGGTGCATTGGCGTTCTGGGAAAACTTGGTTCTCAAAGCAGACGGCACGGGACTCAGTGTCTGGTCCACCTGAGAGCGCTCCTCACTGCAGCTTGTGGTCCTACATGAGTGCACAGGGATCTGGCCAGGCCCCCCTCCCTTAACATTATATAATTGCTTCTCTGTTGAAGGAAAGAAATTGGCCCCGCCTTGCTTCTTTATCTTCCTGATTTGGGCCCCTTAGTTCTTGTTCCTTTTGCCCCCATCCTCTGGGCCTGCCTTCATTTCTATCTTTGAAGGTCCTCCCTGACCCACCCATGGCCTTTGCATGAGCTATTTCCCTGCTGCTCCCTGGAAAGCTTTACTTCCTAACTCCCACTCAACCTTCTGTCCTCAACTTAAATGTCAGTTTCTCAGGAAGACCCTCTTGTCTTTCCAGAAAAAACCTGTTCATTTTTTTCTGTGAGACCCATACGTTTTTCATAATTTCTATCTCAATTTTAATGAAATGAAATATTTGTGTGATTGGTCTCACATTCAGCTCCCTGCTGGCTCATCACCCCTCAGGGTCAGGGAATATGTCTGAGTTTTAGACTGAATTCTTTTTTTTTTTTTTTGCAGTTTTTGGCTAGGGCTGGGTTTGAACCCACCACCTCTGGCATATGGGGCCAAGGTCCTATTCCTTTGAGCCACAGGCACCGCCCTAGACTGAATTCTTAATGTCTGGTCCAGAACTTCACATGGTGTGCACTTAGAAATGTTTGCTAAATAAATACATTTAAATCTATAATTTCTGTGTATGATGTGCAAGTTGGTATTAGAGAAATGGTTACAGGGAGGCGAGCCAAGGTGAAACAGAGATGTGGCAGTGTCCAAGTGGTTCCCAGAGAAGATGCACAGATTTTGCTAGAAAAACTTCTGGGTTGAAACCACATGAAACTGTGTATGTTTGACTACTCTTGACCTACAAACAAACCCCCATGGCTTCGTGGCTCCCATCTAAGGCCGTCCTGTGCTCTCTCTTCTCTGAGTGCCGTTTACCACCTGCAGGACTCAGCGGGATGGAGGGCAGGGGTCACTGTGTCCACCTGGCTTTGTTGCACCGAACACTGAATTTAATTAGCTCTTGATTGATACGAGGTTCTAAAAGTAAGAAAGAGGGTCCTGCCATTAGTGAAGGTGCATGTAGGTAGAGGGGCTGCTGCAGCCCTGGTGGCTGAGAGCATCATGGTAACAAAACACGTTAGTCTTTGGTTTGTCTCCTGCAAATCGCATGTTGAATGTGACCCCCAGTGTCAGAGTGGGGCCTGGTGGGAGGTGTCTGGGTGGAGGGGCAGATCCCTGACGGATGGCCTGGTGCTGTCTTTGCAGTGATGAGTGATTTCTCTATTGGTTTCCATGGGAGCTGGTTGTTAAAACACACTTGGCCCTTCTTTCTCTCCTCTGCCCATAATGTGGTCTCTGCCTATGCCTGAGCCTTCACCTCATGCCTAAATGCAGGCTCCTGAAGCCCTCCCTGGACGCAGGTGCTGGGGCCAGGCTTCCCTTGCCAACTGCAGAACCATGAACCTAACAAACCTCTCTTTCTTCTCTCTCTCTTTCTCTTCCAGGTTAACGTAAGGTACAAACAACTAGGTTACAATGTTTGTGTTCGTTAGGTAGAATCCTTCTTGTAGTACCCGAGAGGTGTGCCATACCATACACCCTTACATTCCGCCCACTGAGTGGGAACACCCCGTCCCCCTCACTTCTCCCCTCTTATCTCCTCCCCCTAACTTGAATTGAATTGAGTTTTTCTGTTATGCGGGGGTGTATTGGGTGAAACACATTCTTCTTAGTAAAGTATCACAAGAATGGAAAAACAAGTATCAATAGTACTAATGTACTATTGATACAACTAATTACTATCAACAACTAATGTACTCAATAGTCATGTAAAGCCAGTAGATGGTCTAATAAACCTCTATACATCATTCAGGCTTAGGTATTCCTTTATAGCAACACAAGAAGAGTGAGATAACATCTTTGGTGATAATTGGCTAAAGCGATAGGAAAAAGGTAGAAAAATCATAGTCCCAAATAATTTATACTGCCTCGATGAAATGAAAAGGGACCCTGATTTTGCACACATTGGCTTTCAGGCTACAGGAGAAATCAGACCTTGGAAAAGAATTCAAAGAAGCAAAATTAGAAAGGACGAAAGCTTGAGTTTGTTTTCTGTAAGAGCAGATGTGGAATTAATTTGTTAATGGAATGCATTATGAGTTATTTTCTCATAAGGAAATCATTCTAAGTACGATTTAAAATATTAATCCCTGAAAGTTTTGGAAAATAAAATGGAAATTTTTCCTTGTAATAACTTAGTGTAAGTCTTAGCCAGATATGAGGACTGTGACCTCTTATGAGCCTTTTTAGTTCTGTGAGTCCATAAAGGCGTAGAAGGAACAGCAAAAAATAATGTAACAACATCACACATAAATGTGGGCATATTTTGTAATATCATTATGTGATATTATGTGAACATATTTTGCGTACCATATATGATATAATGCGAACATATTTTGCATACCATATATGATATTATGTGAACATATTTTGTATACCATATATGATATAATGTCATATTTTGCATACCATATATGATATTATGTGAACATATTTTGTATGCCATATATGATATTATGTGGACATATTTTGTATGCCATATATGATATTATGTGGATATATTTTGCATGCCATATGTGATATAATGTGGACATATTTTGTATACCATATATCACATTATGTGTCTTGACATTTGTTCACTTTATTATATTTCTTACACATTTTAATATCAATCTGTGCTGTCGCACTGCTAACACTTTATCTTTTATTCTTTGCTTCCTGTTGGGAAGCACTTCCTGTGAGGCTTACACCCTTCTGCTCTATTAGAGGCTGTCATCTTTGTCACTGTGAAGATCACCAGTGACCGTAGAGCTAAATGCCCCAAGTTAGAGTTCACCCCTTAGGTCATTCCTTCACAAAAACTTTTTAACTTGGTTTCTTGGTTTCCCTCCTACCTGGCTAATTCTCTGCTTTCTTTGATAGTTTCTTAATTTCCCAAACTCAGATTATTTACAGACCTTAGGACACTGAATCCAAGTCCTCACAAAACAGGGCGTTCTCTTTCTCTCCTTCCTTCTCTTCTTCCCCACCACTTTCCTTTCTCTTTTCTATTGCATTACAATTTTTTTTCACACCCACTAAATTGATTTCATTGCCCACTTGGTGGGTCACAACTTGCAGTTTGAGAAATCATTTTTTCTCAGTGGTCTCATATAACCTCACGTGTTAATGGGAAAAAAACCCTGAACTTTGTAATTTAAAAAGTTTATTCTGAGCTGAATGTCTATGACTGGCCTGGTGCACTTGACCTCAGAGGTCCTGGGAAAATGTGTGGTCCCTGGGAAAATGTGTGGAGGTAGCTGGGTTGAGGGTGGGTTTTATACATTTATGGAGGCAGGAATTTCACATAAAATCATTTATCAGTAAATGGAAGGTGTACATTGCTTTGACCCCCAAAAGTGGGATATCTTGGGGGGGGGTGGCTATTAGCTTATAGGTGGGTTCAAAAATGCCTTGATTTGTAATTGGTTAAAGAGATGAAGCTTTGTTGAAAGGCTGAGAATGTTTTAAGTTAAGGTATGGAAGTCTGTTGAACAGATCGAGACAAGCCTCAGGACACACACCAGACCCCGGTGATCTGTTAGTAACCAGCCGTCTGCAGGTCTGGCTCAGCCTTTGCCTTGCAGGCTTAGGTAGTGTTAATGTGTCTAACTTCCCTTCTCCTCGTGGCCAGCAACTCAGTTTTACACTTTTTTCTGGAGTCTCCCTTGGCTGGTATGTGTGCGAGTGTGTGTGTGGGGAGGCTTAGGACTTTATTTTAGTGCACAAAATGACTGTATATGTGCATCACCTCAAAATCATGCAGCTCAATCTTCATGGTCACTGGGGAGAGTTATGATTGTGTCATGATGTTTAAAACTTAAAAACAGTATCTGGTGTAGCTATGTTCCAGTAAAACTTTATTTGCAAAAACATGGGAGGTCAGCCCATGGACTGTAGTTTGCTGAGCCATAATCTAACTATTCCAAAGACTTTTTTGGCAGAATTATTTTTGGATCATCTTAGACATAGAAAGATCTCTTGTTTTAAAATAAATCTCTGGATTGAGAAAAAAAAATGTAGGGCTGAAGAGGGAAAGCTTCCCTTTTGCCTTCTCAAGGTTCACTAAAAATGAACTGATAAAAGGCAGGTTAGTAAGAGAAAGAGGCATAAAATTTATATGAGGTGCATGGGAGAGGGGGGAATTGCAGGGAGATAATCACCCAACTGCACAACAAGGTCCAGATGCTTGTATACCCTTCTTCAAGGGAGGAAGGGGAGATGGGAGTTGTAGGAGTGATTTTCAGGGGAAAAGAATGAGACTAAAGAGAAGAGGCCTGGGATGAAGTTTGTCTGGGCTTAGAGGTGGCAGAAAGGTGAGGGGTGAACTTCAACCTTTGAACAAAGGTCGTCTTACTAACTATGCAGTTAAAAAGTAATCTCTTGGAGCTGCTCCCAGAAGAGCAGGTGAAAACTGGGCATGATGAGCACTCCCAGTCTCTTCCCTTCTCTGGTTGATCTTTCCTGGTTATTTGATGAGATTCTTAGGAAGCAGCTCTTGAAATGATTGCATTTCTTTTGGAAAGACGCTTTCTTGGACAAGGAAATTCCAGAAGGAATCTCTCTCTGGGTCGGGGTGGGTAGGGAAGTGCGAGAGAGACTTTTCTTCTGAGGCTTCTAAGGCCTTTCAATTTTAATTCAGAGCACTCAGCATGATAAAATGCCATATTTTGGGTTATTTTGTGTACCCGACATGTCTGTACTTCTTTCCAGACAATCTACCCTGATTTTAGTGGACCCAGGGTGGTTACTACATACCTAACGCACACCCTATAAGACCCAGTGTAAGCCCATTTCTTTTACTCTTTTTCAGTGGGTCTGGAAGGGTTCTAGTTCCCAACCTTTGTTTAATGTTCTTCACATCATAATGAGTTTTAGTAAGCCATTCTCCTGGGTTCTTTCCTTAAAGGAAAGATGGTTGTGTCTTTTTATTATAATATTCTTTTTCCAAGGTAAAATCAGGTCTGTGACTTTTTCTGAACCCTCTGTAAGTTCACGCAATGTTCTTTGGTTTCATAACCTTTGATTTGTTTTTTCTCCCTGATTGTGTAGCAACATTAATGGCATAACTTGTATCCATGTATCATAAATAACAGAGCTAGCATCGTGCTTTAAGTTGCCCCCACACTTGGCATTGTTTAGATCAACAGCCTGGTATGGGGGGACACCTACTTTTGGGAGAGGAAGATCAGAATCTGGAGTCTAGTGTTGCGACTGGCTGGGAAAGCGACCTTAAACAAGTTGTGTTTCTTGATTTCCGTTTTCTCCACTAGCAAGTGAGATCAGTAGTACTCGGCCTGTGTGAGTGGAGGCTGTGGGGAGGTGAGGCAGTGTCACTGTTAGGCCTTCTCTGCTCCCAGTGGGTCTGGACAGTCATGAAGCAGAGAACAGAACTCTCCTTGCTTTTCTGGTTCTGTTAAAATGTTCCCTCCAGGTTACAGAATACTTCTAGCAGATAACCCTCAGACCTTCTGCAGGGTCTCCAGCAGGTGACCTTTGGTCTCTGTCATAGCAGACCTGCCCTAACCTGAACTGCCTTATGAGAGACCTTCACCTATCTTGGGCTGTTGCCATTTCCTATTCTCCTGTCTGCCTGGGGATGCTCTTAGTAAATCTCTGCTGTTAACGCCACTCCGCCTGGTTCTCTGCGGCACCTTTCCATCTTTAACAGTCACAGGTGGGGTAGCCCACTGTGGTCTGGCCGTGTGCCCAGGCTGGACCCACTTCTGTACCTGAACTTTCAGATGCTCCAGGGCTCACCGCCGCCGGGGTCCCTCTGCACCTGCCCCTTTGCTGCCAGCTGGGCCCCTTCCTGCCTGCTCTCCAGAGGGGGTCTGCTCTGGGTTGTAGGGTTGTACAAGCCAGGAATGAAAGTCCTGCTTTGCATCCAGCCCAGCTTAGAGGGACCGAGCATGGGGAAATCATGGGCTACTCCTTAGGGAAATAAATCAATTCTGGTCCAGTATTAGCTTTTGTTGCCCGTCTGCAGATGGAGGTCAGAGAGGGAGGACTTCCTAGACCCTGTGACCAAAAATGCTTGTAATTCCAGGCATCATGAAATGCCCACTTTGTGCTGGGGAGCTTTGTTCCAGCTTCCATCTTTAAAGCTCTGCTGTCATGTAGGTTTCTTTCAGGCTGGTGCATGATGCTTCTATTCTGCTGAAAATACCTTTGGACGTTTGGTCTGTTTCCTATCCAAACACATCTGAAGAATAATATTACGTCTTATTGGGCCAAGATTTTCTCACAGCACAGACAATTTCCTATTTAGTCTATTTTAGAGACAGTCTAATGCACAAAGGACTTTAATAATTTATGCCATGGTCCCTTTTTGTACCTCAACTGAAATCGTATTATAGAGAACTTTGACTTGTGGAGAAATTATAGCCTTTGCTAGTTATTATTCTCCAATACTATTTGTATTCAAAATTAGAGTGATTATGGAGCTTGAGATCTCAAGTGATTATTTTACTTGGACACTGTCGAATTTTTTGTAGCAAGCGATAGACATCCCGATTCTAGAGAAAAAGAGAGTGTGATGCTCGCAGAAATGCTGAGTCTGGGGATAGCACCAGCTTCAGGCATGGCTGGCTCCAGGATCTGAGGATGTGCTCAGGATGACTGCTGCTCCCCGTGCTGTCAGCTTTCTCAAACAGGCACTCTTCTGAGAAGGATAAATTCCCATAAAAGTCCTCCATTGAGTTTCATTGTTCTCACCTGGGTCATATGTTTTTACCTGAAACAGCGGCTGAGGTCTGGGAGGTGGAGGTTTTTGGGGGCTGGGGGTCCCAGTTACCCAAACCCCGCTGACCTGGTTTGATCACTCAGCTGAGCTAGAAAGTTCAACCAAGGCACAGTGGTAACTGAAACCAAAAGTGAGTGGAAACTGAAAATAAAAGTAGAGCAGCACAGCCAGTGTGGATGCAAGCAAGAGTGACCTGCACAAGTTGCAGGGTAACAGAAAGGGATTTTATTTAAAAAGAACAAAGAGAATGTTTAGAGCCCTTCCAGAGAGAGTTGGAAGTGGGTCCCTGTCATGGAGGAGAGGTAACAGAGACAGCACAAAGGCCGGCAGAGTGCAAACTCTTCCTCCCTTTGAAACTGGCTATAGTCTTTCCTTGGCCTCTCTGCACGTCCACGCATCATTGCCCTTTTGTGTTGGTCACTGGTTACCCAGGTTAGTTCCCTCCCAGATTCTGGGGGGCCCTCTAGGTTCCTGGTCCAGCAGGCCCGGCTTCCCTCCCACCCCCTGAGGCCCTGGCTTTGTGTCCCTTCTCAGAGATTGCTGGTCTACCCAGCCAGTCAGAGGGCCCGAGTGAGCATGGGGAGATTGTGGGCTGTTCCTCCAGCAAGGGAAATTAACCACTTCTGGTCAAGCTGCAGCTTCAGACGTCCACCGAAGATACCAGTTCAGTCAAGATTTTCAGGCGTCTTTATGCAGAGCCTGGGTGCTGTATAAATCAGCTCTGTTCTCCCAGCATCCTAGACCCTCTATCTGTATCTGAGTTCATCGTTTCTAAGGGAGTATGAGTGTGAGGAGAATTAAACTGATGGATCAGACACATGTTAAAGAGCAATGCAGGCAATCTGTTCATCCTGGAAATGTAAAGATGAAAAAGGAAGGCCTGGTGGTGGTGCGGGAGGCATGCATCTTGTAGAGGACACAAGCAAATTCAAGCCAGACGTAGTGAGATTTACTGTGACATTGTCACACCTCAGGCCTTGCGGGAGGAAAGGTGCCCAGCCAGTCTGGGGGCGGAGGGTGGGCCCAGGGGCAAGTGCCAGCCAGGGTTTCTGGAGGAGCTCCCGGGGAGCTGAACCTTGAAGTGTGAGTAAGAGCTTGTGGGTGAAGAAGGGGGAAGCACAGTTTCTGGGCAGAAGGAACGAAACCAGCCCATGGAGCGTGAGGAGTGTGAGGGCTGTGGATAGGGCTGGGGGAGCCGTGTGAACCAGCCAGGGGGCGGATGACTGACGCCGGCAGAAGCTGTGAAACTTAGTGAATGCAGAATATGATTGTCTTAACACAATAACTAAGAAAATGCCAGGAATGCTATGTTAACCAGTGTGATGAAAATGTGTCGAACTGTTTATAAAACCAATGTATGGTGCCCCATGATCATATTACTATACACAGCTATGATCTCATACTAATAAAAAAATAAATAAAAAACAAAAACAACAAAAATGTAGACTTTGTCCTCCGAGAGGTAAGGAGATCTGTGAGGGAATTTAGTCTGATGTATATCCCAGAAAACTCGCTCTGGTGCTTGCGGATCTGGACGGTGGGTCCTGCAGGTGGGAAGACAGACCCTGGCTGGGGGCTGTAGAGAGATGCTCAGGGTGGTGGACGGGGGAGGGTCAGTTAAAGGAAATGAGAAATACCAGTAGTTTGATAATTAAATCTGCTCGTGGGAGTCGCTTTGCAGAAAGGGCTGTCCCAGACAAAAGCAGCGGGTATCCTTGCAAGTAGAATTAAAGCCTGTGGAGGAGGAGGAGGGAAACCACCACACGTCTTTCCTTCTTTATTTCAGGCGCACTTAGGCTGAATCACGTTTCCCCTCTGTCAATTTATTTTTATCAGCAGGTATTGAGTTCTTCTGTGTGTTTGCTGTGGTGCTAAGACTCCAGGAATGAAGAAGGCAGTCAGAACCCTGCTCCCCGGATTCTGCCGTCTAGTGGGGAAGGCAGAGGGAGAATTTGAATGGGCAATTCAAACCTGGTACAAAGTCACTAAAAAGCATGGTTTTAAACAGATAAAACAGGTCTAATGCAGTGGAAGGTCCATCCTGGCTTCCAGGCCAGCATGGATTAAGGGGCAATCTATTGTGTGGTGACTTTGGATTTCTTGGAATTCATATATGGCAGAGTTTGTAACAGACCTTCTAGAAATGCTTTCTCAGAGGATGAGCATCAGTGGCTAAAAAAAGATCCTTACTCACCGCTAGTGCAAAGACTGGTCACTTTGATGTGGGGCAGCTGGTATAAATGCAGATTTGGTGTAAGGCATCCAAAGGCACTCCTGACTAATACGAGGCTGGACAATTAAGTTTGTGAACTCATCCTAGAAAAAGTGCTACCTATCTCACTGCTGAATATCAGTACAGTTACCTTTAAAATACTCCCCATGGGAAGCTATCCACCGATTCTAGCACCTAGTCCATCCTTTAAAGCAATTTTGGAGCTCTTTTTTTGGAATGGCCTTCAGAATTGTCATCATATTACCTTTGATGTCCTGAATATATCAAAATGACTTTCTTTCAGTATTTCCTTAATCTTTGGGTTAAACAAAAAAGTCATTGGGGGTGGGGGGTAGTGCCTGTGGCTCAAAGGAGTAGGGCGCCAGCCCCATGTAACAGAGGTGGCGGGTTCAAACCCAGCCTCAGCCAAAAACTGCAAAAAAAAAAAAAAGAAATTCACTGGGGGCCAGATCATGAGAGTAGGAAGGGTGTGTTCAATATAGTTATTAGTTTACTGGCTACGAACTCCCTCACAGACAGTGCTGTGCGCTAGTGCAATGTGGTAATGTAAGAGCCACACCTTTCTCATGCCAGGAATTTCAGTTCTTTTCTTTCTTTCTTTCTTTTTTTTGATTCCCAGTTAGAATGGTTTTTATTAAAAAGTCCTGAAACAGCATATCTTGGTATGGATGCAGTTCTAACACTAAAATGTTTAAAAAATTGAAATTTTCAAAAATTCTTTATTTCACGGCCATTGAAACACGTTTCACATTGTTATGGTTTTGTGGTGTGTTAAGAGTCCAAGGATATTTGAGTTCACTCATCACACCCATTCTGTGCACAGATATTGTTGTGCTTTCTCCTTGAATTCATGAATGAGGAGGTCAGTGCCCAAGGCCGTGCCACAGTGTCTAAGATTCCTTCATGAAGGGACAGGATGTTGATTTTCTTGCAGGTGTGGTCTCAGGCTCCGAGGGTAAACAGTTCTTGGGATATGGTTGCCATGGCAATGTTGTTGTTAGGATAATTCTAACAATCACAAACAATACAATTACAAAAATGATAATCGACATCATAATCCTTCTTGCCCTTTGGACCATCCCTGGCTGTCCTTCCAGTGATTTCCAGCGGGCACCGTAAGGGCTCCTGTGCTGCGCTTCCAAAATAGACTCTGTGCTTTAGTTTACTCTGTCGTGGTCTCCACAGACATCTCAGACAGCACCGAGTGGTGGGTCCGTTTTATTGGAAGATGTACAGAAGTTGAGTTCTCCTTCTCATCCTGATGAAAACTTTGTTCAGTAGACTTATCTCAGCTGGAATTTGATTAGCCATTTTCTTGATTTCTTTATTCAGATCTTCAAGGTTTTCTTTTATGTTTCCTTAATGTAAGTAGGGGCTGCCTTTGGTTCCAGGAAGGATAGTTTTCCAGAAGATGACAGTGTTGTATCTCAGCAAGCCTAACCCGTTTTCCTTGTGGGCTGCCATGTCAGCGCAGCCGCCATGGAGACTCCTCTTAGTTATTTTCTTAACTATTTCTCTGTTGATGTTCACATGGCCTGCTGTGCTTCTCTCAGTCACCTGATGATTCTGATGGACAATTTGATGAATTTTTGCAATGTTTTCAGCAGTTTTCTTGTTACTGGTGGCCCTGACCTCTCTTCATCCGTGGTGCTTTCTCTCCCTTCAGAGAGCATTTAATCTGTTTGTACACTGCTGTTTTCATCATGGCATTATCCCTGTAAACTTGGACTACCATGTCCCTAATTTTACCTCTACTCTTGATAAGTTTAACAAGAAATTTATGAATGTTTGTTTGTTGCTCTAATTCAAAGGTCTGACGTTCTCATGACGGCACACAAAAACATGCAACAACAATTTGTTATTGCATGTTGTTGCACACCACTACAGCACAGCTCCAAGACACCGGTATACTAAGGTTAGGAAACCTTCCTGAGTTGTTTGCACGGTGCTGCCAACGTAAGTGCAAGGGGCCAGTTCCCGAACTTAATTGCCAAGCCTTGTATGTACCCTGGTGTCTTGAAGGAGTGTTTTCAAAGGTGTCTGATTTGCAGTCAAGGACAGAAAACCTTCAGAGTATCTGTCTCTTACAATTCTGACTTAGGAAAAAGGGAACAGTGGGGAACACTTTATTTGCTGCCTTCACTAAAGATGCTTTTGGATAAATATCTAGCTCCATTTTCTTTTCATTTATTTATTTATTTATTTATTTTTTATTAAATCATAGCTGTGTACATTAATGCGATCATGGGGCAGCATACACTGGTTTTATAGACCGGTTTGACACATTTTCATCACACTGGTGAACATAGCCTTCCTGGCATTTTCTTAGTTATTGTGTTAAGACATTTACATTCTACATTTACTAAGTTTCACATGTACCCTTGTAAGATGCACCGCAGGTGTAATCCCACCAATCACCCTCCCTGTGCCCCCCTCCCCCTCCCTCCCCTCCCTCTTCCCCCTACCCCTATTCTTAGGTTATAACTGGGTTATAGCTTTCATGTGAAATCCATAAATTAGTTTCATAGTAGGGCTGAGTACATTGGATACTTTTTCTTCCATTCTTGAGATACTTTACTAAGAAGAATATGTTCCAGCTCCATCCATGTAAACATGAAAGAGGTAAAGTCTCCATCTTTCTTTAATCCATTTTCAAAAGCCAACAAACCAAACCAATCTTAACAACGGCAGCAGCAAGAATAACAACAATAAAAACAGTTGTTTGGCAATTGCCTTGGGTGGAGCCAACTTTAAAATTCAGTGAGGCAGCAAATGATCATGTGAAAGAGAAATGGATAAAATAGATGTGGGGAGGGAAAAGCAGAATTGGTGTGGGAGGATAGCAGACCACCTCTTTGTTTGTCATTCTGATTTATGAGTCAACAGAAAATCCATTTCCTAGTTGAACTGCTAGAAATAAATTATTCATGGAAGAGCCATCTGTGCTTTCTATTGCCAATTTATTCACATAAAAAGACAATATGCTGTGGCAGAAGTCTGCTGAAGAGGAGTTTGAAACGTTACTCAAGTCACTTTCAAGATTTACTTCAATTTCAGACTTGGGTTTACATCATTAGAGCATGAGGTGAACCTCATGTTTTTCTTACTGTGTTTCTTACTCATAAAAAGTTCAGAGAGACTTATAATTAAAGAAGGGTTCTGCTACTAATGAGCAAGAATATCCATCTATAGCTGCTGCTAGAAATTCCAATATCGGGAGAGATAGGGGTGGCAATCTGATTAGAAAATGGGGCAGGGCGGCACTTGTGGTTCAAAGAGCAGGGCGCTGGCCCCATGTGCCAGAGGTGGTGGTTCAAACCCGGCCTCGGCCAAAAAAAACTGCAAAAAAAAAAAGAAAAGAAAATGAGGGCAGCTTACATCAAATTGACAAAGTGTTAGCACCCCAAAGAAAAGAGTGTGGAGGTGATGGGGACCCTGTGGCATTGTGAGAAGCCTAACCACTCTCCAGCTCGGCTCTGGAGCCTGAGAAATGAACACAGTGCGAGTCACTTGTTTATAGAGTTTGCTTCTCTGCTTTCTAGAATTTGTTAGATTTTAATACCTCAGCTCAAGGACCGTCACTTGTGTAATGTGACAGTGTGGTCATGCAGCCGTCCCCACCTCCCCCAGGCTCCTCCCACCCCCTTTCTTGCCTTCCGCAGCTTTCCCTGTGGTGGGCACTGTGGATGGGGCCTTCTTGCTTCCTCCTCGGTCTACCCGTCCAGGTCCCAGTGTGCTCTGCCACTGATCCTGTCACCCAGAAAGGTGCCCTGGGCTCTGCCAGTGATGAGTCAGTGTGAGGCAGGAAGAACTGTGGCTTTAAAGTTAATACTCAGCCTTGTAGAAAATAACTTTGATTCTGTGCTTATCTGGAAGTACCGTGGCGTCACAGCTCACAGCAACCTCAAACTCTGGGCTTAAGCGATTCTCTTGCCTCAGCCTCCCAAGTAGCTGGGACTACAGGCGCCTGCCACAACGCCCGGCTATTTTTTGTTGTTTGTTGTTGTTGTTG
The DNA here is from genome assembly GCF_027406575.1 of Nycticebus coucang. NCBI lineage: Eukaryota > Metazoa > Chordata > Mammalia > Primates > Lorisidae > Nycticebus > Nycticebus coucang. Next base: position 91,695,043 of record NC_069785.1, read on the forward strand.
TTGTTGTTGTTGTCAGAGCTGTGGGAACACAGTCCCTCATGGCACAGAGTTGCCAACCTCAGAGTGTTATAGCTGTCCCTCTGCAGTAGAAATGAACCAAACACAAGCTCCAGGATCCCATCAACTGCCCCCAGATCCTCCTCCAAACAGTGGTTTCTGGAGCTGTGGTCAGAGTGCAGGCTTTGGAGAAATGCCAGTGATGATTACATGATTCATATGCGGACAATGGAAATAAACAAGAGTGAGCTTCTGTGAGAGTTCATGTCCATTATGTCTTAGCCACTTGGTAGGGTTTCCTCCTGCACCCTCACTGTTGAATTCCCACAGACCTTAGTAAATTGGGAGAATCCCAAATATTAAGCCACATAATGCCACCTCTGACCCTGTTTCTCCAACTTGGAGATATTTGCCTTGAAGGGTTTTCCTCAGTGACCTGGGAGTACTTGGTAGGCACCGGCTAATTAGCCTTGAACATTCCCTCTGAGACTTGGGAACTGCTGGTTGCCAGGGAGTCTGGTGTGCACCTCCTTTCGTGCCCAGCATCAGCGAATACGGCATAAATCCTAAGAATTCTGCTCTGACAATCTATTCTTAAGAATAAAAGTATATAATGCTGTTACTTTGAGGGAAATGTGGGCGTCACTGGATGGGAAAGCCATCAGTACAAAGGCACAGCCAAAGGGACACAGGTCGGGGAGATGGGGGCTGAGGTATCTCTGGCTGCAAAGCTAGGCCTCATCCAGTGCCCAGCATTGCTGGGATGACCACATGTCTGTGTTGGTCAGGAGGCCCAGCTGGTGACCTTCTGTAGCTCATAATTGAAACTCTTTTGCTTTCGAGTGTCTCAGTTTGGTTCAGCTGGTAATCTGATGAGCAGTGAGAATGGTTCCAATAGCACAAAGATTGCAGAATTGCAGCAGCTTGAAGAGGTGGTTCCTGTGCACCTGGGCGACGTGGCAGGCCAGGTTGGCAGTGCTGGTGACCTTGGCTTTCTATGACAAAGGACTGCCCCGTGACTCAGCTCAGTTTTGCTCCAGAATGGAGCCATCATTTGAATTTCTGCCACAGCCTGCCCTTGGAGCAGACCTCTGTGGTACTTGAGTTCCCAGGGGCTGTCAAGCCAGCTCCCTAGACTCACCAACCTTATTTTCTAAGCAGCATTCTAGAACTAGCACTTATAACCTTCAGGCTGGGCGTGCTCTGTGAGATCCTAGCTCCAGTTACTTTGCATTGTTTATTCCCCCATATTTGGGCTTTCTTGTCCATTTTTCTTTTTAAACCTTTCTTTGGCTCAGAGTTCACTCAGCGTTTTGAGTTTGCCTTTCATCCCAAGCTGGAGGGTATGAGTTATGATTGAGAACATGCGGGCATTTCATCCAAACCACAACGCCCACTGTGGCTACAGTCTCATTGCTGCTGCTGGACTGGATATGCAGAGACTTTCCAAGTGCCTTCCGTGAATGCTTCTGATTGTGGTTTTTTATCTCTTCTGCTGCTAAGGGAAGTGAAGCATGCTTTTGTATTTTGCACAAAAAACCCAGCATTCTTTTCATAAATTCTTACTATTTAAAAATAGCTCTTCAGGTTTGTCAGGACCTTTCAAATTATCCCCACTGAGGAAAGTCTATTTTTTTTTTTTTTTTTGAGACAGAGTCTCACTATATCACCCTCAGTGAGTGCTGTGGTGTCACAGCTCACAGCAACCTCAAACTCTTGGGCTTAAGCGATTCTCTTGCCTCACCCTCCCAAGTAGCTGGGATTACTGGCACCCACCACAACGCCTGGCTATTTTTGTTGTTATTGTTGTAGTTGTCATTGTTGTTAAGCAGGTCCGGGCTGGGTTTGAACCCACCAGCCTTGGTGCATGTGGCCAGTGCTGTAACCACTGTGCTATGGGACACAGAGGCAGGAAAGTCTCTTTCGACAGCAAAACGATACATTTATACACCAAAGTAATCACTTCAGCTTGTGCCAATGTGTCCACAGCACAATTCTGGGTTCCTTCTGATTTTCCTCAGACTTCCTAAGGTGTAAACACACTCAGCATACAGGGAATTCATACAAAAGTGCTAAATGCAGACTCCAGATTGTAACAGAAGCTAAAATTGTACTATTCAACATGGAAGCCTCATATAGTTATTTAAACTCCAGTTCCTCAGTTGCTCTAGCCACAGTTCAGGGGCTTACGTGTGACACTCCAGACAGCGCAGGCAGAGAAAACGCCCTGCCACTCTGCACAGAGTCCCACGGGGCCGCCATGTGTAGACGAGGGACAGAACCTGCAGAAACTCTTTTTTTTTCCTTCTGGTGCAGTCAGTTGAGTCAATTTGCATGTGTTCTTTCTTTTTTTTTTTTTTTTTGTAAAGACAGAATCTCTGTAGAGTGCTGTGGCATCACACAGCTCACAGCAACCTCTAACTCCCAGGCTTAGGCGATTCTCTTGCCTCAGCCTCCTGAGTAGCTGGGACTACAGGAGCCCACCACAATGCCCGGCTATTTTTTTTGTTGTTGTTGCAATTTGGCCAGGGCTGGGTTTGAACACGCCACCCTTGGTATATGGGGCCAGCATCCTACCCACTGGCACCACCCTGCATGTGTTCTTAGTAATGTTTCTGTGCTAGTCATAACTCCAGAGAATCCCCGTTGCCACCCAGAGGAACAGCAGTGACAATGCAAAGGCTGCAGCCACGCTGGAGGGCAGCTCAAGGTTTGAGAGACTTCAGGTCTCATCAAATAGATCTGCCATTCAATCCTATAATTCCTCTACTAGGTATATACCCAGAAGACCAAAAATCACATTATAACAAAGATATTTGTACCAGAATGTTTATTGCAGCCCTATTCATGATTGCTAAGTCATGGAAAAAGCCCAAGTGCCCATCATTCCACGAATGGATTAATAAATTGTGGTATATGTACACCAGGAAATATTATGCAGCCTTAAAGAAAGATGCAGACTTTACCTCTTTCATGTTTATATGGATGGAGCTGGAACATATTCTTCTTAGTAAAGTATCCCAAGAATGGAAGAAAAAGTATCCAATGTACTCAGCCCTACTATGAAACTAATTTATGGCTTTCACATGAAAGCTATAACCCAGTTACAACCTAAGAATAGGGGGAAGGGAGAAAGGGAGGGGAGAGAGGGTGGAGGGGGGCGGAGGGAGGGTGATTGGTGGGATTACACCTGTGGTGCATCTTACAAGGGTATATGTGAAACTTAGTAAATGTGGAATGTAAATGTCTTAGCCCAATAACTAAGAAAATGCCAGGAAGGCTATGTTAACCAGTGTGATGAAAGTGTGTCAAACGGTCTATGAAACCAGTGTATGCTGCCCCATGATCGCATTAATGTACACAGCTATGATTTAATTAAAAAAGAAAATAAATTTAACTGATAAAATTAAAAAAAAAAAACAACAAAGTGGGACCCAAGCCTGCTCTGTTTTCCCTGGTGACCCCTGGGGCTGGCACACAGTACAACACCTGTATAAATTAATAAATGGAAGAGCTCAGCAAAGGCCAATCGAAGAGGCTAACTACAAAACCATGGGCTCCCTGGGAAGCTGGAGGGAGCAGAAGCCAGAACAAAGCCCGAGCAGGTGACGCCTGCCCAGGGGCCCTTCCTCCTCCTCTTCACTTCACCCATCTCTTCTTTTGCATCCCTCAATACCAACATCATAACAGAGAACTAATTTTACCGGGCCTTATTAAATGTCAAACTCTAAGTTCTTTTAATAGATTATCCCATCTTCCCAATAACCCTATTGTGTTACTTTGCTGGGACAGCCATAAGAAAATAAGACAGACTGGCTGGTCTAAACCTCAGACATTTATTTTCTCACAGTGCTGGGGATTAGAAGTCTAAGGTCAGATGCAGGCAGGTATGTTTTCTCCTGAAGCCTCTCTCCTTGGCTTGTGGACAGTGACCTTCTCCCTGTCCTCACACAGCCTTTCTGCATGTGCAGCGCAGCTGTCTGTCTCTGTGTGTCCCCTTTTCTCTTCCTAAAGGACACCACTCCTATTGGGTTAGGGCCACCCTCACGGCCCCATTTTGACATAATCACCTTTCTATTTTTATTTATTTATTTATTATTTATTTAGAGACAGGTCGCTCTTGGTTGCCTGGGCTAGAGTACAGTGGTACAGTCACAGCTGACCACAGCCTTGGACTCCTGGGCTTAAGAGATCCACTTGCATCAGCCTCCTAAGGAGCTGGGACAAGCGTCCACCACCACACCTGGATAATTTTTTTAGTTTTTGAAAACATGGATGTCACTGTGTTGCTCAGCCTCATCTCCCAACTCCCGGCCTCAAATATCCTCCTGCGTTGGCCTCCCTAAGTGCTGAGATTATAGACCACATACTTGGTCACACAGTTACCTTAAAAAAGACCTGATCTCCAGTACAGTCACATCCCAAGGTACCTGGGTTAGGGCTTTGCCATGTTCTGAATGTGTTCTTCTGAAAGTCACTTGTTGAAGACCTACTCGCCAGTGTGATGTTATTAGGAGATGGGCCCTGGGGAGGTCATTTGATCACAAGGGCAGGGTCCTTATGAGTGGCAGTAGCACCATGGAGAGCTGCCTCCCTCTTGCACATGTGAGGTAGAGGCCCCTTCTGTGAGCCAGGCAGGTTTTCCTTACCTGACGCTGGCCCTGCCTGCACCTTGATCTTGGACACGTCAGCCTTCAGGACCATGAGAAATGAATCTCTGTTGTTCGTAAGCTGCCCAGCTCGTGGCGTTTGTTATAGTGACTAGGATGGACTAAGACAGGCTTCACCTTAGGGAGTCTGGGAGCACACAGTCCAGCACGTACCCCTACAGAGTAGGTGTGAGTGTTAATCTCACATTGGAGGCCCAGCGTAACTTCCCAAAGTCTTAACAGCTGGCAAACGAGGTCATATAGATAGCAATCTAACCAGTCTGCTTCAGAGCTTGAATTTTTTAACCATTGGGAGAGGTACTGCATTTTCTTAAGTTGGGAACCCATGTGGGTTTGAAGTGGCTCTTTGGAGCACGGGTGGTGATGACGGGTGGCCAGGTGGGGGCCGCGGGGCACAGCCCTTGCTGCTACCAGCTTCTGCCATTCCTCTTCCACCTGCTCGTGAGCTCCAGAGCCCCGAAGGTGCTTCTGCCCCTGCTGGATCCTCCCACTTCCTTGTGTCTTCCTCAGTTTTATCTGGGGAGGGAAACTTCTGGTGAGGGAAAGGATTTATCTGGGGCCATGCGATGTTCAGCGGCACAAGCCGCGTGGGTCACAGGGTGGCCGCAGCAGCTGACAGACCCAGCTCCTCCTTGTGGAAAGTTGGATAGGTTTCTCTAGTTACTTTGTTTTTTTAATAATGAGGAAAAAAATTACTTTAGCTTCTTTCATATCTACAGGTCTATTTCTTTTCTTCTAAATCTATTAGTCTATCAGCTTATTTTTTCTTTTTTTCCTCTTAGGCGTGGCAGAACTTACTCTATTTTATGGCTTTTTTTGTTTTACTGATGTTATTTGTCCTTTCTAAGGCATTTTAACTTAGCTCTACTTTCACTTTCTTTTGGCTAATTTTGAATTTTCTTTGGATTTGAAAAAAATGACAGAAATAGCAAAAACATTAGCAGCTTTTTAAAATAGTAGAAATAATAAGTTAGATACAGAATGGAAAAGTGTTCCTTTCACAGTTGTAACATAAGACTAGATTTAATTAAAAGGTGCAACTCCTAGGTGAGAGAAGACTTACTCCATTGACAGGACCTGAAAAAATGGAAATTGAGTCCCCAGGAAGACTTCAAATCATGAAAATATGAATTCATCCAAAATCGATATATCCATTTAATGACTTTTGACCAGAATTTAATGTTTTTTGAAATAAAGAATTATTTTTATGTTCAGTTGAAGTATAAACTTAACAGAATTCTAGAGAAAATCCTAAAAATAGGAAAGATACTTATAATAGTAGTCCTACCAGCTATTAAAACATAGTTGTAAGATTCTTTTATCAAAACAACATGACGTAAAGTTCACAAAGATGTAATTGATATAATAAAGTTCATAAAAAGATTGAATATGGAAACTAATTTATGACAAAGGTAGAATTTAAATTCAGATGGGAAATGATGTTGGCATAATTGACTAATAGCTGGAACATGATAAAGTGAAACCTCTACTTTACTAGTTTTACATATATATATTATTTTGCTTAATTTTTCTCGATAAAACTGGAAACATCCACAAGTCATTTAACAAAAGAGTTGGATAGTTTTCACTAACAAAATTATGAATTTCTATGTGAAAAAATGCATAACAGAAAGTAAGAAATTAAAGTTTAGGCTGAGAAAATATTTGTAAGACTGCGTGACAAGCAGAAGTGTAGTATACTTAACATAAAATGAGATTTTAAAGCATTAGGAAGAATAGAGGCCAGGCACGGTAGCTCATGCTTGTAATCCCAGTGCTCTGGGAGGCCAAGGCGGGTGGGTTGCCTGAGCTCAGGAGTTCGAGACCAGCCTGAGCAAGAGTGAGACGCATCTCTACTAAAAGCAGGAAGATTAGCTGAGTGTTGTGGCAGTTGCCTATAGTACCAGCCACTTGGGAGGCTGAGGCAGGAGGATCACTTGAGCCCAAGAGTTTGAGGTTGCTATGAGCTGTGATGCCACAGCACTCTACCCAGGGGGACAGAAGGAGGCCCTGTCTCAAAAGAACAAACAAACAAGTTAATTAATTAATTAAATAAAAAGAAAAAAATTAGAAACAATGTAGTAGGCAAAGCTTAAGATCTGGAAAGTACATTGACTAGAATGCAGATGGCCAAAAAACAGATGGACAAAATGTTGAACTTGTAAAAGAAATACAAATGAGAGTTATTTTCTACTCAACAGTTTGGAAAAAATTGAAGACAGACAACTTTGATTGCCGACGGTAGAGTAAATAAATACTTTCATACATAGCTGATGGATGTGTGAATTGCTGTAATTCTTTTGGAAGAAGTTATTATAATATAAAATGCATATTTCCCTTGAGTAAAGAACCTCACTATTAGAAATCTTAAAACCTACAGAAATCAGAGCACAGTGTGTATTGGTAAGCAGTGATACAATGCTTAGTGAGGGGACGCGTCCTGAGAGGTGAGTCAGACGTGGTTGGTGGTTGGGTGGCGTCACCGAGTGAGCTTACGCCAGCCTGGTACAGACCACCGCAAGCCAGGACCCTCCTCCTCATACCTCCCGTGCTGGGGCTGTATGTGCTGGCCTGTGCTCTGAGTCTAAGCTTGTACAGTCTGTTATTGTGCTGAATACTGTGGGCAACTGTAACATGGTGTGTATCTAAACACCTAAACACTTAAAAGGAACAGTAAAAATATGGTATAAAAATAACTATGACATACTTGTATGGGGCACTGATGGGAGAGGAGCTTTCCAGACTGGAGGTTGCCCTGGCTGAGTGGGGAGCGACTGTGAAGGTGATTTTATAGACACTGTACTTTTATAGATTTTATAGACACTGTACACCTGGGCCACACTAAGTTTATATAAAGATTGTTCTTTCTTTCAAAACTAACAAGCTTACTGTAACTGTTTTACTTTATAAACTTAAAAAAAAAAGTAACATGTTGGCTCTTTTGTTAATAACATTTAGCTTAAAACACAAATATAGTAGCTGTACAAACATATTTTGTTTTTATTCTAAAGCTTTTTCCTATTTAAAATTTTAAAAGTCTTTCTCTGCTTTTTAAACTTTTTTGTTAAAAACCGAGTCACCAACACAAACGTGAGGTGAGGCCTGCGCTGAATAAGGATCATTCAAACATCTGCCAGGCAGCAGATGGACCAAGGGCTGAATCCTGGTTCCACTGAGACGTGAGTCAGAGGTGGTTGGAGAAGGTTTTTGGCTTCATTATAATCTTACGGGGCCACCGTCGCATATGGGGATCATCACTGACTGAAGCATCTTTTTTTTTTGGCCAGGGCTGGGTTTGAACCCACCACCTCCGGCATATGGGACTGGCGCCCTACTCCTTGAGCCACAGGCGCCACCCCTGACTGAAGCATCTTTATGTGGCACATGACTGCATGTTAATTTTGTGAAACAAGTATATGTTCACATGCACCTGTTCATAAGGATGTCTATTGCTTTTCCAGAATGTCCAGAAGTTAAAATCATGGTTCATTTATAAAACGAATCGTTAACTACCATCATAAAGAGTAAGACCTAGATGAGGTAACGTGGAGAGGGGTGGAATTAGACAAGGGAAGGAGATTATTAACATTTCAGAAATAAAACCTCAGATCATTTTGTTACAAGAGGAATGTATTACATTTTTTTAGCTCCTCATCAGTTAACTTGAAGGAATGTATTACTTTTGAAATTAATTATAATAATGGTCAGCCAGGCATGGTGTCTCGTGCCAGTAAATCCTGGCACTGTGTGAGGCCAAAGTGGGAGGATCGTTGAGGCCAGGAATTGGAGACCAGCCTGACCATGAACAAGACTCTGTCTGTACTAAAAATAGGAAAACTAGCCGGGCACTGTGGGGCGTCTGTAGCCCCAGCTACTCGGGAAGCTGAGGTAGGAAGATTGTTGGAGCCTAGGAGTTTAAGGTTGATGTGAGCTGGACTGATGCCACTGCACTCCATCAGGACAATACAGTGAGACCCTAACTCAATAACAACAATGATGTTGATAATAATAATGATGATGATGATGGTTACCATTTATCGTGTCTTTACTATGCACCATGTATGGAGGTAATTGCTTCACACATATCCTTTCTTCTTACCTTTTTCTAAGAGACAGGGCCTTGGTTTGCCACCCACACTGGAGTGCAATGGTGCAACTATGAGACCTCCAGCTCCCAAGTGCCAGTGGTTCTCCCACCTCAGCCTCCTTAAATATCTGGGGATTACTGACGTGAGCTACCATGTTCAGCCATACATACCTCATTTCTAATTTTTACAAGAACCTTCAAGAAAGATCTCTTCAGTTTACCTGTGAGGACTTGAGGCACAGACAAGCATTCAAGTGGAAGAACCAGGATTCAACCCCCTGGTCCATCTGCTGAGAAAATCTTTGCTTTTCCTTCCAGTCCGTGTTGTGGCTGTGTCCTCCCCTGTGGCCCCTGCCTGGGAACAGGAGGGTCCACTTCTCTCCGGGCACAGGAGGTATAAGAAGGGGGGTCCTAACATGCACACTCACTGCTGGCTCAGCTCCTCCCAGGAGCTGATAAAGAATAAACAAGAAGACCTGACTTCTTGTATTATGGGGCGCATCAGCACCAGGGGCCAACCCACTCCTCTGCTCCACCACACACCCAGCAAGAGGCTGCCTTACTGAGTTGTTTTGATCTGTCGTCCACCAACCGATGGACTCCCGCCTATCTGTAAACTAGGATTTGAGAGTCAGAGAAAGCCAGCATGGAGCTTGCCGAGGCCAGAGAAGGGGCTGGTAAAGCTCTGTGGCTGTGGTGCTAACCCTGCAGAGTTGCGTCTCAGCCCTGTCCCCAGTACACCTGCCATGCAGGGGAAGGGGCCACACTCCCAGAGCCTTCGGTCTCCTCATCTGCACAACACTGATGAAAACCGTCCTACCTCTGTGTGTATGTGTGTGTGTCTGTGAATTAACACATAGACACCCTTTGAACCCCAAATACATGCAGGACATTATTATGACAACCAAACCCAGATCCTAAGCCTGATAAGATAGCTGACTTTTCTCAGCAGCACCTGCGTTTCCAGAGTCATGGTGGTGCGTTTCCAGAGTCATGGTGGTGATGCCCACGCTTATACAGGGAGGTTGAAGGAGGAAGAGATGAGGTGGGGCGACTGTGTGTTTGAATGCCAGTGTGCACAGGAGTGGGTTCAAGTGTGACGCCAGAAACTTGGGGGAGCAATTCTGCTTTCTAGAAAACCAATTTAAGAGGTGTTTAATTCTTTTTGTGACTCCTGTTAATTTTCGTGACTGTCCTCATGGCTCCGCTGGGAATGTCCTTTCACATTTTGGGTGTTGGGGACACGGAGGAGACTGGAGAAGTGAGTGTGAGGGGCTGGGCTGCATAGGTTCCTGTTGTTTGTCCGGTTTTGTGTGATTTCACGTGGAATTTTTCTGATAATTTTTGGTTGCTTAATTATCTTCTCAGAAAAGAAATTCTTTTCTATTGCTGGGCTTGGGAGGGCAGTTATTTACTGTTTTCTCAGCTGTCAAGCAGTTACAAAATCTTTTTAAATAGGGACTTTTCATACACAGGATGAGTTTCATCAGCAGACTAAAAACAGACAACTGTTTATTTTGTTCATAAACAAATACTTCAGTAAAAATGTTTTTGACAAGATTATCTTAAACCATATGAATGTAGCATCTTAAATAGCTTTAAAAGATTCATGAACTTTTTATCAAAAACATGATAAGGTTTAGTATAACATTTTAAGCTGAATTTTTGGGATCTCTCTCACCTTTTCTCCTCCACGAGAGGGACCCACTTCTAACTCTCTGGAAGTGCTCTCCTGAAAAAAAAAAAAAAAAGTTAAATGCTTTGGAATTAATAGACAATGTTTACTTGGGGGACTCGTGACATTAAAGGTTATTAGTCAATGTTGATTAACTATATTTATTGATGCCAGGAACATTAATTTTATTTACTACAGACATTTTAACAATTGGTTAACATTTTGACCACGAGCATGGTATGCTCTTTCATTTGTTAGTATCTTCCGCTATTTCTTTTGTTAGGGTTTTGTGGTTTTCTTTATAGAGGTTCTTCACATATTTTGTTAGGTATGTTCCTAGGTATTTCATTTTCTTTGAAGCTACTGGAAGGGAATTATGTCCTTGATTAGCTTCTCATCTTGGCTTTTTTTTTTTTATTGTTGGGGATTCATTGAGGGTACAATAAGCCAGGTTACACTGATTGCAATTGTTAGGTAAAGTCCCTCTTGCAATCATGTCTTGCCCCCATAAAGTGTGACACACACCAAGGCCCCACCCCCCTCCCTCCTTCCCTCTTTCTGCTTCCCCCCCCATAACCTTAATTGTCATTAATTGTCCTCATATCAAAATTGAGTACATAGGATTCATGCTTCTCCATTCTTGTGATGCTTTACTAAGAATAATGTCTTCCACTTCCATCCAGATTAATACGAAGGATGTAAAGTCTCCATTTTTTTTAATGGCTGAATAGTATTCCATGGTATACATATACCACAGCTTGTTAATCCATTTCTGGGTTGGTGGGCATTTAGGCTGTTTCCACATTTTGGCGATTGTAAATTGAGCTGCAATAAACAGTCTAGTACAAGTGTCCTTATGATAAAAGGATTTTTTTCCTTCTGGGTAGATGCCCAGTAATGGGATTGCAGGATCAAATGGGAGGTCTAGGTTGAGTGCTTTGAGGTTTCTCCATACTTCCTTCCAGAAAGGTTGTACTAGTTTGCAGTCCCACCAGCAGTGTAAAAGTGTTCCCTTCTCTCCACATCCACGCCAGCATCTGCAGTTTTGAGATTTTGTGATGTGGGCCATTCTCACTGGGGTTAGATGATATCTCAGGGTTGTTTTGATTTGCATTTCTCTAATATATAGAGATGATGAACATTTTTTCATGTGTTTGTTAGCCATTCGTCTGTCGTCTTTAGAGAAAGTTCTATTCATGTCTCTTCCCATTGATATATGGGATTGTTGGCTTTTTTCATGTGGATTAATTTTAGTTCTCTATAGATCCTAGTTATCAAGCTTTTGTCTGATTGAAAATATGCAAATATCCTTTCCCATTGTGTTGTCTCTTTGCTTTGGTTATTGTCTCCTTAGCTGTACAGAAGCTTTTCAGTTTAATGAAGTCCCATTTGTTTATTTTTGTTGTTGTTGCAATTGCCATGGCAGTCTTCTTCATGAAGTCTTTCCCCAGGCCAATATCTTCCAGTGTTTTTCCTATGCTTTCTGTGAGGATTTTTATTGTTTCATGCCTTAAATTTAAGTCCTTTATCCATCTTGAATCAATTTTTGTGAGTGGGGAAAGGTGTGAGTCCAGTTTCAGTCTTTTACATGTAGACATCCAGTTCTCCCAACACCATTTATTGAATAGGGAGTCTTTCCCCCAAGGTATGTTCTTGTTTGGTTTATCGAAGATTAGGTGGTTGTAAGATGTTAGTTTCATTTCTTGGTTTTCAATTCGATTCCAAGTGTCTATGTCTCTGTTTTTGTGCCAGTACCATGCTGTCTTGAGCACTATGGCTTTGTAGTACAGACTAAAATCTGGTATGCTGATGCCCCAGCTTTATTTTTGTTACTAAGAACTGCCTTAGCTATACGGGGGTTTTTTCCGGTTCCATACAAAACGCAGAATCATTTTTTCCAAATCTTGAAAGTACGATATTGGTATTTTGATAGGAATGGCATTGAATAGGTAGATTGCTTTGGGAAGTATAGACATTTTAACAATGTTGATTCTTCCCATCCATGAGCATGGTATGTTCTTCCATTTGTTAATATCCTCTGCTATTTCCTTTCTGAGGATTTCATAGTTTTCTTTATAGAGGTCCTTCACCTCCTTCGTTAGGTATATTCCTAGGTATTTCATTTTCTTTGAAACTATGGTGAAGGGAGTTGAGTCCTTAATTAGCTTCTCATCTTGACTGTTATTGGTGTATACAAAGGCTACTGACTTGTGGACACTGATTTTATATCCTGAAACATTACTGTATTTTTTGATGACTTCTAGGAGTCTTGTGGTTGAGTCTTTGGGGTTCTCTAAGTATAAGATCATGTCATCAGCAAAGAGGGAGAGTTTGACCTCCTCTGCTCCCATTTGGATTCCCTTTATTTCCTTGTCTTGTCTAATTGTATTGGCTAGAACTTCCAGCACTATGTTGAATAGTAAAGGTGACAGAGGACAACCTTGTCTGGTTCCAGTTCTAAGAGGAAAAGCTTTCAGTTTTACTCCATTCAGTAAAATATTGGCTGTGCGTTTGTCATAGATAGCTTCAATCAGTTTTAGAAATGTGCCAGCTATGCCTATACTCTTCAGTGTTCTAATTAGAAAAGGATGCTGGATTTTATCAAATGCTTTTTCTGCATCTATTGAGAGGATCATGTGATCTTTATTTTTGCCTCTGTTAATATGGTGGATAACGTTTATGGACTTGCGTATGTTAAACCAGCCTTGCATCCCTGGGAGGAAGCCTACTTGATCATGATGAATGACTTTTTTGATGATAAGCTGTAATCTATTGGCTAGGATTTTGTTGAGAATTTTTGCATCTATATTCATGAGTGAGATTGGTCTGAAATTCTTCTTTTTGTTTGGGTCTTTTCCTGGTTTTGGTATCAGGTTGATGTTTGCTTCATAGAATGTGTTGGGGAAGATTCCTTCTTCCTCAATTTTTTGGAATAATTTCTGCAGTACAGGAATAAGCTCTTCCTTGAAGGGTTGATAGAATTCTGGAGTGAAGCCAGAATGCCCCTGGACCAGGGCATTTTTTGGTTTGAAGATTTTTTATTGTTTCTTTGATCTCAGTGCTTGAAATTGGTCTGTTCAGGAGCTCTATTTCTTCCTGGCTGAGTCTAGGGAGAGGGTGTGATTCCAAATATTTATCCATTTCCTTCACATTGTCAAATTTCTGGGCATAGAGTTTCTGGTAGTATTCAGAGATGATCTCTTGTATCTCTGTGGGATCAGTTGTTATTTCCCCTTTATCATTTCTGATTGAGGTTACTAGAGATTTTACTTTTCTATTCCTCGTTAGTCTGGCCAATGGTTTATCTATTTTATTTATTTTTTCAAAAAATCAACTCTTTGTTTCATTCATTTTCTGAATGATTCTTTTGTTTTCAATTTCATTGATCTCTGATTTGATTTTGGATATTTCTTTTCTTCTACTGAGTTTAGGCTTAGATTGTTCTTCTTTTTCCAATTCCATAAGATCTCTTGTGAGATTGTTGATGTGCTCTCTTTCTGTTTTTCAAATGTAGGCATCTAAAGCGATGAATTTTCCTCTCAAAACTGCTTTTGCAGTATCCCGGAGGTTTTGGTAGCTTGTGTCTTCATTGTTGTTATGCTCAAGGAAGTTAATGATTTCCTGTTTTTTTTCTTCCTGCACCCATCTGTTATTCAACAGAAGATTGTTTAATTTCCATGCCTTTGGGTGGGGTCGAGCATTTTTGTTAGAGTTGAGTTCCACCTTTAGTGCCTTATGGTCTGAGAAGATACAAGGTAAAATTTCAATTCTTTTGATTCTGTTGATATTTGTTTTGTGTCCCAGGATATGATCAATTTTGGAGAATGTTCCATGGGGTGATGAGAAGAATGTATATTCTTTATCTTTGGGGTGGAGTGTTCTATATGCGTCTATCAAGCACAGTTGTTCTATGGTGTCATTTAAATCTCTTATATCTTTGTTTAATTTCTGTTTAGAGGATCTGTCCAGCTCTGTAAGAGGAGTGTTAAAGTCCCCTGTTATTATGCTGTTATCAGATATCATATTGCTCAGACTGAGTAAGGTCTGTTTCAAGAATCCGGGAGCATTTAAATTGGGTGCATAAATATTTAGAATTGAAACATCTTCTTGTTGTATTTTTCCCTTGACCAAGATAAAGTGACCATCTTTGTCTTTTTTGACTTTAGTTGCTTTAAATCCACATGTATCTGAAACTAAGATTGCAACTCCTCTTTTCTTCTGAATTCCATTTGCCTGAAAAATTGACTTCCAACCCTTGACTCGGAGCTTTAATTTGTCTTTTGAAGCCAGGTGTGTTTCTTGCAGACAGCAAATGGATGGCTTGTGTTTTTTAATCCAGTCAGCCAATCTATGTCTCTTCAGTGGGAAATTCAAGCCATTAACATTTATTGAGATAATTGATAAGTGTGGTAGTATTCTATTCGTCTTTTTTGTGAGAGTCCATTGCTTAGTTTTATCTTTTGCATCAGTGTGGAGGTTAGGTTCTGTCCTTTTATTTCTGAGTTCTTACTTTGCTGCTGATCCATTGTGGTGGTCAGTGTGCAGAACAGGTTGAAGTATTTCCTGTAGAGCTGGTCTTGTTGTGGCGAATTTCCTCAATGTTTGTATATCCGTAAATGATTTGATTTCTCCTTCAATTTTTAAGCTTAGCTTAGCAGGGTACAGAATTCTGGGCTGGAAATTGTTCTGTTTAAGTAGATTAAAGGTAGATGACCATTGTCTTCTTGCTTGGAAAGTTTCATTAGAGAAGTCTGCGGTCACTCTGATGGATTTGCCCCTGTAGGTCAACTGGTGCTTACTCCTAGCAGCTTGCAGAATCTTTTCTTTTGTCTTGACTTTGGAAGGTTCATCACAATGTGTCTTGGAGAAGCTCGGTTAGAGTTGAGACGACGTGGGGTCCGATAGCCCTCTGAAAGCAGTGTGTCAGAATCTTTGGTGATATTTGGGAAATTTTCTTTTATAATATTCTCTAGTATGGCTTCCATTCCTCTGGGGCATTCTTCTTCCCTTCTGGAATTCCTATAACTCGTATGTTGAAACACTTCATAAAGTCCCATAATTCTGACAGTGAACGTTCTGCTTTCTCTCTCTTCTTTTGTGCCTCTTTTACTATGTGAGTTATCTCAGAAACTTTGTCTTCTACCTCTGAAATTCTTCCTTCTGCATGGTCTAACCTGTTGCTGATACTTTTCATTGCATCTTTAAGTTCCCTAATTGACTGTTTCCGTTCCTTCAGCTCTGCTATATCCTGTTTATATTCTTCATATCGTTCCTCTCTTATTTGATTCTGTTTTTGGATTTCCTTTTGGTTATTTTCCACTTTATTAGCAGTTTCCTTCATTGTTTTTATCATTTCTTCCATTGTTTTCAACATGTGTATTCTAAATTCCCTTTCTGTCATTCCTAACATTTCTTTATAGGTGGAATCCTCTGCAGTAGCTACCTCATGGTCCCTTGGCGGGGTTGTTCTGGACTGGTTCTTCATGTTGCCTGGAGTTTTCTGCTGATTCTTCGTCATGAGTGATTTCTTTTATCTGTTTCCTTGCCCTAATTTTCCTTTCACTTCCTCTTGATTTTTAAGTTCTTATGCCTGTGGAGTAAGGGTTACAGGACCAGAAGGGTGAGAAGGTTGAAGAGCAAAAAAGGGATGAAAGAAAGTTGGACCGAGTGATAAGAAAAAGAAAAGAATAATAGAGAAAGGAGAGGGGATGGGTAAAAGGAATATTGACAAAATGAAGAGAGGCACAGAAAGAGGGAGACAGAACAATATAGGTGTACAGTAGGGTACTTCGACACAACCTTAAAAAACCCCACCTTCTGGGTGTGCCCGGTTGGGTGGTTCCCTTGAGGTCAGCAGCTCTTTGCTAACCTGATCAGACACAGTACCCCACCTCCACCAAGTAGAGAGGAAAGACAAAAATGGTATAAATCAAACCAAAACAAGGAAACAGAAAACTTTACGGGATAAAATTGGCTGGAAAAACCAAATAATAGCGGTAGAAACACTAGCAAAAATGAAGTTCTAGTTATTGAAAAAGGCAGCAATGGGAAATTATAATGAAACTAGAAAAATTGAGAAAGAAAAAGGATCTGTATGGAAAAGGTTGAAATGAAAAAACAAAACAACATCAGCAACATCAAAATAAACAAAAAAATCAACCAAACCCCAAAAAACAACTACAACAAAAAAACAAAAAAAACACAACCAAAAACAAAGCACTATGTATATGTTATTAAATATTGTCTGGGCAACACGTGGTCTTCTGGGGTATGAGATGTTAATCACAGTTCTGATACGGCTGGAGGCTGCTGATTTCTCAAACCCCAGGAGGTAGACACCCTAAATCTCTCTTCAGCCCACTTAAAAGGCACTTTGAACTTGTAAACTTGCTGAGCAGAAGCTTTCCCGGGAAAGTGCTTGTCACTGGAATCACTGCTGAAGTGGCTATCCACTTACCCAGTGTGCCAAAACCTGTCTCACTGCCCCTGAGGGTTCGGGCTGCAAGGCTGCTCAGACCCCACCCGTAGGCTACTTGGTGGCTGGGTTACCAGCTCCCACCCAATTCTAGCTCTGCGACCCTGACGGCGGAGCTTGCTGTGGCAGATCGCTCACAATGGCTCCCTGTGAACCAGAGCCAAACACTATTAGCTCCGTCTGGCTCAGCGGCTCAGACTGGGGCCCTAGACAATGGCCAAAGTTCTCTGCACTCCCACTCAGGCTCTCCCTAAGGCATTTCAACTGAGTGCCAAGTCCAAAGACACCAAAACAGTTCACAGGTAAGGCCTTTCTGGTTTGCAGTCTCGCTGCTACTGAACTTACAGTTGCGGGTGGGTTTAGATGGATTGAACACACGCGACCACTTGCCGTTTTTCCACCGTTTTAGTCCTACTCTTGGGGTCCAGAAGTCTCTCGCTGACTCCCTGTATCCTCTCAAGGGTGATGATAGGCAGATCCCACCAGCCAGAGATGCCTGGAGTCCTATCTCCCCAGACTCACGGTGCCCAGATGCAAGGAAGCTGTTACTCGGCCGCCATCTTGCTCCACCTCCTCATCTTGGCTGTTATTGGCAAGTCTATACAAATGTCTGTACTTCCCAAAGCAATCTACAGATTCAGTGCAATCCCCATTAAAAAATCAATATCATACTTTCAAGATTCGGAAAAAATAATTCTTCGTTTTGTATGGAACTAGAAAAAACCCATACAGCTAAGGTAATTCTTAGTAATAAAAACAAGGCCTGGGCATTAGCCTACCAGACTTTAGGCTGTACTATAAAGCCTTAGTGATCAAAACAGCATGGCCTTGGCACAAAAATAGAGATATAGACATCTAGAATTGAATAGAACACCATGAGATGAAACTAAAACCTTACAGCCACCTGATTTTTGACAAAGCAAACAAAAACATTCACTGGGGAAAGAATCCCTATTCAATAAATGGTGCTGGGAGAATTAGATAACCACGTGTAAAAGACTGAAACTGGATCCGCACCTTTCTCCATTCACTAAAATTTATTCAAGATGGATAAAAGATCTAAATCTAAGGCATGAATCAATAAAAACCTTCAAAGAAAGTGTGGGGAAAACACTTGAAGCTATCAGCCTGGGGAAAGATTTTATGAAGAAGACTTAAATGGCAATTGCAACAACAAAAATAAACAAACGGGACTTGATTAAACTGAAGAGCTTTTGTACAGCTAAGGAGACAACAACCAAAGCAAATAGACGACCATCGGAATGGGAAAAGATATTTGCATATTATGAATTGGACAAAAGCTTGATAACTAGAATCTACAGAGAACTCAAATTAAGCAACAACAACAACAAAAGCCAACAACCCCCTATATCAATGGGCAAGAGACATGAATAGAACCTTCTTTAAAGAAGACAGATGAATGGCTAACAAGCATATGAAAAAAAGCTCATCATCTCTAATTATCAGAGAAATGCAAATCAAAACTACCCTGAGATGTTAGAATGGCCCACATCACAAAATCTCAGAACTGCAGATGCTGGTGTGGATGTGGAGAGAAGGAAACACTTTTACACTGCTGGTGGACTGCAAACTAATACTACCTTTTTGGAAGGAAGTATGGAGAACCCTCAAAGAACTCAAATTAGACCTCCCATTTGATCCTGAAATCCCATTGCTAGGCATCTACCCAGGAGGGAAAAAAATCCTTTTATCATAAGGACATTTGTACTAGACTGTTTATTGCAGCTCAATTTACAGTCTCCAAACTCTGGAAACAACCTAAATGCCCACCAACCCAGGAATGGATTAATAAGCTGTGGTATATGTATACCATGGAATACTATACAGCAACTAAAAAGGATGGTGACTTTACATCTTTTGTATTAATTTGGATGGAGGTGAAATACATTCTTCTTAGTAAAGCATTGCAAGAATCCAATGTACTTAATTCTGATATGAGGACAATTGATGTTAGGACTTGGGAGGGGTGGAGGAATGGGGGAGGGGAGAGAGGGAAGGAGGGAGGGAGGGGCGAGGGTCACTGGGTGTGACACACCTCTTGGGGGCAGGACACTATTAATAGAGGGACTTCACTCAGCAAATGCAAGCAGTATAACCTGGCTCATTGTACCCTCTGTGATTCCCCAACAATAAAAAAAAAATTATTTAGTAAAACATTATAGTATTCTTTTTTTTTTTTTTTTTTTGTAGAGACAGAGTCTCACTTTATGGCCCTCAGTAGAGTGCCGTGGCCTCACACAGCTCACAGCAACCTCCAACTCCTGGGCCCAAGCGATTCTCCTGCCTCAGCCTCCCGAGCAGCTGGGACCACAGGCGCCCGCCACAACACCCAGCTATTTTTTGGTTGCAGTTTGGCCAGGGCCGGGCTTGAACCCGCCACCCTCGGTACATGGGGCCCGCGCCCCACGGACTGAGCCACAGGCGCCGCCCTATAGTATTCTTTTTACTACTGAATGCTTGTGGAATATTAATTTAAATTAACATTAAAGGGACAGGTGAAATACTAATGCAAACTAATAAAAACTGATGTTAGGACCAGCAATCTCTAGTCTTTATTCGGAGCAGTATGTATCCATTTAGTTATCTAATTCACCTTGTAGGAGAGTTTTCCTCTCATTTTACTATATTTCTTTATTCTCTAAAGGTCCTATCTTAGTCCCCAGAGAAATAAATGAAAGAGTGGCCGAAGATGGATGAGATTGAGTGGGAAGTAAAATTAGAATAGTTGTAATCAGTTAAAATCCTGAAAGTATTTTAGCAAGGGAATGGTAACGAAATATGAGAGAACATACCCTATAAGGATCCATGATTGCTCATAATTTATTCACAAGTATATTAAAAATATAAAACCATGCATCATTATTTAATGTATATTTGAAATTTAAATATCAAATTTAAAATGTGGAAGAGCAATACACTTTCCTGTCGTCTGCATGATTCTGGAGCACTGTAGGGTTATTTCAGAAAGTCCCATAATAGTCTACCGCCCTCCTGCATCGAACATCAGATTCAGTATACAGTAGAACCTCTTAAAGTTGACCCCCCACGGGACTGTGACAGACTGGTCAGCGTGAGGGAACGAGGCCTGCTGTACTGATATGTATCATGGGATGTGTCCTGTCTATGAAGTCACAGGAATAGAACACCATGAGATGAAACTAAAACCTTACAGCCACCTGATTTTTGACAAACCAAACAAAAACATTCACTAGGTCACTAGGTCATTCATTAGGTCAGCTTCAGGAGACGGTCACTGCAGGGAGGTGGTCAGCTGTGGAGGTGGTATCACATGCACTAAGGCTTACCGTTTATGTTTATAGTGAGTCTCAGACCTGAGGCTGAGTGGCCACTTGGAAGACTAAGCTATCAGCCTTTGGGCTGGAGGGCACGCAAGTTGGTCAGAGTAGTCAAAAATTACACATTTCTTTTTTTTTTTTAACTATTTGAAAATCTGTTTTTTTAGATTTTCAAATAGTTAAAAGATTAGAAATCTTTTTTTAACTATTTGAAACTAGATTTTTTTAACTATTTGAACTAGATTTTCAAATAGTTAAAAGATTAGAAAATCTTTTTTTTTTAACTATTTGAAAATTTTGACTATTTGAAAATCTCAAAAATTTTGGAGCATCTGAACAGCCTATCTACCCCCAAGTGGGGTCCACAGAGCTGTGGGAAGGTCTCACCAGGGAATGGCTAGGGCAGCAGGCTCTTGGCCCCTCCGCATCTGCAGAGTTGGGAATCTGCATTTCAGCGGGAGCTTCAGGTGATTGCCACGCACTCCCCAGTTTGTGGACCCTGCAACATGGGAGAGTCTGGGCCAGGCTGATAGCGTCTTCTGTTCACCTGGAAGAATTGACTAATTCTCCCAATCTTCTTAGGATCTGTAGCTTTTTGAAAGATCCCGCGGTTTCCTGATATTCCTGCTGGAAATTTCCACATGTCTCCCACAGGGAAGGTTATCCATATCATTGTTAACAGGGCGAGTCAGTATTATTTCCATTTTGCGGCCACCTGGTGGCTGTGGGGCATGGTGCAAAATATCTCCTTCATGTTTTTTTTCCCCACATTTAATCCTCTCAACAACTCAAGAGAAGAGGGTTTCATAAGGCAATTTATAGAAAAGAAAGCTGAAGCTAATGGGAGGGGTTACTTGTTCAGGGCTGGATATGTGATGTTGGAGGTCAGGTTCAGACCAAGACCATCTCTCTCTGTTTCCCACATTGCCCCCTCTGCCCTCTTCCACTTCTCAGAGTTCTGCTTTGCTGCCATGATGCTGTGTTCCACTTGCAGTAAGGAAGGGCACATAATAGTCTCCTGTTTGTCTGGGGTCAGGAAACAAAACTGTATAGGCACAGAAAGATGAATACTAATATCACACGCTCTCCTACACGTCGGAGCTGAAGACATCAATCTCTTGGAGGGGAGGGTGGAATGGTGGTCACCAGGGAAGCAGGGAGGGGAGGGATGGTGGGAAGTAGGTCAGTAGGCACAAAATACAATTAGAAGGAGTAAGTTCTAGCAGGAAGTTACAGTTCAGGATACTTACTGTATATGAAAGAATCTAGAAGACTTGTAATTTTCTCAATATAAAAAAATAAATATGAGAGGTGATAGATACCCCAGTTTCCCACATTTGATCATTACACATTGTATACATGTATCAAAATATACGTAACCCCAAAATATGTACAACTATGATGTATCAGTAAACTAACAGGCCCATATAATAGGCGTATATTGATATTTATGGTGGCTGTGATTTCTGTTTCTTGATCCTGACTTATAAATGTCTAGAATAAGTTTTTTAAATTTGTAAAATTTTTGTATAGTTCTGTGATTTTTTTATTGCAAATGTGGTGGAAAATAATTCATAGCTTCGTTTAAACCACATTTTCAAAAAAAGATCATGACCCACAAATTTAAGAACCATCTCCCCATCAGCCTTCACCTCAGTGATCGCAGCTGCAGGGTCCTGCCTGTCTGCCGGCAGTACCAGACTTTCCCTGGTCTGCCTCCAAGTTGCTCCTTCTCAGACTGGGAGGTGGGGAGGTGCGTCAAGGTCGCTGCTAGACCTCTGTACAACACAGTGGCTTCAGCTCCTTCTCAGGTCCTCCCTGGGAGTAGAGCTCAGAAATCTGTATGTGTAAGAAGCCCACAAATGATTCTGACCTAGAGGGCTGTAGGTCAGCACAAATTTTTTTTTTTTTATACAAATCGTGTGGGTTTTTTTTTGTTTGTTTCTTTTCTTTTCTTTTTTTGCCCTGGCTAGGGCGCAGGGGCATCAGCCTTGCTCACAGCAACCTCAAGCGCCTCAGTGATCTTCCTGCCTCACCCCCTGAGTAGCTGGGACTACAGGCACCGGCCACAACGCCCTGGTATTTTTAGGGATGGGGTCTTGCTCTTGCTCAGGCTGTTCTTGAACTCTTGCGATGAAGCAATCCACCTCCCAGAGTGCTGGGATCACAGGCATGGGCCACTGCACCCGGCCCTCTTTACAAGCTTTGACCAAAAGGATGCTTCGTGAATCCTCTTGTGTGGAATGATCTCCAGCAGAGAGACCACGATTTATGCAGCCCCCCACAGCTGGGCACTGGCTTCCCCAGCGCTCAGGTGTGCAGAAGGACCATGGGCCCTTTATTTCCCATTAAGAGTTTCTACTGCATGGCCCACTGCTCCTGAAACCAGTCTGCTCAGAACTTCGAGGCTTTTTTTTACCATGTTGAAAACATAACATCCGGAAGATGTTTTGACACATTACATTGACTTTTGAGTTACCTTCTTCCTGAGAGAACACAAAATTTTCCCAAAATCTCCTAGGAAGACAGTGTTCAAACGAGTCATTACAAGGTCGATTTTGTTTTAGGTGGTTCGTCTGCTTTTTTGCACGTGGAAGTTTTCCTCCTTCATTTACTGGTGTCTCCTGGACTGTCTGACGTTTTCCACCCACACAGGCTCTGATGACTCTGCTTTTACTCATCCTCCATCTGTTTATCTTTAAAGGACAAGCTGTTCATTCATGGGCATAAAGAGAGGTCATTGATGAATGGACTAGTGTTTTTCCATTGTTTTAAAAACCATACTTTAGTTTTCTAGGATGATCTACAGCTTTCTGTTTGGTCCAGAGGACTATCAAAATTGTCAGCTCACCTTTGTTGAGAGCCACGATTTGTAAAGTTCAATTTTGGAAGCTTGAATACTAATTGTTGTCAAGCAAAAGATACAGGCCCTGCTGCTAAAGAACCATGGGGACAGTTAAGAGCCTGCCCGTCCAGTCCAACCTGCACAGAATAGCTCTTCGAATAGCTCTTCCGTAATTCACAGCAGCCATTCTGTCCTTCTGTAGTTCTACCTGAAAGAAAGTTTGTTCCTCAACTCTGCCAGACACTCCTTTTCTGTACCTTCTGGTTACAGATGCTAGTTTTGTCTTTGGAAGTTTTGCAGAAGAAATCAAATCCTTCCCTACACATTCATCTTCGAAAACTTGAAAAACTTTTAACCTTTGGAAACATGATGCTGACACCTAGTTTCTCTTGGAGGTTATTTTTCAAGATAGATGTACAAATCATAACGAAATGTGTTAATGGGAGAATCAGCATAGAAGGGAATCACAATCACATGTCAAAAGCCGGCCCACCCACACTTTCTTTCTTTTTTGCAGTTTTTGGCTGGGGCTGGGTTTGAACCTGCCACCTCCAGTATATGAGGCTGGCACCCTACTCCTTTGAGCCACAGGCATCGCCCCGGCCCACCCTTCTTTTTCTTGCTTCCAATGCTAGCTTGTTTAACTGCTTTGTGCTCAATCTCTTAGATCAGTGGTTCTCAACCTTCTTAATGCCTCAAGCCTTTAATACAGTTCCTGTGGGTCGCGACAGCGGGTTGAGAACTGCTGTCTTAGATGAATTAATCATCACATTCATCTTATTTTAGTTGATAAGAATATTAGTGAAAAACAGCAGAGTCTTCTAAGAGTAAAATAACAAGAAACTAATACTTACAAAATGTGCCTCAAGGTTCAAAATCCTCATTAGTAAATAAATGCACGAAGCCATTCTGACAAGCATTTGATGTAGTTATTGTGTACTAAATTCCTTTAAAAAAATTCTCAGTGTTTTTTAGTGATTGATATTCACAGAAAGATTTTGAATCACAAAACTACATCAAGGCAATCTCTGTCTTACCGATTTGTGTATTCTAGCTTCTTCGTGGCTCGACGCCTATGGCTCTAGCAGCTAAGGCACCAGCCACATACACCTGAGCTGGTGGGTTTGAATCCAGCCTGGGCCCACCAAACAACAATGAAGGCTGCAACCAAAAAACAGCCGGGTTTTGTGGCGGGCGCCTGTAGTCCCAGCTACTTGGGAGGCAGAGGCAGGAGACTCGCTTGAGCCCAGGAGTTGGAGGTTGCTGTGAGCTGTGATGCCACAACACTCTACCCAGGGTGACAGCTTAAGGCTCTGTCTCAAAATAAATAAATAAATAAATAAATAAAATTATAGCTTCTTTGTGCTCACTTACTGATATTAAGTCAAAAGTTTTTCTGCATCTAAAGGCTTTCATAGGCAGCTTCTCCGTGGATAGTAATAATAAAATGTTTCATATTACTAATGTTAGATAACTAATTTCTGTGAACATTAAATTATGAATGTCTGTGCTATGAATGCACACAGAAATTATGTTGCCTTTTCATTGTGGACACAATCTCATAGGGCAAGACCATGGGGAGAGCAGAGGAAATCTGAATTATCTGATATGATTGCTGATAAATATTTTAGACAATCTATTGCATAGGTTAAAGTAAAATTTCTTCACTAATTTATTATGGTTAGTTTTAGAGCAAAGGATGATATAATTGGGTGAATTAGTAATGACTAAGATCATTTACTCAGTCAAAACATATTCTGTAGTTCTCTTCGCTTTCCTCGGTTGGATGGATAATGGTGCAGTGCTTGGGAAAACAGTTCCATATCAATGCAAGAAAACAAAACACAACAAAACAAACCTCTGAGTTTTTCCAGCTCGAAATGAAACAAAAAAAGCAATAGTTAGAGAATAGTCTGATTTTATTTCTTGTAATGTGTTTGAAAATTCGTCACGTTTCTTAGACCTTAGAGCAGGCGTCCTCAAACTTTTTAAACAAGGGGCCAATTCACTGTCCCTCAGACCGTTGGAGGGCTGGACTATAGTTTAAAAAAAAAAAACAAAAAAACTAGGAACAAATTCCTATGCACACTGCACATATCTTATTTTGAAGTTAAAAAACAAAACGGGAACAAATACAATCACACCGTCTCATGTGGCCCGTGGGCTGCAGTTTGAGGACTCCTGCCTTAGAGACTTTTGGAGAACCCATGGAGAGGACCCCTGCCTTAGAGACTTTTAGAGAACCCATGGAGAAGCTGGAAGCTGTAGATCTCAAATATTTGCTTTTTATATGCAATGTTGTGCTGGAGGAGGCTTGTACTGGCTTGTAAGACCCTGTTTTTAATTTTTAGGAAATTTGTGAGCCAACTGACTTTGCATTGGTAGCTTTAAATTCATCCAGTGTGAGAGTATTCACACTGTTGAAATTGGTAATGCTACAAATCAGAGTTGATTATTAAACATTTACCAGCATACCAGGGCAATGAAGTTTTGTAAAACATTTCTAGCATACTTTTGTGAGGGCATCAAATATTTACTTTTCAAAAAGTGAAGGCCTTTCTGTCAATGTGGGCACATTGATGTCGGTTCATCAACTTGTGAGGCTGGAAATACGTTCAGCTGGGCTCTACTAGAAACATTCTAGATGTCATATGGAAGAGAACTTTAAAATTATGTTAAAGGAAAAAACACAGTATTTTTTTAAATTCTGTAATGCATCTCTGCAGAATAATTCTGTAATGTCTTCCAGACTGTCTGTTAAAAACAGATGAAGCGAGACTCCACCTTTAAGATGTCATGTTGGTTTAGTTGTATTTTAAATTTCACGCGTCTACATCTGTAATTTCTTTTGCAATCATTTTTAAAATTCTTTTTCCTGGGGCGGCACCTATGGCTCAGTCGGTAAGGTGCCGGCCCCATATACTGAGGGTGGCGGGTTCAAACCCGGCCCCGGCAGAACTACAACAAAAAAATAGCCGGGTGTTGTGGCGGGCGCCTGTAGTCCCAGCTACTTGGGAGGCTGAGGCAAGAGAATCGCTTAAGCCCAGGAGTTGGAGGTTGCTGTGAGCTATGCGATGCCATGGCACTCTACCTAGGGCCATAAAGTGAAACTCTGTCTCTACAAAAAAAAAAAAAAATTCTTTTTCCTTATCTTGGTTTCTTGTTTCCCCCTTCTAATGCTGCTCATTTCAGTAACTTGGACTCTTTTGATAGTAATTTTGAACATCAGTGAGCCTATAACTTATTTTTATTCACCTTTTGTCTTCAAAATTCCTCTGTCAGCAGAGTAACGACTACTGTCTCTTTGTTTTAATGCTATCATTGTGTCTTTGCTTAATAATTCCCCAAACCTCAGCCCTTTTCTAAATGCCTCTTTTTCTCTCTTATCTTGTTTATAAAATCTAATATGATAGAATTCTGAACAGGGATCAGCAATCCCTAAGGGTGATCGTGACACTTTTTAAATTCATTTTATGCGCTAGCTATTTAGTAAAAGAGAGATCTCTTTTTATCACGACAGCCAGCCATTTTACTGTTTTCTGGGCCCCTGCATATTGCATTACCTTTAGGAATACGGTCTGCATTTTTGGCTGCTAAAATGTGTTATCACAGGAGCCGACTTAAGGACGGTCTTACTGACAAGTTCCAGGCAATTTGCAGGGTTCAGTTTCCACAAGAATGATTTATGGGCTGCAATTGGTTAGAAGTCAAACAAATGGAAACAATTAGCATTGAAGTCTTAACCCCATGTTTACCTCTGAGGGAGGGAGATCATCCATTAAAAGGCCCATCTGTTCCAGCAATGTTTCCAGCTTGCATTGCAGTTTGTAAATCAAGTCAGTTCATGACTGTACTGCTTGGATAGCCATTCGTCTGTTTCTCAAAATCATTGCTTATGTGTGCAGTCTAACGTGATATCTTTGCGATATGGGGTTTAATTTGTGAATACTGTCATTATTCAGCAATATGTTTAGTTTATTACGTGTACCTGGTATGTGTTTGAAATTGTCACCAGCTGTAAGAATTATGTAATCAATGAGTTAAATATATACATTCCAAGTGAATTAGAGGACTTCTATTTTGGCAAACATCTTATGTCGGTGGAAGAGAAGATTCATCTCAGTGTGAATTTTATCTCTCTTTTCAGGATGAAAGATAGGAGAATTCTGCTACTAAAATCAAGTTCTTTCTCTCTTTTTTTTTTTTTTTTGTAGAGACAGAGTCTCACTTTATGGCCCTTGGTAGAGTGCCGTGGCCTCACACAGCTCACAGCAACCTCCAACTCCTGGGCTTAAGCGATTCTCTTGCCTCAGCCTCCCGAGTAGCTGCAAGTTCTTTCTTAAAATAGCCTTAACCTACTTTCTTCCCCCCCCATAATGATGTTCCACTTCTTATGTAAAATTTTACAACTTACAGACTATTTTCCCATTTGTAATTTTATTTTCCTTTGACTATTTACCCCTTTGCTGTTTTCTTCCCTTAAGAGTCATTGAGTAATTGACTCTGAGATTTGAAAGGCTCTTCAAAGTTATCTGAGCAATTACTGTGCTCAATGGTCAGCTTATTTCCAGGAGGAAAAAATATTAGATAGTTAGATAGACTGACCATGAGGCTACACAACAGAGTAAAAGTAAATTTTCTTTTTCTTGGGGAAGGTGGATAATATTTTTAACTTTTGCCTTTTTATTTGTTCATTTCTTTCAGGCTCACCCTGTTGGGCCTGTGGTCTTCTGATTTGGGGGCTGTCTGACCACTTTAAGGCGTACATTCCTTTTATCATTTGGAAACATTGCTAACTTGCTTTCAAACTTTACCCACAATGGTATGGATTTCCAGGGTGTTAAACATTAACATCTCTGAGGTAATAGAAATGTCTTTAAGTTGCCTTCTATTGAGTTGGTTATTTCAAACCATGTTATTACATATGTGGGGCATATTGACAATTACAAGTTTGGACTTAAAACCATTTGGCTGCTCTGGTTTAGAATTTGTGTGGTTATTTCAGTTTTTCTTTCTTCCTGGAGGCAGGCTCTTGCCAGGATGCCCAGGCTGGTCTTGAACTACTGAGCTCAAGTGAACTTTAGCCTCTTGAGAAACTGGGACTACAGGCTGGTACCACTATGCTCGGCTTTATGTAGTTATTTCTGACTTCATTAAAACTGTGGATATTGATACTGGAATTTTGCTCTTCAGTATGTCCTTGGTCTGGAGGATTCAAAGAATGAACCCACAGACCACAGATCAGTGGTAAGATGGGATTTTTATTAGAAGTTAGAAAGGAATACAAAGAAGTAAAACGTACCAGAGCTTCTGGAAGGGGTAAAGAACTAACTAGGGAGTCCCTACTCCCAGTTGGGGTGGGCTCTTTATCTAAGGGTATTAGGTCTTGAGAATTACACTTATCCAGGACTTGGCAAATAGAAGCATGTTTTCAAACCTTAATGAGTGTTATTACAAAGGAATGAATGCAGTCCCTCTAGCTCAGGGCAAGAGGTCAGGGTGTTCCCTTCATCAACTTGCCCAAGCCTAGGAAAACTGGGGTCCCCTGTCCAGCCCTGAATAGGGGGTTGGGGGGAATCCTGTATCAATATTATTTTTATTATATGTGCTGCCAAAGCAAGCCCTATCAATATTATTTTAAAAACTGAGAAATTATTCTTGTTCTGATGAGAATGTGGATTTGATCAGGTACATTGTTCTGTGATACAGATGAAAAAAGATAGAAGCTTGACATACCCAGGCTCCGTTTGGTTTTTGCCAGGTGGTTGTCTTTTAATAATTGCTTAGCGATTATATGACCCGTGACATAACTCGAGTACCCATAGTTACAGAGACCGTGGGGAAACTAGTACCAGGGCGAAGGACACTTCTGAGCCGATGCATTGCCGCCTGTGCAAATGTGCTCATTCCTCCATCGCAAGCCAGGAATTTGGGATTACTGTGTAAAAAGGGAAATCAATTGAGAGTGAGGAAAACAGGATCCATGAGAAAAACAACCATCCCCACGTGTACTGAGGAGAGCGCGTCCTGCCACCTTCCTCCCCGTTGCTAGGAGATGCGCTGAGGCGCGCTGGTGCCTGCGTCACGGAAGCCGAGGCGCGCTGGTGCCTGCGTCACGGGTGCAGCCTGGCAGTGACGTGCGGGGGTTGCGACCTGCTGACTGAGGAGTTTGTTCGTCTGTGTGAACAATGTCAACAAAAAGGCAGATTTTATCCATTTACCACCTGTCGTAAACTCTTTTGCTGCATCTTTCTAGCCACAGACAAGAACATTTCGTGATGATGGAAATCTGCCACTCCTTAAAAAAAAAAAACAAAAAACTGAACGTAAACAATTTAGTGACTCAGAGACCGTCATTCAAAGTCCAAAGCCTTCAATTCTGCTCCTATTTCTAGATTAAGGATTCTGAAGGCAAACTTTCTTCAGAATCTGTTGTTTAGACTTGACAAAAAAAAAGAAAAAAAAAGCCGTACAGAGCTGCTGGTGCAGATTAATCCCCTTCCTAGGAACCCAGCTTTTCTCAGCACTGCTTTCCCAACTCAGAGACTATTCATTCCTGCCTGGTGCGCTGCAGGGCAGCACTGCTGTGAGTCACGCTGTGTGAGCTTGGGATTTAAAAGCAAGACCATTCATTTCCTCATTTGCTTACTAATTGATAGAATGGACGTTTTTACTGTGCCCCTTCCTGTGTCCCAGACCCTGTGCTGGGCACCAGTGACATCTTGCCGAGCTAACACAGACACCTTCCCGGACTTACGGACAAGACAGCCTGGGCCAGGGGGGTATCAGATAATCACATCCATTTAAAGTACTGTACCAAGACTAATAAAGGAACAGGACCTAGACGAACGGTACTCCGAGGAAGCCTTATTTATTAACGATTAGCAGGCTGTGAGGGCAAAGTGTGTGTGTCTGTGTATGTGTGTGAGGGGCCTGTGGCTGAAGGAAGGGGGCTGAAGGCGGGGAAGGCCTGGTGGCTTTGGAGGCCGGCCAAGCGGCCGGCTGGGCCCCCAGGCTGTTAAAAGTCCTGGTGAGAATGTTGGCCTGTATGGTGGAAGCACAGGGGCAGTTATGGTTGGGTACAGAGGACCTCACGAGTGTTGTGTTTTACAAAGGTAATTCTGGCTTTGGGAGGGAAAAGGGTTGGAGGGAGGCCAGGGAGGCGGGAGGAATCCCCCAGTGCAGAACCTTGGAGCTGGCTAGTTGGAACCCAGCATTCCTTCGTCTCTGCTTTACTCCTGAACGCCGCCCAGGTGCACACCATGTCCTCCTCCGCCACATCCCTGCAGCTCAGGAATGCTCACCTGTGCTTTCCAATCTGCTGTAGAGGTCTGATCTCTGGCTTTGCATATATTCAAATGCGGTATTTAAACAGGTAGCTCTTTTCCATCTCACAAGACACGTCAGTAAGCTTAAAAGAACATAGCTCTTCCATATGCTGCTGACAGCATTAGATAGTGACTTGATTTATTCCTGAGGATGAAGAAACATAAACACACACTGGTCTTTCATTTTGCTAAGTCACATGTGCCTTGCATTTTATTTCTATACGTGGATTTCTTTAACATAACAACCTCTGCTGTCCTATCTTCACTTTGCCCTAAGGTACTGTTATTGTCATTATTATTACTCTCTCTCATATAATAGAGATATTGGAGATTCATCCTTAGAGGAATTTCCTGTACAGTTGAAGAGAAACCATTGTCTGGCTCTGAAAATTGGGAGTTGCAAACATGTATGAGTAAAGAATGGTGTGGTGGGGGCAGAACTGGGGAGGACACACTCCACCCCAGAGCATTCAAATGCAAATGCAAAATAGTTGTGGTAGCCAAACCAAACATCTGGGGGGCAAATTTGGTTATTTCTTTTTAAACAATTAAAAAATTAAACCCAAAGAAGGGGTTTGGGTTGTGGGCCAAACTCTTTCAATTGACTTGAAGCTTCAAAGCTCTGTTAGGGCAAAGTCGCAGGACCAGAAGGTCTCCTGTGATGCAATATTCTCAAGTTATTTTGCACAGCAGGCTTCTGACATTCCTCTGTTCTCGCTCCTCTCCTCCCCTCATGATGGAATGCTGCCGTTTCTCCTGTGCTTCAGTCAAATCAATAAATCCAGTAAAGGAAGGTGTAAAGGACAAGAATTTAGTAGAAAGGAAGAAGGTTCTTACTTTTGAAATCAAAGAAAACATCTCTCTGCACACCTACTAGGCAGGTCCCTAGAGGGTAGTTTTGTTAGTCTCCCTCAAAATAAAAAATGAGGGGGTATAAATAGCCCTGTTCCTGCTCCCACCGGACCTTAGATTAAGATTAGCTATAAGGGCAGCCTGGGAGGCCACCCAAGGACAAGGTTTTCTGGGGACGAGTAGGCACTTAAATGAGACACTGGGGAGTCTCATGCAAAGAATATTTAGATAGCATTTCCAGGAGAAAAAATAATCCCAGCTTCCTTTCTTGTATCACGAATGAGCAGTCCTAGTGATTTTATAAATGGGAGAATCCTTTACACCTCAGAAATTGAGCCCCTGGGATGGATGAAGCAGAAACGTGCAGAACAAGAGGATTAATTAAGATCCTTTCCTGCTATGCTCTGCAATTTTACTGTTTCTCCTGAAATGCAGTGGGGAACAGCACAAATGGGTAACAGCAATTTTTTTTTTTTTTTTTTTTTTTGCAGTTTTTGGCCAGGGCTGGGTTTGAACCCGCCACCTCTGGCATATTGGGGCTGGCGCCCTACCCCTTTGAGCCACAGGTGCCGCCCGTAACAGCAATTTTTATTAGAATTCTGAGCCCTTCAGCAAAACCCATCCTCTCTGGGCTGCATTTGCTCCATAATGATAATAAAAATATCTGCCTTCCTCATTTTAAAGGGCTGTTGTGAAGAGAAAATTAGATTATGTATGGCAAAGCACCTCACAATGACAAGATAATGTGATGTGGTAATAATAATATTTAAGATAATTATAGCAAACACATAATACTTGTTATTTGCCAGGCATTGTTCTAAGCATTTACATGCATTATTTTACTTTGTTCTTATAATGGCCTTCCTTATGAGGCAGAATCTATAGCTATCTATGTTTTGTTGTGAGTCAGAGTCTCCCTGTGTCACCCAGGCTAGAGTACTCTACCATCAGCCTAGCTCACAGCAACTTTGAACTCTTGGGCTCAAGAGATCCTCCTGCCTCAGCCTCCCCAGTAGCTGGGACTACAGGCACCTGCCGCAATCCCCAGCTAATTTTTCTATTTTTAGTACAGACAGGGCTCTTGCTCTTGCTGAGGCTAGTCTCAAACTCTTTTTTTTTTTTTTTTGTAGACACAGAGTCTCACTTTACCGCCTTCAGTAGAGTGCCATGATGTCACAGGACTCACAGCAACCTCTAGCTCTTGAGCTTCCATGATTCTCCTGCCTCAGCCTCCCGAGCAGCTGGGACTACAGGCGCCCGCCACAACGCCCGGCTATTTTTTGGTTGCAGTTCAGCCGGGGCTGGGTTTGAACCCGCCACCCTCGGTATATGGGGCCGGTGCCCTACTCACTGAGCCACAGGCACCATCCATAGTCTCAAACTCTTAAGCTGAAGTGATCCTCCCGCCTCAGCTATCTGTTCGATTTAGATGAGGCAACAGAGGTGTAGATAACTGAAATAAATTGCTTCAGGACAGCCAGGTTCAAATGCTAGGATTTGAACCTATGCATTCTGGCTCCTCTTAATCAGTATAGTTTATGAAAAA
This sequence comes from Nycticebus coucang, assembly GCF_027406575.1. Taxonomy (NCBI): domain Eukaryota; kingdom Metazoa; phylum Chordata; class Mammalia; order Primates; family Lorisidae; genus Nycticebus; species Nycticebus coucang. The sequence continues at coordinate 91,727,835 of NC_069785.1, forward strand.
TACCCAAACCAAAACGGAAACATAGGCTTTCAACTAAACCAGAAGGCCGGCATTTGAATTCTGGCTTCACAGGCTGTGTACCTATGACCCGGCTTCATCTATAGTCTGAACTTCACTTTGCTTATTTGTAAAATGGAGATGAATGATAATACTTACTTGTAGATATCTGGTGAGGATTAAATAAGAAAACATGAAAATCACAGTATTTAATCAATAGGAGGCACGTGGTGTATTATTATTATTTTTATTAATTATTGGGGGGGCAGATGGTGTTACTAGTCTGGTCAGATTGCCGTAGCAAATATCCCACAGACCAGGGCGGCACCTGTGGCTCAACGGAGCAGGGCGCCAGCCCCATATGCCAGAAGTGGCAGGTTGAAACCCAGCCCTGGCCAAAACTGCAAAAAAAAACAAAAACAAAAAACCCCACAGACTGGGTGGGTTGAACAACAGAAATTTATTTTCTCACAGTTCTGCAGACTTGAAGTCCAACATCAAGGTGCCGGTAGGGCTGGTTTCTGATGAGGCCTCTCTTCCAGGCTTGTAGGCGGCAGCCTTTTCCATGTGTCCTCACGCAGCCCTTCCTCCGTGTGGAGCAGAGAGAGATCTCATATGTCTGCTTCTTACAAGGACACTGGACCTACTGGATGGGGCTCCATTATGACGACCTCATTTAAGCTAATTACGTCCTTAATATGGTCGCTGGATGTCAGGCTTTCAAATACGAATTTTGGGTGGACATAATTCAGTCCATAACAGGTGTGTAGCTAGGAAAGCAGAATGGAGTATTTAAATGTCTAAGGTATATTTCTTGGGCATCACTGTCAGCGCGGATACAGCATATTCAGCAATGTCTGGCATTTGCCTTCTCTTTGATGTTACAGAAAACATCTCCATACTCTCTATCTTCAATCTTTTAGGTGAGCCAGAATTTAAATACATCGGAAACATGCACGGAAATGAGGCCGTCGGGCGGGAGCTCCTCATTTTCTTGGCCCAGTACCTGTGCAATGAGTACCAGAAGGGGAACGAGACCATCGTCAAGTTGATCCATAGCACTCGGATCCACATCATGCCCTCCCTGAACCCCGACGGCTTCGAGAAGGCGGCGTCCCAGGTGAGTGGGGCAGCTCAGAGCAGGCTGCTTTTCTCTTTGCTGCGTGTCTGCGCGTGCGTGACTGAGCGTGCGGAGCGCTCTGCGTGCACTTTGCAGGCGGCGCGTTATTGTGTCTGTGCGTGACTGAGCGTGCAGAGCGCTCTGCGCGTGGCTGGCAGGTGGCGCGTTGCTGTGTCTGCGCGTGCGTGACTGAGCGTGCGGAGCGCTCTGCGCGCGGCTTGCAGGTGGCGCGTTGCCGTGCGTGTGACTGCGCGTGCGTGACTGAGCGTGCGGAGCGCTCTGCGCACGGCCTGCAGGTGGCGCATTGCTGTGCCTGCGCGTGCGTGACTGAGCGTGCGGAGCGCTCTGCGCGTGGCTGGCAAGTGGCGCGTTGCTGTGTCTGCGCGTGCGTGACTGAGCGTGCAGAGCGCTCTGCGCACGGCCTGCAGGTGGCGCGTTGCCGTGTGACTGCGCATGCGTGACTGTCTGAGCCTGCGGAGCGCTCTGCGCGCAGCTCGCAGGTGGCGCGTAGCTGGGTGTCTGCGTGCGTGACTCTGCGCGCGGCTGGCAAGTGGCACAGGGAGCAAGGCGCCGCTCAGCGCTTGGAGAAGTCAGAATGCAGGGACATTGGCAGGTTTCTTCTGCAGAGATTGCGAATGAGGAATTTTGTTAATAAGTTAATATTCTAATGCTGCTCTGGTTATGCTGCTAAATAAATTATATTTATTCATCCTCCTTTGTGGCTAGGCAAGTTTTCTTATAAAAATCTGCAAGTAAGAAAAATAGCCAGCGCCCTGAATTGCAGGGTGATGCTGGGGCCGCGTCTGCGTGAACCGGTGTCACAGCGCCCTCTGCTGAAGTCAGGGGAGAGAGGGTTTTGGCCAGACCCGGTCTGTATTTTACTGAGCCTTGGTTTTTGTATATGATGAGGGAGGTTAAACAAATAAACAAAAGGTTAAATAAATAATTAAGAGGGCGCTAGTGAATCTATTACTAGTGAATATATATTGACCTCTTTTGCAATTTTTTTTTTAAAATTAATTAATTAATTTATTTTTGTGTAGAGACAGAGTCTCACTTTATGGCCCTCGGCAGAGTACCGTGGCCTCACAGAGCTCACAGCAACCTCCAACTCCTGGGCTTAAGCGATTCTCTTGCCTCAGCCTACCGAGTAGCTGGGAATACAGGCGCCCGCCACAACGCCCGGCTATTTTTTGGTTGCAGTTTGGCCGGGCCGGGTTTGAACTCGCCACCCTCGGCATATGGGGCCGGCGCCTTACCGACTGAGCCACAGGCGCTGCCCATACACCTTAACTTTTTTAAAAGTTTGTATACAGGTAGAAATTTGTTTACAAGGTACAAATTAATAGTTTTTTAAGAATATATATCATGTATGTTCCCATTTTTATTGGACGGTGGAAAGAACATTGTATTTGGTGTTCCCTACGGTTTCAAATAATTTTCTTATTTTATGGGGACACATAAAGGTAAATATTTAGCATGTTTATATGCAGTTAAAAAGATCTATTGACATTGTAAAAAACCCAGACAGTGACTTTTTGTAAATAAGTATAATATTGATATAATTTCTAAAGTTATAAGAGAAAAATTCTAGTAACACATGATTAAATTACTTAATATTTTAAGGTGATATTCAGAATTGTAAGACAGGTTATTGTCGCTTTTTTTTGTCTTATAGATTTTTATTCCTCATAGTCTAAGGTATCTAAATTTATGCGATTTCAAAACTATGGGAAATATGTGTATATCACATGATATAATTTAATAGTAAAACAAAATTCAAATTATAAAATAAAATTGAATATTTTGGAAAATTTTTAATTTTCCAGGTTTTACCATTAGTGAAATTAAGAGTTTAAGTTGACAGTATGAGTCATTGGTGATAGATGTAGGCTAGTTGTATTTGTAGTCTTAATACTGGGGTTCCAAAATACCCATAAAATATTATTATATTTAGCTCACAAGGATATTTAAGATAGTCATTAGAATTGTAATGCTGTTAAATCTTAATTATAGCTTCCCAAAATGACTGTGGGTTTTTACCCAAAATAAAAAGATAATTCTACAGTATGGAAAAAAAAGAGTTTAAGTTGAATAGAAATTCCTCAAATTATAAAGCCCTAGAACTTTTGTTTTAGAACTCATATTTTTTCATGAAGAGTGTAAGAGAGAGACATGTTATATAAATGTGTATATAAGTAACTCATATTAAATTCATTTTAAGCTTCTAATGTTAGTTATTCCTTTGAATATTTTTAAAAAGTAGGTTGCTGTGACTAACAGAAGCTATGAATATTTTACTTACATCTTAAGTATAGAATGGTGAGGTTTGAAAGGGGTCATCTATTACTAGTGAATATGTATTGACCTTTTTCGCAACATGATAAATATCTCTTAAATATTATTATTACTAACATTTAAAATGCTATTCATGGGACAGACAAGGTGGCTCACACCTATAATCCTAGTCCTCTTTGATGAGGTGGAGGATCTGGCTGAGGTGGGAGGATCTCTTGAGTTCAGGAGTTCCAGACCAGCTTGAGCAAGAGAGAGACCCTGTCTCTCCTAAACATAAAATGATTAGCTGAGTGTCCTGGTGGGCACTTATAGTCCCATCTACTCGGGAGGCTAAGGCAGGAGGATTGCTTGAGCCCAAGAGTTTGAGATTGCTATGAGCTAGGCTGACACCATGGCACCCTTGCCTGGGCAACAGGGTGACACACTTGTCTCGAAGGAATGAATGAATAAAATAAAATGCTATTCATGTATCTATGACAAATACGTTCATGTGTTGCTTAACAACTGGGATAGGTTCTGACAAATGCATTGAACATCACAGGTGCACCTACACACCTGGATGCCATCTGGTGCAGCCTGTGCTCCTGGGCTGCACACCTGCACAGCAGGTTATGGTGCCAAATAATCTAGGCAATTAGGCCGTAGTGTTTGTGCATCTAAACCTAGCAAAGGCACAGTAAAAATACAGGATAAAAGATAAAAAATGATAGACCTGTGACAAGCACTTACCCTGAATGGAGCTTACAGGAAGGGAAGTTGGTGTGGGCGAGTCCGTGAGCAAGTGTGAAGGCCAAGCACGTCACAGTGTGCCACGGCAGGCTTCATTAAAAACGCCGTGCATTTAGGCTGCATTGCATTGGTGATAAAATATTTTTTCCCCAATAATAAAGTAAACAGCATACTGTAACTTTTTTCCTGCATATTAAACTTTTAAGTCTTAAAAAATCTTTTTGACTCTTAGCTAATAGCACTTAGCTTAAAACACACGTGCAGTTGTACAAAAATATTGTCTTTCTTTACCTCCTTATTCTACAAGCTTTTTTCTATTTCCAGAATTATTTATTTACTTATTTTTGCTTTGCAAGCTTTTTTGTTAAAAAGCAGGACACAAACACTCATGTTGTCCTAGGACTACGCAGGTCAGCTGTCAGTAGGCCAACAGGACATTTATAGTTCCTTCACAGCCTTACGTGACCACTGTCACCTGCGTGGGCTCTTGGTGACTAAAATGTTATTAAGACGTGTGTGACTGTGCTTTAAAACCAATACCTGCATGCTCATATCAGCAAAGTAGTGAAGACGCCTTTATGGGAAGATATTATTGGAATAAATAATTAATCTTAGTAAATTATTTTTAAAGCATTAATAGAGAGTGCTATTAACTATTAATGAGGTGGTGACAATAATAATAATAATAATAATAATAATAATAATAAATAGCTGGTAAGTTTTCTCTTTGATTTTGTTTTTTTAGCCTGGTGAGCTCAAGGACTGGTTTGTGGGTCGAAGCAATGCCCAGGGGATAGATCTGAACCGGAACTTTCCAGACCTGGATAGGATCGTTTACGTGAATGAGAAAGAAGGTGGTCCAAATAATCATCTGCTGAAAAATATGAAGAAAATCGTGGATCAGAACACTAAGGTAGAGAATGGTTATAGCTTGTCTGGCTAGGTTTGTCCTGTAGCCTAAGGAAATGTGTTCCAATGTCTGCCTCACAAGGAAGGGCAGAAGATAATGCCAGCACTTGTGTGGGATGGTTAACTGTGCCAGTGGAAGTCAAAGCGAGAAGGCCAGTCCTGGTCTCTAGAACTGACCAAACTCCCTGGCTTTAGCCCAGCCTCCAAGTCCTACTGCTGTGATTGGGCAGTGGCTCCTAAGTTTGTTTTGTGTTCAGCATCTTCCAATCTGTTTAATCTTCTCAGATTCCTCCAGAGTGATCTTCTTCATACACAATTATTGTTCTTTCACATGTAAAATCTTGCCAGCTCTCCACCACCCAGAGGACAAAGTGAGAATTCCACATGGCATAATAACATCATGGTTAACTGTGGAGACCCTGCAGCAGCGATTTTCAGCCTGTGTGCTATGGCACACTGGTGAGCTGTGAGGGAGTCTTAGGGGCGCCTTGAAAAATTTTTACAAATCATTAATTATTTTTGAAAGCAGTTCAAAGCACAGTAAGCATATTCTTCTTCTTAATCTTTTTTTGGATCAACATAATTTAAGTGTGCTGAGGACGTTTAATTATGGGTTCAAGTGTGCCATGAGATAAATAAGGTTGAAAAATACTCCCTTAGAAGCAGGCACCTTGGTGCAAATCCTGCCACCATATGTGCTGTGTGAACTTTAGAAAGTTATCTAATCTCTCCGAGCTTCAGCTTCTTCCTCTGACATAGGGAGGTGGTACCAGCATCCACTTACAGGACACTCCTAGGACTACACGCGTTAATGTACACACAGCACCTGAGGCCAGGCCTAGAACAGTCCCTACCATCTCAGCATGATTTCTTGGTACTCCCTGTTATGTACCTTAGGGCTGGATGGACACCTTTGCATGTCCACACAACTCCAAACCAATATTGTTAATTACTTGGAGGAGAAATTGAGCTTATCGGGGAGGAAGGGGGGTAGCTGCTGTTGGCAGCCCTGAATGCTTCTCTGCTGTTCTAGGCCATTCTCCTCTGGCAGATCACCCACTTCCAGGCATCTCCTAAGTGAGGGCCCGGGAAGTAAGACTTTTCCATTTTATTCTATTTTCAGAGTCTTTCAAGTGCCCTGTGGCCCTGTGAGCTGCTGGTCTGGCTGGTAGGCTCTGCAGCCTGGCTCTGATACCTCTTAGATTCCAGCGGTGCCAGCTCCTTCCTGCTCCTAAACACATGTCATGTCTTCAGATGAGTTGTCCCCACCGTCTAGGGTGCTCTTCTGTTTCTCTGTCGCCTCTTCTGTGAAGTTGTCCTCTGCTCCTCCAGCCAGGTCCTTCCTACTAAGGCCCAGTGTTTCTCAACCTGTGGGACGCGACCCCTTCGGACTGTATTAAAGGGTTGCGGCATTAGGAAGGTTGAGAACCACTGTGCTAAGCCCTCCTTATATGCTGGGTACTGTGTCCACCATTGAATCAAGCTTTACTCATGTGTATATGCTACATTATAATTCTTTGTGTAGCTGTTTTTCCTTTTGGTTCTGGATTTTGATCCCTTGATTGCAAGAATTAGAATTTCTATCTGAGTCTGACACACAGGTGGCTGAGACCCTACTGTGGATAAATGCTTTTCAGCCCAACAAGCAAATCACAATATTTGAAAAATGTAGCCACTTAAACTCAATAGCTGGAGTTCAGCCAGGCATTTGTCCTGTGGTCAGGACTCCAGACAGAGTGTCCAGGGGTCAAGGAATCCCAGACCATTGGTTTAAAGTCCTTAAAGCTCTCTTGTCTTTATTTGGGTACTGTTTTTTAATAAGAACTTTTATTAAAAAAAAAAAAACCCAATGCCACTCTTTTCCCTGGATAAATGTAAATTAAAGTACACGAAAATTAAAGATTGGTCCCTTTTCTGAACGTAAGCAGGATTTGTTTACTTTATACGAAATCATCATGAAGCAGCTCGTGGGTTGCTGTTGGCCATATTTGGTTCATTCTTCTCCTTTTTCCACTTCTGTTAAGTGTGAGACTGTTTAGACCCAGCCTGGCCCGGGACGTGGAGTGGACACTGCATTCGTGTTACTCTGCCCCCACACCCCCCTGCTTCCGCTTCTCAGCCTAATAGCTATATATCTCTCTTATAGAGGTTTAATTTATTTTTTAATTTATAAGGAACAGAAATTTATTTCTCACAGTTCTGGAGGCTGGAAGTCCAGAATCAGGGCACCAGCAGGTTCTGTGCCTGGTGAGCATCTGGTCTCTGCCTCCACAACGTGCCTTTTTGCTGTGTCCCCATAGGGCAGAAGAAGGTGGAAAGACAAAAAGGTGCCTACTAGTTCTCTGCAGACTTTATTTATGTATTTATTTTTATTTTTTATTAAATCATGGCTGTGTACATTAATGCAATCATTGGGTACAATGTGCTGGTTTTAATACCATTTGACACATTTTCATCACACTGGTTAACATAGCCTTCCTGGCATTTTCTTAGTTATTGTGTTGAGACATTTATATTCTTTTTTTTTTAGGTATCTTTGGAAAATTTAATTTGGACCATATTTTCTTCCTTTTGCTGAGAACATTGAATATTCCAGTATACTTTGGGTTCCACGACGTGGGTTTCCCATAGTTACAGACTGTACCCAACTTCCTATAGAAAGATAAAATATTTTCCAACCTTGCTTCTGCCTATTTTTAAAAAAATGTTTTAAAGGTTCCTTACATTAAATGGCAAGTAAAACAAAGTAAGGCTTTATTTTCTCCTTTCCCCCTTTTCATGTGCTGCACGTTGGAGGAGTAAGGAAGGAAGACTAGTGACATCAGTGTTGGTACCCTGGGGATTGCTGCGGGGTCCTCTGAGGGGGATGCCACACTAGGGAACCTGAGAAGGGGGAGCGCAGCCGTGTGGGACTGCCACAGCACAGGTGGGACTAGGGGCTGCCGGTTCTTCTCAGTGCTCACAGGGCTGGTGGCTTTCAAGAATAAGAAAGGAACTAGGAACCAAACCAGGGCCAGAGATCTCCCACCTGGTACAGCAGCACTGCAGGTTCACTTCCGTGGGCCTTAGTGTACATTTACAGACTAAATAAATTTATTGAAACATAACAAGAGAGAAATGCCTTTACTAGTTCTTCTATCAGATTACTAGAATGAAAATAAAAGGATTTATCTGATAAAACCCATTTCCTATGTCAGATGAAAACAACTCCCTTGCAAGATAATCTTAGTAAAGTATATCTGTCACTATTTATATATTTTCCCATGGTGAACAAATTTCTTCAATTGTATCACCTAAACACCTTTGTCATCTTACAAACTTGTAGTTTCATTAGTTTAAAAAAACGAATAAGGCAGCCAAATCTAACTAATTTTGGTTGCAGAGAAACATCTCAGACAATAACTTCCATCTTCTTCAGTGTTATAAGAGTACATGATTGAAAGGTAATCAGTTTCTTCTCTTTAACAGGAAACTAAGCAGCTATTATCGTCAAATGTACCTCTAGTAAGCCCCCTCATAAATACAAAATTAAATTCTTTTGAGGAGCAGGTTTGTGACTTTAGTTATGCAGAACTTATATTTATTTTTTATATTTTATAATAAAAAATGTGTGGTCTTTGCTTCTTCATTTCATATGCTAGTGACTTCTTCAACTCAGCAGGCTCACATGTACACATTGCAGGCTGGGTATTCAGCTTGCTTTAGAAAGGGGAGGCAGCCACCTGGCATGTGCTCTTAGAATCCTTGCAAGAACTCCTGCAGCTGGGTGACAATCTCTGTGTCCACCGTTTCCATGAGGGACTGGAAGCCTTGTTCTCCCAGTAACTCCTGCTGTGCCTTGAGCTTCTCATAGACGAACTGCTGCAGAGACACTGTGTGCACAAGGTCCTTCAGGGCCAGCATCTTTATCTTCTTACCTTGTTCTGTGGGTGGTTCTTCATCTTCTGTTACTTTTGGTTCCTCAAGATGAGACATCAACATACAGTCTTTGTAAGTTCCTGTTTCAGGGTCTTCCGTCATGACATCATGCAGGCCCTCCACTGAGATGTTTATAATCCCACAGAATTTATCTTGAATAACACTATTATCAGATGGCAGAAGAGAAATCAAAGCCAAAGCTGAAAGTTTCCTTCTTTCTGGTTGGGTAATGTTGTCCATTTGATCAACCCACATCTCAATCATATTTCCCAAAAGCTGGTCCATCTCCTGATTAAATTTATGGGCCATCTCATTGAGAAGTGAAGAAAAGAAACTAGCGTTTTGAAGTAGGACTCGACCCATAACTCCAAGGTACGTGGACATCACTACAGAATACCTCTCCCCTTCTATAATACCCCTGAAAACACGGGGGAAAATTGGTTGAAACATTTGCGGACTTAATGCTGGGTTCACTTTGAGGGCATTTTCCACAACCTTGAGCACTTGAACTTGACCTTCTGTAGTAATTTCCTTTAATAGTTCACAAAAGGACTGACATAAACCCATTGCATATGTCTGTAAAAATTCTGTTGATGATAAAAAGATATAACCATTGATAATCTTTTTTTTTTATTTTTTTATTTTTTTTTATTAAATCATAACTGTATACAATGATATGATTATGGGGCATCATACACTCACTTCATAAACCATTTGACACATTTTTATCACAGTGGTTAACATAGCCTTTCCGGCGTTATCTCAGTTACTGTGCCAAAACATTTACATTCTACATTTACCAAGTTTCGCAAATACCCCTGTAATATGCACCACAGGTGTGATCCCACCGATTCCCCTCCCTCTACCCACCCCCCCTTCCCACTTCCCCCTATTGTTAAGTTGTAGCTGGGTTATAGCTTTCATGTGAGAGTCCCAAATTAGTTTCATAGTAGGGCTGTGTACATTGGGTACTTTTTCTTCCATTCTTGGGATACTTTACTAAGAAGAATATGTTCCAGCTCCATCCATGTAAACATGAAAGAGGTAAAGTCTCCATCTTTCTTTAAGGCTGCATAGTATTCCATGGTATACATATACCACAATTTATTAATCCATTCGTGGATCGATGGGCACTTGGGCTTTTTCCATGACTTAGCTATTATGAATTGGGCTGCAATAAACATTCTGATACAAATATCTTTGTTATGTTGTGATTTTTGGTCTTCTGGGTATATACCCAGCAGAGGAATTACAGGATTGAATGCCAGATCTATTTTTAGATCTCTGAGTGTTCTCCATATATCTTTCCAGAAGGAATGTATTAATTTGCATTCCCACCAGCAGTGCAGAAGTGTTCCCTTTTCTCCGCATCCACGCCAGCATCTCTGGTCTTGAGATTTTGTGATATAGGCTAGTCTCACTGGAGTTAGATGATATCTCAAAGTAGTTTTGATTTGCATTTCTCTGATGACTAAAGATGATGAGCATTTTTTCATATGTCTGAAGGCCGTGCGCCTGTCTTCTTCAGAGAAGTTTCTCTTCAAATCCCTTGCCCAGCCTGCGATGGGATCCCTTGTTTTTTTCTTGCTGATGCGTTTGAGTTCTCTGTGGATTCTGGTTATTAAACCTTTGTCAGAGATATACCCTGCAAATATCTTCTCCCATTCTGAGGGCTGTCTGCTTGCTCTGCTTACTGTGTTCTTAGCTGTGCAGAAGCTTTTTAGTTTGATCAAGTCCCAGTAGTGTATTTTTGAAGCTGCTTCAATTGCCCGGGGGGTTCTCCTCATGAAATACTCACCCAGACCAATTTCTTCAAGGGTTTTCCCTGCATTCTCCTCTAGTATTTTTATAGTTTCATGTCTTAAGTTTAAATCTTTAATCCAATGAGAGTCTATCTTAGTTAATGGTGAAAGGTGTGGGTCCAATTTCAGTCTTCTGCAGGTTGCCAGCCAGTTCACCCGGCACCATTTGTTAAATAGGGAATCTTTTCCCCACTGAATGTTTTTAATTGGCTTGTCAAAAATCAAATAGCGGTAAGTAGCTGGATTCATCTCTTGGTTCTCTATTCTGTTCCAGATATCTACTTCTCTGTTTTTGTGCCAATACCATGCTGTTTTGATCACTATCGATTTGTAGTAAAGTCTGAGGTCTGGTAGTGTGATTCCTCCTGTTTTGTTTTTATTTCTGAGTAATGTCTTGGCTATTCGAGGTTTTTTCTGATTCCATATAAAACGAAGTAATGTTTTTTCAAGATCTTTAAAATATGACAGTGGAGCTTTAATAGGGAGTGCGTTGAAATTATATATTGCTTTGGGTAGTATGGACATTTTGATAATGTTGATTCTTCCCAGCCATGAGCATGGTATGTTTTTCCATTTGTTAACATTTTCAGCTATTTCTTTTCTTAGAGTTTCATAGTTCTCTTTATAGAGATCTTTCACGTCTTTTGTTAGGTAAATTCCCAAATATTTCATCTTCTTTGGCACTACTGTGAATGGGATAGAGTCCTTAACTGCTTTTTCAATTTGACTGTTGTTGGTGTATATAAAGGCTACCGATTTATGAATGTTGATTTTGTAACCTGAGACGCTGCTGTATTCCTTGATCACTTCTAGGAGTTTTGTAGTAGAGTCCCTAGTGTTTTCCAGATACACAATCATATCATCTGCAAAGAGCGAGAGTTTGATCTCTTCTGACCCTATATGGATACCCTTGATCGCCTTTTCTTCCCTAATTGCGGTGGCTAAAACTTCCATTACAATGTTGAAAAGCAATGGAGACAATGGGCAGCCTTGTCTGGTTCCTGATCTGAGTGGAAATGATTCCAATTTAACTCCATTCAATATGATATTGGCTGTGGGTTTGCTGTAGATAGCCTCTATCAGTTTAAGAAAAGTCCCTTCTAGACCAATTTTCTTGAGTGTTCTGATGATGAAGGGATGCTGGATATTATCAAAAGCTTTTTCTGCATCAATTGAGAGAATCATATGGTCTTTGTTTTTTAATTTGTTTATGTGCTGAATTACATTTATAGATTTACGTATATTGAACCAGCCTTGAGACCCTGGGATAAAACCAACTTGGTCATGATGTATAATTTGTTTGATGTGTTGCTGGATTCTGTTTGTTAGGATCTTGTTGAATATTTTTGCATCTATATTCATTAGTGATATTGGTCTATAATTTTCTTTTCTTGTTGGGTCTTTTCCTGGTTTGGGGATCAGGGTGATGTTTGCTTCATAGAACGTGTTGGGTAGTCTTCCTTCTTTTTCTACATTTTGGAACAGGTTGAGTAATATAGGTACTAATTCCTCTTTAAAGGTTTGGTAGAATTCTGACGTGAAACCATCTGGTCCCGGGCTTTTCTTTTTAGGGAGGTTTTGTATAGTTGATGCTATTTCTGAACTTGATATGGGTCTGTTCAACATTTCCACTTGATTCTGGTTAAGTCTTGGAAGGTGGCGTGCTTCCAAGTATCGGTCTATTTCCTTCAGATTTTCATATTTCTGAGAATAAAGTTTCTTGTAATATTCATTAATGATTTTTTGGATTTCTGATGAGTCTGTGGTTATTTCGTCTTTGTTGTTTCTGATTGATGATATTAGAGATTTTACTCTTTTTTTCCTGATTAGGTTGGCCAGAGGTTTATCTATTTTATTGACCTTTTCAAAAAACCAGCTTTTTGATTTATTGATCTGTTGTATTATTCTTTTGTTTTCAATTTCATTTAATTCTGCTCTAATTTTGGTTATTTCTTTTCTTCTACTGGGTTTGGGGTTGGAATGTTCTTCCTTTTCCAGTTGCGTGAGATGTCCCATTAAGTTGTTAACTTCCTCTCTTTCCGTTCTCTTGAGGAAGGCTTGCAGTGCTATAAATTTCCCTCTTAGAACTGCCTTTGCAGTGTCCCAGAGGTTCTGATAGTTTGTGTCTTCATTGTCGTTTTGTTCCAAAAAATTGGCGATTTCTTTCTTAATCTCATCTCTGACCCAGCTATCATTCAGCATAAGGTTATTTAACTTCCATGTTTTTGTATGGGTATGCAGATTCCTGTTGTTACTCAATTCAAGTTTTATTCCATGATGGTCCGAGAAGATGCATGGAATAATTTCTGTTCCTTTAAATTTACTGAGGTTAGACTTGTGACCTAAAATGTGATCAATTTTGGAGTAAGTTCCGTGGGCTGATGAGAAGTATGTGTATTCAGTTTTGTTGGGATGAAATGTTCTGTAGATGTGTGCTAAATCTAAATATTGGATGGTTAGGTTTAAATCTAAGATTTCTTTGCTCAGCTTCTTTCTGGAGGATCGATCCAACACTGCCAAGGGAGTGTTGAAATCTCCAACGATTATGGAGCTGGAGGAAATCAAGTTACTCATGTCTGTTAGAGTTTCTCTTATAAATTGAGGTGCATTCTGGTTGGGTGCATAGATATTAATAATTGAGATCTCGTCATATTGAGTATTACCCTTAACAAATATGAAGTGACCATTCTTGTCCTTCCTTACTTTTGATGGTTTAAAGCCTACTGTATCTGCAAATAAGATTGCAACACCTGCTTTTTTCTGATTACCATTTGCCTGAAATATGGATGACCATCCTTTCACCCTGAGTCTGTATTTGTCTTTTAAGTTGAGATGTGACTCTTGTATGCAACAAATATCTGGCTTGAGTTTTTGTATCCAGTCAGCTAACCTATGCCTCTTTAGAGGACAGTTTAAGCCATTCACATTGATGGAGAGTATTGATAAGTGTGGTGGAATTTTGGGTATCGAGTTTTTCAAAGGTCCAGTGGACATTTTTAATCCTTTCGCCAGTGTGGAAGTTGGAGTTTGATCTGAAGTTTCTGAGTGAGTTTACTTTTGTGGTATAGGATTGGGTTGGTCATTGTGGAGGATAGGTCTGAGAACATCCTGAAGAGCTGGTTTACTTATGGCAAATTTTTTCAACATATGAATGTCATTGAAGTATTTAATTTCTCCATCATAGATGAAACTCAGTTTAGCTGGATACAAGATCCTGGGTTGAAAGTTTTTTTGTTTTAGGAGATTAAAAGTTGATGACCAGCCTCTTCTTGCTTGAAAAGTTTCAGCAGAGAGATCTGCAGTTATTCTAATATTCTTACCTTTGTACGTTATAGTTTTCTTTCGCCGGGCTGCTTTGAGAATCTTCTCTTTCATGTTAACTTTAGTGAAGCTAATTATGATATGTCTGGGAGATGGCTTATTGGGGTTGAATCGTGCTGGGGTTCTGAAGCTGTCTGCTATCTGAATTTCAGATTCTCTAGGCATGTCTGGAAAATTTTCTTTCATAATTTCATGTAGAAGGGCTTCTGTGCCCTTGGCAGCCACTTCATCGTTCTCCGAAATTCCTGTAACCCTTATGTTGTTTTTTTTCGAATTATCTGAGAGTTCTCTGAGTGAGTGATCCGTTTTTGCTCTCCATTTCTCTTCCTCTTTGAGAGATTGGGAGCGTTCGAAGACTTTATCTTCAATGTCAGAAATCCTTTCTTCTGCTTGCTCCATTCTGTTACTGAGGGATTCTACTGTATTTTTCATATCTTTGAGGGCTGTAAGTTCTTGCTTCAGTGTGTCTAAGTCTTTGGTGGTTTTGTCTTTAAATTCGTTAAATTCTTGAGACAATTTTTGAATTTCTCCTCGAATTCCTAATTCCATTTTATTAATCTTGTCTGCAAACCAAATTCTGAATTCGACTTCTGACATCTCAGCCAGTTGTTTATGAATGGGATCTTCAATCACATCTGCCGTATCTTTTCTTGGGGGGGTTGATCTACTCTGGTTATTCATGTTACCAGAGTTTTTCCGCTGATTCCGCCCCATGGTTTACTCCCTTTGGTTTTTCCCCTGGGGTTTTATCGAGGGCCCGTACAGTGTTGTGGCCTGAGAAACTGGGGCCCTGTCTGGTGTGGTGGAGCAAAGTGGTTCTGTCTTGTTTTCAGCTGGTTTCTGTTCGATCCTATTGCAACTTCTACTCTGGCTTGAAGTCTCAGCTGTGTGGAAAAATCAGCAATTAAGTCACCCCGCCTGCCCACCTCTGGCCCCAGTTGGAAAAGGAGAATCAAACCTTCCTACAATCGCACACCCAGGGCACCGCCTGAAGAGTCCTCAGTCTATTAGCCCAGTTCAAAAGGTCTGAATCAACTGTCTCAATCGGCACTTGTCTCGGGTGGAAGGGTTCAAGAGGTCTCTGGGAACTGGATCACAGGGGCCTGGTGACTCCTCTGACACAGCTCACCCCAGTGCAGCGTGGAATCAGGAGGAGCCACCCAGCAAACAGAGCAGTCTGGGAAGGTTGACGTCTCCTTCCCCACTTTGCCCCTCCGTCGGACCCAGTCACTGGTATCTCTGCAGATGGCTAACCCAGTTGCCTGCAGTGAACAGACACTCCAGGGGTTTGCACCTGCCTGAATCACAAGGAAGTCTGCCAGGCCCCCGCAGACTGCCGCTATCTAGCAGGAGGAGATGGGGCCTGACATCTTTGAGTGTCTGATGCAGGTGATGGGAAGGAGGTGTTCACTCAGGCTTAGCCCCGTCCCTGATGGATGCTGCTAACAGAACAGAACAGACAGCTTTGTGAGGTTCTGTCTCTGTTCCTGTCGTCGCCTACAGAAGACGGGCTGTTTTGAGTTCAAACGTCTTTGCTGCTGGAGAATTGCGTCTGAACACCTCTCTGGGTCGGCCCCGCCCTGGAAGCTTCCCGGGTTTGTGAGCCGTGTCAGGAAATCCCCCGCTCACCGGTGGCCTCCTCTGGTTGCCCAGGGAGACAGGGGGTGTGGCCTCAGAATATCCAGAAGTGAGCGTTCTGCCGTTAAAGAAAAAACGGCTGTTGATCTACCTCCAGGGAACTGTTGCTCTGGTGTAGGCACTCAGGCGACCCTTTTCTCCTCTGTCCCGCGCCCCAGAGTCAGCACTGAGCGGCCACAGTTTGTGCTGGGTCCACAACCCTTAAGAGATCCCCCAAGAATCAGAACTCTTGGGGGATGGGCCCCCAGACTCCGATTGGGAGTGGGGGGGGGAAGCTAGAGTTTCATTCAGTTTTACGCAATACTACGGTCTGGGGAGGGCTCCTGCACTGCACCGCAGGGAAGTGCCGCCAAGGCTCGATTTCCCCTCAGCAGAGTGCCCTGTCCTCGCTCACGTATCCCCGAGTCAGCGCTGACCTGACGCAGCTCAGGCACTGTGCCCTCCCCTCGAGAAATCACCCAAGGAGCCGAACTCCTGGGGGATAGGCCCTCAGACCCCGAGTGAGAGTAGGGGTTCTCAGCTCTCAGCAGGGAGGCCAGAGACTTATTCAGTCTTGGGCCCCGTATGCCCAGGGAGGGTTGCTGCACTGCACCGCAGGGAAGTGCCGCGAGGCGTGACTCCTCCTCAGCCCGGTGCCCTCTCCTCACTTGAGTGCCTCAGAGTCAATGCTCACCAGTCGCAACTTGGGGACTGTCCACTCCCCTTGAGAAATCACCCAAGGATCCGAAGTCCTGGGGGACAGGCCTCCAGACCTCAGTGGGCGGGAGGGGAGCGCCGGGGATTCAGGGTTGCCGGCTAAGGATTCCCAAAGTTTTATTCAGCCCTATGTCCTGCAGGAGAACGCCACGGCACCCCAGTAGGGGAGGTAGGTCCAGTTTTTAGAAGGTCTCTCCCGTGGAGTGTAGTGGGAGGGCCTTTAATTTCTGCCCGCTTGTTCAATTGTGGGGCTCTTGAGCCAGTCTCATGGGGGAGGGGGACTCCCGTCTGCTTGGTGGTGGATTTTGTACCTTTTGTTTGCATCCTTGTGATCACAACTTGCCTCAGCGGTGTTGATGTGCGTTCTTCAGCCTTCTCTCTTGGTGAGGCTCAAGTCCACCAGGATACTTACTAAATTCTTGTCCCTTAACTCTCCTTCTGGACGGGAGCCTTTGTTGAAAGCTGGCTTCAGTCCGCCATCTTGTCTCCCCCCCCACCATTGATAATCTTAAAGCAGGTTCTGAGGTTTTCTGAACTTAGTTCAAGAAGGGGAGACATATTCTGAAATATACGAAGCAACTCTGGTGTAATACATGGGCTGTTTTCCAATGTTACTAACCATAATTCTAAACCATCTTCCAGAAGATAAACATGTGGAGGCTGGGAAACATCTGTACTCAGTTGAATAATTGGGAGCAGGAAAGGGTACAGGTTCTTGCTGTCTGCTCCTAATCCCTGAACAAGATGAATAAGAGTTGTCAAAATTGCACATCTCAACATATTGTGTTCTTCACTTTGCTTCCAAAGAAGGGGCAAATATTGCACCAAACATCCCATGTATGGTCGTATCTGCATGTTGACTCTTTCAATCACACAAGAAAGGACATGCAAAACATGCTTCTTTGTGTCACATTCTGTAACTTGCTGCAGTAACTGAAAAAGTAGTGTGAACATGGTTTCCAAATACAGCAGAAACTGATCTGTTCTAAATTCAAAATCATCAACAGTTAGCTTCAAAGTTGTAGCGGTTTCAATACAGACCTGTGAACTGTTTTGGTGTTCTTTGGACTTGGCACTCAGTTGGGGAGAGCTTGGGTAGGGGAGAGCTTGGGCAGGAGTGTGGAGAACTTTGGGCATTGTCTGGGGCCCCAGACTGAGCCACTGAGCTGGGTGCAGGAAGCCATTGTGAAAGAATTCGAGACATTTATATTCTACATTTAGTAAGTTTCACATGTACCCTTGTAAGATGCACTGTAGGTGTAATCCCACCAATCACCCTCCTTCCACCCATCCTCTCCCCTCCCCTCCCTCTCCCCTTTCCCCATATTCTTGGGCTATTATTGGGTTATACCTTTCATATGAAAGCCAGTTTCATAGTAGGGCTGAGTACATTGGATACGTTTTCTTCCATTCTTGAGATACTTTGTTAAGAATCCAGACTTTTTAAAAATAAGATTTACATTCCCATCCATGAGGGCTTCATGGGGTTTCAAAATTTTAAGGTTTGTTCCTCTGTTTGGAGCGCCAGGAACCCTGGGTTAGAAATACAGATCCCTCTTCACTTGTAAATTGGTAGAAAAAAATGCAGATTTCCTGGGAGGTTGATTCAGGAGGCCTGGGGTGTGTGCTGAGGAGGCAGTATGGTGGAAGGGGCCTTTCTTCTCCCACAGCGCCCTAAGGGCCCCAAGACACACTGCTCAGGACATTGCCTTCCTCACTCTTCTGAGCCTCTTTGGGTAATAGCCGTCTCGCTCTCCTGAGTTCTTCCTGCTAAGTCATTCGTCGTCTGCTCTTTTTTTTTTTTTTTCATTTTTCGTCATGAATTTTATTATTTATTTATTTATTTATTGTTAAATCATAGCTGCGTACATTAGTGCAATCAAGGGGTACAATGTGCTGGTTTCATATACAATCTGAAATATTCTCATCAAACTGTTCAATGTAGCCTTCATGGCATTTTCTTAGTTATTGTATGTAGGCGTTTGTATTCTGCCTTTAGTAAGTTTCGCCTGTGCCCATTCTAAGATGCACTGTAGGTGTGACCCTATCCATTACCCTCCCTCCACCTTACCCTCCCCCCTCCCTTCCCCTTCCGTGGCCCTTTCCTCATAGTCTTGCGCTATAGTTGGGTTATAGCCTTCAGTTAAAAGCTATAATTTAGCTTCATAGTAGGGCTGAGTACATTGGATACTTTTTCTTCCATTCCTGAGATACTTTGCTAAGAAGAATATGTTCCAGCTCCATCCATGTAAACATGAAAGAGGTAAAGTCTCCATCTTTCTTTAAGGCTGCATAATATTCCATGGTATACATGTACCACAATTTGCTAGTCCATTCGTGGGTCGATGGGCACTTGGGCTTCTTCCATGACTTAGCAATTATGAATTGGGCTGCAATAAACATTCTGGTACAGATGTCTTTGTTATATTGTGACTTTTGGTCTTCTGGGTATAAACCTAGTAAAGGAATTATAGGATCGAATGGCAGGTCTATTTTTAGGTCTCTAAGTGTTCTCCAAACATCCTTCCAGAAGGAACGTGTTAGTGTGCATTCCCTCCAGCAGTGTAGAAGTGTTCCCTTTTCTCCACATCCACGCCAACATCTCTGGTTTGGGGATTTTGTTATGTGGGCTACTCTTACTGGGGTTAGGTGATATCTCAGAGTAGTTTTGATTTGCATTTCTCTGATGATTAAGGATGATGAGCTTTTTTTCATGTGTTTGTAGATCTTGCGTCGGTCTTCTTTAGAGAAGTTTCTCTTCAAGTCCCTTGCCCACCCTGAAATGGGATCATGTGTTCTTTCCTTGCTAATACGTTTGAGTTCATGAAGGGATGCTAGATATTATCAAAAGCTTTTTCTGCATCAATTGAAAGAATCATATGGTCCTTATTTTTTAGTTTATGTGCTGATTTACATTTATAGATTTACGGATATTGGACCAGCCTTGAGACCCTGGGATAAATCCGACTTGGTCATGGTGTATAATTTTTTTGATGTGTTGTTGGATTCTGTTTGTTAGGATCTTACTGAGTATTTTAGCATCAATATTCATTAGTGATAATGGTCTATAATTTTCTTTTTTTGTTGGGTCTTTCCCTGGTTTGGGGATCAAGGTAATGTTTGCTTCATAGAATGTGTTGGGTAATACTCCTTTTTTTTCTATATTTTGGAAGAGGTTTAGTAGTATAGGTAGTAGTTCTTCTTTAAAGATTTGGTAGAATTCTGATGTAAAGCCATCTGGTCCTGGGATTTTATTTTTAGGGAGATTTTGTATAGTTGATGCTATTTCATAACTTGATATAGGCCTATTCAACATTTCCACTTCATTCTGGCTAAGTCTTGGTAGGTGGCATACTTCTAGGTATTGGTCAATTTCTTTCAGATTTTCATATTTCTGAGAGTAGAGTTTCTTGTAGTATTTGTTAAGGATTTTTTGAATTTCTGAGGGGTCTGATGTTATTTCATCATTACCATTTCTGATTGATGAAATTAGAGATTTGACTCTTTTTTTCCTGGTTAGGTTGGCCAAAGGTTTATCTATTTTATTGATCTTTTCAAAAAACCAACTATTGGATTTGTTGATCTGTTGTCTAATTCTTTTGTTTTCAATTTCATTTAATTCTGCTCTGATTTTGGTTATTTCTTTTCTTCTGCTGGTTTTGGGGTTGGAGTGTTCTTCCTTCTCCAGTTGCTTGAGATTTCCCATGAAGTTATTAACTTCCTCTCTTTCCATTTTCTTGAGGAAGGCTTGCAGTGCTATAAATTTCTCTCTTAGGACTGCCTTCACAGTATCTCAGAGGTTCTGGTAATTCATGTCTTGATTGTTGTTTTATTCCAAAAATTTGGTGATTTCCTTCTTAATCTAGTCTATAACCCATCTATCCTTCAGCATAAGGTTGTTTAGCTTCCATGTTTTTGTATGGGTATGCAGGTTCCTGTTGTTACTGAGTTCGACTTTTATTCCATGATTGTCTGAGAAGATGCAAGGAATAATTTCTGTTTTTTTAAATTTGCTGAGGTTAGATTTGTGGCCTAGGATGTGGTCGATTTTGGAGTATGTTCCATGGGATGATGAGAAGAATGTGTATTTAATTTTGCTGGGATGAAATGTTCTGTAGCTGTCTGTTAAGTCCAGATGTTGAATGGTTAAGTTTAAATCTAAAATGTCTTTGCTTAGCTTCTTTTTGGAGGATCTATCCAGCACTGCTAAAGGGGTGTTAAAATCCCCAACTACTATGGTACTGGAGGAAATCAAGTTGCTCATGTCTGTTAGAGTTTCTCTTATAAATTGAGGTGCATTCTGGTTGGGTGCATAAATATTAATAATTGAAATCTCATCATATTGAGTATTACCTTTAACAAATATGAAGTGTCCATCCTTATCCTTCCTTATTTCCGTTGGTTTAAAGCCTATTGCGTCTGCGAATAGGATTGCAATGCCTGCTTTTTTCTGCTTTCCATTTGCCTGGAGTATAGATGACCATCCCTTCACCTTGAGTCTATATTTGTCTTTTAATGTAAGATGCGATTCTTGTATGCAGCAGATATCTGGCTTGAGTTTTTGTATCCAGTCAGCCAACCTGTGCCTCTTTAGAGGACAATTTACACCATTCACATTAATTCAGAATATTGATAATCCTTTCGAGAGTCTGGTGAACATTTTTAATCCTTTTGCGACTGTGGAAGTTGGAATTTGATCAAAATTTTCTGGGTAGGTTTACTTTGGTGGTGGAGGATTATGCTGGTCTTTATGGAGGCTAGGTCTGAGAATATCCTGGAGAGCTGGTTTAGTTATGGCAAATTTCTTCAACATGTGAATGTCATTGAAGTATTTAATTTCTCCATCATAAATGAAACTCAGTTTAGCTGGGTACAGGATCCTGGGTTGAAAGTTATTTTGTTTTAGGAGATTAAAAGTTGATGACCATCCTCTTCTAGCTTGAAAGGTTTCAGCAGAGAGATCTGCAATTATTCTAATATTATTGCCCTTGTAGGTGATGGTTTTCTTTCATCTGGCTGCTTTCAGAATTTTCTCCTTCATATTAACTTTAGTGAAATTGATTATGATGTGTCTGGGGGATGTCTTATTTGGGTTGAGTCGTGCTGGAGTTCTGAAACTGTCTGCTATCTGAATTTCAGAATCTCTTGGCATGTCTGGAAAGTTCTCCTTCATAATCTCATGGAGAAGAGACTCTGTGACTTGTGAAGCCATTGGTCGCTCTCGGGGATTCCTATAAGACGAATACTGATTTTCTTTGAATTATCCCAGAGCTCTCTGAGAGAGTGATCTGTTTTTGCCCTCCATTTCTCTTCCTCTTTGAGAGTTTGGGAGTGTTCGAAAGCTTTGTCTTCAATGTCAGAAATCCTTTCTTCTGCTTGCTCCATTCTGTTACGGAGGGATTCTACTGTGTTTCTGAGATCTTTGAGGGCTGCAACTTCTTGTCTCAATGTGTCAAAATCTTTGGTTATTTGGTCTTTGAATTCGTTGAATTCTTGAGATATCTTTTGGGTTATTGCTTGGAATTCTGATTCGATCTTATTTGCTATCCAGATTCTGAATTCGATTTCTGACATC
This sequence comes from Nycticebus coucang, assembly GCF_027406575.1. Taxonomy (NCBI): domain Eukaryota; kingdom Metazoa; phylum Chordata; class Mammalia; order Primates; family Lorisidae; genus Nycticebus; species Nycticebus coucang. Next base: position 91,749,838 of record NC_069785.1, read on the forward strand.
TCAGCTATTTGTTTGTGCATGGGATCTTGTGCTGTGTCTGTCCCATTGATCCTTGTGGGAGTTGATCTACTCCGATTATTCATATTGCCAGAGTCTTTCTGTTGATTTCTCCTCATGATTGTTTTTACCATTGCCTCTGGCCGTCCTCAGAGTTGGGGAGGTGTCTCTCCAAGATTAGACCCCAGTGGGATCAGTCTATTGTTGCTGGATCTTTGTAGGGAGTGACCCTGTGTAGTGCCTCTGGGGCTGCCCCAGCCAGCGAGTTCTGGTTGTGGAGGCAGCTTCGAGTGTGACACACCCGAATCCAGCAACAGGGCGGGAGGTGGTGTGCCTGGTTCTGGGAATCCTGGCACCCAGTGACTTTGGCACAGAGAGCCCAAGGCTCTAGCAGTGTCTGGCCAGGAGAAGGGCTCTGCACAGAGGCTTGGAGGGCTCCATAGGGCACGCAGCTACCAGAGTCCCTGGCCAGACTAGCGGGCTGGTGTGGAGGCAGGGAGGGTACCGAATGGAGGACGCAGGGTTGCATGGCTCCTACAGTTCCTGGTCAGGGCATGTGTAGGTCCTGCGGGCACGGGTTGTGTGTCAGGGGTTGCAGTACAGCTCTTATGGAGGTCCGAAGGGCGCCAAGCCCAGGAGTTTGAGGTTGCTATGAGCTGTGACACCACGGCGCTCTACCTAGGGCAACAGCCCGATGCTCCAGTGTGCCAGAACTGGTCTCATTTTGCCCCTGAGGGTTAAGGCTGTAAGGCAGCTCAGTCCCCGCCTTTAGGCTGCTCAGTCACTAGGTTACTAGCTCTCACCCGATCCTTGCTCTTTACCCCTGAGGGCAGAGCTTGCCGGGGCAGTTCTCTCACAATGGTTCCCTGCGACCCACAGCTGAACACTGTTAGCTCTTTCCAGCTCAGCGGCTCAATCTGGGGCCCTAGACAATGCCCATAGTTCTCTGCACTCCCGCTCAGGCTCTCCCCAAGGCAGTTCAACTGAGTGCCAAGTCCAAAAACACCGAAACAGTTCACAGGTAAGGCCTTTCTGGTTTGCAGTCTCACTGCTGCTTGTACTTATGGCTGCTGGCGAGATTAGGTCGATCGAACACACGCAATCACTTGCCAGTTTTCCACTGTTTTTGTCCTCCTCTTGGGGTCCAGAAGTCCCTTTCTGACTCCCTGTATCCTCAAAGGGATGATTATAGGCAGATCCCACCAGCCAGAGATGCCTGGAGTCTTATCTCCCCAGACTCACCATGCCCCGTTGCAGGGAAGCTGTTACTCGGCCGCCATCTTTGATCGTTCTCTGTCGTCTGCTCTTGAGCTCTCCAGCCCTGTCACCTCTCTGTTATCTGAGCTCAGTACATGAGGTGTGGCCTGGATGACTGAAAAGCAGGGTGGATTAAAACACAGCCAGCAATTTCTTAGGTTCGCCCTGTGTTTAACGAGTCAGGCTATGAAGAAAACTGAATAGATACATCTCCCACGTAACTGAAGGGCCCATGACATCTAATTACAGAGCATAACATTTGAACTGCATTTGTTGTCTTTAAGTGGAAGGGAAAAGAAAGGTCACAGTTGGTTCTGGATCTTATCAGGGGCTCGATTTTTATTGCTCCCAAGACTTCTCTATGGATGACTTTAGTATGTAATTACCGTACATGGGGTCTGCGTGAGTCATTCAGCCTAAAAGACTCTATTAGTAGTTACAGAGAAACTTCACTTAATGTATCAAATTGTACAAGTTTCTTCCTTGCTTTTAAACATATCTGCAAAATGCATATTGGCAGTAGCTGTGTTTAAGAGCTAACAGTAGGCTAAGCCCAATAGTATCACCTGAGTCACCTACCTTTGTGTACTGAGGGCTCTATCTTTGATTTGTTTCAAGAACAGTTTCTTTGGCCAGTTGTGGTGGCTCATGGCTGTAATCCCAGCACTCTGGGAGACTGAGGTGGGTAAATTGCCTGAGCTCAGGAGTTTCCAACCAGCCTGAGCTGGTCTCTATTAAAAATAGAGGAAAAACAAAACTAGCTAGGTTTTGTGGCAGGTGCCTGCAGTCCCGGCTACTTGGGAGGCTGAGGCAGGAGGATCACTTAAGCCCAAGAGTTTGAGGTTGCGATGATGCCAAGGCACTCTACCCAGGGTGACAGAGTCAGACTGTGTCTCAAAAACAAAACAACCAAGAAACAAACAAACAAAACCCCCCAAACACCCCAAACAAACAAAAAACCCCAGTTTCTTTAAAAAGTTTTCAATCACAAAATTATTATTTTATTACAGAAAAAGAGAAAGCAAATATGCACCAGGAGAGGAAGGCTACCATCCACATTCTAATATGTGCCCCGTAACGTTATTGGTTATGGCCATACAAACCCACCTGTAAATACTTGCTGGCACCCCGTGTACACTGTTTTCTACACCCTCAGATGAGTAGTGAACATTCATCCTGCCCTTGGAATGGCTTTGTGTCTAAGCTCCCACAAGAGCCACCTTCCTCCCAGAAACCATTTTCCTTACCCCAACTGGTGGGCCATGTGATTGTCCTTATTCTTCCTTTTCTTATTACTTCTATCTCCCTTCTCCCCTTCCCCAAATCCTGCCTGCTCTCCATGCCTGCCCCTCCCAGATGGGGGGAGGTTCACCTCCTTCTTGACGTCCTTCCTCGAGGCTGCTGCACACCACAGTGGTTCCTGCGTCTTTGGAACTCATTGAATATCTGTCACTACCAGTCCCTGGGTCTGAGGGAATGAGGGAAGTATAAGGAAAAGGACAATAGAAAATGAATTCAGTAGTAAAAGAAAAACTTTAAGAACGTTATTGAAGAACATGTTAAACTCATCACACTTATTTTTTTTAATTAAGTCATATATATAGATCAGGAATACATTTATGCCTTTGTGGGAGTCAATGTGTTGATTATTTGTACAAATTGGAGTGCTCACATCCTACTAATTAACATAGCCTTCACCTCATTTACTTAATTACAGTGTTAAAACATTTGCGTTCAATACCTGATAGATTTGACTTGTACCCTTGCAATATGCTTCATAGGTGTGGTCCCACCATTAACCCTCTCTCTGTAGAATCACCTCCTCCCTTCCCATCCCTTTCCCCTTCCCTCCTTCATCCTGGGCTATAGTTGTGATTTATCTCTCAATGGAACTGGAAAATATTTATCACACTTGTTATCAATGCTACATTAACCAGTGGGCCTAAAAAGCATACATTCACTGTAGAAAAAAGCATATGCATTACAGAATATTTTGATTTCATCTCTTATTAGTTATTTTAGGTTGATTTAAATAAAAATTAAACCAGATTTAATACAAATTAATATGAACTCCAGAAACATATCCAAGTATGTATAAGAATTTAGTATATAATAAGAGCATGTTTCAGATTCTTGTGGAAAGAATGTGTTATTCCATAAATGGAATGGACTTGTCATTGCATTGACAAATTCCATTGCAAATCTAAATTGATCAATTTAGATCATTCCAAGGATCTAAAACATGCTCTTATTAGCATAGCATAGATCAAAAAATAGCATAGCATAGATCAAAACAAATTCCAGGGTGAGGTGCCTTATGCCTGTAATCCTAGCACATTGGGAGGCTGAAGCGGGAAGATAGCTTGAGACCAGGAGTTCAAGACCACCTGATCAACATAGTGATAGCACATCTCTACAAAAATAGAAATTAAAATATTAGCTGGGCATTGGGGCACATGCCTTTAGTCCTAGATACTGGGAGGCTGAAGCAGAAAGACCATTTGAGCCCAGAAGTTGGAGGCTGCAGTGAGCTATGGTCATGCCACTGTACTCTAACCTGGGAAACAGCAAGGCCCTCTCTCTACAAAAATAAAATAAAAATAAATAAATTCTAGATGTATTATAATTTAATATAGAAGGTATAAAACTAGTAAAAGAAAACTTCAGTAATATGTAGTTTTTGGACGGGGATTGAACTTTCTAAATTCCTTATGTAGACACTAGTGCCTGGTGGCCATTTAATCGTTATTGAACTAATGAATGAAATGGAAAAGCAAATAAAATGATCATAAAGATCAATATATTTGATGTGACGTTCTTAACATAAACATCTTAATGTTATTATTATAAAGTTTGAAAGGCACATGACAAACTTGGAAAAACATTCATAATATGTAGTAGAGAATTAATATTTTTAAGTAAACAAACACAAATTGATAAAAAGATAAGTATTTATTTATTTATTTATTTATTGAGACAGAGTCTCACTATGTCACCCTTGATAGAGTGCCGTAGTGTCATAGTTCACAGCAACTTCATATTCTTGGGCTCAAGTGATTCTCTTGCTTCAGCCTCCCAAGTAGCTGGGTAGACTACAGATGCCTGCCACAACACCCGGCTATTTTTTGTTGCAGTTGGCATTGTTCGTTAGCTTGCCCAGGCTGGGTTTGAACCCACCACCTTGGTATATGTGACTGGTGCTGTAACCACTGTGCTATGGGCGCTGAGCCAAAAGATAAGTATTTTAATAGAAAACTTAATTAAACTATATGTAAATATGTCAAAAACAATAACTATAAATGGTTGCTGAGCATATAAAAAATTGTTCTAGTTTTGTTAGTTAATTCAAAGAATGTAAACAATAAAATATTCTATTTGTCATTCATCAGTTTCACAAAGTTAAAAAGCATAATCCCATTGTTTTTAAAAGTGATTAGGGCTGGAAGATTTATTATATTGTTGCCAGGCATATTTGCTGTACATTATAGAGAGGCAGTTTAAACTTTTTAAACTGTCTGTAAACTAATAGTAATAATAATACTTTGGAAAGGTATTAAATGACATTAAAAGGTGTTTGTTAATCTGTCGTGAAGCAAAAGAAGAAGCAGTCTATATATAAAATAGTTTATAAAACATATTAAAAAATGATGTAAGTAGGGCAGCGCCTGTGGCTCAGTGAGTAGGGCACTGGGCTCATTATACCGAGGGTGGCGGGTTCAATCCTGGCCCTGGCCAAACTACTATAACAACAACAACAAAAACCGAATTATGTAAGTATACTGGGAAAAGACAGAAAAGGAGCTTAATGAAAATGTTAGCAGTGGGTATCTTTAGGTGGTAAAATACTATGGGTAATTTTAATTTTCTTTTCTGGGCTTGTCTGTCTTTTCTACATTTTCCCATAATGAACATTTTTTAGTAGCAAAAATAACCAACCAACCAAATAATAATAAAAACAACACCCTATTCTGAGTCACATTTCTCTTCAATATGTGTAGCTTATGTGAAAAATAGGATAACTTTAGTAGACTCAACTGATATACTTTACTACAAGTAGTTGGGCTTTATGGATTCATAGACTGGATTTGAATCCTGAGCTGTGTGAACTTGGGTATGTTATTTAACATGCCCAGCCCTCAGATTACTTCCTATGGGCGTGGGGATGAATATCTTGAAATATCCAATGGGGATGTTTTGAAGAGGAATAAATAATTGATGTGAGAGCTTTTCATAAACCAAACAGATACACAAAAATATAACTATCACCTTCAAACTCTCCTCATGTTCAAAGATTTTCTGTCCCACAGAACAGTAATGGATTGCATGGCTGGGGAAACCTTTTTTTTTTTTTTTAATTAATTAATTTTTTGCAGTTTTTGGCTGGGGCTGGGTTTGAACCCACCACCTCCGGCATAGTGCCCTACTCCTTTGAGCCACAGGTGCCGCCTTTTCTTTTAATCAAAGAGGTACTTGGAGCTTGAGAGTCTTCCTAGCTGCTGTTAAAAACTCATCACATGAAAGTATCAAGCTTTTGGCTTCAGATTAATTCTTTGGCATAAATTTACTTTCTCCTTTGTTTTGTTTCCAAGATATGAGGGACTGTGAATCGTTCAAAAGACTTAACATGAATTCTTGAAACTTGTGTCTTTGTTTGAAAGTTTAACATGACCATTCTAAAGTAAACTGACATTTTACATTCAGCTCTGAAAGAGGGGTAGTCTAATATTCATTTACAGGAACAATGTTTGAAGTAGTTGAAGGAGACTGGAAAAATAGTAAGCAAAATATGGAAATAAAGTCTACCACATGTTTTAACCACCATAAAGGGCAAGCCTTTTTCTGCAGTTCAACTATTTTCTTTTCTCCTTGTCTTATCCTTAACTGTTATTAATGGAGATGTATGACCCACTACAGATCACAGAAATGTTCCTTAGAGAAAAGATTTACATGCTGGTTTTGAAGTTAGAAAAAGAGAGAGAGAGAGAAACAACTGTCCACAAAAGAATTTTGAAGGGAACTTAAATGCTATTTTTTTATTATTAATTTGAGAAAGATAGACAAGGAGAAAGCTGCTGCTTTTACAGAAACCTTTTTTTAAAAAATGCAAACAACCACAAAGTGGTTGAAATAGGTCCAACATTCAGTTTTTTCCTTTCCCTTTCCTGTCTTTTCTGTCGTGGGATCATACCAGCGCCCGTCTAACTTGCAATCCCTTTAATCTGATCTTTAATGCAGCTTGCTCCAGAGACCAAGGCTGTCATTCACTGGATCATGGACATTCCTTTCGTGCTGTCCGCCAATCTCCACGGGGGAGACATTGTGGCCAACTACCCGTACGACGAGACTCGGAGTGGTGGGTGTTCTTTGTGCTTCTCGTTGGTTCATTGTCTACAGAGTTACTGTACAAATTTTTATAGAATTATTTCTGCAGTAATCTTGTCAAGAGCTGGTCATCAAGTGATTTTTGCCTTTAAAAATACGTGTATTTAATAGGAACATCCCCCAACAATTTCATGTGCTGTTGACATATCTCTTTGGTAGAAAAAGACTAAAACCTTTTCTGATAGTTTAGGTAAAGAGAAATCACCTAAGTCATAGAATATGTTGCCAGGACAAAGGGAGAAATGACAGATGTCATCAACTTTGGTGCCTTCTGGATGGATACTGGTGAATGGAGAGATCACAGAAGTTATGGAGATTTGTGTACCAGAGAGTTTAAAAATGGAGGCTGCTTTTGGTGCTTGATCAGGGCCTCTGTGAATCTTTGCCTTGTCTTATCGTATCCCCACATTTTTGCATTCAGAATTGTTTCTGGTGGTGTCAGGTGAGGTTGTACTTTGGTTTTCTCTGACTGGTTTTAGTTAAGCTTTAGGCAAGGCAGCTTTAGCCAGATATTGGTAGATATTTTCAGCTTAATTTTTGTTGCTCCAGGAAATTTCCTGCTTTGGATTTATTCTTTGGGAACTCAGAAGAATTAGCTGTTTGTAACACAGGCTAACATTTTTTTTTTTTTTTTTGAGACAGCGGCTCACTTTGTCACCCTCAATAGAGTACTGTGGGGTTATAGCTCACAGCAACCTCAAACTCTTGGGCTGAAGCAATTCTCTTGCCTCAGCCTCCCAAGTAGCTGGGACTACAGGCACCTGCCACAACGCCTATTTTTTTTTTTTTAGAGATGGGATCTTGCTCTTGCTCAGATTGGTATCAAACTCCTAAGCTTAGGCAATTCACCTGCCTCGGCCTCCCATGGCTAACAATTTTAGATCTTGGAAAGTTTGAGTGTTGAAGAAAGTCTTTGGTGAAACAACATCGTTAAATAAATTCAGAGATGTTGAGGTTTGTGGATAACTGGGAAACTTGAAGGCCTGGCATAATGTATAGTGTACAAATAAGAATGATAAATATTACTTATTTCTACAATTATACATGGGATTTTTCTTTTCTTTCTTTCTTTCTTTTTTTTGAGACAGAGTCTCACTTTCTTGCCCTGGGTATAGTGCCATGGCATCACAGCTCACTGCAACCTCAAACTCTTGAGCTTAAGCGATTCTCTTGCCTCAGCCTCCCAGGTAACTGGGACTACAGGTGCCCGCCACAACGCCTGGCTATTTTTTTCTTTTTTGTTGCAATTGTCGTTGTTTTAGCTGGCCCGGCCTGGGTTCAAACCCTCCAGCCTTGGTGCATGTGGCCGTCACCGTACATGGGAGATTTTTAAAAGTATATACAAATATTGTTTGTGTGAGAGTGGTTCATAGTGGCTATCATGTAGTTACAGGGGCATTTTTAAAAATTAAAGCTTTTTAACAATGGAAAGCTTGATATCTTCCCAATTTACTAGGACTTATCACTTTTTCTGCGAAAATTTCAATTCATAAGTAGAATGTGCATTCTACTCAAATTCTACTTCATATTATTTATTATAAATGGAAGTTATATAAGCTAAAAACTCAGAGTAATTGGGACTTAAACCTGCATCCCTTTCTCACATTGATGTAGCTAAACAAGTACATCAGCAAGAGCTCAACACTGTCATACTCTTGAGAAAATACTCTGCAGAACCTTGGTCTGTGTCAATTCCTTTAATCTCGTGGGTCTGTTTTCTAGGCAGTGCTCATGAGTACAGCCCCTCCCCGGATGACGGCACTTTCCAGAGCTTGGCCCGGGCATACTCAGTTTTCAACCCAGTCATGTCTGACCCCAGTCGCCCACCCTGTCGCAAGAACGATGATGACAGCAGCTTTGTGGACGGGACCACCAACGGCGGCGCTTGGTACAGTGTGCCTGGTGGTGAGTGCCCACTGGCTCTGATCATGTTCTGGCAGCTTATCATTCAGCCTTATAATTCACCCTACAAGGGTATACTTATAATTTACCCTGTAGATTTAGAGACTGACCTAGATGTAGAGGCTTCAGTCCTTCCCAATCATTAAAAAGTAGGCTGAACTTACAGCTCTCCATTAAAGTTAATTTTTTTGCATGAATAATTACTACATATAATTTCATTTCTGATTTTTTTTAATCAAAATACTAATTGAAGTGATACAGGAAAGGAACTGAAGATGTTTGTTGGGAAAATATGAATTGAATATCAAGAAGCGAAATCCGGTGTCACTGTCACATTTTATGGAGCCTGAAATGGAAGCAGGTCCCGTGGGGGACAGAAGCTGTTGGGGCACGGTCTGGGCAGCCAGGGCAGCCTGCTTGGCCTCCTTTCCAGCACAGACTTCACACAGCTCTTATTTTTATAATGGGTGATGAGAGAACTATAACTCACTCTCTCTCTCTCTCTCTCTCTATATATATATATATATACACATATATATGTGCATTTTTTTCTTTTCTCTTTGCCTAAGAAATAAAAATGAATTCATTAAGTAGCAGCATTAACTAATGTCCATAATTAATTATGGATGTTTCTGTCTGTTGGATTATTCTTAACTGTTGAATTATGCTCTGAGAAAAATACTCTTCTAAAATTTTTCTTCCTGATATGTGTTAATTCTGTTTTTATTTATAGTTTGCATTCCACCCAGATCAGATTTGGTACTTTTTCTTCCGTATAGCTTGAAACATATGGTCTATGTCAGATTTGGGACTTAGAGTACATCATCAAGTCAATTTATACTTTCAATTTTATAAAAATTATAGGTATTCTTTTGGAATTGCCTTTTTGAACAAATGGTGTAGTGTTGACAGAATCTCAAGTAATCCATATCAGCAAAGTACAACAATATTAACAATAATAGTAGTAATCTTTGTTAATAGATAATGTCCCACAGTCACCAAACAGCCAGAAAAGCTCTTGATAGTCTTCAGCCCTTCATATAGTGAATAATAATCATTGTCTGCTCAAGTTTTCTACAAGCAGAGCTTGAGACAGGGATTTGGACCCTTGTTATTTATTTATTTATTTGTTTATTTTTTTAGAGACAGAGTCTCACTTTGTCACCCTTGGTAGAGTGCTGTGGCGTCACAGCTCACAGCAACCTCCAGCTTTTGGGCTAGGACAATTCTCTTGCCTCAGCCTCCCAAGTTGCTGGACTACAGGCACCCGCCACAATGCCCGGCTATTTTTATTGCAGTTGCCATTGCTGTTTTAGCTGGCCGGGGCCGGGTTTGAACCCGTCACTCTTGGTATATGGGGCTGGCACCCTACCCACTGAGCCACAGGTGCCACCCCCTTGTAATTTATTGAGAGCGTCCTCTTTAGGGAAAGTCCTGGAGAGAGGTCGGGGAGGCAGGTTGGGGAAGGTTATACCTGAGCAGGGGTGTAATATCTCAGGTAAAGTGTAGCCTTGTCCTGGGGGCTGGGGTATAGATCATAGACAGGGCTGTCTCCCTGCAGGCAAGGGAACCAGCCGCTGGTGGCCCTGTATTAGTCAGGTATTGGTTGCAGGCTGTCAAGAGGCAGGTGTCCCAGCTCCATAAAAGCAATTGGTGGGTGCCAACAGCATCCACTACTGCTTTGAATCAGATTCACATTAACGTTGTTCTGGATGCAGAATCTTCTTTGGTGCAATTTGAAGTACTATCATTATGTCTTAAAAATAGCAGCTGTTCAGTGGTTGTTGAATTAATACATATATTAATATATGTATCAGAAGGTGCCAAAAATGTATACACACTCAAGTCATGTTTGAATTCTGCAAGACACAATATACAAGATAATGAATATTATTGGTATATATTGAGTATTACAATTTGTATTATTATATATGTATAATATATTATGTATATATATATTTTCAGTGACAGTGTCTTGCATCACCCAGGCTACAGTGCAGTGGCATAATCATAGCTAATTGCAACCTCAAGATCCTGAATTCCATTGATCCACCTGCCTCAGCCTCCTGACTAGCTGGAACTACAGGCCTGGGACTAAGCACACCTGGCTACCTTTTAAAATTTTTTTGTAGAGATAAGGGTCTCACTATATTGGGCTCAAGTGATCCCCCTGCCTTGACCTCTCAAAGTGCTAGGATTACAGGCTTGAGCCACCGCACCTGACCAGTGAGTGTATATTCCCAAGGCTCTCTGTCCCTCAGGAATGCACTGGGATGTTGGTTGGGACTTAGGGAACAATAGAGTAAGTCAGATCATCTCTCACAGCGCTCCAAGTTCCTCCCTGATAGAAAGTGGGCTGAGAAGGGGGTGCATTTCCTTGGTAGGTCAGTAGGGGTTGAGTTTTTATCCTATTACCTTGTGGAGGCTTGATCCAGAAATGTGGGGCATGGGCGATGGTCTCCTTGGCGCCTTGCGGTAGCAAGATTAATACTATTATTAGGCCAAACAATTGCTTAAAACCTGAGACAGTATAAGAACCTCATAGTATGTTGTTCAGGTCTCCATAGCAGGCGATTGCCTTTGTTTTCCAGGTGCCCTGGGGGGTGTGTCTTTTACTTGGCTCTCAGTACAGCAGAGTGGTCCCCACACCCATATCTAATTTCCATCTGGTGCTCTGCAGGGATGCAAGACTTCAATTACCTCAGCAGCAACTGTTTTGAGATCACCGTGGAGCTCAGCTGTGAGAAGTTCCCACCTGAAGAGACTCTGAAGAGCTACTGGGAGGACAACAAGAACTCCCTCATTAGCTACCTGGAGCAGGTAAACACAGCCCGGCAGACTGGGGAGATTCAGGAGCATTAAGTCTGGAGTGAGGGGGTCCAGGGGAACCCCTTGCCCAGAATGAGAACAGATGTCTTTAGCGGCTCACTTCCCTTTGTCATAGGTTTTAGGCTAGTCACTAGTCACTGAGAACTGACTCAGCCAGAGAGGGTGGAGATAAGGGTGGAGATGAGATGCTTGTTCTCACCCGCATCCTTCTAAGCACGGTCAATCCTGGAGCATCTCCCATCTTGATCACCTTGGCCTGTGAGGCATCCCAAACACAGCCAGGACAGGAGTGAGGGAGGAGGCCCGGGAGTGCCAAATGTCAGGGCGCTCACTGTCTGGGCCATCTGCGCAGGGCCGCAGCTGAGAGTGAGCGAGTGCTGGTGCTCTGCCCCTAAATGTCAGGGCATTCACTGTCTGGGCCGTCCATGCAGGGCCGCACCTGAGAGTGAGTGAGTCATGGTGCTCTGCCTCCAAATATCAGGGCGCTCACTGTCTGAGCCGTCCGCGCAGGGCTGCAGCTGAGAGTGAGTGAATCCTGGTGCTCTGCCCAGCATGCCTCGCGTTCTCACCCTACACTCAGCAGGATCTCTGGTGGTAATGACGATGCCAACTCACATTTTATCAGGCATTGATTATCTCCGAGGGCTATTATAAATGCCTTGTATGTAACAGTGCACTTCATCCTCACAACTACATTATGAAAGATGTCACCGTCATTGTCATCTCTGAAGTTAAGATGAACCAGAGGCTATGATGAAGAAGGGAAGGGGTGGGCGAGGGATGGGGAGGGAGTAGGAGGGATAGCAGGGGATAGTAGGGGGACTATAACTATGGAGCACATTGCAAGTACAAGTTGGCTCTATCATGTGTAGAACACAAATGTCCTAATGCTATAATTAGGTAAATGAGATGAAAGCTATGCTGATTAGTATGATGTAAGCACTCCAGTTTGTACAAATAATCAACACATTGAAATGGGCATAAATGTATTTATGATCTATGTACAAAAGACTTAATAAAAAAATACCACAAGGGGGAAAAAAGTATGAATATAATTAAAAAAAAAAAGATGAACAGAGGCAACAGGAGATTAAACAGCTTGCCTGAATGCAGGCTTTCTACCCTGTTTCCCTGAAAATAAGACATCCTCCGAAAATAAGACCTACTTACAGGAAAGATAAAAGACGTCCCCTGAAAATAAGACCTAGAGCATCTTTGGGAGCACACCTTAAAATAAGACACTGTCTTATTTTTGGGGAAACAGGGTAGGTCCAGAATCACTGTGCTATCCATACTGCCTGGATTCTTACCAGACGGTCGTAACAAGCTGGGATAGCTACTTACGCAGCTATCCCAGCGCAGTCTGTTTAGAGTTTGGGGGATCTCCTCATCTGCCAGAAGACAGGTCCCTCACTGACGCAGATGGCACCCTGGCCACCTCTACCCCTCCCACCCCCCACTGAGTACACACTGGCACCACCAAGGGCCGTGGCAGAGGCAAGGCCCAAAGACACCGTTTTTGCCTCCAGAGCCTCGACAGTCTTCAGTTTTCATACCAGATGTGGAATTCACTCCTGAAGTCAAGCGTTCCTTGTGCCAGAGACAGCCCAGACTAATTTGTTAAACTAATTTGACATAAACAATACCGTTAAACATTTCACTACTTACGTCTGTACCCGGACATATAAGCGTATACGCATAAGACTAATGCTGTTCTACAAGAAAAGAAAAAAAGAAACTAAACTAAAATTAGGAGTTGAGTCCAGCCTTTCTCTCCTCCTGCAGTGGTCACTGTCCCTGTCCCCATAGGCACCTGTGAGTAAAGTCTGCTCTTAAAATCATGAATCAGCTGAGGAATCCTTTACAGATGTCAGCTACCCATGTATTGTGATACCTTACTAGAAAAGATCACGGAATAGATCCACAGATGATGGACCATGATGACAGAAAGCAGATTACACAGGTTTTTATTTTAAAAAATGGATCCCTGCTGTATGTTAGCATAAAAAGGTATTTTTCAAGAATCCAAACAAAGGATAATTAGCCACATTGACCATGGAACAACCTAGATGGGAACCTTCATGGAATGTCTCCTTTGAGAACAGCTGTATTTTGACAGGTATTTCTACAGCATAGTTAACTAAAAAGTGTATTTTGGGGTAGAGGAAGTAAGATGGGCTATTTGATGTGTTCTCCACTTAGATATCAAGGAATGCCTTGTTACGAAAATGCTTTTCACTTTATATATGTGTTTTTTCAGCAGAAATTTATTGAGCTACCTTTGAGTCCCAGGCACTCTGGGGATAGTGACTGACCTCAAGAAGGCTTCACATTAGTGAGGTTAGGCACATGAGGGCCTGATGACAAGAGAGTGTGACAAAGACAGAGATGAAGGTTTACTATACTGAGCGATGGCAGTCCCCAGAAGGGTCCCCAGCCCCGTGGCAGGGTGGTGGTGTAGAAAAGCCTTCTTGGAGGTACACTAATTACTAAATTACTGATGACTAAAGATTTACTAAAGTTGAAGCCAGTCCGAGCACCATCCTGATCATCAATTACAAAACAGGCTGAGCTGTGGCTTAAGTTGTCTCTTAGTTCTTGAGAAAAAGTATAATACAAAATAAAATAAAATGCAAATTTATACCATCAGGAAACAGGAGCATTTTTGTCATATTTATGGTGGCGAGTGGACATTCATCAATTCATCTGATGGTTATATCAATTTATATAAAAATTACACAGTCCTGTTTCATGCCGCTTGAAATGAAAGTTTGCGGTGTCTGCGGGTCCAGGTGACCTGCCCCAGATGTCCTTAGTATTACCAGCGCCAAGCTGTGTGGAAACAGTGGGAGTGGAATTTATAACCAGCACCAAGCTGTGTGGAAGCAGTGGGAGTGGTGTTTATGACCAGCGCATACAGCTTGCATCACAGAACACTCCAGTTCAGGGAATCAAAGGCTAGTGAAAGATCACCAAAGACTGCCAGGAATTCTGGGTTGTTCTTGCTTTTTTGACATGGTGCTAATTAGCAATTGAACACCTGGGCCTAGAATCCAAGCATGGACTACTTTACAACTTATGGAAAATAGGTGATTAGGAGATCTAATTCTGTAGATTAGAATTAGAGGGGAAATCTCTTGCAGAATTTTAAACAGATGTTTGCTGGCACTAGAATTGTAGAGCTAATTAAGTATGCTAAGAAGAGCCTCCCTCCATCTCAATAGTTTTACAATAGTCTAGTTCTCAGAATTCTCAAAGAATTTCTCAGAGAATGGTCATGGTCATGGGCACTCTCATCAAATCATGTGGAGTTCTAGTTAAAAATGAGTTTCCTGTTCTGCCATTGAATCACACTTCTGGCAGGGCAGAACCCAGATCTCCATTTTTACCTAGTTGACACTGAGGTACACAAGGGCATAAGGGCCGCTGGTATAAACAGTCCTAGTAACAATGGTGAATTCTCTGGATACTTTAGCCTTGGGGGAAACTGAAATGTCCTGGAATCTAGAGAATGGTCATTGCGGGAGAGATGAGTGTAGTAAAATAGCTTCCTCAGGCGAGAGTGAAATTTGAACTTCTGCCTTCACAAAAGCCATTAAATGACAGCATTTTCCAGTCTGAATTCATGGGGGGGTCATGACAGCTCACAACACTTCCACTGAGATGTATTACTATAGTGGGAATTTTCACACAAGAAAGTTGTGACCCACAGTTGACATATCAGACATTTACTAAACTGTTCAACTGCACGCGGCAAGGAGCCTTAGACTGCAGAGGCAGAGAAAAGTAAAATCGCCAATGTTAACTTTACATAGATGCTATTACATTGGTGTCTAATGCAGGTGCGTGCTAAGTTTTTTTGTCGTGATTGACTTATTTTCCAGTGATGAGGAAATTTAAAACTTCGTCTGTAAGTTTTATAATTTCTAAGCCTCAAGATGAATAAGGTATTTGTGGGTAAATAATTTCTCTTTTACCAGCTAGGATCTTTCTAAATGTCATTGCACAAGGCTTATGTTAAGAAATTGAAAGTGCTTTTTTCCTCTTTGCCCTGTGTGTAACCCTCTTAATCTCCACGATTCTCCTGACCAGGAACAACTCTACCCTGTCATCTAAAGTGAACTTTTTATGCTTCATGTTTTCATGGCTAAATTTCAGACTCTTTTGATTTTGGTTGGCTAATTCATGAATAAGCCTTGGAGAAAAGTTAGAGATTCACTAAGTCACAAATTCTTTAAAAAATAAATTTATTCTCTTGTCACTGTACTAGTTGCAATAAATTCCTTATACTGAAGCATGCATAGCTTTTTTACCATTTTTAAATTGGCTTTTAAGTAAACTATTACATGTTATGGAATTTTAGAAGTTTTTTTTTTTTTTTTTTTGCAGGTTTCGGCTGGGGCTGGGTTTGAACCTGCCACCTCTGACATATGGGGCCAGCGCCCTACTTCTTTGAGCCTCAGGCGCCACCCTAGAAGTTCATTTTTTTTAAGAAAAGGGCAAATGCAAAAATATTGCTAGTAACAAGGGGCATCTCTTTGATGAAACATTTTACCACTGCCAGATTTATTCTGTAATGATAAAGGGATACAGGAGACTTACTCTGCCTTCTGTATAGAAATAGTTATCGTCAGTAGCGAAAGAAAATTCTTCTAGAGCCGAATTGGGTGAGGTGCGATCTGAGCATTTGGGAGGTGAGGGTATATTTGGTGATAATCAAGTTTAGTTAATTACCTTGATGTTTCAGAAGCAATTCTTTCTGAAAGACCTGAATTGACTTCGTGTCATTTCAGATACATACTTAGAGGAATTATCTTCTCAAAATAAAGAAAAGGCTGTTTTTTATAGTTTGCACTGTGACAGCTTGTTGATGACTACAGCTCAATTCAGGGAGATTGTTCTCAGCAACGCCTCTTCTGTTTTCTCTCCAAATCAGTATCCAGTTTCCCTTATGAAGTTCACTGCTCTTTCATGCCTCTTATTTTCAGTCAGAATAATGTTGTTAAATGGGTTTGATCCAAAAGTAGTCAGACTATGTATCTTTCCCCCCAGAGTGAGCTAACAATTAATTAATTAATTAATTAATGGGCTCCAACGTAATGGTCTTATTAACTGACAGTGGCCCCGTAAAGGATGCAAGGGTGACCACATTTAAAAAAGAGAGGAAGTAACGAAATGTGCTAAGACCAGAATTTTACACCTTATGACAGACTTTTTTATGCTGTGGAAGGCACTTGAAAGTTTTTCTTTGACTCAGGACAAGATATTAATTTTCAGTAGGTAATTTCTTATTTTTCCATTTAAGAAAAAGCAGAATAAAAAGTTTGGATTCTTAAACAACGGGAAGCCACAGTATTTTGCTGGAAAATAAGGAGATGCTTAATGTGAAACATGGTTTAGATCGTTTCTAATATGAAATTTTGTTTTTTCTTGACCCTCACAGATACACCGTGGAGTTAAAGGATTTGTCCGCGATCATCAAGGGAACCCCATTGCTAATGCGACCATCTCTGTGGAGGGAATAGACCATGACATTACATCTGGTGGGTGCTCCCTGTCATGACCCAGAGGCTCCTGGGTTCCTACAAGAGCAGATATCATAATTACATTCTTAGACTCTTCGAAGAGGAACCATGAAATGGCTCATGGCTCTTTCTAGCATCTCTCTGCTTCCCCATAGTGACAATGACTGTGGTTACTGAGGCGGGGGGCAGAGTGACTTAGAGGCCAGGCTGCGGCAGGTCACCTGGGCAGCCTGCGGCTCTGTGGAGTCAAGGCCAGTGAATTCTGTCCCTGGAAGGAGACTCGGGAGCTGCGAGCAGGGTCTGCCAGGGAGGCAGGAGTGAAGACAGCTGCCGCACTGTGTGCCCCGTAGTTCTCAGACACTTAACGTTTCTTCATTTGATCCGTCTAATGAATCCAGTTGTTCAAGGTTAGATGCTGTTACAGGATGAGGTGGGAAGCCAGTTACTTTCAGGTTGAAGAGCTCCATTTCATTTCCTTTCCCAGGGTGTGGAAAATGATTGTGTTTTCCTGCCAAATCGACCTACTTCTGTCAAAACAAAACATCAATCCAGCTGATTTTAGTTTATCATTTATTAGGATATTTTCAGTAACAACATTTTTTTAAGCTGTAAACGCTTTACAATATTTCTTGACCTCATAATTAACCTTTGACATATTTCCCAAATCACACTGTATCATTACCTCTTTCTTAACTTTCACTTTTATAGTTTGGATTTTTTTTCTAAATCTTTAATATTTTGTCCTGTAAAACTCTATTGATTCATTTACTTAAAAAATACGTATCAACAGCCTGCTAGATGACAGCATGCCTGGCCAGCCAGTATGCCAAGACGTCGCCCCCCTTGGCCCTTAGGGAGGGCGCCCAGAATTGTTAACCTCTTCTGTCTGTCGGCCCTAGAGTGCCATGCAAATGGTGCTTTCTCTGCATACTATGATGTGGAAGGTTTAGGAAACTCTGTCCTAGGGAATACATAGCTAGAAAGCAAGGAAATCTGAGGAGCAGGCTCTAGGATACTCCAGATTTTCCAGGGAGGGTGATGAGGGGCCACTAGCAAATAAGTGGGAGATGGAAAGGGAATGAGGTATGTTGTCCTGGAGGCCTTGAAATGTTCCAGGAAGGAAGAAGTGAAAAAAAGCGTCCAGCGTGATGGACCTTGTGAGTGAACCATTTGATTTAGCAGTTTGAAAGCTCCATCTCTGACAAAGGCCTCGGAGATTCTGAAGAGGCCCTTTGGGCCAACTATCAGGTGTTCACCTGTCAGATTGTGGTGCCCAGAGGCTGTGACCCTGCAGGCTGGGGACGTCATCTATCTTTTTACCTGCGTTACTTCTGATGTGATTACCAGATCTATGACTTTAGAAGGTTTATTAGGCAATTGAGCCCTAGCTTCTGTAACGTAGCTGTGAGAAACGAGGCCTGTAGTGAGAGCTTCATACCCCCTTCAGAATTTCATCAAAATTTACTATATATACCTTATTCCTTTCCCAAATAAGAAATCAAAGAAGTTGACATGAGCTATAGCGGGCGTTCCTTAGATGGCAGAATTGTGCGTTTCACGTATGTACCTTGTAATCTGATAGTCTGTTTTTCTACAGCCAAGGATGGTGATTACTGGAGATTGCTGGTTCCTGGAAATTACAAACTTACAGCCTCGGCTCCAGGCTATCTGGCCATAACAAAGAAAGTGGCCGTTCCTTACAGCCCTGCTGTGGGGGTAAGTGATCCTAATAGCTGAGCCCTCTACTGACAACTGGGCTAATAATAATTAAGCACTTGCCATTGTCAGGCATATGGAAGTGGCTTATATTTACCCTTCATAATAAGCCTGTGAGGTATTATTATGTCCATTTAACAGATGATAAAACTAAGGCCTAACCAAGTAAAGTGACTTGTGCAAGTTCTTATTGGGTGATTTAATACTTCTCAATGTGAAGAGATCCACAAGAAAGTAAAACTTAAAAAATATTAAACTTTAATTGGCTCATCTGGATTTCAATATAACTGGAATTCTGTTTCATTTTTTTCTCTAGCATCTAGCACAGTGCCTTAATAAGTATTTGAAATAAAGGACACATACAAGATAATTAAGCACGTACTATAAGTAAATCTCTCTATGCAAAATACTGTCAAAAACTATCTCTTATTTAAGAAGATCCCATTTATTTTGCTAGGAAGGTGATGGTGATGAGACCAGAACTTCTTTTAGAGCAGAATTTATTACTGTCTTTGTGTTACATTATTGGAACTATGAGAAGGCTACAGGATTTCTGTCAAAAGGCTTACTTAAAAAGAATTTTTGTGGGGCGGCGCCTGTGGCTCAAAGGAGTAGGGCGCTGGTCCCATATGCCAGAGGTAGTGGGTTCAAACCCAGCCCCGGCCAAAAACAGCAAAAAAAGAATTTATTGTATTTTTGTTTATGCACCCAATGTTTACATTATAAATGCTTGGTTTTTGCGAATAAAATATGTTGGGTTTTTCTCTGGTACTTTGGCTTTGACTGTGTGCATGTGAGCATGAGGCCAGCTATGTACGGAAATAAGGTCTGTTTGGCCAAATGAGACCTGGAAAAAAGGTAGCCCCAGGAACAGGTTGTGTGAAAGGTTTATAACTATTTTGACCCTCCATCTCTCAAGCATGTGTTAGTCCCAGGACATAGTGAGTGTAGTCACAGTCCAAAGTAAGCAGGGATTCAGGTAGCCGCATTAGGGAACTCTCAATCCTATCTGGAAAGAGTTCTGAGGGGCTGGTACGGAGCTTGGACAGCCCTTTTGCAGAGTGCAGATTCTTCATGGACTGGATTAAGACCCCTGTTGACAAGGAGAGGGGTTTAAGGATGAATGTTCTTCCATCAGTTTCTTCAACAAATACAGGGTTCTGGAAGGCAGAACCTTGTGGTTTGGGACTCCTGCACACCGACTTGTATGCTTCTATGTTCCCCCAGTTATTAGAAAATTCCAGGCTGACAGGAGTTGCTGAGTGGTGGTCAAAGGCAGAAGACTCTAAGTTACATGTTCTATCAAGAGACTGAGGCAGGGATTTTGTTAAATTATATGCGTCTTTTAAGCTGTTAAAGCACATCTAAAACACAAGGCCTTTTTATCCCCCCGCCCCTCGAAAGTATGTTTTGTTTATCACAAGAGATATTTTTAGGATCGACTTTAATTCTGATGGCTGGGTTGAGCTTATTTTATAAGCTTCGAAACTGCTTCTATTGTTTTATTTCAGTTTTAAAAAATATATATGTGATTTGATAACAATATATTATTGATTGTCTGCTTCAGGTTAATTTTGAACTGGAGTCATTTTCTGAAAGGAAAGAAGAGGAGAAGGAAGAATTGATGGAATGGTGGAAAATGATGTCAGAAACTTTAAATTTTTAAAAAAGTTTCCAAGTAGCTGCTTTTCATCTATCTATATAATGTAATTCAATGTAATGTGGCCATTTTATTTTAGATTTTATGCAGTTATAATTTAACATTGGTTTATTTTTTAATCACTTAAGATAATAATTGACATTACTTAGAGTCTTAGGTGAAAATATAAGAACTTGATCTCTTACACAGCATTAATTTTCCTATATCTGTTACACAAATGACTCTAGAAAACACTTAAGTAATTTTGCCATTTAGGACTAAATGTAATATTCCAGGTGTTATTTGCAATGCAGAACTTTTTGAGTAATTCTAGCTTTTAAAAATTAGTGAAGTTCTTTTCATATAATTGTTGACAATGCCACATAATTAATGCCATTGGAAAGATCAACAGATATAGCTTGGGAGTTGTGAGCACTCTAGTGCAAGACTTTAGTTCAGTATAAATTGCCATTTTTCTCTTGTGCTGGCTAGATATATAAGCATGACCTTGTTAATGCATTTTTGATGGGAGGAAGTGTACATGTTTATGAAGAGGTTTTATAAAAATAATAAAAATCAATTTCTTGCTTGTACATACAGGGCCAATATTGTTATATCATTTCATCTGTTAACCCGCCTGAAAAGTTTTGGGATTTTTCTTGATTGCGCAGTGGCCTAGAGTAGTATTCTGAATGAATAAAGGTTAAAAAATATCTCCAGAGTCTGTATTTTAATTTTCTGTGATTTTTGGTATAGAATTTGTGGCCTTGTGATGAAAAAAAGTATCCCCTTGATGCCACCTTTTCATTTATTTGTTCCTCCTCCACATTTTAAAATTGATTAAGTGACTGCTGTATGCCCAGCACTGTGCAGGCTCCATGTCTATCACCAGGTTGGACAAGAGAGTCTGATCCCTCAGATCTCATGGGTCAGGTGTGGACAGCCCCTTCCGATAAATGCCACACAATTTAAGATGTGATTGTGCACTGTACTGAGTAAAGTGACAGGAAAGGATCAGGTGCAGAGGAGACAATGACAGAGCAAATTAGAACAGATGAGGGAGTCGGGAGGCATCGTAATGCGTACAAGCCTATACCTAAAATAGGACAGTCACTTCTGCCTGTGTGGAGGGCGAGTGTGTGTGTGTGCACGGCAGGGGTGAATGGTTGATCATGATGTTCTGTACAACAGACACAGTGCTGTCATAATAGCCCTCCACTGTATAGGGACTTAAGCACAGCAAAAGTGTCTTTCTTGCTCAGGTACCTCTGTGCTGGGCAGAAGGCAGGACACGTTCTGGGACCACACTCTGGGACCCATTCTGACAGAAGATCTGCCGTTTCCTACATGTGTCCACCAGAGTTGCTTTGGTGGCCATCTCCATGGCAGTCAGTGAGAGATGAGGGGAAGGGCATGTGGGGGCATTTTTATGGGTAGGCCTGGGAGTGGTCAGCATTGCTTCTGCTCACGCCACCTTGCTTAGAATGGTATTCCCTGGCCACAATAACTGCACTGAAAACTGGAGTCTAGCAGCGCACCCAAGTAGGTGAGGAGAATGTGAACTTGAGTGAACATCTAACAGCCTGCTATGTAGACAGAGCGAGTGTAAACGCACTGGGGCAGGGAGGAACACAGATTGCTGGAGGACAAAAGGGAGGACAGGATGGTGAAGAGATAGAGAGGCACAAACAGAAGTCTGGAAAATGAACAGACAAAATCACGCTGGAATTACCATGGTTTGATATAGAGTCTCAGCTTTACAAATGATTTATCCAGACTTGCTACTGTGAGTCAAGGAGTGCTGTAGCGCTTATGATGGGGTTACGGTTTCAACTCAGTACCTATTGCATTTTTTGCACCATCATAAAGTTAAAACATTGTAAGTTGAAGCATTACAAGTTGGTACAGTGTGTTGTGTTGCTAGTATGAAATACATTTTTTGACTTGCCGTATTTTCGCCTTGCAATAGTTTTATCAGGATATAGCCTCATCATAAACTAAGAGGCATCTGTAATTGGCATATAGATAATGTAACCCCCAAATTTAATTATCCAAACTGGAGCACTTTTGAGAATGAAAGGGGCACGGCTGATGAGGCCAGGACAGCAGGTGTAACCCAGAGTTCTCTGGGGCAAGCCTGGGAGCAGAGTCACCTGCAAACAGATGATCTTTCAAGCCGAGGAAATAAATGAAATCCCTGCGGAAAAACCCATGGAGTGAGAAGAGAAATAGGATCTGGGCTGAGCTCTGAGGAACTTCAACATTTGGCCTCCATAGTTAACATGAGATGGAATTGGTCAGTCTAGGCCACAGCAAGAAGCAGCTCAAATCTCAGTGGTTTAACTTAACAATTTATTTTCCCTGAAAAGTCTGTAGGTCCATGTGACTCTCCAGGAATGTTGTCCTGCACCCGGTGACTCGGGGATGCAGAATGCTTCTACTTTCTTTCTTTCTTTTTTTTTTTCTTTATTAATTTTAAATCATAGCTGTGTACATTAATATGATCATGGGGCACCATACATTGGTTTTATAGACCGTTTGACACATTTTCATCACACTGGTTAACATAGCCTTCCTGGCATTTTCTTAGTTATTGTGTTAAGACTGTTATATTCTACATTTACTAAGTTTCACATGTACCCTTGTAAGATGCACTGCAGCCCAATTCACAATTGCTAAGTCATGGAAAAAGCCCAAGTGCCCATCGATCCACGAATGGATTAATAAACTGTGGTATATGTACACCATGGAATAGTATGCAGCCTTAAAGAAAGATGGAGACTTTACCTTGTTCATGCTGCTACTTTCTGGTTCACCATCTCAGCACAAGGGGTCCCCAGTTGATGGTCTTGGCTCCAGGAAAATGTAACTGTAGTCACTTCTGCCTTGCTTAAATCACAATGCTTGGTGGACAACACTGTGACTGATTTTTCTTGCTCCCCCTTTTCTAAATATATTAGACCCTCTGTAAGCTGACCACCCAAGGGACTGTAACAAACCAGTCGACACAGGGAATGCTCCCATAAGGAATGAGGCCCACTGCACTGATTGTACACGTGGTGCATGTCCAGTCCATGAGAATTAGGTCCAGTAAGGAACTGGTCAATGCAGGGAGGTGGGCAGCTACCAGGGTTCACTGTAGGATTTGCTCCACCAGCGAAACAACTTAGAATTCACTTCAAAGCATGACTTAGAGCCTCAATTTTGGCATCTCTGACTGATTCCACAGTAGTCCTTCAGATCTGCATATGGCCAGTGACTTACATGGCCGTTCCAGAGACTTATAAATGGAAAAGGCAGGCTATATGCATCCCCCAGGCCCAGGGCACAGAGGTAGAATGGGATGGGGACAGTGCAGGTGATCTCTCCCACCTGGGGGAATGGCCCTGTGCAATGTTCACTGGGCAGCAGCTCTGAAACCTTGCTTAGCAAATAATCCACAGGGGGTGGAAATCATTCCTGATTTCAGAATTGATTCCACATGCTGGGAAGAGCCTCCGCCCGCTTTGCTGACTGTTCTCTATGGATCTGACTTAACTTCCTGACTCTCTCTCAGGTCCTAGGCTACCAGAGGCTCCGGCCTACATAGCCCTTCCATCTGGAACTGGGACCGCCTATTCACTGCACAGGGAGGAGAGCCTGGCACTAGAGGGACGTGATACAGGTCATCTCTGCTCACATTTCATTGTCTAGGATAGTCACATGGCTCTGCCTAAGGGTGGGGGAGCAAGCAAGATGCATGTCTTTGGTGGACCACCCATCCAGCTGTTGGGAGGAAGGTGTTACTTCCATGGAGTCCTGCTCTTGTGCACATTTGTCACGATACAGTGTCTTAAAGCTCCCGCTGTCCTGGTTATGCTCTTAACATGCTCCAGTTCTATCTTGTGGAGGGTATAGAACTGAGTGCTACCTGGAGAGAAAGTCCCTTTCCCTGCTGTCCGGTTTCTATGTTGAAGGGTAAGAGTTATCCACCAGGATAACACTCCTGGTCTCTGGCCCCGCACCTGACTCACGCCTTCTTGCAGGGAAGTCACATCACCTAATTGCTAGGTGATGACAGGTGCATTAATTGGGCAGAACTCTATCAAAGGACTTTAAACTTCCTGTTTTCCTCTCTAGAGGTAGCTCCAAACTTTCCCTTGGAGAAGGGTGGGGGATGCTGGAGAGGGCTTTGGGTGTAAGGTTAGAGCAGTGATTTTTAACCAGTGTGCCACGAGAGGATCTCAGGTGTGCCGCGAAAAAACAATTTTTTTTTCTTTTATTAAATCATAGCTATGTACATTAATGCAATCATGAGGCACCATACACTGGTTTTATAGACCATTTGACATATTTTCATCACACTGGTTAACATAGCCTTCCTGGCATTTTTGTAGTTATTGTGTTAAGACATTTATATTCTACATTTAGTAAGTTTCACATGTACCCTTGTAAGCTGCACCACGAAAAATTTTAAAGATCATTAATTAAATTATTATCCAAAGAAATTCAAAGCACAGTAAGTATATCCTTCCTTTTACTCTTTTTTTTTATCAGCATAATTTCATTGTGCCATGGAAGTTTAACCATAGGTTCAAGGGTACCGGGAGATTAAAAAAGGTTGAAAAACTCTGATTAGAATCCAATCAGCTCTATTCTAATACGAAGGCAGTAGATGAGCTAATACAAGGTGGGGGTAGGGAAATGAGCAAGAGGGGTGAGGAGAGGAGTGAGGGGTTTGGGAGTGTAAGGCACACCTCTTGGGGACGGGACACAATTATAAGAGGGACTTTATCTAACAAATGCAATCAGTGTAAACTAATTTTTTGTACCCTCAATGAATCCCAAACAATACAAATAAATTAAAAACACTGGATTAGAGGAAGGAGTTGACAGGGACAGAGTATTAGTAGACTTTTTTTTGTTTTTTTTGTAGAGACAGAGTCTCACTTTACGGCCTTCAGTAGAGTGCCATGATGTCACAGGACTCACAGCAACCTCTAGCTCTTGGGCTTCAGCGATTCTCCCAGCCTCCCGAGCAGCTGGGACTACAGGCGCCCGCCACAACGCCCGGCTATTTTTTGGTTGCAGTTCAGCCAGGGCTGGGTTTGAACCTGCCACCCTCGGTATATGGGGCCGGCGCCCTACTCACTGAGCCACAGGCGCCTCCCGATCCACAAATCTAACTTCACTGTCTCCAATTAGTTTATCATTAATAAAGTCGTCAGTTTCACCTATGTCTGTTGGTTTCCCGTGTCTTATTTTTCAACTGGTTCTGAACTCAAGAATGGAAGAAATGTGTAATTTATGTTGAATCCCTAAAACCTTTGAGAAGTATAATATTTTACTATTCTAGATGTGGCCTTTTCATTTGTAAAAGTGAAGTGGGACTGACACTTCTTTTGACTACTGTACAGTCAAGATGGTGTTGACATTTGCTGGAGCTTCTGTCATGTCGTTGCCTCGTTGAAGCTTAAAATAAATGAAGACTTTGAACTAAGAGTTTTTATTTGGTTTGGAATTTAGAGCAGTCAAGAGTATGGAGGATATGTGAGCTGAGATGAAACAGATCTGATTTATGAACAAGAGGGTCAGACGGTTTTAGGTAACACAACTCAGAAAGGGAGAGGACTAATTAGCTGGTTTCTATGAAATAACGAACACATTTGAGTTTTGCTTTTTTCCCTTTCATTGACAATGACAGCCAGACACATTACTGTGGAAAGAATAGCTAATCTTAACTCACATTTTGATTTCCAATTCTTTGCATAAACAAAGATAAATATTGCTTTCAGAAAGGGAACTACGAACTTTGATACTCATAGTTTACTTATACAGACAACTTATGAAATCTTTCCATGATTTGGTCTTGGGGGAGGCTGAAGAACTGTCATTTATTCCAACCTATTTCTCGACTTCTCTTCAAAATTCTCAAAAGGGGGTGGCGCCTGTGGCTCAAGGAGTGGGGCGCCGGTCCCATATGCCGGAGGTGGTGGGTTCAGGCCCAGCCCCGGCCAAAAAAAAAAAAAAAATTCTCAAAAGGATTGTCTTCTGCAGTTACGGCTGGATGGCATTTGCAGTTTCTGCCTCAAAAATGTCAAGATAGACCATGCTCAGACTTCTACATCTCACCTTGTAAACACACCACATCCTGGCTCTGCTGTTCTTAAATAAATGTCATCCTAGGTACTTACAAATGCTCTGACCCTTTACCCTTTCTGTCTTCCTATTACCCTGTACATCAGCTCCATCATGCCTTGAGTCTCTAGCCTGGTACATAACTTCAGTTTTATGTGATTAATTTCAATCATTGCAAAATTCCCTGAGAATGAGTGGGTTGGTTGGTTGGTTTGTTTTTGGCTGGGGCAGGGTTTGAACCTGCCACCTCTGGTATATGGGGTCAGTGCCCTATTCCTTTGAGCCACAGGCGCTGCCCAAGAATGAGCATTTTTCAAAACGAGACAAAGATTGGGCTTAGCTGACTTAAGGGTCATCAGTATGATCCATGCTCATATTGAATATGGCCTGTAATGATGATGGAGAAAAGAGAAACGCCCTTGATGAAGCTTATTGGAAATTTTTCCTGTTAGTAGGAGCCACAAGGCTGAACGTTTGCTCAGAGTGTTGTAGGTAGTTTCTTCTACTTCTTCAACATCCTAACCCACCGTAGCTTTTTTAGTGTTCTGTCCCTCCATTCT
Organism: Nycticebus coucang; assembly: GCF_027406575.1. Taxonomy (NCBI): domain Eukaryota; kingdom Metazoa; phylum Chordata; class Mammalia; order Primates; family Lorisidae; genus Nycticebus; species Nycticebus coucang. The sequence goes on from NC_069785.1 coordinate 91,776,762, forward strand.
CCTTTCTCCATTTTTTTCCTTTGAAGACTCATTCAGCCATTGCTAAGTGCTCGCTCTGTTGCCTGGGAGGAATCCCAGCAGCACGTGGTGATGGTCTGTGGTTATCACCGTTACGGGGTCCACCTGGCCCTGTTGGAACAGTTGGTGTTTCTGGAATGTCATCCCTACAGTGTCCGTGTGGAGGTGACAGTGACCAGAGAGGAAGGTGCTTAGGCCTGGCGTGTCATCACCATGACGTCAGCGTCACTCCAGGCTGTGCTGAAGCCCCGCAGCGCCGCAGCTGTCCCAGTTAACACCTGCAGACAAGGGACTCAGGCTCTAAGTTAAAGCCCTCACGTCACACAGCTGGCGAGTGGCAGAGCAAGATTATGACTCACGCCTGCCTGACTTTGAACCGACTTGGAGCAGGTCCTGTTTCCACTTTGCCTCACTTTTTCAGCAAGACCTGGAAAAACTGTATTTTTCTTGATTAAATGTGTTTGCTTTATATTCTCACGACAACTTCATGTATACTTTGAGTCATTACTATTCTAAAAGAAGGCCCTTTAAAGAAGATATAAATTTTTTTTTTTTTTTTTCAGTTTTTGGCCGGGGCTGGGTTTGAACCCACCACTTCCAGCATATGAGGCTGGTGCCCTACTCCTTGAGCCACAGGCACCACCCTTAAAATGTTTTTCAAATAAATGTGATAGGCTCCTGCTTATTTTCCTGCTACGCGGAATTACTGTGAATTCAATGAGCTTGCTCAAGTTCCCTGGCGCAGGTGTGAGGCCGGTGCTGACCACAGTTTCTGGAGCTGCAGGGCCCAGGGCAGCAGGTGTCGCCCCCTCCCCCTCCTCGGCGGGAGGGATTCGGGGAGCCCCGGCGGCAGGCTCCGCTGGCTGCATTTGTGACTGTTGTCGTGAGGTTGCAGGCGGGGCAAACTGCAGCGTGTATAAAATGAAGGTCAGGAGCCTTGAGGTCCGGACACTTAGCCAGCAAAGGCCTCCGCTCCTGGTCAGTTTCCCTGTCAGCGCCCAGCCTGGAAGCGACGGGCTGGGGAGAGTCTGATGGTGCACAGAGCAGTGAACCACGCTCAGGAAACTGCCTGGCATGTAAGGAGCGCCCCAAAAATGCGATTCCTATTTTTTTTTTTTGCAGTTTTTGTCGGGGGCCGGGTTTGAACCCACCACCTCCCGTATATGGGGCCGGCGCTACTCCTTTGAGCCACAGGCGCTGCCCGTGATTCCTATTCTTAGTACTCAACAATGTGTTGCTAGTTGCTCAAAGATATGTTGCTAGTATTATTTCTCAAAATGTGTTTTTATTTTTTATTTTTACAGCCGTCATTGCAAAGCAAATTATGAGACTTGGCCCTTAGAAACTGGGACCTGGCGGTCCCTGTGGCTCAGTGGGTAAGGTGCCAGCCCCATATACTGAGGGTGGTGGGTTCGAACCCAGCTCCAGACAAATTGCAACAAAAAAATAGACGGGTATTGTGGCGGGCGCCTGTAATCCCAGCTACTCGGGGCGGCTGAGGCAAAAGAATCACCTAAGCCCAAGGATTTGGAGGTTGCTGTAAGCTGTGACAGTACAGCACTCTACAGAGGGTTAATAAGAGAGACTCTGTCTCAAAAAAAAAAAAAAAGAAAGAAACTGGGACCTGGGTCAATGACTCATGGGGGAGATTGGTACTTAGAAGTGAGGTGAGAACCTGGTCACCAGAAGAACCACGGTGGGCGTGGCACTGGGCCATGGACCAGCGTCTTGGAACTGCTGAAGTATCTCTGGGTTAGATCAGGACTGGCCCAGGAACCCACAATTGGCTTGAGGATATGGGCGGAATTCAGAGGAAAGCCCTGCCGGGCTTAATGCAAAAGGGGGTTTTTCAGTAATAAGTTTAGTATCTTTTATCATAATATTGAATAACTTAAACTATTTAAAATGATTATTTGCATTTTTCTCCCCATTGTTATTTCATTTTTTGTAATCATTTAATATTTACCCTGGAATGACAATGCAGAGATAAAGCCGTCATGGGTTTATACTTCAAGACCTGTGAGCTCGGGGTCTGCCCACCTCGCCCTGTTAAAGCTGCTTGCAACAGGTGGTGTTTCTGAAATGTTATCACCCAAGTGTCTATGTGGAGATGAGAGTAAAGACCAAGGGGTGCTGGGTGACTGGAAGCTGAATGTCCATTCTTAGACCTTTGTTGCAAGAATCAAGGCTGGTTGAGAGAGGCCAGAGAGGGCGCAGGCTGAACAGAGAAGCCCTCTCAGCCTGCAACACAGGGCCTCACCCACAGCATGTTTAAAAAACCTAATGGGAAAAAACCTGCTTACCAGGGAAATAGCCCCAACTTGTCTTTTTTACTTTATAGACACTCAAAACTTACTAGCTGCAATTGCTACAAAACCAGGATAAATGTGGTCTTTTTTGCAGATCTCCTATCTAATTTTCCAGAATGAACCATTGCTCTGAGCCTAAAAATGGGCCTGGCTAAAGTTCTGCTCATGGACTGACTAATGAATAGGATGGTTCATGAACTGCTAAGGACTCACTAGCTGATTACCCTAAAACAAAATTGAACACAGGAACAAAATATGCAAACCAAGATATAATACAACAGCTCTTTCTGAATAGCCGAGCCCAGGGCTGAGTTAGTCAAGTGTCCCGCACTTGAATATCACAACTGCGCCGTCTTCTTACTGTCCTGATCAGATGAGTTACAATTTTCCAGTGAACCCTCTGGCTGAACCTGTTCTTTCTTCTCACCCACACTTACATTAATATTTATTCTAGAAATTCCTAAAACATTAGCCCTGACACGACCAGGCCTATGTCTATTTCCTGCCCATGCCATAAAACCATCTGAGAGCTGCTGGCTGCCGTCACTTGCCTTCAGCTGCCCTTTGCTCCAGAAACTTCTCTGCAGCTGCCCCACGTTTACTTTAAGCTTTACATTTAAAGAGTGAGATGATGAGAAAATAGCACTGAGTCTAACCGGGACTTCAAATATTGTTGCTGTGGCTTACCTGGCTACAGAACCCACAGCAACCTCAAACTCTTGGGCTCAAGTGGGATTTGAAGTCTGGTTAGGGAAGATTAAAGTGGTGGGTGGTGCTGCATTCTTTGCTTAAAACTTAAAATATGCTCCCTTGTGCGTTACAGACACAGAGGCATTTCCAAGCCAAGCATGTGTGTAATTAAAGTGAGAAAGTGCCAGCTCGCTAGGTGTACTTCAGGCTCTAGCCCTGGATAAGAGCTCTTTGCCAAACACAGGAAGTGGCAACAAATATCCCAAATACAACAAGCTGCCAGGCAGATGTGCAAAGGATTAGACACTGGATTTTTGGTTGAGTCCTTTGCCAGGTGCATGTCCCCACAGGTCCCTGTCTGCACAGACCTGGCGGTGACATCTCCTTTCTTCCTTTCATTCACCAACGCAGAAGTGAGGATACAGTGCCCAATAATACAGTACCAGATTCTAAATTCTTCCCTGGGGCAGCCAGGAGTCACCCGGCCACGCGAGCTATTGGGTGAATGGGTAGTGCGCCCAGCATCAACCTCTTGGATTCTTTGGGTTCGTACCTAAACAAAAAAGTGAAAGAGCAGAAATGCATTTTTTTTTTTTTTAATTTCCATCCAGGAATCACTTTCAAACTCAGTGTCATTATTTAGCAGTTTTTACAGCATAAACTACGATGTCCATTTTGCTTGCATTTCTACTTTCTGTTTTTCTAGTCACTGGGGCTCATCTGATCTGGCCCAAGCTTCCATGCCTTTTTTTGTCTCTCTTTGCTCCTTTGCACGCTCCCCTCTGCTTCTCTGCAGCTCTCTGAGGGGTCACGACCGCCTTTAGCCAGGAAGACGGCTGAAGTCCAGCAGCCTAGACTTGGTCCTCTCCCTCCTTCCCACGGGTGCTCCCCCTGGACGGACTTCCAAGAAGAGGATCTTCTTTTGTTTCAGCCTCTGGGCAGCTTGCTCTCTAGAAAACCAGCCTCAACCTCCTCCACTGCCCCCATATCTCCCCTAGCCCCAGCCCTGATTCCAGGGGCCTAGGTCTTAACTCAGTTTGTTTTGTTTTATTTCTTGGATAAGTCTCACCCCCAGGCCAGAGTGTCATACCCTCATAGCTCACAGCAACTTCAAACTCTTGGGCTCAAGTGATCCTCCTGTCTCAGCCTCCAAGTAGCTGGAACTACAGGTACCCACTACCATGCCCTGCTACAGACAAGGGTCTGGTCCTTCTTTTTTTTTTATTCTCCTTCCTTCCTTCCTTCCTTCCTTCCTTCCTTCCTTCCTTCCTTCCTTCCTTCCTTCCTTCCTTCCTTCCTTCCTTCCTTCCTTCCTTCCTTCCTTCCTTCCTTCCTTCCTTCCTTCCTTCCTTCCTTCCTTCCTTCCTTCCTTCCTTCCTTCCTTCCTTCCTTCCTTCCTTCCTTCCTTCCTTCCTTCCTTCCTTCCTTCCTTCCTTCCTTCCTTCCTTCCTTCCTTCCTTCCTTCCTTCCTTCCTTCCTTCCTTCCTTCCTTCCTTCCTTCCTTCCTTCCTTCCTTCCTTCCTTCCTTCCTTCCTTCCTTCCTTCCTTCCTTCCTTCCTTCCTTCCTTCCTTCCTTCCTTCCTTCCTTCCTTCCTTCCTTCCTTCCTTCCTTCCTTCCTTCCTTCCTTTCCTGAGACAGAGTCTCATTTTGATGCTGTTGGTAGAGTGCTGTGGCATCACAGGTCACAGCAACCTCGAACTCCTGGGCTTAGATGATTCTGTTGCCTCAGCCTCTCAAGTAGCTGGGACTACAGGCACCTGCCACAACACTCGGCTATTTTTTGTTGCAGTTTGGCTGGGCCGGGTTTGAACCCACCACCCTCAGTATATGGGGCCTGCGCTCTACCCACTGAGCCACAGAAGCCACCCAAGGGGTCTGGTTCTTGCTCAGGCTGGTCTCAAACTCTTGAGCTCAGGCAATCTACCAGCCTCAGCCTCCCAGAGCGCTGCGTTTGTAGGCATGAGCCACTGCGCCTGGCCCCAGGCCCTAGCTCTGGACTGTGCCCTGGCCAGTCTGAAATTGGGTCTCCTGAATGAAACGCAAATTTAGCAAAGAGTTAGGCTGCTTCTCACTCCTGACAAATACATCGGAAGCTGGGAAAGATTAGTCCAGATCCTGGCGTGTGGCAGGGCAGAAAGCCTAGCTGTGGCTGCCACTCATCTCATACAGGAACATGTCACCTGTGGAATCCTGGTCTCCTCACACTTAACTAGAAGACACCATTTACTTTAGTATTTCAGAAAGACAGTCTTTCAGATATTTACAAAGTTCTTTTCCTATAATCTCATAAGCCTATAAAGGAAATTTTTTTGTGGGCTGTAAGAGGCCAAGATGCTAGGCAAACTGAAATCTGTACGCTGTAATGTTGAGTATGTTCCGGTTAAAATGCATCAGGGCTCAGAAACAGCTTTGCCCTGCCCAGGAACACCCAGCATCAGAAGCTGTGGCTCCTGAATGTCAGTGCCGTTGAGTCCTCAGAGTGCCCTGCCACAGCACGTCCCACAGAGGGAGTCAGGAGCACAAACTAGCCCCTTAGGTGATAGAAGGGACAGCAATCTGTGAGGGCGGGGCTGATACCAGCTGGCAGGAGAGGGGGAAGGACAGAGCAAGACAGAGAGGGCAGGGAGGTGACCGGCAGGGGTCAGGCCCAAGCTGTGGGTATGGGGGGAGGTGCCCTGGGTCCAGCTATGTCCTTTTGATATAGGAGGTAGATATTTTATCTATTATCTATATCGATATTATTTACATCTCTATATCTCTATATTCCTATCTACTGATACGGTTTGAAATTGAAATGTTGAAATCTGATCCCCAGTGTGAGGTGTTTGGGCCTGGGGGCAGTTCCCTTATGAACAGCTGGGTGTTCTCCCAACAATAACACTTTATCAGTTCATGTGAAAGCTGGTTGTTGGAAAGGCCCTGGCACCCTCCTCCACCTCTAGCTCCTTTACCTCCCTGTGACACACCCGTTCCCCCTTCTGCCTCCACTGGAAGCCCCTGAAGCCCTGGCCAGGCACTGAGGGTGGCAGCTTGCTTTTCGTACAGTCTATAAAACAGTGAGCTGAATATAGCTCTTTTCTTTGCAAATTACCCAGCCTCTGGCATTTCTTCTCAGGGGTGTAAGTAGACTGATCCGTGTGTATCTGCTCATCTCCAGCTCCAGCTAAGCCTGAGCTGTTGACGCCTCATTCATTATCAACCACAGTGACTGGGGGGGAGGGGGCAGGGGGCGGGGTGAGGCAGACCCCTGAGGGGACCCTGTCCTGGAATGAGAGGTATAAAGAAGAGGGTCAGTAGGTAGATGGCGCTGTGCTGCCTTTTAAAATCCTGTCTATATTAAATGGACTCTTTTTTTATTTTTAAAAACCTCATGTAAGAATACCTGATTCTTAGGGAAAACTGAAATAAACTATCTTGAAACTTCTTGCTTTGCAGCTGAGTAGACAGTTTGAAATAGTTTTCTTGCTTACTCATCAGAATAGTGTTGAAGAACAAGAGAGGTTATGTGGAAATGCTACCATGCTATCGACACACATGAAATTATGAGGATGTATATTCCATGTATTTACATGTGCCAAATGATGGCAAAACAGTTAAGAGGGTTTCGGGGAATATTATCCACACATTGCTTGCAAAACCACTTTTCCTGAATTTTAAAAGAGATATTATTTTTTTTTCTTGCAGTGGGTTGTTTTTCTGAAAGACAAAAGCAAACATGTGTCAGCGTCCAAGTGAGAAAAAGACACCCTGCCTGGGGCTGGTGTGTGGTAACATGTAGCCACAAATATTCTTCATGGTATAAATGCCCTTTGCAGAGTTCAGATCATGCAGCTGTTTTAGGTTCAAAATATTGGCATTTATATAAACTTCTGGTGGTTTTTGAATGTCAGACTTTGTCTTAATCTTGCAAGTCTTTTTATTTTTTTTCTCTTCTCTTTTCTTTAAAGGCCATCATTTAGGGGGCAAGAACTGGTCCAGGGGATGCTGGTTAGCAAGTGACTAATTATTTCCTGGACATGACAGATCCCCCACACAGCAAGCCTCCACTAGTGTCAGGCAGCCTTCACGTCTCCACACCTGCTGCGTCAGACTCCTAGAGGAGCTCCGTCTTTTCTGTTCTTCCATGTGTGTTCATACGTGTGCTGGTGACCTACAGAAAGGGCTTAGCACAGGGCCAGGTCATGGAGTGAGCAATCAACAAATGCCACCTGTTAGGCTGGTTTCTAGGCTTTGAGACATCCTTTTAACAGTGAAGTGAAATATGTATGAAAGAAAGTGTTACCGATTCTGCCAGGAAAATAAGCCATAGCTGTATTCCCAAGGCCTAGAAAAAAACTGAGATGGGACAGAAGGAACTCTTATGTGTTGCCACGTAAGAAAGAGCATGAGGACCAGAAGAGGAAATTTCCTGACTTCTTGTCCTGTTGGGGTGGGCTGCCGTGGCTTCCCTCATAATCTCCCTTTGAGGAGCCCTGATCTGTCTGCCCGGGCAGGTGTGGATGCTCAGGGGATCAACACCTGCGGGGAGAAGGCAGGTGGTGCTGGGTGGAGGCATGCTGCAGATGAAAGAAAAGGGAACATAATTGCACATTTGCTACCAAGGCAAGGACAGGCATGTCTGAAATCGTTTTTAAGCTGTTAGAGCTATAGACCTTGGTGAGGGTGGCGGCTCTTCATGGGGTTTAGGCTGCAGAAGTGTAGACCCTCCCTCAGGACCACTCACTGCTGTCACCTTTCACAGTGCCCGAGACAGCTCCTGGTTGCACTTCTCTGCTGTGAGGATGAGAAGCCAGTGGGCAGATTGCTGAGGGCAGCACGGCCAGTCCTGTGGACAGTGTGGGCTTTGGAGTGGGCTGAGACAGGGCTCGACCACTTCTGATGTGGGCAATGTTCAACAAGTTATTTAATCTCCCAGAGATATAGTTTTATAACCCCCCAAATAGAAATAAAACACCTTCGTTTCCTGGTTTTTATGAGATTTACTTGAGATAAGGCACACCAAATCTCTGTGCATGGAGACCTGGATAAATTCACGATTTGGGGAAGCACTCTTGTGCTTTTCAAAGAACCTGCAATTAGCTAAACACACTTAAATATGTTTATAGAACTATGTAACCAGCTTCATTTACATAAAATAATAGAAACATTTCTAGGACATACAGCTGGGAAGGGAGAAATCCAGGATTGTTCTGGCCAAACCAAGGGAAAATCAAGCACAGGGTAGAATCTTTTTCTTCATGAAATAAAGAAATGGACAACAGAAGCATGTCTGTCTTGGTAATAATATTTGGTAATTCAAGGAAAAAAAGACTTCCATTTTGCATTTAGTTCTAGTTTGATGTATTTTATAGAAGTGGATTTGGGGTTGGTTTTAGAATTTTTGTCTAAGATTAGCAATTTATTTTTCCAGCGATCTTATGGAATCGGGTAATGTCAAAACAGAGTGAAGATGAATGGACTATCTGGGGGCAAAGCAGTGTTGGGGTACATGCCCCCCCACTCAGCTGCCAGGATTTGTGATAATAATCACGGAGACGATAGTGATGATCATGGTAATAGTTATTGTTACTAAGAAGTTCTTGCCGCCGGAGAGGGACTGTGTTAAGCCCATCCCTACATTCATGTGACTGTACCTTCCTTTTCTGCCTCTTACGAGGATACTTATCATGTGATGTAAATTGTACATTATAACCGCATCTCAAAGTTGATCAAACACGCTGGCAAAGACCCTTTTTGCAGATAAAGTCTCAGTCCTGGGTACTGGGAATGGAGACATGGCCATGGCCTGTAGAGGACTACTGTTTAACAGGCCACAGACATGACAGGATGTGATAACGATACAGGGTCCCCTCCATTCAAGGTTGGGCAGGGGACCCCAGTTTTCCTAGGCTTGGGCAAGTTCATGAAGGGAACACCCTGACCTTTTGCCCTGAGCTGGAGGGATTGCATTCATTCCTTTGTCAATAACACTTATTAAAAATGAAAACATGTTTCTATCTGCCAAGTCCTGGCCAAGTGTAATTCCCAAGACCTACTACCCCTAGATATAGAGCCCGGGGAGAGACTCCCCAGGTAGTTCTCCCCCTCCCCAGAAGCTCTAGTGCCTTTTACTTCTTCCGTATTCCTTTCTAACTTCTAATAAAATCCTGTCTTGCCACTGATCTGTGGGCCGTGGGTTCATTCCTCAAACCCCCAAGACCAAGGACCTACTGAAGAGTGAAATTCTGTTATCAAGGACAGGGTAGATTTTCACCTGTTGGAAACAGCTTCAGTGTAGTTTTGCCTGAAGTGGAATAAATTAAATTACTCTTCAAGATCCTTCCTAATTAGATTAAATCCCTACTTTTAGAATCATGTCAAAGTTTGGGTTTTCAAGATCTTGGCTAAAGAAGGCTAATTCCAGGCAAATTCATCATGAGTAATTCAGACACAGGCATTCAATTTTCAGTGGATTTAAATTCACAAAAAGGATTTATTTAGAAGGACAATATGAGTTTATACTCAAATTTAGGACAAGGAAGATTTTGTGATCATTTATGAATTAATTGAACGACAGGTACATCTCACAGGTGGGCCCGTTTACAGCCTGAATTGACATTTGCTTGGCATCAACCTTCTCAAAACACTGTGCCACGTAGGTCAGACCTGGACAGGTAGAAGATTTGAAGGACAGATGCTAAACAACCCTTATATTCCCACATAACATAGAACATATAAAGGATGTTTGCATTGACTTTTTGTTTGTCCTGTCAGATCCAGCTCTCCATCCTTCACGCTGTAGTCTGGAATGTGTCTGCAGCTCCTTGGTCCTCAGACTTACGTTTGGGCGAGGTAGTAGAGTGTGAGGTTGCTGTATGTTCCCTGCCTGACACTGTGGCCTGCCGAGTTCTTCCACTGAATCCTACGACTCCTCCTGGGCAATCCTCTCTGTAGGGTCCAGACTTGCCTGGGCCTGAACTCTGTGGGGCCGGCCTTGGCACCACGCCAGCCCTGCTGGTTTCCTCTTGGCCTATCTCCCCTTTTGTTTGCAGTCCCCTCATTAGCAGCTGGAGCACACCCTCTGTTCTCTGATTACAAAATACTAAACACAGCCATAGTTTGTTTAGAAATAGTGTCTGTGCCTGCCTGTCTAACTCACAGGCCCACACTGTGTTCCAAAGTCTATTTTTCCACTCTTGCACGAGCAGATGAAGTTTCCGACAGGCTAGCTCTGGGTCCCGTCACCTGAAAATGAGTAGGCTCATCCGGTCCGTGTGGGTGGATCTCAGGTGTTTGCAGGGAATGGGCTTCCCTTTCAGGAACATTTCTCCTTTGCATCCGTCTCCTCTGTTTTGCTCGTGAAATCTTATTCGCTCTCCTCTGCTGCAGGGCCCAGGTGAAGAAAGTAGGCTTCTTTGCAATTTGGAGGCAAACCTTTTAGAACTTAGACCATCATTCATTAAAACGGAAGGAATTTGTACTTCTGGGTTGGTCCCTAAGAGCCTGGGCCAGATTCAGGTGGCATCAAGCAGCTGTCCTGGGGCTGAGAGTGGACAGAATCCTTGGGTACCAGAGCTGGACACATCTGACACTGCTCACCAGGGCGTTGTGGGAGAAGTAATGGGTGTGTGTGAAAGACCCCCCCCACTGATGGTGAAGGCAGCTTATCATAAACACCCACTTTCTCCCCACTTCCTTCTCTCCACAGGGCTGGGAGAAGGACCTCCAGAAGGAGGAGAGAAAACGCCATGGTCTTGGAGACTGGAGGTGGGGTGGCTGGGTTGTGGTGACTCTGAAGCATGGTCTGTAGACTTCTGACGTCTTTTGGTTTGGTGGCAGCATCCAGGTTCTGGGGTGTACAGTCCCTTGGAGTGTATCCTCCCTTCCTCTGCCCTTCTCGTGTCTGTTTGGCTCTGTGGAGGGGGTGAGGCGCTTCCCAGGCCTCATGGAAAAGAAGCAAGAGCTCTGCTAAGGCTCAAGGGAATTGTTCCTTCCTAATTGTCCCACCAGCTCCCCAAGGGAATTGTTCCTTCCTAATTGTACCACCAGCTCCCCAGTGCAATGAGCAGAACACGAGGACACTGTCCACTGGCCAGAGCCAGCTGCACCCCTCAGAGAGGAAGGAATGGCAGCCAGTGCCAGGTTGTGTGAACAAAGGGTCTGAGTTCTTGAAAGTAAATAAGGTGTGGGGGAGGATGGGGTGTCAATGTCAGCAAAGTATTACATCTTCCAAAAAAGTCTTTGATACCTCCACCTCTCAACCAGGCATGTTTATGATCAAATACGTGCTAAAGAGACACTCTAGGAATAAAATGTCTTAAATATTATTTAACCAAGAAATGGAAAACACATTAAAGTACAGTGTGGGGAATGGAGGAGAAAGTTCAGTAATCCATCATCTTAGACTTTTCTGGCTGCTGGAACAAAATACCACAGAATGGGTGGCTTACACACACTAGAATTTTATTTCTTACAGTTCCAGAGGCCGGCACACCCCAGATCAAGGCACCAGCAGACTTGGAGTCTGGTGCAGGTCCATGTTCGCACAGACAGTGCCTCTTGCTGTGTCCTCACTCCGTGGAAGGGATGAGGGTCCCCCGGGGCCTCTTCTGTAAGAGCACTGATTGCAAAGATGAAGGCTCTGCTTTCATCATTTAGCAACCCCCAGAGACCACCATCTTCTAATACGGTCATCTTGGGGATTAGAAGTTCAGCATGTGAATTTGGTGGAGGGGAGACAAAAACAATCACACCATAGCATTTATTCACAAATGGTCCCATTTGTTTGAATGTGACCTACGGCACATAAGCCATTAAAAAACATTTTTCGAATGGGAGGGAGACAAGATGGCGGACTGAGGCCAGCTTTCAACAGAGGCTCCCGTCCAGAAGGAGAGTTAAGGGACAGGAATTTAGTAAGTATCCTGGTGGACTTGAGCCTCACCAGGAGAGAAGGTTGAAGAACGCACATCAACACCGCTGAGGCAAGCTGTGATCACAAGGACGCAAACAAAAGCTGAGACTTCAAGCCAGAGTAGAAGTTGCAATAGGATCGAACAGAAACCAGCTGAAAGCAAGACAGAACCACTTTGCTCCACCACACCAGACAGGGCCCCAGTTTCTCAGGCCACAACACTGTACGGGCCCTCGATAAAACCCCAGGGGAAAAACCAAAGGGAGTAAAATAACCATGGGGTGGAATCAGCGGAAAAACTCTGGTAACATGAATAACCAGAATAGATCAACCCCCCCAAGAAAAGATACGGCAGATGTAATTGAAGATCCCATTCATAAACAACTGGCTGAGATGTCAGAAATCGAATTCAGAATTTGGATTGCAGACAAGATTAATAAAATGGAATTAGGAATTCAAGGAGAAATTCAAAAATTGTCTCAAGAATTTAACGAATTTAAAGACAAAACCACCAAAGACTTAGACACACTGAAGCAAGAACTTACAGCCCTCAAAGATATGAAAAATACAGTAGAATCCCTCAGTAACAGAATAGAGCAAGCAGAAGAAAGGATTTCTGACATTGAAGATAAAGTCTTCGAACGCTCCCAATCTCTCAAAGAGGAAGAGAAATGGAAAGCAAAAACGGATCACTCACTCAGAGAACTCTCAGATAATTCGAAAAAAAGCAACATAAGGATTATAGGAATTTCTGAGAACGATGAAGTCGCCTCCGAGGGCACAGAGGCCCTTCCGCATGAAATTATGAAAGAAAATTTTCCAGACATGCCTAGAGAATCTGAAATTCAGATAGCAGACAGCTTCAGAACCCCAGCACGATTCAACCCCTATAAGTCATCCCCCAGACATATCATAATTAGCTTCACTAAAGTTAACATGAAAGAGAAGATTCTCAAAGCAGCCTGGCGAAAGAAAACTATAACGTACAAAGGTAAGAATATTAGAATAACTGCAGATCTCTCTGCTGAAACTTTTCAAGCCAGAAGAGGCTGGTCATCAACTTTTAATCTCCTAAAGCAAAAAAACTTTCAACCCAGGATCTTGTATCCAGCTAAACTGAGTTTCATCTATGATGGAGAAATTAAATACTTCAATGACATTCATATGTTGAAAAAATTTGCCATAAGTAAACCAGCTCTTCAGGATGTTCTCAGACCTATCCTCCACAATGACCAACCCAATCCTATACCACAAAAGTAAACTCACTCAGAAACTTTGGATCAAACTCCAACTTCCACACTGGCGAAAGGATTAAAAATGTCCACTGGACCTTTGAAAAACTCGATACCCAAAATTCCACCAGACTTATCAATACTCTCCATCAATGTGAATGGCTTAAACTGTCCTCTAAAGAGGCATAGGTTAGCTGACTGGATACAAAAACTCAAGCCAGATATTTGTTGCATACAAGAGTCACATCTCAACTTAAAAGACAAATACAGACTTAGGGTGAAAGGATGGTCATCCATATTTCAGGCAAATGGTAATCAGAAAAAAGCAGGTGTTGCAATTTTATTTGCAGATACAGTAGGCTTTAAACCATCAAAAGTAAGGAAGGACAAGAATGGTCACTTCATATTTGTTAAGGGTAATACTCAATATGACGAGATCTCAATTATTAATATCTATGCACCCAACCAGAATGCACCTCAATTTATAAGAGAAACTCTAACAGACACGAGTAACTTGATTTCCTCCAGCTCCATAATCATCGGAGATTTCAACACTCCCTTGGCAGTGTTGGATCGATCCTCCAGAAAGAAGCTGAGCAAAGAAATCTTAGATTTAAACCTAACCATCTAATATTTAGATTTAGCAGACATCTACAGAACATTTCATCCCAACAAAACTGAATACACATACTTCTCATCGGCCCACGGAACTTACTCCAAAATTGACCATGTTTTAGGTCACAAGTCTAACCTCAGTAAATTTAAAGGAATAGAAATTATTCCATGCATCTTCTTGGACCATCATGGAATAAAACTTGAATTGAGTAACAACAGGAATCTGCATACCCATACAAAAACATGGAAGTTAAATAACCTTATGCTGAATGATAGCTGGGTCAGAGATGAGATTAAGAAAGAAATCGCCAATTTTTTGGAACAAAACGACAATGAAGACACAAACTATCAGAACCTCTGGGACACTGCAAAGGCAGTTCTAAGAGGGAAATTTATAGCACTGCAAGCCTTCCTCAAGAGAACAGAAAGAGAGGAAGTTAACAACTTAATGGGACATCTCACGCAACTGGAAAAGGAAGAACATTCCAACCCCAAACCCAGTAGAAGAAAAGAAATAACCAAAATTAGAGCAGAATTAAATGAAATTGAAAACAAAAGAATACAACAGATCAATAAATCAAAAAGCTGGTTTTTTGAAAAGGTCAATAAAATAGATAAACCTCTGGCCAACCTAATCAGGAAAAAAAGAGTAAAATCTCTAATATCATCAATCAGAAACAACAAAGACGAAATAACCACAGACTCATCAGAAATCCAAAAAATCATTAATGAATATTACAAGAAACTTTATTCTCAGAAATATGAAAATCTGAAGGAAATAGACCGATACTTGGAAGCACGCCACCTTCCAAGACTTAACCAGAATCAAGTGGAAATGTTGAACAGACCCATATCAAGTTCAGAAATAGCATCTATACAAAACCTCCCTAAAAAGAAAAGCCCGGGACCAGATGGTTTCACGTCAGAATTCTACCAAACCTTTAAAGAGGAATTAGTACCTATATTACTCAACCTGTTCCAAAATGTAGAAAAAGAAGGAAGACTACCCAACACGTTCTATGAAGCAAACATCACCCTGATCCCCAAACCAGGAAAAGACCCAACAAGAAAAGAAAATTATAGACCAATATCACTAATGAATATAGATGCAAAAATATTCAACAAGATCCTAACAAACAGAATCCAGCAACACATCAAACAAATTATACATCATGACCAAGTTGGTTTTATCCCAGGGTCTCAAGGCTGGTTCAATATACGTAAATCTATAAATGTAATTCAGGACATAAACAAATTAAAAAACAAAGACCATATGATTCTCTCAATTGATGCAGAAAAAGCTTTTGATAATATCCAGCATCCCTTCATCATCAGAACACTCAAGAAAATTGGTCTAGAAGGGACTTTTCTTAAACTGATAGAGGCTATCTACAGCAAACCCACAGCCAATATCATATTGAATGGAGTTAAATTGGAATCATTTCCACTCAGCTCAGGAACCAGACAAGGCTGCCCATTGTCTCCATTGCTTTTCAACATTGTAATGGAAGTTTTAGCCACCGCAATTAGGGAAGAAAAGGCGATCAAGGGTATCCATATAGGGTCAGAAGAGATCAAACTCTCGCTCTTTGCAGATGATATGATTGTGTATCTGGAAAACACTAGGGACTCTACTACAAAACTCCGAGAAGTGATCAAAGAATATAGCAGCGTCTCAGGTTACAAAATCAACATTCATAAATCGGTAGCCTTTATATACACCAACAACAGTCAAATTGAAAAAGCAGTTAAGGACTCTATCCCATTGACAGTAGTGCCAAAGAAGATGAAATATTTGGGAATTTACCTAACAAAAGACGTGAAAGATCTCTATAAAGAGAACTATGAAACTGTAAGAAAAGAAATAGCTGAAAATGTTAACAAAGGGAAAAACATACCATGCTCATGGCTGGGAAGAATCAACATTATCAAAATGTCCATACTACCCAAAGCAATATATAATTTCAACGCACTCCCTATTAAAGCCCCACTGTCATATTTTAAAGATCTTGAAAAAACATTACTTCGTTTTATATGGAATCAGAAAAAACCTCGAATAGCCAAGACATTACTTAGAAATAAAAACAAAACAGGAGGAATCACACTACCAGACCTCAGACTTCACTACAAATCGATAGTGATCAAAACAGCATGGTATTGGCACAAAAACAGAGAAGTAGATGTCTGGAACAGAATAGAGAACCAAGAGATGAATCCAGCTACTTACCGCTATTTGATTTTTGACAAGGCAATTAAAAACATTCAGTGGGGAAAAGATTCCCTATTTAACAAATGGTGCTGGGTGAACTGGCTGGCAACCTGCAGAAGACTGAAATTGGACCCACACCTTTCACCATTAACTAAGATAGACTCTCATTGGATTAAAGATTTAAACTTAAAACATGAAACTATAAAAATACTAGAGGAGAATGCAGGGAAAACCCTTGAAGAAATTGGTCTGGGTGAGTATTTCATGAGGAGAACCCCCCGGGCAATTGAAGCAGCTTCAAAAATACACTACTGGGACTTGATCAAACTAAAAAGCTTCTGCACAGCTAAGAACACAGTAAGCAGAGCAAGCAGACAACCCTCAGAATGGGAGAAGATATTTGCAGGGTATATCTCTGGCAAAGGTTTAATATCCAGAATCCACAGAGAACTCAAACGCATCAGCAAGAAAAAAACAAGGGATCCCATCGCAGGCTGGGCAAGGGATTTGAAGAGAAACTTCTCTGAAGAAGACAGGCGCACGGCCTTCAGACATATGAAAAAATGCTCATCATCTTTAATCATCAGAGAAATGCAAATCAAAACTACTTTGAGATATCATCTAACTCCAATGAGACTAGCCTATATCACAAAATCTCAAGACCAGAGATGTTGGCGTGGATGCGGAGAAAAGGGAACACTTCTGCACTGCTGGTGGGAATGCAAATTAATACATTCCTTCTGGAAAGATATATGGAGAACACTCAGAGATCTAAAAATAGATCTGCCATTCAATCCTGTAATTCCTCTGCTGGGCATATACCCAGAAGACCAAAAATCACAACATAACAAAGATATTTGTACCAGAATGTTTATTGCAGCCCAATTCATAATAGCTAAGTCATGGAAAAAGCCCAAGTGCCCATCGATCCACGAATGGATTAATAAATTGTGGTATATGTATACCATGGAATACTATGCAGCCTTAAAGAAAGATGGAGACTTTACCTCTTTCATGTTTACATGGATGGAGCTGGAACATATTCTTCTTAGTAAAGTATCCCAAGAACGGAAGAAAAAGTACCCAATGTACACAGCCCTACTATGAAACTAATTTGGGACTCTCACATGAAAGCTATAACCCAGCTACAACTTAACAATAGGGGGAAGTGAGAAGGGGGTGGGTGGGTAGAGGGAGGGGGATCGGTGGGATCACACCTGTGGTGCATCTTACAGGGGTATTTGAGAAACTTGGTAATGTAGAATGTAAATGTTTTGGCACAGTAACTGAGATAACGCCGGAAAGGCTATGTTAACCACTGTGATAAAAATGTGTCAGATGGTTTATGAAGCGAGTGTATGATGCCCCATGATCATATCAATGTATACAGTTATGATTTAATAAAAAAAAATAAAAAAAAATAAAAAACATTTTTCTTTTTAATTTCAGAATATTAGGGGTACATGTGTTTTTTCCCCATGAAAGGTAGCCACCTTTACTTTTTGTTTACCTCATCTAATGTTATTTTTTATTTCAGATTGATATGAGGATACAAATGTTTAGGTTCATTGTTTTTGCATCCAAGGTGAAGTTCAAGTTGTAGCTGGGCCTTTCACCCACGGGGTGTGCTGTGCACCCCAACATTGTGCACATCAGGTGAGAACTTGCCCATCACCCCCTTTTCCCAGGTGTTTTGTTTACAGACTTTGTTTTTGTATAGATGGAGTCAAAGTTATACACATAAGTATGCTCTTTGCTCAGAAGTGAAGAGCTATGCATTTCCTCAACCCCTCCTTCCCCTCCTAGCTTGATTTTTACTGAGATTTTCTTCCATGTATGCACTGAAGTGTTGACTGTTTAGCTCCAACTGGGTATTGAACACATGTGTTTGTTTCTTCATTCTTGTGATGTTTCACTTACAAGAATAATTTCCAGTTCCATCCAGGGTGTTACGTTTCACTTACAAGAATAATTTCCAGTTCCATCCAGGGTGTTACAAAAGATACTAGCTCTCCATTTGTTCATGGCTGAGTAGTACTTCGTAGTATGTACACCGCATTTTATCAAGCCATTCATGGGTTGGTGGGCATGTGGGTTGTTTCCATGTCTTTATGATTGTGAATTGTGCTGCTATAAACGTTCAAGTGCCTGTGTCCTTTTTATGAAATGACCTTTTTCCCTTTGGGTAAATGCCCAGCAGTGGGATTGCTTGTTCCAATGGTTGGTCTACTTTTAGGTCTTTGAAGCATCTCCAAACTTCTTTCCGTAGAGGCTGCACTAGTTTGCAGAACCACCACCAGTGTGTAAGAGTTCCTTTCTCTCCACATCCTCTCCAGCACTTGTTGTTTTGGGACTTTTTGATAAGAGCTATTCTCTCTCTCTCTTTTCTTTCATTTTCCATCACATTACTTTATTTCACTTTCTTTATCATTTATTATTGTGGCAAAATACTCATAACATAAAACATGAAATTTTCCATTTTGACTATTTCTTTTTTTTTTGAGACACAGTCAGTTGCCCTCGGTAGAGTGCCGTGGTGTCCGCCTAGCTCACAGATACCTCAGACTCCTGGGCTCAAGTGATTCTCCTGCCTCAGCCTTCCAAGTATTGGGGACTACAGTGTCTGACACAACACCAGCTAGTTTTCTATTTTTAATAGCGATGGGGTCTCACTTACCTCAGGCTGGTCTGGAACTCCTGAGCTCAGGCAATCCACCTGCCTTGGCCTTCTAGAGTGCTAGGATTATAGGCGTTAATTGTAACCATTCTTTAGTGTACAATTTCATGCCATTAAATACATTCACAGTGTTGTACAGTCACCACTACTCTTGTCTAGAACTGTTTCATAAGAGCTGTTCTCCCTGGAGTTAGGTGATATCATCTCATTAAAGTTTTGATTCACATTTCCCTAGTGATTAAAGATATTGACTCTTATTTTTATGAGTTTGCCAGCCATGAGTCTATTTTCCTTTGAAAAGTTTCTGTTCATGTCTTTTGCCCACTTTTTAATGGGGTTTGATTTTTTTCTTGCCAATTTGCTTGAGTTCTTTGTAGATTCTGATTATCAGCTCTTTATTAGATGTATAGCATGCAAATATTTTCTCTCATGCTGTGGGCTGCCTATCTGTAGAGTTTTATTAATGAAGATTTTCATACACATATATACTCATTTTGATTCTAAATTCAATATAAAATTTATTGGATTTTACGACAATCGTGTGCTAGCACACCATGTAGAGATATTATCTCTGTGGAGAAAGTGATGCTTAGAGAAGTTAAACAGCTGCTCTGGATCACACAGCTGAGTGCTGGAAGCCACGTGTGCCAGAGCTGCCCTGGCGCCCTTCCTCTGAAAGTGGGAAAGTACGCCTGTTTCCAAGGACATTGTGCGATCAGAATTATCTTTGAAAAGTGGAGTTTGGAAATAGGAGCCACTGGAAAATATTTGAATTAGGCAGAAACTACCCATTTAAGCAGACAATTCAAATGTTTCCCTTATTATCTAGCATTTTCTGAATCTAGAGAATTGCTGTATATCCATAAGCTCGAAAGTCATAGGGCAGATGTGTTTATCCTTATGTATTGATGAAAAAACTGTGAGCTGGTCACCAGAAAATCAAACTGTGTGATTTTAGGGTTGGACTTTTGATCATGTGTAATTAGTCAACCTGGAGACCGAGTTCCAAATACTCAGATGTAGGTAATCAATCAATTGATGAATTGCGTCCACGTAGTGGGGCCCTAGTAAAAACTGCACGTGGAGACTTGGGTCAGCCTCTCTGGCTGGTGATACTCTGTGGATACTTGGTCAGTGCTGAGAAGGTAATGTTCTGAGGAAAATGGAAGCTTCATGTGTGGAGCCCCTTACATCCTTGCCTTATAATAAAACAAAACCACGAGCGTAACAGCCTCCAGTAAGTATTCTTTTAGTGAATCACCCAACATGACGGTGGTTTGGAGAACCCCTGAACTTGTAGCTGTCATTGGAAATGGGGGCAATCTTGTGTGGACTCACACCTGTAACTTTGTAGTTAGACACACACCGTTCACAGTTAGTGTCAGGATTCGTGAGCTGACCCAGCAGTCTGACGGACAGTGTCCTCAAACTTTGCAGTGTGGCTAACTCTAGGAAAGTGACCTGTTCAAAAATCATCAAGCTGGAGGCAAGCCAGAAATGGAACTCAAATAATTGTAACATAATACATTTAAGTATGCATGTGACACAAAGTGCTCTTACCAGGAATGTCCCAGCTAGTGCAGAAATTGCTGAGCAATCTTTCATAGAAACAGCGGTAGCCAGAACATCTAGGAAGGGGATGCAGACAGTGGCAGGAAGTACGGAGTCAGTCCACCAACAGGGGGCAAATGGGAGCAAGTGGGAGATCTTGGAATCAATTCATTGGTATGCGGGAGGAGAGATGGTGGTGACAAAAACTGTAACCTTTACGCAGGGCGGACCAGCCCTCAGCTGTGGTGAGTTGGTGTTTCTGCTCAGCTCTCTCCAGCACATCTTCCAGAGGCTCCTGGGATCAGACTCATCAGAGACGCCAGTTGGGGAATAAGTCACATTTCCATAGGTTTGTGGCCTATGCCAACCCCATGGGAAGAGTGAGAGATAAAAGAGCCACACCCACCGTTCTTTGTAGATCCTAAATTGTTACTGTCCCCTCCTCCACCCTGAAATTTCAAAATTCCAGAAAAGGGCATGCAGCTGCAGTGGTAACAGAGTGCCCACCATGGAGCTGGCCTTGGCGGCATTGCAGGGAAGCAGCTGCCCTCAACACATTTCAAACCACACTGCGCCAGGAGCCCTGAGAGGGTCTGTGTCAAAGACACCAACAGAAGCAATCTTAATCGTCAGTGTAATCGGCTGTGACATTCTGCTCACCTTTCAGGCTTTTTCGTGAAGCTGTCAGTTTAACCATTTCTAATTTAGGGTCAACTTAATCCAAGAGACTGGCTCTATTGTTAAGCAGACAAAAGTAGTTATTTGACTACTGGTTACATCCTCAGCACTGAGATCCGGGCATCTCAGCACTGTCAGGGCAACTATGTGCAGTCATGGGGGTCGGAGCCCACTTTGCTCCAGGATCTTTTCCTGCTTCATTTAATCCTTGAACCAACTGCTGGAGAATGGATTATATTCCCTGTATTACAGATGACAAAATTGAGGCTTAAGGAAATTAGGTAATTTGCCCAAGGTTCTTAAAAAGCAGTCAGAACAGTAATAATAATAATAAGTTAACTGATGACTCCACACTGAACCTCAGAGTCAAAGCATTCTATGATAGACATATTCTTATTTGACAATGTGAATGTTACTTTTTTTGCATTATTATTATTATTGTTCAATGTTTCATTGCAGCAATCGTCTGATTTCTTTTCTGAATGTATTTATCTCTGTTCATTCTTTACAAGGTTTTTGTTTCTAGTCCTTATCTTAAACACTGTTATTGTTATTAAATTTTAAGCCTTTTTAATTTTGTGAAGGCAAAAAGTGGAAACAAACAAAAAAGAAAAAGAACCAGTCAGAATAGCAATGAAATTCAGATTTTTCTGCTGCTAAGTCTTAATCTTCTTATTATTCCTCACCATCTGATGTATAAATATAATTCTGAAATATATAATAATTGTCATGCATGTGTTATCTCAGGAGACTATTAATTTAGGAATAGAAGTAAGAAATTCTGAGGTATGACCTAAACTTTATCTCTAATTTATATGGTAGTGTTGGTTGTATTTTTAAAAACTAGTCTGTTAATTTCCCCCCCAACCATGTTCAACTGTCTAGAACTCAGATAAGTTCAACAATTATTTACTAAGTGCATGAATGCTCCCTTCTCTCCTCACCCATGCCAGCATCTGCTTTTCAATATTGTGATGTGGGCCATTGTCACTGGGGTTAGATGATATCTCAAAGTGATTTTAATTTGCATTTTTCTAATGATTAGGAACAAAGAGCATTTGGCCATTCTTCTGTCCTCATGAGAAAAGATTCTGATCATGTATATCTCTTGGCTATTTTTTAAAAGGGTTGTTTGCTCTTTTCTTGTTGTTTTGCTTGAGTTCTTTGTTGATTCTGAGTCTCAGCCCATTGTCAGATGTGTAGCACACAAATACTTTCTCCCACTCTGAAGATCCTCTCTTGGCTTTGTTGATTTGTGTACTGAGCTGTACAGAAGCTTTTTAACTTGATTAGGTCCCATTTGTTCATATTTGTTGTTTCTGAGATTGCCCATGGGGGCCTTCCTCATAAATTCTTTTCCTAGGCCAATAGGATTTAGTTATTTTTTCCATACTTTCTTCTAGAATTATATAGTTTTGTATCTTAGATGGAAATCTTTTATCTATTGTGAACTAAGTTTTGTAAGTGGTGAGAGGTGTGATGATAAAAATATTATCTGTTTATGGTATATGTTATTATTAGGCTGTGTAATAACCAAGTGCAACTACTTGCTAGTTGTAGAACAAGTATAATTTGTGTTAATTTACTGAGGCGAACTTCATGTGAATTTTGTCTATTCCTTTTTTTAGATTTATTGTATTTGTAATTAGTGCCATATTTCCTATTTGGTCTGATATATGTAGTATTTTGCATCATTATGATTGTTAATCATAATTTTCATCATCATCATTAAACCCATAACTGGCATACGTACAAAAATGAAAATATTCTTGAATTTATGTCTGGAAAGGGAGGGAAAATTGGTTGATGTTATGTACTGGAGACAGTGAAGATTCTCTAGGATTCCTCTTTGTATCTCCACATCCATTCATAAAAGTTAAAGAAAAACTACAGCAACTAAAGCAGAAATCTGAGGCTTCAGATCCTGAGGAACGGAGGCTGGTCATCCTATCAGTTAACTCCAGATTCCATGGTCTGAATGTCTGTGTCCCTCCAAAATTCATGTTGAAATTTGAACTCCCAAATTGGGAGTTCAAAGATGGGATTAAGGGCAGAGCTTTTGAAAAATGATTAGATGGTAAAGGTGGAGGCCTCATGAATGGGGTTGGGGACTTTATCAAAGAGGCTCCAGAGAATTTCCTCATCCCTGCTACCCTGTGGGGACAGGAGAAGGAGCCATCTGTCACCAGGAAGGGGCCTCACCAGACACTGGATGTGCCAGCAAATTGACCTTGGACTTTGCAACCTCTAGAAATGTGAAATACATTTCTGCTGTTTATAAGCCACCTTGTCTATGGCATTTTCTTACAGCAGTCTGAATGGATTTAGACAAAAACTAGTTGAGGTCCTGGTTAGGGGGAAAAATTATGGAATGAGCCATGGAAGAAGGAAATTATAAACATCAACCATAAGATTGCTCCTCCCACTCCCTACATTTTAATAATTCCAACCTCTTTCCTTTGTCTTCTCAAGTCCTAGGGCAGCAAATGTGCTGGAAGGTTTTGCCTCTATGATGTCTCTTTTTTATCCTTTCAGTCACCTGTTTGATGACCTCATATTAGCTTTTCTTTTTAATGTTAAACTGTCTCTGTTTAACCATCCAGTGGAGGTTTTGCCTGCCTTCTGGCTAGATCCGGCTGATTTAGTTCTCTCAGACAATTCCCAAATGTTACTCCATGAGCTTCAACCTGACAATTCTTCCTGGTTTCTAAATAACTTCTAACTTTCCTGAGAAGTTATTTCCTAGTTGCCTTGTTAGCTCTTACAGTGTTGATCACTAATCAGCCTGTCTTCATTTATGCCTTAACTATCAGAATATAGGATTTAAGGAGCTACTGAAGATTTTTGTGTACAAGTAGGAGAAGGAAAGCAGTGTTTAGGAAAGGCTTATAAAAGGTTTTATGGAAGTGAGGAGTAAGAAGCAGAGGCGCTCACATATAGGCAGTCCTGTTAGGAGTCAGTTGCAAGGAATGCACAATGGGGTTACCGTCTGCACTGGGGCGGAAGCGGTGAGAGTAAAAAACAAAGACACCAAATTTAGAGCCCTCTTGAATGAAGAAACTTTGGGATGGGGTCTCAGGGTGGGGCTCTGGGTTCTGCCCGCCAGGCTGCTCCCTCAGGGCAGCTGGGAGTCAGGTCCAGTTCAGACACAAACACATGCCGAACCTACTTACACAGAGATAGCTGTTGGGCAGAGTGCAAAATAAACCACTAAGTAAAGTCAACTCAGGAGCCAAATTTCTAGATTAGCATCAGAAATCAATCCGTGATATTTCACCACGTAGGCTGTAGCACAGGATAGCACACTAAGAACACAACTAGAAACTCAGTTGAGTGAGCCAGAGAGGCTGAAGTCACGGCCTGAGGAGGTGGGAGTGGGGGGGGGGCGGCGGTCAATAACTAAAGCGTCAGCGTACAGGTCTTGTGTCACGTCTAACAGGACTGCGAAGACAGCTCGTTCACCGGTGCTGAGTACTTGGCAGAGATTATTAAAGTTCATAATACTCAGCTGTATTTCCTTGCCCTTCTCTATCTAAAAAGCTTCTTGGTCAGGAATAGAGGTTAAGGCCCTGCAGGTATGTTTAAAGGGCAGCTTGCCTTCCTCCACCAACAGCAGGGAGTTCACAGTAATAAATACCCTCCAGACTGCACCTGCCTGGTCTTGGGCGGCCTGCACTGTCCTTGCCCTGCAGGCTTCATTATCACCTTACTGATAAGTGCAAGAAAGAGGGAAGTGAAGAGGACATTTTATGGCATCACTGTGGTGAATATTTGATGCAGAGTTCTTTGGTTAGTAACTTTTGGTCAGGGTCAGGGAAAAGGTAAGCCTCACAGGCTGGCTGCAGAGCTGGCCCTTACATCAAGCATTTGATTCACTCCGAGTTGCTAGGCTTCTCTGCTTACCCTCCGACCAGCGCAGCAAGCTGTGGTGTTACACAGGGACAGGAGGCGTGTGGACGTGCTCTGGAAAATACACAGCGCTAAGAAGGTCAGAGCCATTCCAGAGAAGCGGGCAGAGGACAGGGAGTCAGAAGGTCTGTGCACAAGCTCCTGCTTCACCAATCTGCTCTTCTCCACCAGGCCCTGGCAGTTCTCTGCGTGCCCAGGCCTCATCTCAGGCCTCCTCGTGGTTGCTCTGCCCCAGAGCTGCATGGAAGTCACTCTCTCCTGCTGTTCCCAGGACGTGCCAGGCTCCTGGTCACTGCGGGGGTGGGTGTGGGTGCAGTGGGGGGAGGGGGTGTTTGGATTGCTGACTCCCCAGCTGGAAACAGGCTCCTCCTTTACCCTGAGAGTCAGCGTGTTTTCTCCTGGTGGCTTCCCCTGGCTCTTCAGCTTTTAGTTCATGTTACTTTCTCAGAGATGCCACATCTGGCACAAGAGGAGGCTGTTTCATCAGGGTTTATGGAATGAATAAGTGATTATGGTGCTGAAGGTGGTGAGGCGTTTGAAGAATGCAGCGAAATGCCTGATAAATGGTGGGAGCTGTGACTGTTGACTTGCTCTACGCCCAGAGCAATTCAGAAACAATCTGGTTTTCTCTTTTTTCTTTTTTTGAGACTTCTCCGGTTTGACACAAGGATAAGAACCTGAAATAATCTTTAGCCACACATGAAAAGTCAGCTTTGGTTGTATCCAGTGGTATGTATAAGCCATTTAAAAGTTTTTCAATACGTTTACAAATATGATTATGTTTTAAAACAAACCAGTGTATGTGTGAGAGAGAGAAGGTTTTTGAGAGTCCAGTTTTTATCTCTTTCGATGGAGATTTTCTTTGTATCACCCTACTTGGTGTTTTCTGAGCTTCCTCTTGGGTCCTTACTTTTTAAATTAATATTGAAAAATTGTTGTTGGTTATCTTTTTGAAACATTTCCCTGCCCTGATTCTTCCTCTTCCTCTTCAGGGACTCCTATTGCCTGTTTTTTTTTTTTTTTATTTTCCAAACTATTTAATATTATCCCCCCACACTCCTTTGATTTTCTTTGGCTTTTAATTTGTTCTTTTTTTCTCTTGGTATTTTAGTGTGCATGATTTTTTTTTTTTGACCTATCTTCAAGTTCATTTGCTTTTCTCTGCCGTTTCCAGCTCATCCAAAAAAAAAAAAAAAAAACTTCATATTTGGTATAGTGTTTTTCACTTGCTGTATCTCACTTTTTTATTTTTAGAATTTATTGTCTTCACTGAAATTCCTTACCTGTTTATACACATTGTACACCTTTCCTACAAGATGATTTAATATATTAGGCATAGTTAGTTTAAAGTCTAAGTGTCATAATGCCAAAACTCAGGCCATTTTGGTCTTTTATCTCTGTTGTTTTTATATTTAACTATTTCACATTCTTGACCATGGGTCATTACTTTCTTGCTGTTTTGGATGTTGTGTCATTTTTTATTGAGTGCTGGATTAAATATTATGTGTAACAGAACAGTAGAGATGAAGGTAAATAATTTTATGCTCAGAAATGAATGTGTCTCTTGTTCTATAAAGCCCTCAGCTTGTGTGTTTGGAGGCAGGTAGGGCGGTTGATCCAGATGGTGGCTGAGCTGGGTTTGGGCGGCAGATGCACGGGTCGATCCAGACCATGGCTGAGCTTGGTTTGGGCTTTGTTGCTGCTTTAGTGGAACAAAGTCTCTGAGTTCCTTCAGTGGGGGCACTGCTCTTGTCTTGTGGTTTGTGCGGAGCACCAGAATCTTTGTGTTTCACTCCACAGTCAGATTCCAGTTAGCTCTTGCCTGACTCTGCCCTGGAGAGGATTCTTTCCCCACACTCCTCTGCTAACAGCAGATGGGTGTTCTTGGGTATTTCATATAAGCTTTGTAGTGAGGAGAGAAGTTTCTTGGTTGAGACTCCCGTCTCAGCCTGAGTCTCAGAGAGGCCCTGTGTGCCTGAACCTCAGGGATAAAATCCTTGATCCTCCCCAGTAGCAAACCCTGTCTGCTTCCTCCTTGGTCTAGGACCTGGATTATCATGTTCCAGAGACCACCACCTTGCACCTTGCGATATTTCTCCCCACAGCAGCAAACAGCTTCTGCCCGCTGTCATTAAGGCGTCTGGCACAGGCAGGTCCCCTGCCTTTCTTTCATTGGCAGGTGGCTTCTCCTGGTAACAATAACAGTGATCTATTGACAAATGTCATTATTTTTCCATAAATTTATGTGAACTCGCTCAAGACCTCCCCAAAGTAAACACAAAGATTTTGCTTTAAACTTTTGGCAAAACAAACAATTCATTCAAATCATCATGATCCTTGACAACTGGATTCTCCTTTTAGAACAGTTACACAGTTTCTTTCATCTTTAGTTCTCAAGACTTTGGTTTATCCTGATCTTTCCCCCTGCTGCCTTGTGCAAGGAGTGCCAACATTTTAGTCAAAAGGAGTGAAAATCACTCAAAAAATATATGAATTAACTGAATTATTCTTCATTTTTAAATATCTAAAATTTGGGTTATATATTGGATACATGTGGGTACATGCTGCTATGGACTGAATGCTTATGTCTGTCCCAGATTATATTCCTTGTCTCCAATGTGACACCTGAAGGTGGGATTTTTGGTTAGGTCATTGGGGTAGAGCCTTTGTGAAAGGGATTAGTGCTCTTAAGTAGAGACTGCAGAGAGTTCCTTTGCTCTTTCTGCTATGTAGAGACACAGCAAAGAGGTGGCCTTCTGCAAACCCAGAAGAGGGCCCTCACCAGATGCCAAATCCTCCTGTTCCTTGGTTTTCATGCAAAGATCTGTGAGAACTTCAGCCTTTAGTAGTGTAAGGAGTGACTTTCTGTCGATTATAAGCCATTTAGTCTAGGGTATTGGATTAGAGCAGTCTGAACAAGCTAAGATACATGTCAACTTTTTTTTTTTTTTTCAGGAAATTAATTGTCCTGTACATGTGAAATTCATAGGGAAAATTTTCAAAGTGATTATCTTCATAATTATAAAGCTATATTCCTTTACCTTTTTCTTGCTTCACTTAACAAAATGTGACCTGTAAGTGATTAAAAAGAGAGTATGCTTCTTAGCACGCATGTCAAGTGCTTGTACAATACCAGTGCTTAATGGTTTACTGTTGGTAATAATTAGCAGTAGAGGATGGTCTATGAGGTTGGACAGGGAGGTCATGAACTCATCCTAGAAAAAGTGCTACCTACCTCATTGCTGAATGTAACATGTCACCAGACGGCCAAAGGGAGTACTTTGAAGGTACCGTAGTAATATCCAGTGACAAGCTACATAGTTAAATAACTCTTCCTATAGATCTGATTTCCATGGTTCCACGGAAGGGTTCTTATCCCTTTGACTGTTTCCAGGGATAAGAGTCAGGCTTCCTGTTTCACAGTCTCACCACCTCACTATGCCTACCTCTGTTTGAACATTCTTTTTTGGAATGATCCACTTTCTGTGAAAACTACGTCATTTTGGCCAATTTTAGTGTCTCTTTCTTTCATCTGTGGCATGTTGATTAAGCAGTCACCTGGGGCCAGGCATGGCACAAATCTCCATGGCTTCTAGGAGATCATGGACCATTCAAGTCCCAAACTCTGGGCTCAAACCACACCAGAGAGCAGTTTCTGTAATAGATTTGTGCAAAGTGTGAAAGAGCCTAGCGGGTTGGGCCATTAACTGGGTTTGAAAATAGCGGAAGCCCTAAGGGAAGCAATTATCTTGAGGCTGAAAGATAGCCACTTCTCTATGAAAGTGGAAACAGGGCCGCCATGTTCTCTGCTGTCTGAGGCCAAGTGTGTTTTGTGCCAGAAGAGCGAGTTTCCATGGGTGGGGAAACTCACCTGCTCATTTCTTCTCCCATCTTCCCTCATTCTCATGCCCATGGGACTTGAACATTGTAAATTATGGTTAAAGAAGAATTCCATATACCAATTTATACTCAGAACATCATGGTATTAATAATTGCTTGTATTTTGGAACTGAAGAGCAAAGTTCAATGCCTAATGTTTGATTTTTACAATCCTCTCTTGTTTCTGTGTAAACATTTGTACAGCAGTGTTTTTGAAGATTCCTATTAAAGATAACTATTTACTGGGAAGCTGACATGGGAGAATCCCTGGAACTCAGGAATTTGAGACTAGCCTGAGCAAGAGCAAGACCCCCGTCTCTACTAAAAATAGAAAAACTAGCCTGGCATTGTGGTGGATACCTGTAGTCCTAGGTACTTGGGAGGCTGAGGCAGGAGGATCACTTCAGCCCAGGAGTTTGAGGTTGCTGTGAGCTAGGCTGAGGCCTCTGTACTCTAGCCGGGCACAGAGCAAAACTCTGTCTCAAAAAAAAAAAAAAATCCATTAAATACTTCAGACAGTGTTTCCCAGACTTATTTGATCTTGTATCTGTTTTTCACCTTCTACCTAATCCACAGAACTGTCTGGGGAATGCTGGTCTAGAGTAATAAACAGACTTTTCCTCTGAGATCAGGACACCTCCCTTATGTCCGTGTGTGTCTGAGTGCACGGTGTGGAGTGATGGTTCTGTGAGTGTGTCTTTGCTTTAGTGGACGTGTGCACATAGGCACAAACCTCCATCTTCTATTGTCAGAGGCCATACGTCCAGGTGTGCAAACTTATCAGCTTACGTGCCTATTCACGTGGTGATGGTGTGTATGTGTGTGCATGTGGACAAGATATGAGCTAAGTGTGCACAGTGATATGTTTCAAACTAAAGATGAGCCTTGAAACTCTCTTTTTCTATGAAATGAAATAGTTTCTGAAATAGTTTCTTATCAGTGCTAACTTTTAAGGGACATTAATGTGTTTTCCGTATAATAGAGTATGTTCGTTTTAGTTTATTATGTATTAATTCAATATCACATTATTGGATACTAAAGTAGTTATCAATTTTATAATAAATTACCCCAAAACTTAGTGGCTTAAAACAGCATACATTTATTATCCTACAGATTTTATGGGTCAGGAATTTGGCTACAGGTTAAATGGATCTTCTGCCTCAGGATCTCTTAGAAGGCCATAGTCAAGGGGCAGCGGGGCTGTGTTCTCATCCAAATGCTCAGTTGGAAGGATCTGTTTCTCAGCTCCCTTACATAGCTGTTGGAAGAATTTTGTTTCTCAGTCAGAAGTTGTTGGACTAAAGGTCTTCACAGGCTACTGGTGACACTTCATCACTTTTTCTATAGTCTAGGCATGTGAAGCAAGTAACTAGACCCACTCCTGAGACACACAGACAGACAGACACACACACACACACACACACACACACACACACGAGATTGCACAAGGCAGGAAGACCAGGAGAAGGGGAAATGGGGGCATCTTGGGATCTACCTGCTCTGGAACCTACTCTAGGCTATGTGCTGGCTCCTGCAAATGCCACATGTGATGTTTATTAAGAAATACACATTTAAAAAATCAATCTTCACACTTTATGGGGGCAAGACATGATTGCAAGAGGGACTTTACCTAACAATTGCAATCAGTGTAACCTGGCTTATTGTACCCTCAATGAATCCCCAACAATAAAAAAAAAAATCAATCTTCCACAATATCGGTCACATTTATTTCTTCCTATTTAACTACCGCCATTTAGCCCTGGCCCTTTTGCCTCTGATATACTAAACTTTTTAGTGCAGCCCCCCAATAAGTTTCCCAGACTTTGGTCCCCTCTTTCCACCTGCTTACAAAGTAATTTTCCTAAAGCCTTAAGGGGCTCCCTCTCCCTGAGGCAGCACAGTTTCTCAACTTAAAAAAGCATGTCCTCCCTGACAAATGTAATACACAAATCTCATGTCTATCTCATCTCTACCTTTAATATTAATTGAATTTTCAAAAGACATAGTCCCAGCTACTTGGGAGGCTGAGGCAAGAGAATCCCCTAAGCTCAGGAGTTGGAGGTTGCTGTGAGCTGTGTGACGCCACGGCACTCTACCAAAGGTGATAAAGTGAGACTCTGTCTCTAAAAAAAAGAAAAGAAAAGAAAGTCACCCACTCAGAGGATCGAGTTTCTTCCTCTTAGTGTGGCTTGCAGAGTCCCCCACAATCTCCACCAGGTCTGCCTTCTTACTATAACCCTTCCTTTCAAGTCCACTAGTTTTTCATTACTTTTGGGGGTATATTTTGTGCTTCTGAGCTTCTACTCCTTTGTTATAAAATACAGCAGAACCCTTGTAAGTTGACTACCCAAGGGACTGTAACAAACTGTGGATGTGGTCAACGTAAGGAACTACTGCACTTACACACACGTGGTGCATGTCCAGTCTGTGAAAATTAGGTCAACGTCAGGAGGTGGTCAGTGCAGGGCAGTCCCCAACTGTGGAGGCTCTACTGTATTTAAAATTGTACACAGAACTGAAAAACGACATAGTTAGTTCCATTTGGTTAGAATAACCTTACGGAAGTAATCCTGATTACCTCTGAATTAGAGAATATCTGATGACTGGAGAAAAGATGCTCTGAAATGCTCATGAAGATTGCACATATTTAGAAGAGGTGTCCTTACTATGTTAGTCATGGAAAGGGGTTAGAATGGAAGACATAATTAACCCCAATCTTTCCCTCGAGCACTGTGAAAAAGGCACGACCACTAATAATGTAATGGTAGTCTCCTTAGTAAACACTGGAGAGCAACTTATTTTAAAACTTTGCTACCAAGATAAGGTAGAATAAAAATTGTTAATTTCTTATTACTTACTAAAGAATAATTTAAGCAGAGAAAATTCAGTCTCTGCTTTTGGAATTTCTATAAACACATTGTTTGCTGTCCCCTTCTTTTAAAGCTATATTGTGTGCATGCAGTGCCTATAATTCTAATTATCCTACTCCTGAAAAACATTTTATTTCCTTGAATAAAAAGAGTAAGAGAAGTTTTTGCTTCTCTGCTGGGGAGAGATGGCTGGATAGCAAGGCCTGTACCCCCACTCCGAGTCCATTTTCCAAAGAGAGGTTTCCGTGGAAGTTTAAAGGCAGAGACCACCTCCTTTTCAGGATCTGTCCTCACAGGATGTGACCCAAACAAGGTGATCTTACACGCACACACCAATTCTTTTTGTTTATGTGTGAAGCAAGTGAATATATTCCAATTTCTGTATCATATGGTGTTTCTCTTTCTGTGTTATCCTTAGAAATAAAAGTGGAAATTATTGAAGGGAAAAATGAAGCTAATCAACAGACAAAGCCACCCTCTCTTGCAAAGTGAGCGTGGTGAGAAACGGAGGTGAATAAGCTAGCAGATTGGGTTTATTGAGCAGAGAAGAGAACAGCTCCTTACAGGTTTTCTGGGTTTGTTGGGTGTGCTAGCATCTATCACATTCTTGAAGAAGATTCTTCGTTTTCCACAAAACCTAAATAAACATCTCTAGGGATAGGATTTAGGAGTCAGGTGAATGCAATAATGTGAATTTATTGGAAGATAAATAGTTTTGTATGATTCAGGCATTTTGTGACCGTATTTGATGCCAGAAATCAAGCAGAGATATTTGTGGACATGGGAAGAAGCTGACGTACACCTACTTTTCATCACTGCGCACTCCCAGCTCTTCTGTGAGGATGTGAGGGGGAAATTGTTTGAGGCTCCAGGACCTGAAACCTCTCCTGACTGCTATGAAGTCAGAAGTAGAAGACAGGTTAAAGGATTATATGTTCCAAAATAGGGCATTTCCTTCATAAAGCAATTCAAGTGATTTATTAGAAGGATTTGATCATAAAAGTTGCCTACATGATACATAAAACATATAAAAATTCACTTTTTCATGCCAGGACATGTGAGGAACAAATATTAGTCTGTGACAGCCCCTCTCCACTGATGGACCTGGACAGGCTGGACCCCAGACCTTCCAAGGTTTACTTTTCAGCTGAGCAGGTGGGTCATAGATTTTATGGTCACCAGATGGCAGTATAAGACCAATGAACAACTTAGGAAAGCTTCTTCCTCAACTTCAATGCAAGTTTAATGTGTTTTTAATGACAAGGCAGTTTGAAAAAAACTCTCTGGAGATGGGTAGTTGTATGCGAGGAGTAAAGCAATATAAACTTATTTTTTTTTCAAAGTACACGACCAGATTATTCTCAAGAGTAAAAAATTGTCTTAGTTCTCTAGTTTTTAGCCCTTAGATGATTCAAATTTGTAACTTGGTTTATGTGTGTGGAATAAACCAAAATAATCTTGTAATGCTCTTCTTTCTTATTCCCTAAAGATGTTCAGAAATGTCCCAGATGGACGAAAGTCTATAAAGAGAGATGAAACTGTTTACATTATAGAAAAGAAAAGGAAAACATACCCTAAACCCAAACTAATCGCCACACGCACAGACAACCCAGACCAACGGTATTCAGGCACATAGTTCAGGCCCACACATTTGCTTCAGGAACTTTTCCATCTACATGGTTCAATCTCTTCCTAATGTATCTAGAAACTCTCTATCGTCTCATCAGAGCACTTCTACAAGCAGACAATCTCTTTGTAATATTGTCAGGAACATGGAGCCCTCACTAGAACTCTTTTGTCCAATGTGTTCATTCAACAAATATTAGTAAGTAATGCTGCTAAGTAATGGCACTGTCCTAGTTGTTGGGAAAGCAGTGGTATGAAGACAGTTCAGTTCTTATGTTACTTATAGTCAAGTTGGTGGGAGACACATTAAGCAAATAATTCCATAATTAACCAATTAAAAGTATAAAAAAGGCTATGAAAAAATGTCAACTGACTGTATAGTGGGTGGTCTGCTTTGATTCATTTGACAAAACTTCCCAACTGCCTCTTCTCTGCCAGATATTGTTATAGGTGTTGAGGATTCATCAGTGAACAAATCAGAAAATGATGCCCACCCATGCAGAGATATATGTGAGTTGAGGGACAGGGACAACCAATAAAATTAGTTAATATACAAATTATCAACGTATGAGGGATTAAAGACTTGACTGTAAGACTAGAAACCATGCACATAGAACTACCAGAAGACAACACAGGGAAGGTACTTCAGGACACCAGTCTAGACAAAGACTTTATGGCTCAGACCTCAAAAACACAGACAACAAAAGCAAAAATAGTTAAATGGGGGTCTATTAAACTAAAAAGCTCCTGAAGAGCAAAGGAAATAATAGAACGAAGAGACAATCTATGGAAAGGGAGAAAATATTTGCATTTGATGGAAAACTAATATCCAGAATATATAAGGAATTCAAACAACTCAATAATAAAACAAGCCAAATCATCTCATTTAAAAGTGGGCAAAAGACATAGACACTTCTCAAAAGAAGACATACAAAAGGCCGAGAGGTTTATGAAAAGGTGTTTCAAATCACTAATTATTGCAGAAAGGCAAACCGAAACCACAGTAAAATATCATCTTACTTCAGGCAGAATGATTACGAAGATGGGCAATCCCAGGTGCTGCCAAGGACGTGGAGAAAAGTGAACTCGCATACTCTATGGGTAGGAAGGTAATTCCAACAATCACTGTGAAAAACGGTATGAAGATTTTCAAAAAAGCAACAGAACTACTGTTCAATCCAGCAATCTCACTGCTGAGTATTTATCCAAAGGAAAATAAGTGTACAAAAGGGAGACCTTCACATGTTTACTGATGCACTAGTCACAATGACCAAGACATGGGCTCAACCTGAGTGTCCATTAATCGATGAAGGAGTAAAGAAAATGTGGTATATATTGAAAAAAATTAGAAATATTTCATCTCCAGATATATGTTTTGACATTTTGAGATGGTTGTCACGGAAGTGATATGGCAGGGCTGTCTTGGGCAGTGGAGGGGAGTGGGAGGGGAGTATAGATTTATGTTTGTAGAGAATCTCCTTTAATGCAGGCAGATCTTGTCTGTCTTGATCTAGGAAAGATAAACTGAGAGTCTGACACCTTTAAAAGTTTGAAAAGAAACATTTACTATCTATTTCTCAGAGGGCTGCTGCCTATGATGTTTTATTTACATAACAAGACCACCTTTGCTAGCCAGCCAAGTCTCTTCCTTTCTCCCTCCCCAAACCCATTTGGTTTTACTGTTTCCAACCCCTATTCTCTGTTCACAGTTATGATTTAATAAAAAACAAAAAAGTAAAAGCCTCTTTACCTCACTGAAGAGTCAAGCTTCATTCTGAGGGTTCCCAGGTGTACACATTAAACAGATTTGTATCTTTCCCTTCCTAGTAATCAATCTTTCTCATGTTAGTAATTTTTCAGTTAAACCTGGTGCAGGGGGTGGAGGGTGGCAGGTGGTAAGAGACTTGCTCCTTACAATATGCAGAATGGAATATTATTTAGCAGTGAAAAAAATGAAATCATCTAATTTGTAGCAATATAGATGGAACTGGAGGTCATTATGTTAAGTGAAATAAGCAGGCAAAGAAAGAGAAATACCTGAAGTTCTCACTCAAATGGAGGAGTGAAAAAACTTGATCTCAGGGGGATGGAAAGTAGAATGATAGACACCAGGGGCTGGGAGGGGTGTGAGTAAGGGTGGGTGGGGGAAGAAGAGAGGTTGGTGAACAGGGAAACAGATAAATAGGAGAAAAAATATAGTGATTGACAGCAGATTGGGATGAGTACAGTTAGCAAGAGTAGATTGTATATTTCAAAGTAACTAGAAAAGGGGACTTGAAATATTACCAGCACATACGAATGATAAGCACTCAGAGTGACTGACACCCTGAACCCCACGACTTGACAGTTGCACATTCTATGCATGTAACCAGAGCGTATATGGGCATCATAAATACATGAAATATTATGTATCAATAAAAGAATGTAAGTTTATTTTGTAGTATATTATAGGAGGAAAATGCCATTAAGAAATAGAAAGGAGCGGAGTAAAGCTGAGGTCTGTCATTAAATAGTGTAGTCACTAGAGGGTGACATCTGGCTGTGAGCTTGGAATAAATGAGGGGAAAAGCCATGTGGGTCTTCGAGGAAGGACGTTATGGTCAAAAGGGCAGCAAGTGCAAAGGCCCTGGGGCAGAAATGCGTCGGTGAGTTCAAGGAGCTACAAGGAAGTTAACCTGGCTGGGAGAGTAAAAAAAAAGATCAGGGGACGTGGTCAGAAGGTCATGGGTGGAGATCACATTAGATCTTTCAGCCCACTGAAGCATTTACTCAGAGCCAGGGAGCCAAGGAGGTTTTTGAGCATAAGGTGACACCACCTGATTTATGAGAATCACTCTGGCTGCTGGGATAAAAAAAATCTTAAGTAACCAGGAGACCAATACGCCAGGAGAGCAGTTACAACAGCTCAGAGCTGGTGGGGGGTGAGGTGGGGAGGTGGGTAGAGCAGAGCAGAGGAAAGGACAACTCAGAGGGGCGTCGACAGTGGTGCCAACAGGATTCCCTTACGGGGTGGATGGGACTCAGGAGATGAAGGGGTCGGGGTGACCACCAGACATTTGGCCTCACCACACTGAAGGAGAAAGAAACTGTTAACTGAGATGGTGAGTACTGAGGATGGAGCTGGTTTCTGAGGTAAAGGTCAGAGTTAGTGTCCCCAAAGAACTATCTCCTTCCATCTGGCATGTGGAAGAGAGGCATGGGTTGAAGCTGTAAACTTGGGAATTGGCATTATTTGGGGGTGTCCAACCCATAGCCCACAGCCTGCATGCTGATTATCTGAGGCCTGTTTCGCTCATCTGAGGTGCCAGATATCAGGAAAAGTGTGCCTTGACCTTTTCTTCTGCTCCTTGGCTTTTTTTAGTGTTTGTGTATTTAATGTGTGGCTAAAGAAAACTCTTCCTCCAATGTGTGGCAGAGAAGAAAAAAGGTTGGACACCCTCGAAAAATGATATTGAAAGCTGCAAAGCTAGGTGAGCAAGCAACTTCGGCTGGGCGTGCAGGGGAGCAGGACGTCTTCCCTGAAGAAGTGATGCTCCGACAGGGGTCTAGGGACAGCAAGCTTGCTGGGTGGTGTGAGGCCAGCTCTCTCCCCTTGATGGCACCAGGAAGAGGTGTTCCTTTTTCCAGAGGAGCAGTCTAATCAGAGACTCTTCATCAGATGCTGAATGCGATTCCTGGAGTAAGATAGCTTTCTCTCAATAGTCCATGAACTTTTTTTTTTTTTTTTATTAAATCATAGCTGTGTACATTGATATGATCATGGGGCATCATATACTAGCTTCATAGACCGTTTGACACATTTTCATCACTCTGGTTAACATAGCCTTCCTGGCATTGTCTTAGTTATTGTGTTAAGACATTTACATTCCACATTTACTAAGTTTCCCATATACCCTTGTAAGATGCACCACAGGTGTAATCCCACCAATCCCTCTCCCTCTGCCCCTCTCCCCTCCCTTTCCCCTTCCCCCTATTCTTAGGTTGTAACTGGGTTATAGCTTTCATGTGAAAGCCATAAATTAGTTTCATAGTAGGGCTGAGTACATTGGATACTTTTTCTTCCATTCTTGAGATACTTTACTAAGAAGAATATGTTCCAGCTCCATCCATGTAAACATGAAAGAGGTAAAGTCTCCATCTTTCTTTAAGGCTGCATAATATTCCATGGTGTACATATACCACAATTTATTAATCCATTCGTGGATCGATGGGCACTTGGGCTTTTTCCACAAGATTAATGTAGAATATGTCCTGATAGTCCCTAACTAATTTTGTATAGAAATGAAGTGTGGTCTTTGTCCTTGCAATGACGTTGTGATACCTAGTTAGTGCATGTTGAAGTGCTAACATGCTTCATAGGGCAGTTGCCACCAGGCGAGGACATAACCTGCAGTGTGTCCCACAGCGGGAGCATGAACATTCTGGGAATACGGTGCATCTTCTCCTGGCAGGTGGCCAGGGAAGAGGAGACAGTCTCTGAGAGTGGGCGGGCCAGGGCTGTCACTCACCACTTGTGTGACTTCAGACGGGTTGTTCACACTTTTTTGGCTTTGTTTTCTTTCTTAGTAAAATAAGGATAAAACTAATTTTGCCTTGAGGATATCGTAAGGTACTTAAAGTGCGTAGAATAGAGGGAGACGTCAGTGACTAGTAGGTGTTACTCTTTGTGCTGCTGTGAACCACTGTGGACTTGGTTCTTAATACAGGGAATACAGAAGAAGTCACATGTATTTTTGGTTGAGAAAAACAAACTGGATTGGACAATAACATTCCTATTTGCCACTTCTCATGATTTTGCCTGGACTCCCACACAGACAGACTGAAAAATAACAGGTATTTATTTCAAGCTTGGTACACGTGAACCACTGTATGTATACCACCTACCATCTGTGTGATATGTAGAATAATTTCCTCTGTTTTACAGATCGGGGAGTGTGCAAAGCTAGTGAGTGGCGGATCTGGGATTGAGAAGGAGTCGTCATCTTTTAAAGTTCTCCGAACAAATATGGCAACTTTCTCCTACCACTGCCCATTTATTTTAGCAGAGCACATCTGCAGCGTGTGCTCAGAATGAAGCCTTTATCACAGCTGCGCACTTTCCAGGAGGGGGAAGACAACCACGTGAGAATATCTCTGCTATTTTAAGTGCTAAGTAGATAGGTTTTTGTTTCTTTTCCAGAAAAACAAAATAATTATGTTTTCATCAGGTATTTTAATGGTGTAAAGATTTTGAAACATGGGCAATACTCTCATATCCACCTGGACTTCTAAACACAGCCAGACCTGGAGATGTGTGAAGTTGGCTGACCATGAACTACTTGGCTGCCCAGTGGTCAGGCCTGGGCAGCTGGAGGAGCTGTGCTGGGCGGCTCTTTCTCCGCTTCCCTCAGTCAGCCGTTCTGTGCTGTGTGAGCGCCCTGCCATGCAGGCACAGAAGCCAAAATGATGGCGCTGAGTTTAGAGAAAAGAAAAAGTTTATTGTAAGTCAACCAGCAGGAATACAGGAGGCAAAGCTGAAGTCTATCTGCCCATCCTGGGGTTGGGATAAGTTTTATGAGTGACGGAGGGCAGGTTGTTACGATTCCTGCATGTTGGCTTTGTTAATCACTGAAATAAAATTAAAATGTTCAATTTGTCCTGTTTTCATTTCTTTTGTCGAATTCAAAGATGGAACAGCAAGTGTTCTCTTAATGGAGGAATTTTAAAAGAGAGAGAACTCTGATCAGAAGGACTTCAGATAAGACTGCTATGGGAAGGCAGGGAAGGGCCTTGGACCTTCCCAGACGACCAACCTCTTACTTTTGGAAGTATTTCAATGTTTAGGGTCTGATCACTCCTTGAACTTTTGGTCCTATTGGTGGGGTGGGGTGAGACTTTAGTTCAGGCGTTATTTGAGGTTGAAGCCTTCTTTTCTGCATGACTTGCAGCTTCTTAGCTCCGAACCTGTTCGGTGACTCGACGTCCTGGTCCAGGGCAGCAGGGCTGGTTAGAACTGTCAGCAGGTACCGTGGCAACGTGCAATGGCAAGAGGACCCTTTTAATGTCCACATGTTCTGGAAAGATTGGCTCAATCTCCAATCTACATAGCTCCATTGGACGTTCACGTTACTATTTTCTACAAGTAACATTAGCTTCCTTCTGAAACCGGCTTAAAAACAAATCTTCCAGGCTCTGCTGGAAACTGCCTTGAGCTGGGCTTTGCCACTGTCACCACTGTGGAGGGAAGTGCTGCCTGCCACTCTTAGATGTTTCTGTTTGTTTTCGAGGCGTGTCCAAGCTTAAGGCTTATGCAGATCACAGAGGCACTCATTTTTGGAAGAAATTCTTGGTATGCAAATGTAAAGGCAGAATATCAAATTGTTTATTGACTGTGAGATGAGAGATTCCGGATAGATATTTATTGGTTAACACTGTGCATTCCAGACAAGTTTCTAAGAAACAGCTATAGGGCAAAAAGGGACATTGCTCTTATTTTTCTTATAGAATTACATGTTTTTGGTCTGAAAAGGCTGTATTTTGGAGTATACCTATAGCACTGTGTTCATGTTCTCTGCTTGATCACAATTCCTCCGACACAAATCAAATTCAGAGCTTCCTATACTTCCAGATGGTCAGAATCTGAACAAACTTAATTACCATTTCCCATTGGAATTAATACCAACTAGGGGCTGTGCTTCTGTCCCAATGACATCCCCTTTCTCCTTAGTGAGTTCTAATTCCTGCATGGTGTCAATTACTAAAATGAAATTAAAATGTTCAGTTTATTTACAGAATTCCTGTTTTCATTTAGTTCGTATAATTTTAAGAGGGAAACAGCCAATGTTCTCTTAATTTAGACTGTTCAAAAATGGAGGAATTTTAAATAGAGAGAACACAGAGCTTTAAAATATTATTTCTGAGTTTACTCCTTTCTTTTTTTTCTTTTTCCTATTCTGAATCAAAGTTACTGTTAGCACAAATCTGGTACAGTTGATTACTCTCCACTCTCACATTTATTTATCATGTTCTATATTTTTTGAATTTTGTCAGCTATTATGAGAGATACAAAAATGGGCAAGATTTAATTCTGCACTGTAGAAATGTAGTCTTACAGAGAAACAGATATGTTAAAAACATAAGATTACCAGTTCTGTGTCAAAAAGAAGTAAACAATGCTTTTAGGGAAGAGATTAGGTTCAGTGGTACACAGGAGAGATTCTCTCTGCAACCTGTGCTTTGGCTTCTTGAGTAGTTAGAAATAATTCAAATAAATTATTTTAGAGAACAAGAAACAAAAACTCATAACGTAAGACAGAATGGCGTGTATTTCCATAGAATTTTAAACAAAATACTCAGGGGAGCAGGGATAGGGAATTCAGTTCTGCTGGGGAGAATTTGAGTGGGCTTTGTAAAGGCAGGGCCATTTGAACTGATTCTGAAGTGGGGAGATGGTAGGAAAAATCCCTGCAGGCAGAGAGCGCATTAGTGGGTGTGTTGGGAGGTTGCAGAGTTTGATGTTTGGCCAAAGAAACTTTAGTGAGTTAAAGCCAGAGATGGGAGTGGGGTGGGGGTGGATAAGGGTGGTGGTGGATAGAGGCTCTTCAAAATCAAGGTGAAGGAGTTCAGATTTTCTTCTCTAGGTCAGCATTTCCTTACTTTGATCTTCCAAGAACTGGTCTTGGTCCTATGAAAAGTGCTGAGTGTTGATCAACATACTTGAAGATGCAACATGGACATTAGAATATTAAAATCTCTGAGCATTCCCGCAGTAAAGATTCTTGTTATATCTCATTTCTCCCAGCACTTTCTAAATGCTTTTGATCACACAATTCTTTAAAAAATAATAGTATGGAAGGGAGTGTTTTGAGTCTACACAGAGCTAACACTTACGTAGCCCAACTAAGTGGCAGACACTGTTTTAGGCGTGTGACAAGAGCTAGCTCATTCAATCTTTAGGGTGCAGCGTGAAGTAGGTCCTACCATTACCCTTATCCATTACGTGGAAGGTGAGGTGCAGGGAGGTTAAGAAAACTCTTGTCTCCAGGTACCTAAGCTAAAAAGTAGTCACTTAGAGATTCAAACACAAGCGATCTGACTGCAAGGTTTATTTAATCATATAATTCACAGCTCCCCCCAACACTGTGAGGTGAGGGGGAGCTACTGGAGGGTTTTGAATAGAAAAATGACATGATTATCATTAGGCTTAAGAAAAACTATGCTTAGGTTGTAACTGGGTTATAGCTTTCATGTGAAGGTCCTACATTAGTTTCATAATAAAGGTGAGTACATTGGGTACTTTTTCTTCCATTCTTGAGACACTTTACTAAGAAGAATATGTTCCAGCTCCATCCATGCATCTTACAAGGGTATATGTGAATCTTAGTAAATGTGGAATGTAAAGGTTTTAGCAAAATAACTAAGAAAATGCCAGGAAAGCTATGTTAACTAGTGTGATGAAAATGTGTCAAACGGTCTATGAACCAAGTGTATGGTGCCCCATGATCATACTAATGTACACAGCTATGATTTTATTAAAAGAAAAATAAAAAAAAACTATGCTGATGGCTTTGCAAGGACTTAGACGAATAATTGGTTGAATCCATTTGAAGAGTTATTTTTTTCTTATTTTACTGTGAAAAAATTTTAAACACCCAGAAAAGTTGAAACAACAATACAGAAAATATCTACGTACCCAACAATGAACTGGGATCATTGTTAACATTTTGCCATTTGGTTTTACATGCCTTTTTTTTTTTTTTTTTTTTAACATTCTGAACCATTTGCGACTACATTTCAGGCATCATGACTTGTCACTGCCAAATACTTCATCATGTGAATCCTAAACTTAAGAACATTCTAGGAAGTTACAGTAAAGTTCAAGTGAGAGGTGATGAGTGCCTCAGCTGGGGCAGCAGCGATGCAAAGAAGGGGTGACAGAGGAGCAGTGTGGCTTCCTCACCTGAAAACTACCTTCAGAAGATGCTTCACAGCAGGTGTTTTCTTTACATCTTGATTAGGGTCTGGTACCCTTGGTCTCACACAAGTCAGTTTGAATTCCAAGAAGGTAAGTTAATTTTGTAATGAGCTTAAGCAATATATAAATTGAATAGAAGCTGCATATTCTTTCTCAAAGTCTGATAAAAACTTCAGTGGTGTATGTTATTGATGCTTATTTTTGTTGACAAGAATAACAATATAGGTTTCAATTACTGGACCCATACAATGTTCCAAGCATTGTTGTAGAAATGTTACACATGTCAGTAGTAGAATTCATTGTTAATTTTATTTATTAAGAAATTGGGACCATGGAATATTATGCAGCCTTAAAGAAAGATGGAGACTTTACCTCTTTCATCTTTACAAAAGGATGGAGCTGGAAAATATTCTTCTTAGCAAAGTATCTCAAGAATGGAAGAAAAAGTATCCAATGTACTCAGCCCTACTATGAAACTAATTTATAGCTTTCATATGAAAGCTATAACCCAACTATAGTCCAAGAATACAGGGAAAGGGAGTGGAGGGGAGGGGAGAGGATGGGCGGAGGGAGGGTAATTGGTGGGACCACATCTACAGTGCATCTTACAAGGGTACATGTGAAATTTACTAAATGTAGAATATAAATGTCTACAATAACTAAGAAAATGCCACGAAGGCTAGGTTAACCAGTTTGATGAAAATATTTCAAATTGTATATAAAACCAGCACATTGTACCCCATGACTGCATTAATGTACACAGCTATGATTTAATAATAAAAAAAACTACAAAAAAAAAATGGGGACCAGAATCATCATTTCTTTTGAATTTTGACATTGTTTGACATCGTAGTGTATAGATTTATCTTTTGTGACTTTAGTTCAAATTACACATCTTGTAAGTATGGACACATCTAGTACCCATTACCACTGAAAGGAATTTGAGTTGCTTGGAGAATTAACTGATTCCAGGTCTTGGGGAAGAAAAGTCCAGGTTTAACCTGAAATATCTTACTAGCAGGAAACCAAGAAACTGCTCAAAGTGTGATGGAGACGTGTAAAGTGCTCAGGAGCTAGCTACCTGAAAGGGCTCCCATTAACCACATTTGGGACAACTGGAACTTCAAAAACAATAATAATGATAACAAAACATAACAAATATAGATATTACTTGATTCTGTAAAAGGAAGAAGAGAGAAGGAGAGGGGGAAATAGTCAAGAGAGAAAAGAAAAGCAGTTCTTCAAAGCAGAATGCCAGCTAATCTATAATTTTAGAAATTCTGCAAGGAATAATAGAATTACAAAATCTCTCTTTTGTAAACATCCCAGTGTAATAATTGATTTAGGTAAAGAATATCTCTGAATGCTAAAACCATGGGTCCAAGGTTGTTGAGGACAGAGCATTTGTACGGTTTTTAAGAATAACAGCACATATTACTTATTGATTACAGTAATTAATTAATTATTAATTAGGTCTTTGCAATGGAGAGCCCCGGCAGTAATCATTGTACCAAGTGGTCCAACTCCCATCACATGGTGGGCTGTCCTGACACCAGGTGTCTCCAGATGTGAGGTAGTAAGTTGCACACAGAATCGCCTACACGTAGTTCTCACCAGAAA
Source organism: Nycticebus coucang (assembly GCF_027406575.1). Classification (NCBI taxonomy): domain Eukaryota; kingdom Metazoa; phylum Chordata; class Mammalia; order Primates; family Lorisidae; genus Nycticebus; species Nycticebus coucang. The sequence goes on from NC_069785.1 coordinate 91,820,492, forward strand.
TGTTTAGTCTTAATCTGATTGTGAGGAAACTGCCAAACGAATCCAAAAATGGAACACTCCGTAGAACCATTGGCCTGAACTCTTTAAAAAATTCAGTGTCAAGAAGATCAGGGGGGTGACAACAGAAGGCTAAGGAAATACAACATCCAAATGTAACGCGTGAGTCTGGTTGGATCCTGAATCTCTAAAAATGCTACAAAAAAACATTTTGGGGACATAGAGGGGGTAATTGAGTATGGCTAAGGTGATGGACAGTGTTACTGAATTAATTTTTTTAAAGGCTTGGTAATGGTATTGGGTTGTGTGAGAGGACATCCTTCTTTGTAGATGTGTGTTAAATAGGGTAAAAGGTCATGCTGTCCACATGCACTTTTGGAGGACTTGGAGAAAGGAAGCCTGCGCAGTGCCCACCTTAGTCGTCTTGAGATGCAATAACAAAATACTGTAAACTGGATAGTTTATACACAACAGAAACTTAACTGTCACAGTTCTGGAGTCCAGGAAGTCCAAGATTAATATGCCAGGAGATTTGGTGTCTGGTGAAAGCCCACTTCATGGTTCATAGATACTACCTTCTTGCTGTGGCTGCGTCCTTGTGTGAGGGAAGGAGGTGAGGGGGTCTCTCTGTTTGCTTTGCTTTGCTTTGCTTTTCTTTCTTTCTGCTATTTATTTCTTGGACAGATTTTTTAAAATTTAAAAATATTAGTTAAGGGGGCACAAAGGTTTTTGCTGTGTGGTTATCTTGTATAACACTTAAGTCAGGGCTTTTAGTGTGCCCATAACCAGAATAGTGTTCATTTTACCAATTAGGTGTTTATCCACACCCACCCAATCCTCCCCTTCTAGATTTCTCATTTTCTTGATACCACTTCATTTAGGCCTCTTTTGTAAGGGCAGTAAGCCCATTCAAGACAGCTGCCCCTCCATGACCCTACCACCTCCTAAATGTGCCATGTCCTGATACCATCACCTTGGGGGTTAGGATTTCAATATGTAAATTTTAGGGAGACACAAACATTTAGGCCATAGGAGTTCCTATGCGGAGAGATGAATAAGGTGCAAGAAGGTTATTAATATTGGGCATGTAGGCTGGGAATATGCTGACGCTCACTGGACTGCACTGTAAATTTTGTATGGAATAAATTTTTCTTTTTTTGTAGAGACAGAGTCTCACTTTACCACTCTTGGTAGAGTGCCATGACGTCACAGGACTCTCAGCAACCTCCAGCTCTTGGGCTTCTGCAATTCTCCTGCCTTAAATAAATTTTTCAAAACAAAAAAGAAATATCATCCATGGAATCACAGAGAGAAGATAATTTTTCCCCTCTACTTTCATGCCTCTTATTCTGCTGTGACCTGTTGGTTGTGTCTGCTGTACGGAGTTTAGTTCTAAGGACTCAGATGCACCCTGTTTCCCAGCAGGTGAGAGGAGGTTGCGGAGAGAGTGAGCTTAGGTTCCAAGGATACATACATTTTCTTTTTAGACTCTTCTTTGATTAATATGCTAAGTGACAGCCAGGGACCTTAAGAAGGTCTTGGTGGTGTTATCTCCTGCAGCTGGGAGAGTAGGTTCCAGAAGGCCAGTGAAGAAATGCGGTGAATACATGGTGCATTCCTTACGGTTCAGGAGAAGGATTGAAAGATCCCTGGAATGGGTAGGAAAGAAATACTTGAGACTTTTTATGTACGTGTCTGCTAAAGCCATCATGTCAGTGCATTTTATAGCATTCTGAGTCCTCCTTTTGTTGACAGATTTTGGCAGCCTTGGCGTGGTGGTCATATATTTTGAACTACCTTCAAGGGGTGTTCTTGGGTGCCCTTCCACATAAAGAACATGGTACAGAGAAAAAAAGGGTGGATTTATTTTTATAAATTTTATTTCTCCAAAGATAAGCTAGAATTTGACTCACAACAAGAATTTTATGAAACAAAATTGGTGGATGAAGAGGAGCATGATGAGATTCTTTGCTAAATGGAGGTTTTATATTAAAATTATAGATACAAACAATGGGTGCCTTTAAAAATCTACTACTGTCATGTGCTTCCTCTTAAAATAATGACTTGCCATTACTACCTTTTCTTAAGAAACTCAAGAATACTTTTATGACTCTCCCTTAATCTTTTTAATGTTCCTATAAAGGGAGACTATCTGACTTTTATGGTTTTGTTGGGTTTAAGAAGTATTTGGGGGATTATAATTCTGATAAGGATATGTAGCTTCCACTTTTCTTCCAAGAACGATCAATAACACAGCAAACTGAGGAGTAAGTAGGGTTTAGAGGGAGCTGGGAGAGGCAGGTTATATTCACTGCTATTGAAGATATGCACCGAGCACCCCCCACGTCACCTGCCAGGCACTTGCCAGTGCTAATGAAACAGAAGAGATGGCATGTCATAGCCTCTGTTTGGTGACCGCCAATGACACAGGAGCGTGTGTTAGGAGGAGCTTGGTTCTGTCTTGCTGTGGTGGTTTTCATGGATGGAGATTACTCTCCTTTTCTAGTAAATGCACTGACAAAAAAAGCTCTAACCAGTCCATTCTTGGACTATGCTAGTTTTGCGTCACATAATTTATTTGGCGAAATGAGTTCCATATGTTTAGTAAAGTTGTTCCAGGACTACCTCCTCTCTGGCTCATTTTTAGTATATTTTGGGATTTGATGGCTGTGTTTATGGTTAACATATGCATGCTCTTCATGACTTTTACGTCTTCTTTAAAACACACATCTCTTCAACCATTCTGTTCTTCAGATGTAAAAAATCGTCGCCTTCTTATTCTATCATAATTTTCTCTTTGAACTTGTGTGAGAAGAGTTGACAGTCTTGAATACCATTAGCTTTTCACCTCAAACCTACTTTCCACGGAAAAGAATGTGTAAACTTTCATTAGGAATTAGGTGAGATACTTTGCTAAGAAGAGTATGTTCCAGTTCCATCCATGTAAACATGAAAGAGGGAAAGTCTCCATCTTTCTTTAAGGCTGCATAATATTCTATGGTATACATGTACCACAATTTGCTAGTCCATTCATGGGTCGATGGGCACTTGGGCTTCTTTCGTGATTTAGCAATTATGAATTGGGCTGCAATAAACATTCTGGTACAGATGTCTTTGTTATATTGTGATTTTTGGTCGGCTCTACTATGAAGCTAAATTATAGCTTTCACATGAATGCTGTAACCCAACTATAGCACAAGACTCTGAGGAAAGGGCGAAGGAAGGGGAAGGGAGCGGGGAGGTTAGGGTGGAGGGAGGATAATGGGTGGGGCCACACCTACGGTGCATCTTAGAATGGGTACAGGCGAAACCTACTAAAGGCGGAATACAAATGTCTATATATAATAACTAAGAAAATGCCATGAAGGCTACGTTGAACAATTTGATGAGAATATTTCAGATTGTATATGAAACCAGCACATTATACTCCTTGATTGCACTAATGTACACAGCTATGATTTAACAATAAAAAAAAATAATAATAATTAAAAAAAGGAAGTAGGTGAGAGAAACCTTTCTTTCCTTTAAATAAAATTATGTATGTATTTAGAATTACCTTTGCAAAATTCTAGATTTATCACCCAGGGTGAATGCATCACTTATGGAGACTGGCTAGTGGCGTTCTCATGAATAATCACCTGTGATTGTAGAGCTCTGACTGACTATCCAAAGGATTTAATGCCATTGATCAATTTAAATAGTTTCTTCCATCAGCCTGTGCAGAGAGTCTTAATGGGGCCATATGCAGACTACATTCTCAATAAATTTATTCTCTTCATCAGTAACCCAAGGTCATATGAATATTCTCAATCATTTCTTTTTCAATAGTATGCCCTCTATAAAAACATGGTTTATCTTTTATTAAGAATAAAATTTTCAGAACCAGAAGTTAGGCTTTATTTTGAGTCATTGAGACCAGGCTGTACTTAGAGAATTAATGAGGCTTTCATAAAAATTATTTCTTTTCCACTTAACATATTTTAAGTTTTTGATGTTATTTTCTATTTTTCACTATCATTTAAATAGTAGTATTCCATTCAGTAAATGTGTCATTATGTAATCCAGTGTGTTGGACATTTTCTTCCATTGCTCACTGTTGTAAAAGCACTGAAGTGACTAAGTGATTATTCCTGTAGCTAAAACTTTAAACGCATTCATGATAATTTTCTTAGGTCAAATTCTTGGACGTGGAATTATTCTATCAAAACTAAGCCCGTCATTGAGCCTTATTATACAGGTTGCCAAGCATTATGATGTGAGAATGTACATTTCCTCTCACCCTGTACAAAATTGGGTATTATAATAAAATATGCTTGAATATGATGTATTAAAATGAAAGCTCATTGTTGTTTATATCTGTATTTTTATAGATTTTTGGTTTCTATTGTTTTAAAAATATTCAATACAGTGATCCATCAGGGATTGAATGAAGTGCCACAATTTATAAGCTTGTTTGTTGGTGTTTAAGGAATACCTTTTCTCAGTGCATAAATTTTTAAGAAAGTAAAATGTTCAAATACATGTTTTCTGGGAAGATACTAATCCCTGCCCCCTTTCCGGAGTGAGAGCGATTAATATGGTAAAGTTGATATCAATGCAAACAGATCTATTTAAAACCCATTCCTTAATTTCTTTGAATTTCCTTTTCGCATTTGATAACAAATGAATATAATATGTTCTTTAAGTATAACTAATATCTCCTTGTGGTTTTAATTTGCATTTTCCTCGTGATTTGTGATGTTGAGCATTTTTTCACGTATTTGTTGCCCATTTGTCTATCTTCTTTTGAAAAACCTTCATTCATGTCTTCTTCCCACTTTAAAATTTTTTTTTCTTGCTGATTTGTTTTAGTTCTTTGTAGATTCTGGATGTAAGACATTTATAGGATGTATAGTTTGCAAGTATTTACTCTCATTCTGTAGGATTTCTGTTAACTCTGTTGATTATTTCTTCTGCTGTGTACAAGCTTAAAAAAAATTCAGAATATTATAGGGGTGCAATTGTTTTGGTGACATCGTTCGCTTTTGCACTGCTTTGTCAAAGTTGTAAGTGTACCCACCACCCAGATAGTGTACATTGTACCTATTAATCATGATTGCACCCATCCTCTCCTCCCTTCTCCCATTTGCTTAATTTCTGTTGAGTTTTACTGCCACCTGCACACCTGGGTGATAATCAGTTCCAATTTAATAGTGTATACATGTGGTGTTTGTTTTTCTATCTTGCAATACTTAGGAAAATAGTTCAGTTCTAACCAGATTATTGAAAAAGGATTAATTCCTTTTCTTTCATGGCTGAGAAGTAAGTACTCCATGGTATACATTTATCACATTTTATTAATCCACTCATAAACTGATGGGCACTTGGGTCAATTCTACATCTTTGTGAATTGTGCTTCAATAACATTCAAGTGCAAGTGACTTCGTGATAAAATGGCTTTTCTCCTTTGGGAGAAATACTCAGTAGTGGGATTGCTGGATCAAGTGGTAGGTCTACTTTTAGTTCTTTGAGGTATCTCATTATTTTTCATAGAGGTTGGTACGTGGGTCACTATGAAAGTTTTGAAACAGACTTTATTATAGTCCATTATTTCACTTCCAAGAAACACAGTGAACAATGTCCTTTCTGATTCATTCATGCAAGTATTAACTTGCTTGGCCTATTCATGTTGCTGGGAGGGCTTCATTTGTTTCTATTCTATGTGGATTTAATGTTTCTTGATTTTTGTATCTCTCAAAACTTTCATAATGTACTAGCTTGCAGTCCTACCAACAGTGTGTAAGTGTTCCTTCCTCTCCACATCTCTGCCAGCATCCATTGTTTAGGACTTTTTAATAAAAGGCATTCTCACTGGGGTTAGGTGGTATCTCATTGTGGTTTTGATTTGTGTTTCTCTGGTGATTAGCGATGTTGAGCATTTTCTCAGATGTTTATTAGCCATTAGTCTATCCAAGGATGTCCAGCCTGTGGCCTGCAGGCTAGGTGCAGATTATTTGGAGACTGTTTTGATTATATATGGTGTTGGATATTGTGAAAAGTATTCATGGACCTTTTCTTTTGCTCTTTAGCTTTTGTTCGTGTTTGCATTTTTAATATGTGCCCAAGACAACTCATTCTTCCAATATGCACAGAAAAGAAAAAAAGGGTTTATTTTTTACCCTGATTGAAGAGCTTCTGTTCATGTCTTTTGCCCACTTTTTAATGGGGTTGTTTGAGTTTGTCTTGCTGATTTGCTTGAGTTCTTTGTAAATTCTGCTTATTAGCTCTTTACTGGATGTATAGCATGTGAATATTTTCTCCTATTTTGTAAGTTGTCTATTTGCTCTGTTGATTGTTTCCTTGGCTGTGCAGGTTTTTAATTTAATCAGGTTCTGTTTATTTATTTATTTTTGTTGTTGCTGTTATTGACATTGGGGTCTTCTTCATAAATTCTTTGCCTAGGTTAACATCTGGAAAAGTCTCTCCAACATTTTCTTCTAGAGTTCTTATGGCTTCATATATTAAAGTCTGTATTCCATCTTGAATTAATTTTTGTGAAAAATATGAATCCTGTTTCAATTTTTCACATGTGGCTATATCATTTACATCATCATTTGTTAAATAGGAATTCTTTTTCCCACTGAGTGTTATTGTCTGTTTTGTCAAACATCAGATGGCAATATGTGGATGGTTTTATGTCTGTATTCTCTGTTCTGTTCCATTGATCTGTCTCTACTTTCATGCCAGTACCATGCTGTTTTGGTTACCTGTGATTTTGTAGTATAGCTTAAAGTCTGATAGAGTGATGCCTCTAGATTTTTTTCCTTTTGCTTAAGGTTACTCTGGCTATGCAGGTTCTTTTCTGGATTCAATTAAAGTGTAGAATTATTTTTTCTAGATCTGTGAAAAGTGACTGGTATTTTGATGGGGATTTCATTGAATCTGTAAATTACTTTTTAGTATGATGATTTTAACAATGTTGATTCTGCTGACCCATGAGCATATGTTTTTCCACTTATGTCATCTGCAATTTTCTACCTCAGTGATTTGTAGTTCTCTTTGTAGAGATCTTTCACCTCCTCGGTTAAATCTATTCCTACATATTTTATTTTCTTATGAAAAGCTATTGTGAAAAATATTGAGTCTTTGATTTTTTTCTCAGCTTGACTGTTATTGGTGTATGAATGCTACAGGTTTGTGTACACTGATTTTGTAATATGGGACTTTGCTGAATTTATCAATTCCAGGAGTCTCTTGGCAGAATCTTTGGGATCTCTAGGTATTGGATAATATCATCAGTAAAAAGCAATAGTTTAGCTTTCTCTTTCCCCATTTGGATATCTTTAATTTCCTTCTCTTGCCTGAGAGGACCTCCCTAATTATGTTGTACAGAAGTAGAAGTAGTAACCATGGGTATCCTTGTTTTGTTTCAGTTCTAAGTGGGAATGCTTTCAGTCTTTCTCTGTCAGTATGATGTTGGCTGTGGGTGTTATATTTACGATATGTCACATCTATGACTATTTTGTTGATTTTTTAAATCATAAAAGAATGCTGAATTTTGTCAAATGTTTTTCTTCATCTACTGAGATGATCATATGATCTTTGTTTTTGCTTCTATTTATGTAGTGAATATTTACTGATTTACATATGTTGAATCATCCTTGCATCCCCAGAATGAACCCCACTTGGTTGTGGATAAATTTTTCTGTTCCAGAAATTCTATTTATTTTTTTTTAAATAATTTGATTTCTTTAGTGAATTTTTTATTTCCTGACATTTTGTGTGTGTGTGTGTGGTTTCTTGTGTTTGCTTTCCATTTTTGCTTGCATCTTGTTGAGCTTACTTACATCTTGTTGAGCTTACTTACATGTATAATCCATATTTGGAATTCTTTATCTGTCATTTCAATATCCTGATTTTGGTTGGCATCAATTGTTAGAGAGCTGATATTCCCTTTGCTTATCCTTTTGCTTTGATTCTTCATATTTCTGGTATTCTTTTGCTGATTATTTCTCATTTAAATCAGGTGTTCCTTCTTCCTTTTGGATTTTCTTTTGAATAGATAATGGCATGCCCAGTTCTATCTCTGAGCTAACAGGTGGTGCTTGTGAGTGAAAATCAACCACACTCTGTGTGATTGAGTCACTAAATGCTGTGAAGGGTGTAAAAACTGACCTCTCTGACAGTAGGTGGTGCTTGCTGAATGAAACAAGCTGCAGTGTTGTTTTGGGGTCCTGTGACTGGGCTCTCTTCTCTTAGGAGAAGCACTCAAATGCCTTAGGTGGTGATGGGATGCTTAGATCTTCCAGGTCTATCCTTATTCTCTGTCTTATCAGAGGCAGGTGGAGGAGTGAGGCTGGGTGGTGCTGAGTTGGGAGGGCTTTCCCTCTGGCTCCACCAAAGCTATCTTTGGTAAGAAGGTATCTGTTTCAGCAGGTATTAAAGGTCTGCTCTCAGCTGGATAAAGCCACCAGGGAGGGTAGGGGCCCCACCCAGCCAGAAAATCTGCTTGTGTAGCCAAGGCTGTTGAATTCACAGTCTTGCAGTCTGGAGTGGGCCTTGCTCATCTCTATCTTTCCTTGCTCCTTGGTTTTCCCCAGTGTCTGCCAGCAGCCAGGAGCTCAAGTCAGCTGAGTTCCCCTGTGACTGTGATGCTGCCTAGGAGGCTCCCTGTCCAGGATCCTACCCTGAGCTAAGAGCGTGACCTCCCTATATGTGGAGAGAGGTCACGCTGCTCATAGGGTGAACAGGTGGCTGCTAGCAAGCACACTGCACTCTCTCCCATGTGGGCTCCCTCATCTCCTAAGACTAATTAAAAAATCTCCCTTTTGTGCCCCCAAGCAATGCAATAAAGACTGATGGATATAGGATCTGGTCTGTAGGCCCATCCCAATGTTCCCAAAGATCAATCCCTGACCATGCCAGGGAGTGCACTAGTCCTGAGTTTCCCATGGGATGCCCAAGCAGGTTTGATATCCCTCTGCCCTGAGGCATGCCCCTCTCTGATAGAGTCATCAGGCCAGCGGCACCAGGGAGGATGGGCAGGCAGCGAACTCACAGTCTGAGCACTCTTCAGTCCACTGCAGGACCCCAAGAGGAAAGGTCTGAAACCTACTCTCTGTGGAATCCTTGGTTTGGTGACTCAACTATCTCTTTTGACAGCTGCAGGTGGGAGAGGGGAAGGTGAGAAAAGGATGTCTGGATAGAGGAAAGTGAGCACTCTGGTTGTGTCCATCCCTCTCTCTTCAGGAGGCTGCCCACCCAGAATGTCCAGGCACTGGAGTCACACAGATCACCTGGGACCCACTGGACCCCTGTGTCTCCTGCAGTCTTGGAAATGTCTGTGTGAGAATAAGCAAGATGAAATCTACAGATTGAAGGCCCCTGGAGATGACAAATATGCATGGTGAATAGAGAAGCAACATGGTGCCTCCTGTCCCAGCTCAAGTCTGTGGAGAAGTGAGGTGCCCCAGGATTCTGGGAACCTGGTGCCCTGTCCACAAGAAGCTTCCCACTTACTGGTGGCAGTAGCCTCTTGTACCAATGGATTTTAGAAACTTACATTGTCCTTGTCATTCAATTCAAAGGATTATTTGAATTCCATCTTGAATTTGTCACTGACCTATGATTGTTCAGTAGTAGATTGTTTAATTTATGTTTTTATGTAGTTTTGAGAGTTTCTCTTGAAATTGATTTCTAGTTTTATTCCACTGTGGGCTAAGAAGATGCATAGTATGGTTTTGATTTTTTTGTGAGTTTGCTGAGCATAATTTTGTGGCTGAGATCTGATCAATCTTTTAAGATGCCCTATGTGCTGATGAGAATTAATGTATATTCTGCATTTTGGGGGTGGAATGTTCTGTGTCTGTTAGGTCCATTTCTTCTAGAGTCTCATGTACATCCAGTGTTTCTTTCTTGACTTTCTGTCTTGATGATCTGTCTAGTTCTGCTGATAGAGTGTTGAAATTCCCAGCTATTATGATATTGCTGTTCATTTCTTTCCTGAGATCTAGTAGAATTTGTTTTATGAATTTAGGACCTCCTGTATCAGGTGCATATGTATTTAGGATTGTTTTATATTCTTGTTGAATTGATCACTTTATATTACATAATAACTGTCTTTGTCTTTAACATTATTGATTTAAAATCTATTTTATCTGATATGAAAATAGCTCACTTTTGGTTTCCATTTGCATGTAATATTTTTTCCCACCCCTTTTCCTTGAGTTTATGAGAATCTTTATGAGTTAAATGGGTTTCTTGGAGATAGCATATATTTATGGACTTTTTGTTTTGTTTTGTTATTTGTCCATCCTGCCAAGTTATATCTTTCTATGTGGTGTGACTATTTACATTCCCTGTTAATAATGATATGTGAGGTACTGTGCCAATCATTATGTTGATTGTTACCTAGTTGTTTGTTTTCTCTTTTGTGTAACTCTTTTTAAGAGCTGTGAGTTTTAACTTTTGGGTGTTTTTGCACTGGTAGGTATTGTTCTGTTCCATGTATAGAGCACTTTTAAGAGTTTCTTGTAGGGCAGGAGTAGTGGTGACAAATCCCCTTAGTGTTTGCTTATCTGAGAAAGAGTTTATTTCTCCTTCAGTTTGCAGAATACAAAATTTTTGGCTGGTCATTATTCTGTTTAAGAAGACTAGAAATGGGACTCTAATCCATTCTGGCTTATAAGGTTTCTGCTAAAAAGAAATGCTTTTTGTTTTTTTGTCTTCTTCATCAGAGATGGGTGTGATTCATATATTTGTTCACATTATTTAATCTGATATTTCTCAAAGAGATTGTTCATTCTCATTAATTCTTTTTTCTTCGTTTTTGACTGATGGGGTTAATTCAAAAGCCTTGCCTTCACACTCTGAAATTCTTTTTTCTGTTTGGTCTAGTCTGTTGAAACTTTCCACTGTATTTTTTTTTTTTTTTTTTTGCCATTTTATTTTTGTATGTGTACACATTTGCTTAAACTTAGTGAATTTCTAGGCCAGGTTCAGGTAATTGAAGGGACTTTATAAGTAGTTTATATTGTCTAGATCCAAGGTATGCTGTAAACAGAGTCTGGAACAAAATGGGAAATAACATCTTTCTAAAGATAGGCTTAGAAATTCTAATCCAGGGCAGCGCCTGTGGCTCAGCCAGTAAGGCGCCCGCCCCATATACCGAGGGTGGCGGATTCAAACCCAGCCCCGGCCAAACTACAACCAAAAAATAGCCAGGCGTTGTGGCAGGCACCTGTAGTCCCAGCTACTTGGGAGGCTGAGACAAGAGAATCGCTTAAGCCCAGGAGTTGGAGGTTGCTGTGAGCTGTGTGAAGCCATGGCACTCTACCCAAGGCCATAAAGTGAGACTCTGTCTCTACAAAAAAAAAAAGAAATTCTAATCCAGTATCTTAAGATGTTTCCTTTTTCTGGTAGCACAGCTGACTGATACCTGGCTACAAGGCCAGCATTCACTATATATCCATTCTATATAGGATACAGACCACCAAAAACAAGACCAGTCCACTCCGGGTTATGGTACAGGTTTCACAGTTTAGTTCACCTGTAGTCAAAGGTAAAGTTACAAAACTTCTGTAAGCTATATCTGTTGTCAGAAATGGAAGCACTGCCATTGGTAAGCCAGCGGCAATACGAGCTTTTGTCACATTCAACATGCGTCAAAAAAGACTGTTCGATATTAGGCCACAAAGAGCAGCATTAAGTCCGATATATACTGATCCATGTTCAAGTAAATTCCTTTCTGTTTCTGGAAGCTGGTTAATTTTTCCCGTTATGGTAATGAAATGTGTTTCGTTTTCCTTAGTATCATCTGTTTTATGATTTTCCATCTTGAGCCTTATGCTTTCCTTCTCTCAGGAGCCGCGGCCACCTCCGATTTTCTTCAGCTATGCCTGGGGTTCACTGCAACCTTTGTCCAACTCTCCTGGGCGCAGCCATCTTTGGTTCTCCACTGTATTTTGAAATTCTCTAAATGATATTTTCTGAAGTTCTCTTATATTTTTCTTCCCACATTATTTATTACGGGGTCGTGAATTTTTCATTCATCTCCTGAATTATGCTTTTGGTTTCTTTGTGTTAGTTTTCAACTTTCTCATCCTCCCACTGATCTGATCTCATCATCCCACCTATACTCTGAATTCTATATCTGACATTTCAATAATTTTCTCTTGTGTGGAGTCCATTGCTGAAGACCAAGTGTGATCCTTTCAGGGTGTCGAAATTATCCTGTTTTTCCCATGTTGCCAGTGTTGTCACACTGCTTCCATTTCTTTTGGTATTTCTGTTCGCAGTTCAAAATAAATGGGTTTGCAGTGTAGCTATTCTTTGCTGGGGGTAGATGGACCAGGCAGTAGAATGGGTGCACTGTGGGCCTTTACAGTTGTTACTCTGCTGTGTTGCCCAGTTCCCCTGTAATTGTCACAGGTAGTGGTGGTCACATGGTGAGCAGTTGAAACATGGTGGTGGTGGTTATCTCATGGCAGGATGGGTATTCACCCCACCTCGGTTTTAGTAGTGTCATAACCCAGGTGACAGTGGGTGTGTGCTCCACCTGGGTCCTGTGGCAGCTGAGGGTCTAGGAGTAGGACCGTTGGTGCCTGCTCTGCCTTGTTTCCCAGGAAGTGGTTAGAACACATGGCACCTGTTCATGGGGTGTGGAAGAGCACCCATCCTCCCTGATCCCTCCCTGGCCTGGCAGGGGCGATGGAGAAGCAGTAGCAATGGATCTGACCCCCTGGTGGATCAGTGCTCTGAAACTAGGACCTGAAAATGGCTTCAGCCACAGCACCCAGGATGCAGAAGTCGAAGGAATTCTGCTGTGCCCTCTCTCTGGAGCAAGGCCATGGCACTGTCTCTAGTCAGCTCCTTGTATTAGCTTGGAAGTCTGCTGCAATGGAGGGTCCCTCCCACTGTTCCAATTGCCACATCCATGGGGAAGGATGGTGCTCTGGGATTGCTCTGTCCTTTTCCCATTGTGGGAACCTTCCTTGGGTACCTGTGATCCTGTGAAGCAGTTCTCCCCCACTAACCTCTCCTACACTTTGGGGGCCTCTCATTGGCTCTCTGTGTATTCCAAATGCTCTCTGCAAGATAATCAGTTCCCTTCTGATTGTCACAGGTAGGTGGTGGTCACATGGTAGGCAGTTGAGGTGGAATGTGAGTATTTGCCTGCCTCTTTAGATCCTTTCCATGGGAATAGTGTATGCATGCAAGCTGCTTCCAGTCCACCACCTTGGCCCACGTTTTCTCTCTTGTTGGATTTAATTTCACTTCTTTATTATAAGGGAGGCTGATTTATAGGAGTTGCTTGCATATTCTAGTTGGTAATCCTTAATTGATTATTGTTATGTCTGTGTCTTACGAAAATGTATATGTTAAAACCCTGACTTGCAGGGATGGTATTAAGAAGTGGGCCCTTTGGGAGGCAATTAAGTTTGGGTGAGGTCATGAGGGTGGAATCCCCATGATGGATTAATGTTTCCCTATAAGAAGAGAAAGATTTGAATTTGCTATTTCCATATGAGGATGGAACAAGAAGGTGACTATTTGCAAAACAGGGAGAGGGCCCTCACAGATATCCATGTCTGTGTCTGTGAGAAATTTTAGGATTTTTTTAGGTTGTTTTCATAGTTTAGAAAGCATTCTTCTATCCTCATATAGCAAATTCAAAATGACTATAAATTCTTTGACACAAAAACAGGCAGATTTTTTTCAGTCACCGTAGAACCTGGGTTGGCCTATAACTGGCCAACAGAACATATTAAAGTGACGCTATGTCAGCTCTGGGCTTCACCTTTAAGAGGGTGGTGTACTAGAAGCAGCCTGCATGCACAACTGGCTTCCACCAGGGTCCCTTGGGTTTTTGTATCACCATGTAGAAATCCAACTATCTTGCTTGAAAGATGAGATGGAGAGAAAGAGAGGCCCAGCTGAGTGCAGCTTGCAGGTTATTCCTGTCAAGTGGGTGAAGTGTGCTGCACCCTCCAGCTCTGCCTAATGTCACCACCAACTAAAACCCATTGAGTGATTCTAGCCAATGCCACATGGAGTAGAATAATCACACAGCTGGGTTTTGTCTGGATTCCTGACCTATAAAAGGTGAGGTGTAAATGAAGTGGTTTTTTTAAGCCATTAACTGTTGTTGGGAGAGTTTATATAGCAATAAATAAGTAGGCCAGAATTTGGTAATGGGATTGGAGTACTTCTATAAAAAGGACTTAAAACACTGCTTTTGCAACTAATGGTGAGGAAAATCAGGAAAAAGCCTCCATGAAACTATGAAGCTGGAAAAACCTCTAGGAGACTATTGAGAGGGTTTGAAGGGCAGTGAGAAAAATATTATTAGAAGCATGACCCCTTCGTATGTAATTGTGGAAAGTTAGGTAAAACTATCACTTGCTGTAGCTTAAAAATAGGAATTCCTAATGAGATTTCCATGAAGAATATAAAAAGTGTCAACTTGGTTTTTATTTACCTAAGATAAGATAGGAAAAGAGGGAGATAAACCAAAGTGTTCACAATGTAAATATTTTTGAGTGGGTTTCGTAGACCCTCTCTGATAAACAATCAGATTTTTAAGAACCTTAATAGCATTGTCGCAAGGCAGTCTCACATCAGACCCAAGGTAGAGACATGTTTCAAAAAGTTTGTGGGTGTTTATTCTATTGAATAGGGGACTGCTGGTAAAATTCATAGAAAATCCACAATGTTTTTAATGGAGCTTGTATTGACAGAAGCTCTAGCAACTGGAAAGTAAAAGAGACAGAGATAGCAGAAAATGAAAACAGACCTTTGGTTCTCCACCTTTCTGTTGGGAGGATGCAGACTGAGAAGGCTAAGTTGCGGATTTGGGCCATTTATTATGGAAAAGAAAGGGTGACACAGTCAACAGAGCCCAGAGACACATTTCCAAAGGAAAGGATTGATGGGAGTGGTAATTTGTCCCTTTGGTTTATAGTTCTTCAGATCAAGGAAAACTGTTCTTGAGAAAGTGTACCGAAGGGACCTTATCTATTAATTTAGTTTTACCATTTTGTTATTTATTCCTTTGCTTTGTCTTCTATTTCTGTTTCCCTTTGACTATTTAGATATAAACACTTTCATTATTTTTTTTAGTGGTTATTAAAATAAATAAAAATAAAACCAGGAATAAAAATAAAAACCTAGCTTTTCACATTTTACTTAGAGTTAACATCATATTACTTCATGTAAAATGTAGAAAATTTCCAACCACAGAGGTCCATTCCTCAGCCCACTTATTTTTACACGTAATTGTCATAGGTATCATATCTATTATACATAGAAACTACAGAAGGCAAAATAATTTTTGCATTAAACAGTCATATGTTCTTTAAAGAAATAAAAAGCAAAAAATGTGTTTTTACTCCCATGTTTACGATTACTATTTCTAGTACTTTTTTGGTGAATGTCTTATTTTCTCTTTGGTATTATTTTCCTTCAGCCTGAAAAAGACTGTTTAGTATTTCTTGTTTGTTGGTCTGGTGGCAATGGATTCTCTTTAGGTTTTTTATTTAGAGAAAAATTTTTTTCACTTTCATTCTTGAAGGATATTTTTAATGGACATAGAATTCTGGGCTGGCAATTCTCCTCCCTTGCCCCCAACTTTAAAGACGTGTTTCTGCTGTCTTTTGGGCCTTGTGATTTTTGTCATAAGTTAGCAGTCATTGGAACTGATATTCCTTTTTATTTCATATGTCGTTTTTCTCAGCACATACTAAAGATTTCCTCTTGTTCTTTGGTTTTCTCATGTTTAAGTATTAGATGCTTCCTATTTTATCGTCAGAATATGAGGCATCTAATGGTTCAAAGGTTTCTAAACCCTGATCGAAAGTTTCTGTGACCTTCTTTCCAGCCAATTTCTTCTTCAAATAGTTTTTCCACACCATTCTTTCTCTTCTTTCTTTTTGGTAATCCAATTACAAGTATTTAGATTTTTTTGATAATGTCCCACAGGTCCCTGAGGCTCTGTTCAATTTTCATGTATAATCTTCCCTTATTTCTATTTCTTAGACTGGATAATTTCTATTGATTTAGCTTAAGGTCACTGACCCTTTTCCTATTGTTTTCATTATTCTCTTCAAACCACCCTGTGAACACTTTAAGTCAGATATTTTTATTTTAATTTAGCTCTGTAATTTCTGCTTGTTTTATTTTAATAACTTCTATTTTTTACTGAGATATTCTTTATTTTCTTTAATTATGAGTACTTCTCTCTCTCTCTCTCTCTTTTTTTTTTTTTTACTTTATTGAGTATAGGCCTAGTGGTTGCTTAAATCCACTAATTTATATATATGAATCTTCTATCTCAGGGTTGGTATCCATTAATTGTCTTTTCCCTTGGTAATGAGTCACATTTTACAGTTTTAAAATTTTTTGAATTATATCTTGGAAATTGGGAGTATTATGATGTGAAGATCATTTTGGCTTTTTGCTATATTCCATTAAAGAATGTTAATTTCTTTTAAGTAGGCAATTAACTTGGTCAAACTAAAATTGCACACTGTGTTTTTTGGAAGCAGTTAAAATATCGTTTTAATTTTCTCTCCTCTTGCTGGAATGTTCTCAGTCTTTCCTGCACATACAGGGTTCAAAGAGCAGAGACACACTTGTACAGAGTTTATGTCCAGAATCTGGTGCTCCTCCTCTTCAGCTTTCCTCTGTTCTGTTTTTCTACCTCATTTTCCAATGGCTTTCATTGTCCTCAGCTTTCTTCTGGATGTTCATTCTTTGTTAATATCACACAGACTTTCATAGTTTTAGCTGCCCAATGACCGCAGACTTCCATGGGTTAAAAGAAAAAAATGTCGGGCGGTGCCTGTGGCTCAAGGAGTAGGGCGCCGGTCCCATATGCCGGAGGTGGCGGGTTCAAACCCAGCCCTGGCCAAAAATCACAAAAAAAAAAAGAAAAAAAATGTTGATAATTTCACTCTCTTCTGGTCCCTTCTCTCTTCCAGGATTTTTCTGCTTCTATTTATTCTACAAAACCATTAGGTCATTGTTTTTTTCTATTTTTCCCCCCAGAATATATAAGTATTATTTGTAAGAGGGTCAGTTGGTTGACAGTTTATTCAATCATACTGGAAGCAGAACTTTCAAAAATCCTTTTTTTTTTTTTTTAGTTTTGGCTGTGGCTATTCTGCTGGTACATCAGTATAGCCACCAATTTTAATTCCAAGTACTCACTATTTTCTTCATTTCCAAAAAATCTATTTGGTTCATGTTTGGAATCTGCTTTCTCCTTGATAATATTTTTTATGCTTCAATTTTTTTATTTGTTACCAAATATTTAATAATTTACTAACAGCTAATTAAATATAATCAAATTCAAATAATGATTAATAAAAATAAAGTAGCAAGTTTTAACTAAGTTCTAAAAAATGCAATATTATTAGTGTTCAGTGAAAATTCTCCAAAGAGTTTCAACTGAACAAAATTCTGCATTATTGACTAGATTTAGTTTCCTGAGAGTTTGCAAAAATATCATCTGGGGAAATTAGTGAGTAAGGCCCTGGGAATAGAGCTTACCAAAATTGGGGCATTTGGTAGGAATGTGGTGAGTCAGGTATTAGTCACTTAATAAGTACAGAGTTGGAGAATTGGGCTGCTCTGAGTTTTTTTCTCTTTGAAGTTCACTTTCGCTAACTTTCACCTCTCAAACATAGCTCAAAGTAGAATATTTTTGTGGAATAAAATGTGTGGTCAGCTGAATCAACATCTCATAATAAAGGGGAACATAAAACTTTCATCAGGACACGGCCCAAGCAAGTCATGGGCGGATAAAAATTGTTCAGGCTCACCTTATTATTGTCAGATTGAAGAGACTGCCAACAAGAGAAGCCATCTTGCCAATGGCAGCATCTAACATTTCTTCCTTTTAAAGTCAGTATGGACAGATAATTGCCAGAATAATGTGTACTTTTTACCCTGGCAATCTCCTTCAACTCTCATCCTCAGCTTACTTAGTTTCTCAGAAGTTGCTTCAGTTTTAGTTTCCAAACTACCTATGATTTTTTTTTAATATGGTGTTATAATATCTAAGAGCTCTCTTTAATTTCTGAGTAATTTTTGTATAACATCCTTTTTCTTAGCTTTCAGAGAATATTAATGACAAGTTTTTGTCTTTCTGAAATTGTATTCTCCTCAGATGGTCTCTAATTATCTTGTCTTTTTCTGTTTGGTTGTTTATTTGCTTATTTGTTGTGGTCTCTACTGTTTGGTGTTTGAAGATGAATATGTTCTGTTTCCTGCCCCCAGAACATTGTGATTGCCCGTTTCTTTCTGCTCTTCTTCCTGTTATCTGCAGATTGGTGCTCAGATGTGCCCGTTACGCTGGGTCTTTCCAGATAACTGTTTGCAAAATTATTGTTCCTTCTCCCCTGCTGTGTTGGCCAGCACTTCTTATTATACCTAATCTGCTTTGTTTTTCTCCATTTTTACCCACTAAATACATATTTTGTTGATTTAGTTTTATTACATGTTTTGTTATTTCTTTCTTTTTTTTTGTTATGTCTTTAATGTCCATCTCTCCTCACTAGAATTTAGGCTCAGTGAGTGCAATTACTTTTTATGCTTTATGTTTTATATTCCCATAGCCTAGAAGAATACCTGAAATATAAATACCTGAAATAGGAGCTCAGTAAATATGTGTTGGATCTTGTCAGACACTGTGCTGAAGCCTTCACATTTATTTCATCACTTAGTTTCCGTAATATGGGCGGCACCTGTAGCTCAAAGGAGTAGGGTGCTGGCCCCGTATGCCAGAGGTGGCAAGTTCAAACCCAGCCCTGGCCAAAAACTACAAAAAAAAAAAAAAATTAATTTCGTTAATAGTGCTTACATTTTTATTGAGTTAATGTTGATGAAGTATTTACTATTATATCCATCTCTCATATAGGAATTTTGAGCATTGGAGATACTAAATAATTTATCTAAAGTCATTAAACTGGTAAGCAACAAAAAACTATATTTGAATATAAATTTATCTTACATCAGAGAGTTATTACTCCATAGTTGGTTTATATTATCATCTCCTAGAAATAATCAGCTGTTATCTGATTAACATATAAGGCTGCATGTGTCAACTCTATAGGTGCTCACCGAAATTGATCGACTTGAGGAGATCTTTAAAAGTTATGCATACTTTGCAATGAATCCCCAACAATAAAAAAAAAAAAAAGTTATGCATACTTTGTATTGAGAAACTATCAAATGAGTTGACGCCTACCAGAGCAGGGCCTGAAGCTCGACAAGAAAAACGTAAAACACAAGTGGTGGAGAGAGTCTAAGGCATCTTCTGGTCTAACTCCCACTGGTCAGTTCATAAATTTGTCCCAACATAGGAAAGGGTTACTCATACAGCATAAATTCTGTCATAAAAGTTTATGTCTATGTGGGGTGTAACATGGAGTAAAGAATGTGAAGAGTAAGCCCTTGAGAAAAGTAAAGGACTATGATAATAATTAAAATAAACAGACAAATGTTCCTATACCCAATGGTAAAGTAGTAGCAGAGTATGGGAAATGCCAAATGCAAATAAAGGATTAGTGAGGATAAGAGGAACAGAATATCACTTGTGGGTGGGATTAGAAAAGGCACAATGGCAGTCAGTTCACAGAAGAAAAACTGAACAAGTCAAATCCACACATGGAAATATTTTTGACCATTAGTAATGAGCTAAAATGAGATGCCATTTTCCATCTATGAAAATCTGAACTATTTTACCAGATACAGAAAGTGATGTGTTGGTGAGAGCACAGGGGAAAAGACATTCTCACTCACTGCTGGTGGAGTTGAAGTTGTTTTAATCTTTCAGAAGGAGAATTGCATATGGAAAGCTTTAACAATACTTTTATCTTTTAGCCTCATAATTTAACGTCTAAGAATTCATTCTAAGGAACAAGCTGAGATGTGGGCAAACATTTGCATCTATGTTTATCTTGGGATCGCATATAATGGGAAACAGTTTGAAATAACCTATCTGTGGTGGGAAACTGGATAAACTTCATGCATATGATAGATGAAACTTCAGTCATTAAAAATGGAGATTGCATTTCTGTGATCACCCAATATTTGCAATTCTGAAGGATCATGTTCTATGATCGCTGTCAGTAAGGTAAGAGTGCATAGGAAGAAATGGCAGTGGGGAGAATATTTCAAGCTTACCGCACCATCCAGGGTCAGGTCATGAATGTGGATGCCACACGGGTGGCTATTTTTTTTTAAGTTTTATCAATACTTTAATAAATCAATATTTTACCAAGAGAAATCACCATAAGTAATCAATTGAACAAGGATTGGAGTACCTTTTACTAAAAAAGTTAAAAAGAAAAAAAAGGAAATTGAGGTAATACAAATAAGGTTAAATGAGGACATTGCTCCCAGTGTAGGTTTGGGGAAAAAAGGAGAGAAAATGGGGTGACTAGGAACTAGAAAGGGGCAAGTGTGTGTGGGTGCTGCCATTGGTGACGGGACCCTGGAGGGCGTGTCCCATAGCCCAGTTTCATGCCTTTGTGGGGACCTGATGCCATTGTTTTTGGAAACCAGCTGCTGCTCCCAGAGTCAAGAGCTGCTGCGGGGGCAATGCTGACAGGACCAGCGGGTAAACAAGGAGGG
Organism: Nycticebus coucang; assembly: GCF_027406575.1. Taxonomy (NCBI): domain Eukaryota; kingdom Metazoa; phylum Chordata; class Mammalia; order Primates; family Lorisidae; genus Nycticebus; species Nycticebus coucang. The sequence goes on from NC_069785.1 coordinate 91,841,105, forward strand.
TGGCCCTCTCCACACCTGTCTTTCTGTCTCCCTAAAAGCAAGCCGGCTGGCAAAGAAGAAACATGGTTTGCAGAGTTTTAGCTCCGACATCATAAAGCTCGGTTTGGGGCAGTGCAGTGGGCAGAGCTCCAGGGTGGCCCTGAGTAGAACTCCCAACTTGGCATGTGGGGGGCGCCTGTGAGGGTGACAAACAGGTGCTCCCTGGATGAGGTTATGTAATACAGAGGACAGAGCCAGGACAGTCCCTCCTGTGATCACAGCACAACTAGGCAAGCTGGCTGGAAAGGGACTGGAAGTCAGAGAGGCACCATGTTTGAACTGCTCAAAGGGGTCATTTGGCAGGAACTGTGACAGCCTTCAGGAGTTGGAAGGTTCCCCCCCACCCCCACAGCCAGCAAGAAAAGCAGAGACCACAGGCCTACAACCGCATTCAGCCAATAACCTGAATGCACTTGGAAAAGAACTTTCAGGACCCCAAGTGAGGCTTGCAGTGCCCTTGACAGCAAGATTGCAACCTTCGGAGACCCCAAACAGGGGATTCACTCAAGCTCTGCCCAGACTCCCGACCCATGGGAAATGGGTGATGATTTAGGGCATGTGATCATTTGTTACACAGCTGTGGGAAACCAATACATGCACGTTTGGAGCTTCTGAAAGGCAATAGCTCAGTAACCTGTGCAATTTGTAACCATAGAACTAACAACAAAGATGAACATCTCTAATATAACCTGAACACAGCGAGCCAATTGAGTGAGGTTGGAAGCTGCTTTAGGGACATTCAAAATGCACAGCCCAGAAGAGTGTAAATGTGGACTGTGGGTGCCAAGACACTAGAGGTGAAAGCTGATTCCAGGGAGTGGAGTTGCTATAAAAAAAAGAACCCAGGAGGAAGTAGAAATCTACAACAGCTTCTGGGGAAGGAACTCAGAATGTATAATAGTTACTAATGTTTTAATTCCTTGAAATGGAGCTGACACAGACTCTGAGCCTTGGCACAGCTGAAGGCTGGATGGAAGGATGTCCCGTCTACCGGGAAGACCTGCGCTTAAATCACTGCATCCCCACACCGTGCAAGCTTTACAGGAGGCTCAGGGTTGGGCATTCAGCTCTACAGGGGAAGTGACTGAGTAAGACTTCATTTTTATGATAAACTGCATTAGCAATGGGATTCAAGAGCAAGTGTGTATTTTTAGTCAGGTCAAATGAATAGAATGGCTTTTGATATTGCTTGGGTCTCCAACAACCTCAGGCAGAAAAGCCTGCTGACGCGGTGTGGTCATCACCAAACGAAAGTGCAGCTGTCCTGAAGCCAGAGTGTCACTGTCCTTTCTTTCTTTCATTTTTTTTTTTTTGACAGAGTTTCACTTTGTCGCCCTCCGTAGAATGCTGTGGCGTCACAGCTCACAGCAACCTCCAACTCTTGGGCTTAGGTGATTCTCTTACCTCAGCCTCCCGGGTAGCTGGGATCACAGGCGCCCGCCACAACACCCGGCTATTATCACAGTCCTTTCTTAAGAAAAGAAGCAAGACACATACTGTCTTCAGATTGGGAAACTAAATTTGCAGGAAAATGAATAATAGTTGTGGTTTAGAGTGGGATGTTGTAGACCTCTCACAATTAAAATAATTACCAGTTCTTCAGTTTTTATCAAAAATCATTTTCCATGTATTCCATGACTATGCAGAGTGCTTGAAAATCTGTTCTTTCTGATTCCTTCACAGATTTTCCTTTTAGCTGCCTTAATTTGCATCGTTTATTCTGTAAACTACTGTAGTCTGTGTGTGTGCACACGTGTGTGGGCACAGCTGGTCACACTCACCTCAGTGGAGTGTGTTCCCTAATATTAGGGAGTTGTTCCCTAATATTCTCACTTTGTCACACAATATGGACATTTACAGCTAAAACGTTAAAGCCTTCTTCCTATTCTAATCTCCAGTATTTTTCAAGATACATGGAGTTGAAAACTTAGGCAGTTAAAGAAAATCCGTGTATATTTTCACATCTTTAGATATGATTTTATGTCATTTACTTTGTGAGACAAATGAAAATTTAAAACAAATCGCTATTTATATCATGCAAAAATAAAGCATTACATTTTCATAAATCAACACCACTTCTCCACCTCTTCAAAAGGTACTTACTTTATTCTTTTTTTTTCATTTTTTTTATTAAATCATAACTGTATACATTGATATAATCATGGGGCATCATACACTCGCTTCATAGACGATTTGACACATTTTTATCACAATGGTTAACATAGCCTTTCCGGCGTTATCTCAGTTACTGTGCCAAAACATTTACATTCTACATTTACCAAGTTTCGCAAATACCCCTGTAAGATGCACCACAGGTGTACTTACTTTATTCTTAATAGGACTGTGGCCCTGGGTGGGCACCATGACCTTCTGGCTGCCACTGGGACTGATCACGAGTCCAATCGATATGATTCTGGTTTGACTCCAACCTAATAGAAGCCTTAACCCTGACCACCAATATTTGCAATTTTGACAGAACTTTTATATCAAGATTTTCTGTTTGTTTGCTTGTTTTACGATTGTTCTTCTGTCTTATTTGCTATTTTTCTTTCTGTCTGTTTTGCAAGGAAAGGAGTGATCATTGTTCTACCTCCTTAAAAATGTATTTTAATTATTATGCAATTTGAGACACAATTTCTTTTTTTTGTATTGGTTTCATATCTGACTTGCTTATATTTAATTATATATATATATAGATTTTTTGTTTATTTCAGATTAATATAAGGGTATAAATGTTTAGGTTACATGGTTTTCATTTCCAAGGTAAAGTTCAAGTTGTAGTTGAGCCCTTCCCCCAGGGGCTGTGCTGAACACCTCACGTTGTGCACATTAGGTGAGGTCCCAATCACGCTCCCTCCTCCCCCTTTCTAGACTATACTTGTGTTTTCCTTTCATGCGGGCGTGTAGTTGTTTATACATTGGTTTCATATTTGTATTGAGTACATTGGATTCTTTGTTTACCATTCTTGAGATACTTTACTAAGAAGAATGTGTTTCAACTCCATCCAGGTAAACACAAAAGATGTAAAGTCTCCATTTTTTCTTATGGCTAAATAGTATTCCATGGTAATCATACACCATAGTTTGTAAATTCATTCATGGATTGATGGGGACGTGGGTTGCTTTCACATCTTGGCAATTGTGAATCCAGCTGCAATAAACATTCTGGTGCAAATGTCCTCGTGATAAAATAATTTTTGTTCCTCTGGGTAGATACCTAGCAATGGGATTGTGGGATCCAATGGAAGGTTGACCTTTAGTTCTTTGAGAATTCTCCATACTTCTTTCTGTAGAGGTTGTGTTTGCACCAGCAGTGCAAAAGTGTTCCCTTCTCTCCACATCCACGCTAGCACCTGTAGATTAGACTTTGTAATATGGGCTATTCTTACTGGGGTTGGGTAATATCTCACAGTGGTTTTGATTTGCATTTCTCTGATGATTAGAGATGGTGAGCATTTTTTTTTTTTGAGACAGAGCCTCAAGCTGTTGCCCTGGGTAGAATGCTGTGGAATTACAGCTCACAGCAACCTCCAATTCCTGGGCTCAAGCGATTCTCCTGCCTCCGCCTCCCAAGTAGCTGGGACTACAGGCATCCGCTACAATGCCCAGCTATGTTTTGGTTGCAGCTGTCATTGTTGTTTGGTGGGCCTGTCGTGGATTCAAACCCACCAGCTCAAGTGTATGTGGCTGGCGTCTTAGCCACTTGAGCCACAGGCACCGAGCCAATGGTGACCATTTTTTCATGTGTTTGTTGGCCATTCGTCTGTCACCTTCAGAGAAGTTTCTGTTCAAGTGTTTTGCCCACTTACAAATGGTGTTGTTAGCTCTTTTCATGTTGATTAATTTGAGTTCTCTGTAGATTCTAGTTATCAGACCTTTGTCAGATTCACAGCATGCAAATAACTTCCCCCATGCTAAAGGCTGTCTGTTTGGTTGGTTTACCTGCGCTGTCCTTAGCCATGCAGAAGCTTTTTAGCTTGATCATGTCCCATTTATTTATTTTTGGTGTTGCTATAATTAGCAGGGGAGTCTTCTTCATAACATCTTTTCCCAGGCCAATTTTGTCAAGCATTTGTGAAGAACGTGTCTCTTCTAGAATATGGACAAAATTTCTTAAAATTCTTAAATTTTGTCTAATTTAGTCTAATTACAAGTCTAATTATAAAATGCTTAAAATTCTTTTTGAGAAAAACAATCTCTTTTATTAAAAAAATTATGATAGCATGCACTTGAAGGTTACTGTCATAACCATTTTTAAAAGTACGGTTAAATGTATTTACGTCACTATGCCATGAATCATCAGAACTTTTTCATCCTGCAAGCCTAAAACTGCACCCAGTTCATAACCCCTCCCAGTTGTCAGATGCCCTGGGTTCCCAGCAGCCACCACTCTACCTTCTGAATCCACGAGATTTTCCACACTAGAAACTTCATATGTGTATAAATGGAATCACATCATTTGCCTTTTTGTGATTGGCTTATTTTACTCCTTTTTAAGGCTGAATAATAGTCTCTTACTAAATTAAACTCTTTTTGCAGTAAACTTTTAAACTAGAAAGGAGAAATGACTTAAATGATATGGAAAGACACCCAACATTGAGGCAACCATTTAGGAGAGACTTAAACACTGATGTATGTCTTAGAAATGTGTGAAAGACGTTTATGACACTGTTTGGAAAAAGAGAGAGATCTGAGAGCAAGGTCATATGTAAAGAAAAACGTGCTTAATTTATCTCATTCTTCTGAATCTAGGAAAGTCATACTTAATAGGCTCATAATTATTTTTAAATGATTCCAAATGACTCCTGATATTCCACAACACAGGGTGGCATTCTAAATTAACTGTGCAGCTTAGATTTTCCTCTGTTTTCTAGGATTCCATTGATATTGAGATTTATGGAAAATGCTATTTAAGAAACATTCTGGAAAAGCCTATCATTTTAATATATGAAGTATCCAAGTGAAGAGAAATACATGTAAGCTCAGACTTAAATAAACAATTGTTGCTTCCTGTTGCCTAGCAGGCTGCATCCTAATAGTATTTTGAATTTTCCTGAGAAAATCTCCTTTTCACTTCAGCAATGTGGTTTGTCTGACACCCATTCCCAGCTCCAACGGGTTCTTTTTACCAGCTTTAGTCAATCAGCATTTCCCCTATTCTGTAACCACTGTGTTTTAGGGGTTCAGGGATGAGCCAGTAACCCATTCAGAGCTGAAGAGATGCAAGCAGATGTTTGCTGAGAAGATCAGTATTCTGGATGGTCTGATTTCAGGATGTGAGTTCTACAACTGGAAGCTGCTGAGCTCCTCCAAGAGCTGGTGCAGGTGTGAGTGTAGGAGAAAGCGCTGGGCAAAGCCCCAGGGTGCTGCCAGCACAGCAGGAGAGAGGGGAGAGACAGAAACTTTGTGTTTTTGTTGACATGAGTTACACCATTAGACCTGGACTCACCCAAACACAGAACTACCTTTGGAGTATTTGGTTACTTGGGCCAATACATTTTCCTTATTATTAGAACATCATGGCACTGAATTCAGGGTCTGCTTCACTGTTTCACAACTGAGAAATCTGCAAGACAAAAGAGAGATACAATTAAGCCCGGGAGGTTTGGTGAGTAATAAAAGGGAAGTACAATGCTGTTAAAATCTGTGGAAAGAGGGTGGCGCCTATGGCTCAGTGAGTAGGGCGCCCGCCCCATATGCCGAATTGCAACAACAACAACAAAAATAGCCGGGCATTGTGGGGGACACCTGTAGTCCCAGCTGCTCAGGAGGCTGAGGCAGGAGAATCACGTAAGCCCAAGAGCTGGAGGTTGCTGTGAGTCCTGTGACATCATGGTACTCTACCGAGGGCGGTGGAAGGAACATGCAAAACTCGATAGTGACACTTTTAGAAGCAGGCAACCCTACACAAACCTGAGAAGCAAACTGTTATTTACATATTTACTTTTTAAGCAACAACCCGCTTCAGATAGAAGGGGCTGCTGCTTAGTGGCCACGATCCTTCCTGTCTCTGAGTTCCCGTACCTAACCAACATTCCTGAAAAGGGTTTGCTAAGTTTGTATCTTAAAAAGTTGTGGTTTGAGGGCGGTGCCTGCGGCTCAAAGGAGTAGGGCGCCGGCCCCCTATGCTGGAGGTGGTGGGTTCAAACCCAGCGCCAGCCAAAAACTGCAAAAAAATAAAAATAAATAAATAAAAAGTTGTGATTTGAATAGCTCACATGAGAACTCAGTGTCACAAATCACCTTTGCTGAAGAGAAACTGGGGAAGTAAAAAGTTGTTTTGCCTTTTCTCTAAGTTATTTTACTTTTTCAAAAGGAAAGATAAAGACTCACATGTGAATTTTGTAGTTAAGCACGTTGGGCTGTGTGTATTCACACACCTCTGCTTCTTTCTGAGGGCCTGTTACAATGACAGGAAAGCAAAAGAAGCAAAGTAGAAATTCACCAAGGGGAAAAAGCACAACATGTAATAGATGTCAACCAAATTTTGGAAGTTGTAAAGCAGATGGACCAACGGTAAGACTGGAGAAGCCGAGGACCTTCAGGAAGTGAGTGTGTGTTGGGTGAGTGTAAATTGGAACAACTATTGGGAAATACTTTGGAATTGGCCAGTTAAGAGGCGCCTGTGGCTCAGTGAGCAGGGCGCCGGCCCCATATACCGAGGGTGGCAGGTTCAAACCCAGCCCCGGCCAAACTGCAACAAAAAAATAGCCGGGCGTTGTGGCGGGCTCCTGTAGTCCCAGCTACTAGGGAGGCTGAGGCAGGAGAATCGCCTAAGCCCAGGAGTTGGAGGTAGCTGTGAGCTGTGTGACGCCACGGCACTCTACTGAGGGCAATAAAGTGAAACTCTGTCTCTACAAAAAAAAAAAAATAAATAAATAAAAAGAGGTATATATCCCAATAAAGAATTCCCTACTAAAGGAGGCACATACCCACACAGTTCAGGTACTGCTATGTCTACTTATTTGAAAAAATTCTCACTTGTGTGCACTAGACATGGTGAGAATGTTCTCAGGAGCAAAACGGAGTCACCTCAACTGTCCATCAACGGTAGAAAGAACCAACACACTAGTGGGTCATTTATAAAAGGACTACCACATAGCAGTTAAAAAATAAAAGGCCTAAGTTTAATAGCAATAACATTAAAATATTAAAAATAAAGAGTATGCACAAGTATAATTCATTGATATACTGTTAAAACTCAAGCACAATTAAAAAATGTGTTACTTTGGGGCACAGAAGGTGCCAAGAAAGTATACACCTTTTAAGAAAGGAAAAAACTGTATCAAAATTGTAATACTCAATATATACCAATAACAATATAGTTTTACTCTTAAAATGTCAAACTGTGGCACCCTTTGTATACAGTGTAAATGCAGAAGCTGTACGGAAAAGCAGGGTAATGATTAGCACAAAAAAATCAAAATGTGGTTATCCTTGGAGCAGAAGAAGAGGATGTGACAGGCTGGGAGCTTTCTAGGGGTAGCGCCTGAAAGCTTCGGTAGTGCTCTGTCTACTCAGCTGAGTGGCAGGCAGACTCTTCCTTTCTGCCTACACAATTCTCTCTGTGTGCTGCAGTCCCCTACATATGTGTGACAAGTGACACGGAGAAGCCAGTGGGAAGCAGAATGATTTATGTATTGGGATCCCAGAAAAAGCACTGGAATTTCAGAAAACGAGATTCCTCTGAAGGCATGGGATTGATGGGTTGGTCCAAAGTGGGAAGAATGGTGGATAATCTGTATGAAGTTGTGTGAACCTGCAGGTTTTCCTCATACCTGATACAGCCAGCACTTACCACTTTCAACAAACTTTCCCTTGCGCCCTGATTGCTCCACATACATATATTTTTCTGGCAGGAGAAAAGAGATTTAGTAATCTAGAAAAAATTGAGTAAGGCAGGGTCCAGAGACACTAGGCACAGCTGAATACAAGAGTGGGAAAGGGGCTGCAGGGTAAAAAAAGAATGAAAGATGCTACCAACACTTGCCCCACCACCCCACCCCCTCAGGCAGGCAATTGTATTATTTTTCTCTGGAGAATGAGATTGATGTCAGTAAAACGATTTGTGATTCTGGTATTTCAGACTGTCCTAAGAGTGAGAGCAGCTCACTTTTTTGTTTTACTTTTATTTTCTCTTTTCCTTTCAAAAGTAGCTTTTGTGAAATCTACCTGATGAGAAGCCAAGACGCTTTAAACTGAGTTTTATCATCTCATTATGAAGTGTAAGTTGTGTGCAGACAGTCCGGTGGCACCAGGAATAAGAGAAAAGGCTTCTTATAGGGAAAGTAGGAAGCAAAACAATCAGAAAACAGCCTCAATGAAAAGAAAGATAATGCAAGCAGCAGAGTGAAATGAAAAGAGAAAATAAAAGCAAAACAAAGAAGTTATTTTCATAAAGATAAAAAAGTATTGTATTCATGAATGGAAAATAGAACAACAAATATAAAGTTTTGGGGGGAATTTTTTGAGGAAATTTTCTATAATGTAGAATATAAAAGACAAAGAGTTGAGAACTGGGATAAGAAGATAGGAATGCTGTAGAAACAGCCCTCAAGGCTGAATGTTTAAATGGGGGCAGTTTCAAATGAAAGAATGGAAACAATGAAAAGGAGGAAATCATCAAAAAAATAATATAAGAAAACTTCCTAGAATGGAAAAACACGTTTTCCATTTTGAAATGGTCCAAGGAGTGCTATTTCAAAAAAGACCCAGACAAGGTGACATCTTTATGAAATTTCAGAATCCTAGGGGAAAAAAAGAACATTATAAAAGCTTTCAGGGAGAGAGGAACAAACAAAGAAAAGACATAGAAAGGTCAAATGCAAAGAACCAGAAATTAGAATGACATTAGATTCAACAGCAGCACTGGAAGCTCACAAAGAATCAAGACATTTCTTACACTATAGAAAGCCAGTAGGTTATGTCAAGAATAGAAAAAAATAACAAATAGCATTAGAAAGATAGAAATAAATAATGCAAAAATAGAACAATTAAATAATTTGCAAGTGGTTGCCTGAGAGAGGTCTCAGGTGGGAGACAAGGCCCTTATGAGCATTGTCTTGTTTTCTTGTGACATTGTTCAAATGACAGGTATCTGTTACTCCGCTAAATATTAAAGTATAAAAAAAAAAGAAATGTATCTTTCAAAAGTTGTTTATTTTAATAAATATCTTACTAAATCTAAATTTAAACACTAATTATTTAATTAAGTATTTTTAATTAAATTTCATAAAAAGAACCCATTAAAAATATTTTCATCTGTTTCCCCCCCTTTTTTAAATCAAATATCACATCATGCAACTGACCATTAGAAGGCTATAAAATTATTATATAATAATTTAATTTAAATAAAAAGTTAGTGGCTTCTTTTCAAAGAACCCCTTTCTCTTTCAAGGGGTTGTAATGCAGTGCTGGAGTCAAGCTGGCTCAGCCTGACTAGGCTGGACTCTCACGCTACACGTGTCAGCTGAGTGATTTGAACAAGCACCTGCTTTCTTGCACATCAATTTCTTTGTCTATAAAGGGAAGATTTAAAGGGTTGTTGTTGTACATTAATTAATATAAGTTTTTGAAGAGTGGGATGTTGTGAGTTCTGTAATAAATGCTAGTTTTGTCACCAGGCTACTTTTAAATTCAAGTTTAATAGTGATTTCTGTGCCTTCATGAAACATAAACATATATTTAGATTAGGAATACTAATCACACGTGCACAACTCTGGGATGTATTTACTAGGAACATAATGTGATTTTCTTGGCATAAACAAACCTTTGCTTCAGTAATATTCATGTCCAAACTTTTCACTTTTATGAAACAATTTTAATAGTGTTTGTATCGCAGGCAAGATTCTTTATTTCCCATTACAAATTTTCTTAGCTTTGCTTTGGGGTCCTGTGTTTAAGCATCTGAAATAGTTCTGGTACCATTTGGATTAAAAACTATTTTCTTTTTCTGCTGAAATACAAAATGAAGCATAAAGATACCTTTTATTTTCAATGCTTTCTTACTCTTTCTGGCTGGAATGTCTGTTTGGACTCTAAATAAAATGTATTTTGGTTGTCTCTTTGGATTCTGAATAAAATCCATTGTGGTTACGTCTTTTCAATCAATAGTATTCACTTATTGCTTGTTGTTTTTTTCTCTCTTAACAATTTTTTTAAATCATAGTTTTATTATACACATGAGAAATACAAAGAAGTTTAAGACAATCTGCTAACCCCCACTGGGCTGATGGTTGTACAGATGAGAGGAAGATACCAAATTGTAAGCAATTGTTTGTCAGATATTAGACTATCTTCTTTTAAAAAGTTTCTGTTCATGGTCAGTGCCTGTGGCCTAGTGGGTAGGGTGCTGGCCCCATATACTGAGGGTGGTGGGTTCAAACCCGGCCCACCCAAACTGCCACATAAAAAGTTTCTGTTCATGTCTTTTGTCCACTTTTTAATGGGATTGTTTTATTTCTTTTTTCTTGCTGATTTGCTTGAGTTCTTTGTAGATTGGCCATAGAAGGGACACGCTTATGCACCATGAGTTAGACAGTAACAAGATAGATGTTTCATTTTGTGATGCCAATTTATAATTATGTCAAAGAAAAAAGCTGTCAATGTACAAGGTCTTGTCTTACGATGGAGGATTTAAAAAAAATATTTAGTATTTTGGCAGGCTGGGCAAGGGACTTGAAGAGAAACTTTTCTGAAGAAGACAGATGCATGGCCTACAGACATATGAAAAAATGCTCATCATCCTTAATCATCAGAGAAATGCAAATGAAAACTACTTAGAGATATCATCTAACTCCAGTAAGATTAGCACATATCACAAAATCCCAAGACCAGAGATGTTGGCGTGGATGTGGAGAAAAGGGAACACTTCTACACTGCTGGTGGGAATGCAAATTAATACATTCCTTTGGGAAAGATGTTTGGAGAACACTTAGAGATCTAAAAATAGACCTGCCTTTTAATCCTATAATTCCTCTACTAGGTATATACCCAGAAGACCAAAAATCACATTATAACAAAGATATTTGTACCAGAATGTTTATCGAAGCCCAATTCATAATTGCTAAATCATGGAAAAAGCCAAAGTGCCCATTGATCCATAAATGGATTAATAAATTGTGGTGTATGTACACCATGGAATATTATGCAGCCTTAAAGAAAGATGGAGACTTTACCTCTTTCATGTTCACATGGATGGAGCTGGAACATACTCTTCTTAGTAAAGTATCTCAAGAATGGAAGAAAAAGTATCCAATATACTCAGCCCTACTATGAAACTAATTTATGGTTTTCATATGAAAGCTATAACCCAGTTATAACTTAAGAATATGGGGAAGGGAAAGAGGCAGGGGAGGGAGGGGGGAAGATGGACAGAGGGAGGGTAATTGGTGGGATTACACTTATGGTGCATCTTAAAAGGGTACATGTGAAACTTAGTAAATGTAGACTATAAATGTCTTAATACAATAACTAAGAAAATGCCATGAAGGCTGTGTTTACTAGTTTGAAGAAAATAGGTCAAATGGTATATAAAACCAGTGTATAGGGCCCCATGATCGCATTAATGTACACAGCTATAATTTAATAATAAAAAATGTATTTAGTATTTTGCTTAACTTTAGGATTTTGGTTCTAGGTTAACAGTATCTTAAAATCTGGAAAGCTGGTGTGTGTGTGTTGGAGGAGGGGACAGGCAGAGGAAAGCAATATCCTAAAGCCTGCAAATAGTGCATTGCTTTAGAAACAATTTCAGTAGCCAAGATCTTCTTCTCTTGGCTGGAATGTAACACAGCAAAAACTTAAAAAGACACATCTCTCCAACAAAGTCCCAGTGGATGGCATCAGGATAATCCCCAAACGAGGTTCCAGACTATATGTATAGGCAGTCCATTTTTTCCATGAGTGCTAAGTCTAAATCCAGATCATAACCATTATTTATTCCTTCCCCTCCCACTCGTGCATTTGGTCATTATAAATAATAGACTTTTTGTAAGTCTATTGGAGAAACTTCAGGGCACACCAAGCTCAAAACACCTTCTTTCAGCCCTCTAGGCATGGCCTGGTCCCTTCCCTGAAATTGTCACCCTGCCGTGCTCTTTGTACCCAGTCTTGTGTTAGACATCCCTGCTTCTAAAGGGCCTTAACTAATGTTCCCAGCCCCTACCCATACCCCCCACAATGCCTTGCACTCAATTCTGTTAGGACACTTATTATGCTCTTTTACTTATTTTTTCTTTCTATTTTTAATGAAAAAAGTTTCAGAATATTACAGGGGTAGACACATTTTGGTTACCTAATTTGCTTTTGTACATTTTAAGTCAAAGTTGTAAGTGTGCCCTTCACCCAGAAAGTGTTCATTGCAACTGTTAGGTGTGAATCAACTCAACTCCTACTACCCTTCCCCCTATTATATTTTTGTTGAACTCTACTTTTAATGTGCACATAAGTGTTGATTGGCATGTTCTAATTTAGTATACTGAGTGCATGTGGTGTTTGTTTTCCAGTCTTGTGATACTTCACTTAGAAAAATGGTCTCTAGGCGGCGCCTGTGGCTCAGTTGGTAAGGCGCCGGCCCCATATACCAAGGGTGGCGGGTTCAAACCCGGCTCCGGCTGAACTGCAACCAAAAAATAGCTGGGCGTTGTGGCGGGTGCCTGTAGTCCCAGCTACTCGGGAGGCTGAGGCAAGAGAATTGGAGGTTGCTGTGAGCTGTGTGATGCCATGGCACTCTACCGAGGGCCATAAAGTGAGACTCTGTCACAAAAATAAATAAATAAATAAATAAATAAATAAAAATAAAAAATAAAATAAACAAAAGAAAAAAGAAAAATGGTCTCTATTTCCATCCAAGTTTTTACAAAAGATACTAGATCACTGTTTTGTTTTTTTTTTTTAATTTACCGTGACTGAGTGGTATTCCATCATATACCACCTTTTATTAATCCACTCATGTGTTCATGGGCACTTGGGTTGTTTCCACATCTTTACAATTCTTGTGAATTGTGCTGCTATAAACATATATGTGCAAGTGTATTTTTGATAAAAAAAATACCTTTTTTTCCCCTTTGGATAAATACCTAGTAGTGGGATTGCCGGATCAAATGTCAGGTCCACTTTTAGTTATCTGAGGTATCTTCATATAACTTTCTGTACACATCGTATGAGTTAGCCAACAGAGAATTAATGTTCCTTTCTCTGGGACTTTTTGGTAAGAGCTGTTCTCACCAGTGTTACGTGATATCTCATTGTTGTTTTGATTTGAATTTCTCTGATGATTAAAGATGTGGAGCATGTTTTCATATGTCTTTGTTGGATAATAGACTATCTTCCTTTGAAAAGTTTCTGTTCATGTCTCTTCCCACTTTTTAAAAAAAAATTTATTTTACACATCCCCCTTTAATTAATCCCTTCCTGCCTGGGAGTGTGATCTGGGGTTGCCAGGCCACCTAGGGTATGCTGAGGACCCTGATCCAGAAGCTGCAACCTATCAGCAGAGCTTAGCAAGTCCTGATTGATTCATTCTGCAAATGTTTACTAAGCTCACTCTGAGGACCACTTTTTTTTTCCTTTTATTAAGTCATATATACATAGATCTTGAATACATTTATGCTTTTGTGGGGTACAATGTTTTGCTTTTTTTATACAATTTGGAATGTTTACATCAAACTAATTAATGTAGCTTGCACCTTATTTACTTAATTATTGTGTTAAGACATTTATGTTCTATATTTGTTAGTTGAGGACCACTTTGTCAAGACCCTGTGGATACAACTATGGACAAAACAAGACCCTTCCCCTCAGAGCGCAGATGAAGCAGACAGATTATAGTATGTTTTAGGCTACGTGCCCGCCTGTAATCCCAGCACTCTGGGGGGCCGACGCGGGTAAATTGCCTGAGCTCACAAGTTTGAGACCAGTCCGAGTAAGAGCAAGACCCTGTCTCTCAAAATACCCAGGTGCTGTGGTAGGCACCTGTAGTCACAGCCACTTGAGTACTTGGGAGGATGAGGCAAGAGAATCACCCAAGCCCAAGAGTCTGAGGTTGCCATGAGCCATGACACTATGGCACTCCTCCATCTCTTGCTCACTTTTTAATGGAGTTGTATAATTTCTTCTTGCTGAGTTGCTTGCATTCTTTTTAAATTCTGGGCATCAGCTCTTTACCAGATGTACAGCATGCCACTCTTCCATTCTGCAGGTTGTCTATTTAGTGTACTCGACTGATTGTGTTCTTAGCTTTGCAGAAACTTTTTAAATTTGCTCAGGTTAAATTTGTTTATCTATGTTGTTGCTGTGATTGCTTTTGGGGTTGTCTTCATAAATTCTTTCCCTAGGCCAATATCTAAAAGGGTTTTTCCCAACATTTTCTTCTGGAATTCTTACAGTTTCATGCCTGAAGTTCAAGTCTTTTATCTCTGTGAATTAATTTTTGTGAATGGTGAGAGGTGTGGATCCTGTTTCAGTCTTCAACTCGTAGCTATCCAGTTTTCCCAGCACTATTTATTGAATAGGAATTCTTTTCCACTGTGTATGTTTTTTCCTGCTTTGTCATAGATCAGATAGGAATATGAGGATGGTTTAATCTCTGGGTTCTCTATTCTGATCTGTAGGTCTATGTCTCTGTTTTGTGCCAGTACAAATGCTGTGTTGGTTGCTATGGCCTTGTAGTATAACTTGAAGTCTGATAGAGCAATGCCTCCAGATTCGTTCTTAGTAAGTAAGGTTGCACTGGCTATTCAAGATGTTTTCTGGTTCCATACAAAGTGTAGAACTAATTTTTCTAGAGCTGTCAAAAATTGTGTTGGTATTTTAATGAGGATTGCATTGAACCTGTAAATCACTTTGGTTAGTATAGACATTTTAGCAATGTTGATTCTGCCAATCCATAAGCATTATATGTTTTCCATCATTTGCATCCTCTGAAATTTCTTTCCTTGGTGTTTCATAATTCTTCCTATAGAGGTCTTTCACCTTCTTAGTTAAATATATTCCTAGGTATTTTATTTTCTTTCTTGCATTTTTAATTTGATTCTAAGGTTGAGTGTTGTTGGTGTATATGAAAGCTACTGATTTGTGTACATTGATTTTGTTACTTGAGACTTTACTGAATTTATTTATTAATTCCCAGAAGCTCTTGACTCTTTGGGGTTTTCTAGACATAAGATCATATTGTTAGCAAACAGTGACAGTTTTACCTCTCCTTTCCCCCATTTGGATACCCTTGATTTACTTCTCCTGCCTGATTGCTCTGGCTAGGATGTCAAGTACTAGGTTGAATAGAAGTGGTGAAAGTGGGTAACCTTGTCTGATTCCACATCTGAGTGGGAATGCTTTCAACTGATCCCCATCCAGTATGATATTGGCTGTGTATTGGTCACATATGGCCTTTATAGTTTAGGAATTTCCCATCTACAGGTATTTTGTTAAGTGTTCTTATTATAAAACGGTGCTGAATTTTGTCAAATTCTTTTTCTGTGTCTGTTGAAAGGATCATATGGTCTTTGTTTTTGCACATATTTGTGTGATGAATTATGTTTGTAGATTTTCATATGTTGAACCTGTATTTCTGTGACAAAGCCAACTTGATTGTGATGAATTATTTTTTTTTTGATGTGCAGCTGAATTTGGTTTGTTAAAATTTTATTGAGGATTTTTGCATCTACATTCATAAGGGATATTGGTTTGTAGTTTTCTTTTTCAGTTGTGTCCTTTCCTGGCTTTCAAGGTGATATTAGGTATGTAGAGTGAGTTGGGGAGGAGCTCTTCTCAATGTTATGAAATAATTTCTGCACTGAGATATAAGTTCATCGTAGGAGGTTTGGTAAAATTTGAGTGTGAAATCATCTGGACTAGGAGTTTTTTTGGTTGGAAGATTTTATATTGCCACTTCAATTTTGATGCTTGGTCTGCTCAGGAGTTCTATTTCTTCCTGATTGAGCCTAGGGAACTCATGTATTTCCAAGATTTTGATCATTTTTTCAAATTTGTGAGCGTAGAGATTTTTATAGTATTTGGAGATGACCTCTTGAATTTCCGTGATATCAATTGTAATTTATCCTTTTCCATTTTTCAATGGACTCATTCCAGACAAGCTGCAGGTTTGTTTGTTTGTTTGTTTTGTTTTTTTCGCAGTTTTTGGCTGGGGCCAGGTTTGAACCCTCCACCTCTGGTATATGGGACTGACACCCTATTCCTTGAGCCACAGGCACTACCCCAATCCTTTTTCATTTTTAATTTCCTTTTTCTTCTGTTTCTGGTTAATCTAGAAAGAGGCTTGCCAATCTTGTTCATCTTTTCAAAGAACCAACTTTTTGCTTCATTAGTCTTCCATTATATTTCTTTTGTTCGCAATTTCATTTAGTTCTGCTCTGATCTTGATTATTTCTTCTTTTGGGTTTGGGATTGGTTTACTTTTCCTTACCTAGTTCTTTGAGATAATTCATTATACTATTGATTTTTTTTTTCATTAGGTTCATTAGATTTTTCATTCAATTCATTTGATTATTGATTTGTGATCTTTTGGATGTGGGTATTTTAAGGCTATGATTTTTCCTCTCAGGATTGTTTTTGCTGTATCCCACAGAGTCTGATAATTTATGTCCCATTATCATTTAGTTTGAGGAATCTTTTGGCTTCCATCTTTACTCATTGATCCAACCATCATCCAGCAATAGGTTGTTTAGTTTCTATGATTTTGTGTGGGAATGAGTGTTTCTATTGGAATTGATTTTTTTTTTTTTTTTATTGTTGGGGATTCATTGAGGGTACAATAAGCCAGGTTACACTGATTGCAATTGTTAGGCAAAGTCCCTCTTGCAAAAATGTCTTGCCCCCATAAAGTGTGACACACACCAAGGCCCCACCCCGCTCCCTCTGTCCCTCTTTCTGCTTTTCCTCCCCCCCCATAACCTTAACTGTCATTAATTGTCCTCATATCAAAATTGAGTACATAGGATTCATGCTTCTCCATTCTTGTGATGCTTTACTAAGAATAATGTCTTCCACTTCCTGTATTCAAGTACTTCCTTCAAGTATTTCCTGTAGAGCTGGTCTTGTTGTGGCAAATTTCCTCAATGTTTGTATATCTGTAAATGATTTGATTTATCCATCAATTTTAAAGCTTAGCTTAGCAGGGTACGGAATTCTGGGCTGGAAATTGTTCTGTTTAAGTAGATTAAAGGTAGATGACCATTGTCTTCTTGCTTGGAAAGTTTCATTAGAGAAGTCTGCGGTCACTTCCATCCAGGTTAATACGAAGGATGTAAAGTCTCCATTTTTTTTAATAGCTGAATAGTATTCCATGGTGTACATAACCACAGCTTGTTAATCCATTCCTGGGTTGGTGGGCATTTAGGCTGTTTCCACATTTTGATGATTGTAAATAGAGCTGCAATCAACGGTCTAGTACAAGTGTCCTTATGATAAAAGGATTTTTTTCCTTCTGGGTAGATGCCCAGTAATGGGATTGCAGGATCAATCAAATGGGAGGTCTAGCTTGAGTGCTTTGAGGTTTCTCCATACTTCCTTCCAGAAAGGTTGTACTAGTTTGCAGTCCCACCAGCAGTGTAAAAGTGTTCCCTTCTCTCCACATCCACGCCAGCATCTGCAGTATTGAGATTTTGTGATGTGGGCCATTCTCACTGGGGTTAGATGATATCTCAGGGTTGTTTTGATTTGCATTTCTCTAATATATAGAGATGATGAACATTTTTTCATATGTTTGTTAGCCATTCGTCTGTCATCTTTAGAGAAGGTTCTATTCATGTCTCTTGCCCATTGATATATGGGATTGTTGGCTTTTTTCATGTGGATTAATTTTAGTTCTGTATAGATCCTAGTTATCAAGCTTTTGTCTGATTGAAAATATGCAAATATCCTTTCCCATTGTGTAGGTTTTCTCTTTGCTTTGGTTGTCTCCTTGGCTGTACAGAAGCTTTTCAGTTTAATGAGGTCCCATTTGTTTATTTTTGTTGTTGTTGCAATTGCCATGGCAGTCTTCTTCATGAAGTCTTTCCTCAGGCCAATATCTTCCAGTGTTTTTCCTATGCTTTCTTTGAGGATTTTTATTGTTTCATGCCTTAAGTTTAAGTCCTTTATCCATCTTGAATCAATTTTTGTGAGTGGGGAAAGGTGTGGGTCCAGTTTCAGTTTTTTACATGTAGACATCCAGTTCTCCCAACACCATTTATTGAATAGGGAGTCTTTCCCCCAAGGTATGTTCTTGTTTGGTTTATAGAAGATTAGGTGGTTGTAAGATGTTAGTTTCATTTCTTGGTTTTCAATTCGATTCCAAGTGTCTATGTCTCTGTTTTTGTGCCAGTACCATGCTGTCTTGAGCACTATGGCTTTGTAGTACAGACTAAAATCTGGTATGGTGATGCCCCCAGCTTTGTTTTTATTACTAAGAACTGCCTTAGCTATACGGGTTTTTTTCCGGTTCCATACAAAATACAGAATCATTTTTTCCAAATCTTGAAAGTACGATGTTGGTATTTTGATAGGAATGGCATTGAATAGGTAGATTGTTTTGGGAAGTATAGACATTTTAACAATGTTGATTCTTCCCATCCATGAGCATGGTATGTTCTTCCATTTGTTAATATCCTCTGCTATTTCCTTTCTGAGGATTTCATAATTTTCTTTATAGAGGTCCTTCACCTCCTTCGTTAGGTATATTCCTAGGTATTTTATTTTCTTTGAAACTATGGTGAAGGGAGTTGTGTCCTTAATTAGCTTCTCATCTTGACTGTTATTGGTGTATACAAAGGCTACTGACTTGTGGACGTTGATTTTATATCTGAAACATTACTGTATTTTTTGATGACTTCTAGGAGTCTTGTGGTTGAGTCTTTGGGGTTCTCTAAGTATAAGACCATGTCATCAGCAAAGAGGGAGAGTTTGACCTCCTCTGCTCCCATTTGGATTCCCTTTATTTCCTTGTCTTGCCTAATTGTATTGGCTAGAACTTCCAGCACTATGTTGAATAGTAAAGGTGGCAGAGGACAGACTTGTCTGGTTCCAGTTCTAAGAGGAAAAGCTTCCAGTTTTACTCCATTCAGTAAAATATTAGCTGTGGGTTTGTCATAGATAGCTTCAATCAGTTTTAGAAATGTGCCACCTATGCCTATAATCTTCAGTGTTCTAATTAGAAAAGGATGCTGGATTTTATCAAATGCTTTTCCTGCATCTATTGAGAGGATCATATGATCTTTATTTTTGCCTCTGATAATATGGTGGATAATGTTTATGGACTTGAGTATGTTAAACCAGCTTTGCATCCCTGGGATGAAACCTACTTGATCATGATGAATGACTTTTTTGATGATAAGCT
This sequence comes from Nycticebus coucang, assembly GCF_027406575.1. Taxonomy (NCBI): domain Eukaryota; kingdom Metazoa; phylum Chordata; class Mammalia; order Primates; family Lorisidae; genus Nycticebus; species Nycticebus coucang. Next base: position 91,860,477 of record NC_069785.1, read on the forward strand.
GTAATCTATTGGCTAGGATTTTGTTGAGAATTTTTGCATCTATATTCATGAGTGAGATTGGTCTGAAATTCTCCTTTTTGGTTGGGTCTTTTCCTGTTTTGGTATCAAGGTGATGTTTGCTTCATAGAATGTGTTGGGGAAGATTCCTTCCTCCTCAATTTTTTGGAATAATTTCTACAGTACAGGAATAAGCTCTTCCTTGAAGGTTTGATAGAATTCTGGAGTGAAGCCATCTGGACCAGGGCATTTTTTGGTTGGAAGATTTTTTATTGTTTCTTTAATCTCAGTGCTTGAAATTGGTCTGGTCAGGAGCTCTATTTCTTCCTGGCTAAGTCTAGGGAGAGGGTTTGATTCCAAATATTGATCCATTTTCTTCACATTGTCAACTTTCTGGGCATAGAGTTTCTGGTAGTATTCAGAGATGATCTTTTGTATCTCTGTGGGATCAGTTGTTATTTCCCCTTTATCATTTCTGATTGAGGTTACTAGAGATTTTATTTTTCTATTTCTCGTTAGTCTGGCCAATGGTTTATCTATTTTATTTATTTTTTCAGAAAACCAACTCCTTGATTCATTAATTTTCTGAATGATTCTTTTGTTTTTAATTTCATTGATCTCTGATTTGATTTTGGATATTTCGTTTCTTCTACTGAGTTTAGGCTTAGATTGTTCTTCTTTTTACAATTCCATAAGATGGCTTGTGAGATTGTTGATGTGCTCTCTTTCTGTTTTTCGAATGTAGGCATCTAAAGTGATAAATTTTCATCTCAAAACTGCTTTTGCAGTATCCCACAGGTTTTGGTAGCTTATGTCTTCATTGTTGTTATGCTCAAGGAAGTTAATGATTTTGTTTTATTTCTTCCTGCACCCATCTGTTATTCAACAGAAGATTGTTTAATTTCCATGCCGTTGTGTGGTGTCGAATGTTTTTGTTAGAGTTGAGTTCCACCTTTAGTGCCTTATGGTCTGAGAAGATACAAGGTAAAATTTCAATTCTTTTGATTCTGTTGATGTTTGTTTTGTGTCCCAGGATATGATCAATTTTGGAGAATGTTCCATGGCATGATGAGAAGAATGTATATTCTTTATCTTTGGGATGGAGTGTTCTATATGCGTCTATCAAGCACAGTTGTTCTAGGGTCTCATTTAAATCTCTTATATCTTTGTTTAATTTCTGTTTAGAGGATCTGTCCAGCTCTGTAAGAGGAGTGTTAAAGTCCCCTGTTCCTATGGTATTATCAGATATAATATTGCTCAGACTGAGTAAGGTCTGTTTCAAGAATCTGGGAGCATTTAAATTGGGTGCATAAATATTTAGAATTGAAACGTCTTCTTGTATTTTTCCCTTGACCAATATAAAGTGAACATCTTTGTCTTTTTTGACTTTAGTTGCTTTAAATTCACATGTATCTGAAAATAAGATTGCAGCTCCTCTTTTCTTTTGAATTCCATGTGCCTGAAAAATTGTCTTCCAACCCTTGACTTGGAGTTTTAATTTGTCTTTTGAAGCCAAGTGTGTTTCTTGCAGATAGCAAATGGATGACTTGTGTTTTTTATTCCAGTCAGACAATCTATGTCTCTTCAGTGGGGAATTCAAGCCATTAACATTTATTGAGATAATTAATAAGTGTGGTAGTATTCTATTCATCTTATTTTGTGAGAGTTCATTGCTTAGTTTTATCTTTTGCATCAGTGTGGAGGTTAGGTTCTGTCCTTTAGTTTATGAGTTTTTACTTTGCTGTTGATCCATTGTGGTGGTCAGTGTGTAGAACAGGTTGAAGTATTTCCTGTAGAGCTGGTCTTGTTGTGGCGAATTTCCTCAATGTTTGTATATCCATAAATGATTTGATTTATCCATCAATTTTAAAGCTTAGCTTAGCCGGGTACAGAATTCTGGGCTGGAAATAGTTCTGTTTAAGTAGATTAAAGGTAGATGACCATTGTCTTCTTGCTTGGAAAGTTTCATTAGGGACGTCTGCGGTCACTCTGATGAATTTGCCCCTGTAGGTCAACTGGCGCTTACTCCTGGCAGCTTGCAGAATCTTTTCTTTTGTCTTGACTTTGGACAGGTTCATCACAATGTGTCTTGGAGAAGCTCAGTTAGAGTTGAGGCGACCTGGGGTCCGATATCCCTCTGAAAGCAGTGTGTCAGAATCTTTGGTGATGTTTGGGAAATTTTCTTTTATAATATTCTCTAGTATGGCTTCCATTCCTCTGGGGCATTCTTCTTCCCCTTCTGGGATTCCTATAACTCGTATGTTGGAACGCTTCATAAAGTCCCATAATTCTGACAGTGAACGTTCTGCTTTCTCTCTCTTCTTTTCTGCCTCTTTTACTATCTGAGTTATCTCAAGAACTTTGTCTTCTACCTCTGAAATTCTTTCTTCTGCATGGTCTAACCTGTTGCTGATACTTTCCATTGCATCTTTAAGTTCCCTAATTGACTGTTTCAGTTCCTTCAGCTCTGCTATATCCTTTTTATATTCTTCATAACGTTCATCTCTTATTTGATTCTGTTTTTGAATTTCCTTTTGGTTATTTTCCACTTTATTAGCAGTTTCCTTCATTGTTTCCATCATTTCTTTCATTGTTTTCATCATGTTTATTCTAAATTCCCTTTCTGTCATTCCTAACATTTCTTTATAGGTGGGATCCTCTGCAGTAGCTACCTCATGGTCCCTTGGCAAGGTTGTTCTGGACTGGTTTTTCATGTTGCCTGGAGTTTTCTGCTGATTCTTTCTCATGAGTGATTTCTTTTATCTGTTTCCTTGCTCTAATTTTCCTTTCACTTCCTCTTGCTCTTTAAGTTCTCATGCCTGTGGACTAAGGTTTCGATGAGTCCTTTTGGTACAGGACCAGAAGGATGAGAAGGTTGAAAGGCAAGAAGGGATGAAACAAAGAAGGAAAGAACGAAAAGAGGAAAAAAGAAAATAGAGGAAGGAGAGGGGGTGGGTAAAAGGAATATTGACAAGAAGAAGAGAGGCACAGAAAGTGGGAAACAGAGCAATATATGTGTACAGTAGGGTACTTTGACACAACCTTAAAAAACCTCCACCTTCTGGGGGTGCCCAGTTGGGTGGTTCCCTTGAGGTCAGCAGCTCTTTGCTAACCTGATTGGACACAGTACCCCACCTCCACCAAGTAGAGAGGAAAGACAAAAATGCTACAAATCAAACCAAAACAAGCAAACAGAAAACTTCACAGGATAAAATTGGGTGAAAAACCAAATAATAGTGGTAGATACACTAGCAAAAATGAAGTTCTAGTTATTGAAAAGGCAGCAATGGAAATTATAATTAAACTAGAAAAATTGAGAAAGAAAATAGTCTGTACAGAAAATGTTGAAGTTAAAAAACAAAACAATATCAAATACATCAAAATAAACAAAAAAAACCAACCAAACCAAACCAAACAAAAAAATAACCAAAAACAAAGCAGTATGTATATGTTGTTGAATATTGTCTGGGCAACACGTGGTCTTCTGGTGTATGAGATGTTAATCACAGTGCTGATATGACTGGAGACTGCTGATTTCTCAACCTCCAGCAGGTAGACACCCTAAATCTCTCTTGAGCCCTCTTAAAAGGCACTTCGAACTTGTAAACTTGCTGAGCAGAAGCTTTCCCAGGAAAGTGCTTGTCGCTGGAATCATTGCTGAAGTGGCTATCCACTTATGCAGTGTGCCAAAACCGGTCTCACTTTGCCCCTGAGTGTTAGGGTTGTAAGGTGGCTCAGACCCCACCCTTAGGCTACTCAGTCACTAGGTTACCAGCTCATGCCCGATTCTTGCTCTGCGACCCTGAGGGCGGAACTTGCCAGGGCAGATCACTCACAATGGCTCCTTGTGGCCCACAGCCAAACACTATTAGCTCCGTCTGGCTCAGCGGCTCAGACTGGGACCCTAGACAATGGCCAAAGTTCTCCGCACTCCCGCTCAGGCTCTCCCCAAGGCAGTTCAACTGAGTGCCAAGTCCAAAGACATCAAAACAGTTCACAGGTAAGGCCTTTCTGGTTTGCAGTCTCGCTGCTACTGTACTTACAGTTGCTGGCGGGTTTAGACCAATTGAACACACACGCAACCACTTGCCGGTTTTCCACTGTTTTAGTCCTACTCTTGGGGTCCAGAGGTCTCTCGCTGACTCTCTGTATGCTCACAGGGGTGATGATAGGCAGATCCCACCAGCCAGAGATGCCTGGAGTCCTGTCTCCCCAGACTCATGGTGCCCAGATGCAAGGAAGCTGTTACTCAGCCGCCATCTTGCTCTCCATCTGGTCTTTACCATTTTCTTGAAAGGGCTGGAATTGATTTTTAATTTTATTCTACGGTGGTGTGCTAAGATATGTGGTATCCGTTTTTTTGTCGTTTTTTTTTTTTAATATGATGAAATATGTCTTGTGTTCTAGAATGGGATCAGTTTTAGAGAATGTTCCATGAGCTGATGAGAAGAATGTATATTCAGTAGTTTTGGGGTAGGGTGCCCTGTAAACATCTTTTGGGTACTTTTGTTCTTGAGTCCTGCTTAAGTCCATTGTTTCTTTGCTTATCTTCTTTGTGGAGGATCTGTCTGGTTCTATCAGTGGGGTGTTAAAGTCTCTGGCATTATGACATTGGTGTTTATCATTTTGATTAGATATAGTAGATTTCATTTTATGAATCTGGGCATTCCTATGTTAGGTGGATAATATTTAGTATCATTAAATCTTCTTGTTGAATTATTCCCCTCAACATTATATAGTTACCATTTTTGTCTTCTTTACTCTTGTTGATTTCAAGTCTATGTTATAGATGTGAGAATGACTACACCAGCTTTCTATTGGTTTTCATTTACATGGAATATTGTATTCTCTCATTTCATTCCTGCTTTACCTTACTTATATGCTCTTTCCAGACTCATTTAAGTGAGACATTTTGAGATATTTGAGAAACATTGCTATTTCTAAATCATAAAGGATTTGTCTGGTTCACCTACTGGGCTCTGTAATAATTTTCTTCTGGGAAATTATCGTCATAAGCTTATAATGCAATTTATAGACTGGGTTAGTCTGATAAATATTCAGAATCTTCCCATTTTCTTCTTTCACTATTGCTCCATCACAGATGGCACAAAGGAGACCTTGGGTAAATTAATGTGTCTTTGCAGAGTATATGTGTCTTGACTGAAAGCTCTGAGGAGATAGAAAATCTACTGGCAGCCCTCACAAGTTGGAGACACGCTTAATAAGAAAAAATTCTTGGTCAGCAACACTAAGATGTTGTTTGGACTTACTTTTATTCTTATTCTCTGAGTTGGTTATTTATTTTTTTCTTTTTTGAGACAGAGTCTCACTGTGTCACCCAGGCTACGGCATCACAGCTCACAGCAACCTCAAACTCTTGGGTTTAAGTGATTCTCTTGCCTCAGCCTCCCAAGTAGCTGGGACTACAGGCACCCACCACAACACCTAGCTATTTTGTTGTTGCAGTTGTCATCATTGTTTGGCAGGCCCAGGCTGAGTTCGAACCCACCCACCTCCAGTGTATGTTGCTGGCACCCTAATGGCTGAGCTACATGCGCCGAGCCTGAGTTGGTTATTATTAATACTCTCAAAGCATAAATAGTTATGTTGAACATGCTGAATTAACTTTATGGGCTTGTTGCCTGTTCGGGCACAAACCTAAATGGGCAAGATCACTGGTAGATCATGGCAGGTCTCTATTGGCTTACAACCAGGACAATCCAATCGTGTTGTCATCAGGTGAAAATGGCCTTGCAGCTGATTTCTTCCAATTCCTATCGCTTGTTTTGAAGCCCACAGCTGTGTGTATGAGTGTGTGTTTAAAGAGTCTCAACGGTCCTGGTGAGTAGTCTATGAATGTGCCTGGACATTTGCAGTCTCTGAATCATGTCTAGGGACACAAAAATGTCTGACTATACAACATCCATGAAGCAAGAAATAAACACAGTAATTTACTAGTTGAGTTTTCTTTGCCAGATGACAAATCTACTGTTTTTCCAAGAACAGTCTGCCATACATGTCATAACAAGGCAATAATTAAACATATGATTAATTAAGTTTTGGTGGAAAATGCTCACGATGTTCTGTTCAAAAAGTGAAATGACTCAAAACTGACTTTTTAGCACTGATAAAATCAGTGGCAGTGCCCTATGCATGTACTCAACCAGTGGTAGACTCAGCCAGAGCTTGCTCAAGCTGACAAGAATTGCAGCCTGAGATCAAAAAGAGGAGCAGAGTCTATAATTAGCTTCAAAGTGACGTGTTTCACAAATCCATGTTCCAAAACAGGGTGACATTATTTGCAGGTATTTGTAACAGTGAAATGTGAAGAGCCCAAGAAAAACAATCAACAACTATTATCTAAGTTAATGAAATGTAAACCCATTGCATAAAAGTTAGGTTTCACAAGCATAAACTACTCATATTTAATTAAGGCAATGATAGATATGACTGTTGAAAGGGGTGATAATTTTTTTTTTTTTTTTTGCTTAGGAGTTTTAGAGGCAATAAACAATTTTGAAATAAATTGTCAAAAACACAACTATTGGCTTTCCTTTGAATTCTCTGTTATCAATAAATGTAATTTTTCAATTTTTTGTTAACTTTTGCTGCATTAAGATGTATTTTGAGTTTGGGCACAGTGGCTCACTCCTGTAATTCCCAGACTTTGGGATGCTGAGGTGAGAGAATTAGTTGAGAACAAAAGTTTGAGACCAGCTTGTCTAACAAAGCAAGACCTTGTCTCTACAAAAATAAAAAAAAAAAAATTATCTGAGCCTGGTGGCACACATCAGTAGTCCCAGTTACTCAGGAGGCTGAGGTGGGAAGATCACTTGAGTCTAGGATTTTCAGGTTGCACTGTGCTATGGTCACTCCACTGTGCTCCAGCCTGGATGACAGAGTGAGGAAAAAAAGAAAGATTTATTTTTAAAAATGATTGTTGACATTTGTCATTCTAAGAATAGGGAAAATCATTCGAAAACATTTTATTTCCTCAATGTATATTGTAAGCTTCTTAAAGTTAGCACAGAAGCATTTACTTTGTTTTGTGTCCTTCTAGACCAATGTTTTGTTTAGCACCCTTTAACCAATAGTTAAACTTCTGTGGTATGCCTAAATTATGTTGATCAAAAAAAAAAAGACTAAAAAAAGAAAACATACTTACTATGCTTTGAACATCTTTCAAAAATAATTTAATTATGATCTTTAAAAATTTTTGTGGCACACTTAAGACCCTCTCACGGCACATGTATGCGGTGGCAGTGGCACACAGGATGAAAATCTCTGCTCTATTCCCATGTCCTTCTTCTGTCTTTGTCTATGTCATCACGCATGTCACTTCACTCATTATTAACAAGCACCTGCCATGTGTCAGCATGATGATAAGCACTGACAATTCACTGGTCTGAGTAAACAGGCCCTTAGGCAACATTCAGGTGACATTAAGAGGCAGAGAGAGAAGGTGGGTTAGTGTCCTACCAGGCCAAGTGAAGAGGGTGGTGACAGCTACACTGAGGGATGGAAGAGCTTAGGAGAGGCTCTCTGGAGGAGGTGGTGTCTAACCTGAGATCAGAAGACAAATAGGACAATGAGGCTGAAGGTTTCATGGAAAGGGGAGGACAGCAGTGAAAAACTAGGGGCCCAAGAAGCTGTGTTTAGAGTCTGGTACACTCCATGCCGAGGGCTGTGTGACATGAGACTTGTAAGATGACTTTTTGAGCTTCTTTTAATTGACAATAGAGAAGTTAACATTGATGTCAAATATGGGATAGTGCTGTTCAACAGACTTATTTAGTTTGACCATGGCTCAAATTAAATTATCCACATAATTTGAATGTGTATTTGAAGTACTCAAAGGTCTTTTTATTCATATTAGGTAGGATGGAATCTTTGGTGATAACAATTGTATCTTCATCACATACATTATTTTTTCTGCTTCAGCTTCCAAATAAGTCATGGGAATGAATCTCAGCACTCTTGAAAGTGGTGGCTAAAACACGGGTGTGTCAGTGGAGGAGATTAATCATGAGAAATCAGGTGTAGAGTTGGGTAGAGGCCACAACATGGAAGCCATCACCCTGAGGAGCTCAGACTTGACCCAGAAATGCAACATTGATTTTTTGTTGTTTTAGAAAGATTGCCCTAATACCAGCTGGAGAATGGAGAGGAGGAGAAAGGGTGGTGGTGAGGTGCAACTATGGGAGATCATTTTGTATGGGATATAAGCAGAGTGCCAATTAAGGGCACAGAAGGGTCAATGGAGATGGCAGGGAGAATGTAAGTAAACAAGGGAGACATGACTGAACTGTGTAGTGAACAAAGAGAAGGAACACTGAGTTTTTGGTGTGGGAGTCATGATGAATGGCAGGGTCCTTAAGGCTGGAAATAAAGGGCATCATAAGACAAAGACTTGGATTTAGTTTTGGGCAGTGTTTGAAATGCCGGGGCACATCTGTCCCAGAAATGTATAAGCAGGTGTGTCATTAGATGGGAGAGGGAGTTTGAGGAGATGGACTGAGCACACAGAAGAAAAGACAGCATTTGAGTGCACATGACTTCTGAGACCCTCCAAGGTGAACATATAACACTCTTATTCCCCTGCAAAGTCTGGAGCTGATGGAGAGCTATACACAAGAGTCAGTTACAGTTGGAAACACTACCTTTATTCCTGGGGAAGCTGATTGGAGAACATGGTTCTATTTCTGAGCTCAAAAGCTCTTGTTAGCATTTCACCCAGTAATTACACATATTTGCTTGCCCTTGGCTTTGTGAAAAAAAGTAAATAGCGCATAAGCCATCTGCATGAAGGCTGATTAGAAACAACAAGGTTCTCCCTCCCAAGCTCACCAATGAACGAGCCAGTCTTCCTTGCATGAGGAAGAGTGAGGAGAGGCTAAGAGTGGGTGAAGTTCCTGCCCTGGAAACCTGAGCCTAGGATGGGTGGTCTCCAGCAGCCTCCACTTGAGAGGAGGCAAAGAGAGAGACTGCAGAGCACCCAGATGATGGCAACGGTGTAGGTGGCGATGGGAATTGCTGACACCTATGAGCATCTACCATGTGCCAGGGACTATCTGAGTTCTTTCTCATCAACGGCTTCTCTAATCCTTACAAAAAGCATGAGATACAGGTAGTGAGATGAAAATACCAGTAAGTGGCAGAATCAGGACTTGAATCTAAGCAGCGTGGTTCAGAAACTGGTCTCTTGGGAAATAATAGTCAGAGCAGGAGGAAGAGGATGGCAAACACAGGAGCTTGCTGGTATGGCCGAGACAGGTGGAGTCATTCCACGAGGTCAGCACATGCTCCAGCTGCGGGCCTAACAACTCGTCCCTGGCTCTAGGCTGACATCAGGAGCTTCAAAGTATATAGAACAGCGGTTCTCAACCTGTGGGTCGGGACCCCTTTGGACTGTATTAACGGGTTGCAGCATTAGGAAGGTTGAGAACCCCTGAGGTAGAAAAAATCCAGTTGTCTATCCCAGCATATCAACATGAGGAACAAGTTAATGGGAGCATTGCAGCAAACATTTTCAGATTTTGAATCAACCAAGTTCTTATGTCCAACCTTGTTTTTTATTTTTAAGGTCTAACTACCAAGTTTTTATTGTTGGGTTTTTGTTTGTTTGCTTGTTTGTTTGTTTTGAAATAGACATAGCCTTTAACACTCAATTGATTTGACCTAGGGTTTGTTAAGTAGACAGAATAAGCAGAAATATAAATTAATTTTGGTTGACTACAAAGATCAAATTAATTATATAACCCTAATGTTTTCCCTACACTCTGCCCTATCAGTGTGAATTGAGCCTTAGATATCAAGACTTTGGGATTGGGTCTTGCCTTTGCCTTCAAGAATTAAATTAACCTTTCTAAACCCACTCCTCCCATCATGGGACTAACAATATTTACACTCTGAGTAGCTCGCCACAGCGGTGTGAAGGGACGCTGTCAATCTTGAATCGCTGCACTTGTGACTGGAGGCTCTCTGAGTCTGCTCTTCACCATCATTGTTTGGCTGCAGACTCCCGGAAAAACACTGTCTCAGAAATCCTGGATCTTGCTGTTGTGAAAACTTGAAATCAGTCAGACATTCTTTGTGAAATATCTGTTTGGAGGAAGCCTGGATCTTAAATTGCAGAGCATCAGTGCAGGACGTAGATGCCTCCCTTTGCACTGTGTGCGAGGGCAGACATGCTTGGGCCTTTTGACTACTGAAAGCTCAGCTCTGCGTGGTGCTGGTGAGGTCACATTTTCCTTAACTCTCATGCAGCACGCACAGCTCTGTGAGGTGGGCTGCACCTGGGCTGTCTGTCTGCAGACTCTGCTATTCTTGGTTGGAAATTTCAAGATGGTATATTTCTCTGTAATTGTTTCCTGACAGATGAGTTAAGAATCCCATGGCAGGCTCCTGTCGCCCAGAACATGCAAAAACAATTTTGTAGGGAATCTGTAAATTATAGCATCCTGTGTCTCTGAAGAGTTTTGGTATCAATATCTGTAGATACAAAATTTTTGTAATTTCTCTTACCAGATTATAATTCACTGAGAGTAGATTCTTCTGGCTTTGTAGAAAACCAGCAACTGTATACAACCAAGGTTTGTGAAAATGTACTTGACAAAGTGCTGATGTCTGTGATAATAAAATCACTTAAAAATTGCTTACTCATTGGTTTTAGGTGGTTTCTACCACTCTGTGCTTCCAAGTAAACAAACAGCGCCTGGCTTTCATTAGATACTATCTGCTTTGCTGTTCAATGTGTAGTATCAGCGAGCATTTACTCCCGATTGACACAGCCCAAACATGACAGCCAGTAAATAACCAGTAGGGCTTGACCATATGCACATTTACATAACCAGTCTCCTTCTGAATAATAAAACACCTAAAGAGAGGGCAAGGTCAGGTTTATAAATAATCCAGTGTAAGCAAAATGCTACTTATCATCATAAGGAGGATGGCCTTGCCTCTGGCTCTTAAATCCAGGAGAGTATTTACACACACCACTCTCACTCACCACCTCCACAGTCACCTAATCTGTCCTGGAGGCAGAGTTTCCAGAGAGAAAGGCTTGACGCACAAAGCTTTGCTCCTCTCCCAAGCTCAGCCATCAAATAAGCTACAAGTCCTCCCATGGAGAAGGATGAGGAGGAGCTGGAGAGAAACTGCAAGCCTTGCTCTGAGTAAAGCATGGAGGCATGGAAATGTGAGGCCAGAATAAGCGTTTCCCCGGGAGCCAACATTTCAGAGCAGGGCCAAGGCAGGGAAGATAGGGCCATGTGACGCTGCTGATCCTGGCAGAGGTGGTGAGGACATGTCTGAAGGCAGCTCTGTCCAGATGGAGAACAAGCAAGGATGTTTCCCGAGTGCCTGTATCCTGCCCTTTATGAGCTGACATCCCACCTCAGTAGTTGCCTCTGAAATTGTCCCACGTGAAATTTGCAGACCTGCCTGGGTGTCTCCACCTGCTTGCTGAAATTGTAACCCTAAACCGGAAGAAGGGAAGAGGCCCCGTGCGAAGGTCTCAGCCCTTCCAGGGTCCTCCCTGAATCTTCCCCTGGTCCAAGAAGAGCCCTTCCTCCTCTCAGGGGGTGGCGAGGTGCTGATTCATCTTATCCAGTGTCCACCTGCCGTCACCTCTTACAACCCCTGTGTTCTAGACCTTTGCCTTGGCTTCTGGGGCTACACACATTCCTTCTCTTTGGACCAAACCTTGGCTTCCCCACGTGTAAGCATGATTCTGAGGCAGGCTTAATTTAGAGCTTGTTTTGAAACTCTAAAGATGAACGTTTTTCTTTTGGTTCCTGGTTCTGTCCTCCTCCTAAGCAGTGAATGCCCCATGCCCACTGAGGGACTCCATATTAGTAAGAATGACTGGGTGTGAACCCATCGATGGCATTTTCTCAGTGGGTGACCAACAGAGCTATGTGAAAGCATCTGCCACTTTCTGGGTGAGGCCCTTGCTTCATCACTTCCACCCAGCTCCAGTCCCCTCCAAGCATGCTGCATGCAGTGTTTAGAGATTGTGCACACAACACATATCTCATGACGACATAGCTCACAATGACAGAGATATCCTAAAACCAAGGTGCCCCAAGAAGAACAGACTTCCTTGTCATACAAACATGAAATCCCCCTTTCCTGGGGGAGGATATGTCCCAACAACCCAGAGAATGCCTAAAACTGTGGATAGTACCGAACCGTATTATATACTATGATATATTATGTTTTTTTCTAGGCACACATGCTTATGATCAAGTTAAATTGATAAATTAGGCACCATAAGAGATGAACAACAATAACTATCATAAAATAGACCAATAATAACAATATTCTGTGATAAGTTACGTGGATGTGGTCTCTCACTCTCCCTCCCTCCCTAAATACTGCAATCATTTTGGGCTGCTATTAGGTATTGTTACTGAAAATAAGGGGAGACTACTTCACAAAACTAAACTAAGTTTAACAGTTTCCAGTGGGACTTTCTGTTCCAGTTCTACTCTCTCTATCATATCATGTATGTAAGGCTCTTTCACATCTTCAAAAAGAAAAAGAACATTCTTTCTTTATTTAGGACCATCTCCTCCAGTACCTATGGAACTAAATAGAATACGGGGTCTGACAGTTAAGTTTGGGAACTCATCCTCAAAAAAGTGCTATATTCCTCATTGCTGAGTATCACGGAAGTCCCCTTTGAAGTACTCCCTTTGGGAAGACATGAGTTGCTGCCATAGCTTAATTTTCTTCATGGTATTATCCCCATAAACTTGGACTAACATGTCTATGGTTTCACTTTTACTCTTGCCAAGTTTAAGAAGAAATTTATTAATGTTTTTTATTAATTCAAGCTCCAACATTCTCATGATGGCACATAAAAACACGCTACAACAGTAATGAACGCCACTCAGCCAGACACTGCTGTATGTCAACAAGAACACAGCTGTGAGACACTGGCACACCAAGGTTATGAAGCCTCGCTGAGCTGTGAGACACCGGTATACCAAGGTCACGAAGCCTCACTGAGCTGTGAGACATTGGTACACCAAGGCCACGAAGCCTCACTGAGCTGTGAATCACTGGTACACCAAAGTTATAAAGTCTTACTGAGCTGTGTGTACAGGGCTGCCAATGTAAGTGCAGGGTATCGAGTTTGCAAACTTAATTGTCAGACCATGTAGGCCCAAGACCTGACCACTTTTCCTAAACCCAGGCGACCACTCATAAAATTATTGAAAATGAAATTTTCTACTGGTTCAGGAAGGGCTGTACAGAATCTCTCGTTTTTAGAAGCTTCTCAGAGCATATCCTGGCTAGGTTACCAACGGTTAGTTACTAGTACAATTAATTCTTTCAGCAAAGAGTTAGTGCAGGCAGTGGTTGTGTGCCTGAAAATTGCATGAGGAAAAGAATTTTAGACAGGAAGTGTGGATGTCATGCAGAACAGGCCTTCCCTTTGCGCTACCCCACCCCACGCCAGCTGTTAAGTCAGGGCTCTAGGCCAGAGTCGGATGCAGGATCACAGATCTGCTGGGTCCAGACAGGGGTGTTCCAGATCCAGGGGCCACGCCCCTCTCCTACTTAGCCTTCCCTGAAGAGCTGGGGATGTGGGGAAAGTGTTGATCTTTTTACATCGCATTTCTATTCCTCATGTCTCACTGGACCTTTGAGGCACCTGCTCCTTTACAATCGTCCTCGGGGACCCATCCCAGCTGCCTGCTTCTCCACATCATGTCTTCATGGATTCTGGATATTTCTGGGTACTTGTTTCATGTTTGCCCCTCCCCCCAGCCTCAGCCTGGAGCTTATTTAGCACCATTTGCAAATGAGACCAAGATGGTAATAGGCTTTCCTTCATTCACCCTCTGCACACCTGGGAAAAGGCCCCTTTTCACAACTCATACTAATTGGTTATTAAAATTTCATTTCTCACCCACGTAAGAGAAAGACTCAAGTCAATTCAAGGTGGGGGAGTGGGGGAACCAGGGAGTGAGGAGAGGGGAGATGGGAGGGGGATGGGTACAAATGTTAGGGTATATGGCACACATCATGGTGGCCGGATACAATTATAAAAGGAACTCCACCTAACAAACGCAAACATTGTAACCTAATTCTTTGCACCTTCAATTAACCTGAAACAATAAAAAAAATTTTTTTTCCCAAAGAAAAAATTTCATCTATCTAACTAGATAGGATCTGGAGTTGTCATCTAGCCTTTGTTTCTTAACCCACAAAAGCATTTAATATACATTTTGGCTTTAAAAGCTCAAAAATCTAAGAATCTAACATATCCTTCCATATGTTGTAACATTAGCCAGCTGGAACTGTTCTCTTGTAGATGTAAGAGGTAAAAATACATTTCTCTCCAGATTCTTTTGGGAAGAAATGTAGTACCTGCACCTTTAGGAAACAAAAGAAGTGACTCTTTACTCCGTGTGTTTAGCAGTTTATAGTTACCAAGGATGTCAATGACTCCTGGTAAGAACATTCTCAAAACGTTTTTTAGTAGAAGAGTTCCATCTAAAAATTTCACAATTGGCATCTCAGAGAATGACCCTCACAGCTGTGAGTTGCGACTCTTACTTTGGTGAATTCCTTCCTGGACAGTTTTTATCTCTCCTTGTCATCACCTTCATCTCTTTCTTCTTTCTCTCCGCCCCCCCCATCCCTTTCCCCCTCCTGTGTGTGGGGACACCCATCCCCCTTCCTCCTCCAACCTTGAATTGATTTGAATTTTTCTGTTATGTGGATGAGAGATGAATTTTACTATCTTTGCCGTTAAATCTGAGGGCCTGTCTTACCTCCACGGGTTGCAAAGTCACACTTTAGTCAGTTTTTGGCACCCCTGTACTCGGCTCGGCGGGGCTGCCGGTGTCTCCACTTTCCCTTTGTAAGCAGCAGCAGCTGTTGTCCTCTGCAGAGGGCTTCACTGCGTGTAGAAACCTCATCCCAGTAATTCTAGGAGCCTTTTATGTCCCCAGGTATTTCTGACCTGAATTTTGGCCAACTGCATCTTACAAAGTCAGCAGGTTTCCTCCAAATATTATCATTAAGTGTTTCCTGTGTAAAATCCTGTCCTTTCCAATGTACTTGGAAGAAGGAAATACGAAAAGTGTGAGTGTTTATATAGGATCTTTTCTCCCTACAGACAACCGTTTGTGAATTCTTAGACAATTTCAACGAGAGTGAGGAGCCTATAGGAGCTGGGCAAACACAACTTGAGATGGTTGAAGACTTTTCCAGCATTTCACAGGGAAGGATCTGACTCCTGTAACCTGCACAAAGCTGTTAGTGAATTCCCTTGATGTCAGGGAAACAGATTAAGTTTCTAGAATTCAAGGCATTGCTATGCTCTTTGCACAGTGGAGAAGCGCAAAGCATGACCCAGAAGCTGAGTCCTAGGAATAGCTGAGCTGGGGATGAAACTGTCCACCGCCACCTCCCCTTCAGGTCCCAGATGTCTGAAATGGGGTGAGTGGGTAGTTCTTGGAGATAGACCAATAATTTTTAAGTGGGCATGATGGGTAAGGAAGGGGCAAGAAAAATGTGAAATGGAATTTTGAATTCACACTATTATTAGAAAACATGTTGAACATGGGACATAAAAGTAATGTTAAGTCTTGGTGAAACTTGAATAGCTCTTCAAAGACTCCAGAAAAAAATCCTTGGGTTTATTGTCTTTCCATAAAAATATTATTATATAATTTATTTTGTTTACTAAAACTTTTATATTAGTTAAGAGGATATTATTTACAAGGTATGTTTATTAACTTTTTTTGCCTTCTCTGGGAAAGTTTATTTACATTTGCAATAATTTTGAAAATTGTTAACATACCTGCTTTATTTCTATTCTGAGTACAGGATTTTTTTTTTTTTTTTTTTCTTTTCTGAGTACAGGATTTTTCTCCCAATTGTTTCCAGATAGCTATTTACCTAAGCAGAAATTAGAATTTTTTTTTTTATGGAAAGAATGTAAATAGAAAGAATGTGAAATCATTAGGCATTTGACATGCAAAATTGCATTATATAGTAAGAAAATCCCCTTTCTAATCACATCGTTTTTCTTGAAAGGGTTTCTGAACTTCTTTTTTTTAACCTTTTAGAGAATCAACCTCCAATCTTTGAAGGATTACTTCAGAGGAGACCCAGCAGAATGACAGGGAGTCCCTTCCAGGCCATGGGTCTGGTGAAAATGGAGGGAAGAGGGAAGTTTAAGTGGTGTTTAAGTTTGCACATCCTGACTTTCCTGCCCCTGGCACCTGTGCTCTCATTTTAGGGCCTGAACAAGGGATGGCTTCTTGAGGGCATCCATCCACCCACAGTGTGGTCCTGAGTGACGAGGAGAGAACTTAGAAGTCACCGTGGGTGAGGACGGGAAGCTTTCTGGGGTTGCTCTACCTGGTGAGGGAGCTCTAACTAAGTTAGGGTTTCAGAGGGGCCTTGGGAATCAGCGGAAGCCAAAATGTGACTTAGCCTAGGAGCTCTTCAGGAGCATTTCGTGAAAAAGAGTGGGTCTCCTGATCACCGTGACTGGAGGCCAGAGGGTATCAGCAGGCACAGAACCAGAGGAGCCTGGGGACACTTGTGTCCAAACCCTCCCGTCCCTCAGACACCGGCTGCTTACAAGGGTGTGTGTGTGTGTGTGTTCCAAGAGCGATGAAAACTACCAAAGAGTCTTTAAAAATGAGGCCATGTTTAGGTGCTAAGGGAGCTCACCTTTTACTCAAAAGGTTGAGAAAATTCCATAGACGTGAATACAGACAAAAACAGACGTTAGAGTGGTAATATAGTAATCATTATGGCAATGGAAAAGGAGTCCAATTCATAGCCTAAAACTTTAAATGTATTCTTAGGGGTCAGGTTTTAATAAATATTTACCCACAATAACTGCCTATTTTGTTATAATAATAATAAAAAAATATATAAACTTTCTTTAACTAAAAAAAAAAATTATTAGCTTGCATTTAGTTTAAACTGTATTGAATCTTTTTTCTTCTCTCCTCCCTCCTTCCTTCTTTCCTTCCTCCCTTCTCTGTTTCTTCCCTCTCCTTCCCTCCACTTAGCCAGAGGTGGGGGCTTTGGAGGAAGAACAGATTTCCTTTTTGCATTTCCTATGTCCCCCTCTGGACCAGCACTTCTATCCTTTTCAACCATAAGATATCCTCCCCTAAGGTGTCCTGAAGCAGCCTCTGCACTGTCTGTCTC
The DNA here is from genome assembly GCF_027406575.1 of Nycticebus coucang. Taxonomy (NCBI): domain Eukaryota; kingdom Metazoa; phylum Chordata; class Mammalia; order Primates; family Lorisidae; genus Nycticebus; species Nycticebus coucang. The sequence continues at coordinate 91,877,667 of NC_069785.1, forward strand.
ACGAAGACATCTGGTGAACTGACAGTAAAATGTTGAACTATTTTACCTCTCTCAGAAGTATGTACATTTAACTTAAGTCCTGTTGGATGCTAAACTCAGCGGGAGGAGGCAGAGTAAACTTTCAGGCCTCTCTGGCCTGTGAAGTGAGGCCTTAGTCAGGGTTTCCACTCAGAGCTCAGCACATACCCACCTGCACAGGCAGGAATTGCAGCTCCCACAAAGTGACTGTGATCTCTTTTGATCTTTGGAATCTTCACTATTCAAAAAGTTTCCTTTTTCCAGAATGTGGAAGGTATTTGGGCAGTTGCATTCAGCAGTGTACCAGCTGCTGAGGGTCAGGTGCCCGGTGTGAAGCCTGGAAGGAAAGAATCTGATCAGAGGGCACAGACCTAGCCCAGGGCCTCACCCCAGTGGCTTGTGGTGCATCGCGTGTGAGCTGCCATCAAGATTGTCCATAGCTCCTCCCTCCTGCAACCAAAATCAATGTCGTCAATCTTGGAGTGAGGAAATGGAGGTGAGGGACTTAGAATGTGTTGGGGATACATCTTTAGCTATTTCCAAAATTAAAGCCTGGAAAAATTTATGATGATAAGAATCACATTCATTTTCATAGCATAGAAATGTGTGTATAAGATAAATCTCAGCCTAAATTAATATTAAGATAATGTAATACTAATATAATGCAATTATAAGTGTATAGTAAGCAGAGCAGAAAGAGTGGTGGAGTGTTAATATAAATAAATATTTGTTGTGTTGAAGATATAAATGAGTGCTCTCTCTCAAATGGATAAAACTTACAGGTTGTAATTATAAAGAATTACATATTATTATAACAGGACAAAGAAATCATAGCTTGTGTTAAAGAACTCTTGGGAGGCTCCTGTGGCTCAGTGAGTAGGGCGCCGGCCCCATATACCGAGGGTGGTGGGTTCAAACCCAGCCCCAGCCAAATTGCAACAAAAAAAATAGCCGGGCGTTGTGGCGGGTGCCTGTAGTCCCAGCTGCTCGGGAGGCTGAGGCAAGAGAATCGTGTAAGCCCAAGAGCTGGAGGTTGCTGTGAGCTGTGTGACATCATGGCACTCTACTGAGGGTGGTAATGTAAGACTCTGTCTCTACAAAAAAAAAAAAAAAGAAAAGAACTCTTGGTTAAAGTAACTTTTAAGCAATTAGTACATTGTGAAAGAAAGTGCCCTTCTGTGGAAGTTGTATATGATTAACACAGTTTTAGGGCAATGCAGCCGGAAAAGTGATTAAGTGTGTGAGCTTCAGGGTCATTGAGTCCTGGGTTTAAATTTTGGCTACGACTCTTTTATTATATTACTATAATATAATGCATGACTTCAGGCAAGTCATTTAAAAGTCTCTATGAGACATTCTCTTCTTCAAAAGTTGTGGTAGCAATAATTATCCCTACAGAATTACTTATAACTCCAGATTTTTTTGTGTGTGTGTGCAGTTTTTGACCGGGGCTGGGTTTGAATCCGCCACCTCCGGCACATGGGGCCAGTGCCCTATTCCTTTGAGCCACAGGTGCCGCCCATAACTCCAGATTTTAATTTATGCCATTGACTAGGGAATCCTGGGAGACCTATTCCACTCTGCCTGGATCTGAATTCACTTCTCTATAATTTCTTCAGCTTCTCTCTCTCTCTCTCATACAGAGACACGCTGTGTCATACAGAGAGAGAGAGAAGCAGACCTCATAAGACTCAGTTGTCTAATCCAGATCCCAAAGCCAAGTGGGTATCCCTAAGTGTGATAGGGAAAAATAGTACAGAAAGAAGGAATAGAAAGTATTACTAGGGGAAGGAGTTTATAATTTTAAATAGTGGAATATAAGAAAATTCCTGAGGAGATAAAGGCTCCAGCCGTGTAAACAGCTGGGGAAAGTGTGATATCGGAGGCAGACCTGCAGGCACAGATGTCCCAGAGAAGACCAGGTGTTGGCATGGAGTGGAGTGCTGGACACTGGATGGGCCTGGCCGGCCATTCTAAGGACTTCGGATTTTTCCATCACTGAAAAGAAAGACTACTGAGAGGTTTAACAGGGCCACATTGGCCGCTGCATCAGGAAAGGACTAAAAAGAGCCAAATCGATGGGCAGGAAGACCTGTTGGGACCCCTGCAGTAACCTGGGTGGGAGATGGTAGAGTCTGCTCTGGAGCAGGAGGCCGCTCTGCGCTGGGCGGTGCCGCAGATGGGATGTGCACTGCCCTGGAGAGAGACTCCAATCTGGGCCGCTGCAAGGATGGAGCTGGTACATATGAAACGGGGAGGATTTTAGGACAAGGGTTGAGAGGGAAGAGCAAGGGCTCCAGTTTGGACATGTGAAGTTTTAAAAGCCGGTGAGATGTCCAAGGGCAGTTACGGCAGACTTTTGGAGTTCAGGGGAGATGTCCAGGGTGGGGAATTCGGGGAATGTCAGCGTGTCTTGTAGATGATCTATAAACGATGATGCTGTATGAGGTCATCAAAAGAGCAAGGGTAGAAAGAGAGAGAAAGGGTCTGAGAACTCGCCCAGAGGACAGGATTCGTAATAGTTAGGGAAAGAGGGAAGAGATAGAGTGTGAGGGAGAGTGGCCAATGAGGTGAGAGAGGAAAGCAGGCAAGTGTGGGGAGTCCATACTCAGTCAGGGAATCAGCTGTCATCATCCCTCTCACATAGCTCTCCATTCTCATCCCTCCTCCACCTGTCCTGCAGCAGTGGAGCTCAGCCTTCCTCTCATCTCCTGACCCATCACCATGACAGTGCCCCACCTGGTCTTCATGTCCATGTCCCCCTCTCCCTCTTAGGTCAACCTTTGCATTGCCCCAGATACTTCCTATTATATTGTGCAATGAAAATCATAATATTTTCCTGCAGATTTTCTTTTTCTTTTCTTTTCTTTTTTTCTTTTTTGCAGTTTTTGGCCAGGGCTGAGTTTGAACCCACCACCTCTGGCATATGGGGCCAGTGCCTTCCTCCTTTGAGCCACAGGAGCCGCCCCATCCTGCAGACCTTCTATGAGGATATCCTTGGTCCCTTCATTAAATTCACTGGAAATTTTTTCTTTTTCTTGGAAGTGAAAACTTTACCTCTGAACTCAGACTTGAGACTTAGAATCTCTGGAGAAAACGTTCAGGAATTTACACTTTTATAATTTAAAAAGCTCTTCAGTTGATTTTACCCAAACTACAGTTTGAAAATCACTGGCCTATAGCAGGAGTGGGGAACCTTTTCATGCTGGAAGGCTGTATTAATTTAGCTGGAATTAGATAAGGTCCGTTTGAGAAATTTCAATTACATATACTTAAAATGTACATTGTTTTGTAAAAATGTAACTACTGTGTACTTAATTTCAAGAAATGAACATTATTTGTTATTTTAAAGTTAACTCACCTTTAATGACTCTGTTGTGTCTGCTTCTTGTTGGAAGCATTTGAATATTTGCTTCCAACAGGGAGGTCTGCGGTTTCACTTAATCTCTAGATGGGTGTCAGTCATTTGTGACCTTGAGGACATCTTTGATTTGCATTGGGCAGGAGAATGTAGATTCACAGCAATAAATGGTTGAAAAGCAAGAAAGCATTTTGGGGGCATGTTGCCAAAGGCATGGGTATTTTACTGAATTTTTCCATATTTCAATTGGATCTTTCTTAGCATCAAACAATGACTTTAAAGTGCCATCTACTGAGAGCTCAGTCAATTCCATATATAGTTCCTTAGATGACTTGATGATTTCAATTAGGTGAGGCTAAAATGCTAATTTGGGTGTGATGACATGATTCTCAAAGTCAGTGAACCTGTCACTGTATTCTCCAATTAATAGGTCTATATAGCTGTGTATTCTTCAAATGATTTGCATATATCATCCTGCTCACCAGTGACATTTGTTGAGCAAAATGTTCATCTGAAATTTCCTTTTGAAATTAAATTCACTGGATTAAATTTAATTTAAATTTAAATTCAAATTAAATTAAATTTAATTTGTCTCCTTTTGAAGACGAAGTATTTTAAAAACAAGTTTTCTTTGAAATGCTTGGATTTTTGCCACAAATATAGAGACTTAGTTTTACCTTGCAAAGAAATATTCAAGTCATTTTGATCTGACATAATATCACACAGAAATGTGGCATCCCTATAGAAATCTGCTTCTAATAATTCACACAGCCAATTCTGTTCTTCATAAAATTTAACTATTTGTTCTTGCAGAGATAAAATTTTGGCTGACACTTGTCACTGCCATAGCCAACACATTTATCATGACATGGAAAAATCACACTGAATACTCTATCATTCAACTTTAGCAAGTTATGAATCTGATGATGCCACGTTGCATTTGCACAAATACAGTTAACAATTCTTATAACTCCTTGCAAAGTGTCACTTCAAATAGGAGCTTTAGCTCGGAGATTCTGCTGACGTAAGATCCACTGAAAAGAAATGAAAGCATCTAGATGTGTTAATACTTTAAAAAAAATCTTTGCAATAAACCCTTCATGTTTTCCTGTCATGGAAGGTTCACCATATCCAATACTCTCACTTAGTTTACCCAATTCAGTTCAAAGTCCCAATGTTTATCTTGAAAATTGTTGAAGATATCGATTCTCCTATTCGGTTTGCAAGAGAGCCCAAACTGCATAACTCTTGGTAGTGAAGAAAATCTTTGGTTATAACCTGAATGAAGTATAAAACCTGGGCTGAATTAGTAGTATCAGTTGATTCCTCGAAAGCAATTGAATAATATTTATTTTCCTTTTGATGTATGGCATGAAGTTTTTCTGTAAAGGTGAAGGTTAATTCATGCTGCTGTTCACTTATGGTTCTCCTGGAAAGAGGCAGCTGTTTGTACATTGAGCCATTATTGGGGTCTAAGGATCCTACAATTTCGACAATCATTCTTTCACAATTTCTACACCACTGAACAGCTTCCCTTTTCTTCTCAAGTACAGAAGCTACTTTGTAAGTTTCTTCACTGGCAGTATTTCTAGATCTTATTGCTGCTTGAAAGAATTGTCTTTGCTATTGCTATTTGTCTTTTAATTCTGCTATACAAACTTTCGTGTTCCTCTAATTCAAAATATTTGAGGTCTTTATGAGTATATTACAACAGCATGATAGCTGATGAGCATTGAATTTCTTTTCTCTTTTTAGGTACAAGAGTGAATATTTATTTAGAATAAGAAATTATAACAAATTATAGATCAAAAAAGCTAATAATTACCACAAACCTAAAACAAAATCCAGAAAAATACCAACACACTTTTAATACTCCCTGACACATCCCCATAGCTGATGTCTTCTTCATATGACAAGTTTTGTTTTTTTTTTTTAATTTCAAAATGATTTTGGTTACATGAATCAATTTTGTTATGCTTGAGTCAGGGTTTTAAGTATGCCCGTCACTTGAATAACATTCATTTTACCTGTTAAGTGGTTTTCACCCATTCCCTCCCCTTCCCTTCCCATGGTTGATTTCCACTGAGTTTTATTTCCCTCTGTGTACATGGAGCTCATTACTTAGCCTGTTAGTTCCAGCTTATTAGTGAGTATATGTGGTGTTTGTTTTCCTGCTAGAACATAAGGACCATGGTAGCAGAGACCAGGATTCTTTTATGTTCTGTCCCTTCCCCGTGCTTAGAACAGCGCCAGGTGAAAACTGAACAGTGTCCCCCCATTCCTAAATCCATGTGTTGAAATCCTAAATCCCAGGACCTCAGAATGTGCCTATCTGGAGATACAGCCTGTAAAATGGTAAATAAGCAGAATGAGTTCATCTGGGTGGGCACTGATCTAATGTGACTGTTTTCCTGGTAAAAAGGGACATCAGGACACAGACACGTGTGCACGGGGAAGACCACAGAGACTCAAGGAGAAGGTGGCCACCGGCAAGGTGAGCAGGGAGGTCTCAAGATGAGCCCACCACTGCCACTTTGATGCTGGACTTCTAGCCTCCAGAACTGTGAGAAAATAAATTTGCTTTGTAAGCCGCCTAGTTTGTGGTATTTTGTTGTGTCAGCCCTAGCAAACTAAAACACTGAGAGTTCAACAGGTATCTTCTTGACTAAGTCTCTTCTTGTGCTGTCTGTAGCTTATGAGTCACACCATTTCTTACTTGTCTTACCCATGGATTTTTTTCCCTTCATTGAATTGATGAGTTTCATGTCCTTCTTGATGAACCGTGTTGTACATCAATCTTGGAGTTTCTTCTGTACTGTTTACTCTATAGAATAGCCACAGTGGAATGATCACTTGAAGGATGCACCATCACCTCTCCAGCCCCTCTGTCATGGCTTGCCTTATGTGTCTCCAACTTCTCTTGTAACCTCTCAAGTAAGAAAGTCTGAAGTGTTCATCCTCTCTGTCCAGCTGGGTCTTTTTATCCTTTGTTGGCTTCACTCACGTCTTCACTGATGTAGGGTCTTCATATTACTCTGTATGTTACGTTAGTCTTTCTAGTATCCCAGAACCCTTTAGCCCCTTGAACTTTTTCATGACTTTTTACATCCATCTTCAATTCTGTGTCACTCCTGTGAAACATTTATAGGTGAGTCAGAAAAACGTTATAACTGAGTCCACTATCGTCAGATGGCCTATCATCCAGGGGCCTGTTATTATTCTCAGTCTCTCCTCTTCCATCGCATGAGCTCCATGCTGTATTTTCTGCAAAACCTAAATAACATATGTTACAAACTCTGAAAATCTCAGTCGTACGCCCTTCCCTATTCCGCTCAGCAGGTAACTCTTCTGTCTATTTCATTGTAGGATTTACTAAATACTGGTTCCTATGAATTGTTCAGAGTAAATAGAGTAACAGTGTCAGGTGTGTCTGGGAAATGCTGGGCTGAACAAAAGTAAATAAATGTCTTCAACTTCAATATGCTAATGCCCATTCAGAATACATAGGAAGATCACAGGGGACATGTGTAATTTTTTGTCCATATTCATGACTCTTTCCTCTTGTGATGGGTACAAAAATTTCTACTGGATAAACCACTTTACCTCTTGTCTATTTTCCATAATTTTAGTCAATTTTTATAGCTACAGAGATGGACCCAAGATAGTCACGTGACGGGTATATAAGCATGGCCAATTATTATACTTTCATTCCCCTGGATGTTGTTTGGTTTAAGCATGGGAATATGTTCCTGGTGTGTAGAGTGAGTCCCCTCTTTATCTGGGAGGCTATAGGATTAGGCTGCTATTTTAAAACCATGTGGACCCTGAAAAGTAAGGCTATTGTAGAGGGAATGAAAGCAGAGGAGCCTGGATTCTGGTGACATCACTTGAACTCCTGGTTTAGCTTCCCTGAAGCCATATATTTTTCAAATATTCTATTGTTTGAGCCAATATATTCTGTTTTTGATAGCTCGGTTTAGGTAGGTTTTCTGACACAATAGAAAGAATCCTGATTAGTCTAGAGATTGATTCAAGAGTGGGGATGAGGATGGCACCTGTGGCTCAAACCCACCCATATATCAGACATGGTGGGTTCAAACAAGGCCCCGGCCAAAAAAAAAAAGTGTGCAAGAGTGGGGATGACAAATGAGTAAGAGTGAGACTGGCCGAGCTCAGGGGTTGGATGAAACTCACTGAGGACTTCTCTGCTCTAGGTTGGCCTTCTGAGTCTTTGTCGTATCTCCCAAGGAACAGCATACCTCATGTAAATACATACGTATGTACACACTTATATCTCAGGTATACCTCAGTAAGATAGTATATCTGGTATACCAATCACATAGTTTGAATCTATGCCTCAACTAAGAAATGCAAAATAATATATTTTTACTAAAAGGGGGCCTTCTTTCTGCTCTTTGTAATCCAACAGCAGCCTGTAAATCCAACAATACATAGTCGTATAGGGTTGGAAAAGTTGAAATTTTTTTCAACAGAAGATCAGTGCGAGTATTGCCAGGGACACATGAAATATAATAAAAATAGTTTTATCTCTCTGGTCCCTCCTAAGCACGTCCTGTTGTGAGCTCCCTATCCATCAGAAGGTGTGGCTGTATATGTGTTTGTTGTACAGGTTGCTGGACCGCAGGATCCATGTACAGACTGGACTTGGACAAGTGCTTGTCACTCAGAGACCCTGCAGCATGAACACAAGGACTCGGTGGCTGGCGGGTTGTCTTGTCCTGGGGAAAACAATATATGAGGAGTTGGGTAGTCACAATGAACATTTAATGTTGTTGTCTTCCCATCACCCATTACTCCTTTTTCAATAAACAGTTCATGCATTTATTCTGGGTAATTACTCCTTTGCTCCTTCTGATTGCCCCATCTAGTTCCTGTGTCCAGGCATGGCTCCACTTTTGACTCTAGGGGTGGTCCCTTAAAGTAAGCTTGACCCATCAGTATAGTTCCCTTTCTCTGACCATAATCTTGGGATGAGAAAATACAAATGTACGCATTTAAAGTAATTTGGGCATTCACGTCTGAGCTGCTGGGAAAGCAGCCTGTGGTATTGTGGCCCCAGAACTGCTGGCGGCCAACTGGACACCACGTGGAGCCTAAGGCTCACAAGGAGGGGAGCACAGCTGACACAGAGGGGTATCACATAGGCTTTGGATTAAGTCATGCCTGAGAATAAATAAGTCTTTGATATGCAAGGTAATTAAGTTCCTTTCTGAATTGTCCACTATTTGCCAACAACAGATTTCCAACTGGTATAAGGGTCTATTATGCATGTATTCTAAACTTTTTGATTTCAAACTCCTTTTCATGCCACACTTTTTAACAACCTATGCTGTCAGTATTTATTCTTTATAAATCATTTAGGATGGCTTTAGCTGCAAATTAAAAGACAAATGAGGAAACTCAATAACAAAATGTTGGGAGGAGAGTTTTTCCCGGCTGGGTTAAATCACTGATCCCACAGTGTCATTGAGCACCTGTGTTATTTCTAGTTTTTCTTTGTGCCCTCCCCGGTTAATTGGGTCCTCAGACTAATCTCTCTCGAGGTCATAAGATGTCTTCATTCTAGGCATCACATCCTGACAGGATTGGGCAGAAGAGGTGATGTTATTTTCTTGTGTCTAAGTTTAAAAATGAGAAGACACATCTTGGGTTTTCTCTCCATCCAGAGATTCCACCTGAGTCCTTCTCATTGCCCCATGCTGGATTACCTGGCTGTCCCTAAGCTAGCCGTCAGAAAGAGAAGGGCATAAGCGATCTCCAAACATCTTTCCAAAAGGAACATATTAGCTTGCATTCCCACCAACAGTGTAGAAGTGTTCCCTTTTCTCCACATCCACGCCAACATCTATGGTTTTGGGATTTTGTGATGTGGGCTAATCTTACTGGAGTTAGATGATATCTCAAAGAGGTTGTGATTTGCATTTCTCTGATGATTAAAGATGATGAGCATTTTTTCATGTGTCTGGAGGCCATGCACCTGTTTTCTTCAGAGAAGTTTCTCTTCAAGTCCCTTGCCCAGCTTGCGATGGGATCACTTGTTCTCTTCTTGCTTACACGTTTGAGTTCTCTGTGGACTCTGCTTGTTAAAACTTTGTTGGAGACATAACCTGCAAATATCTTCTCCCATTCTGAGGGCTGTCTGCTTGCTTTACTTACAGTGTTCTTGGCTGTGCAGAAGCTTTTTAGTTTGATCAGATCCCAGTAATGTATTTTTGATGTTGCTTCAATTGCCTGGGGAGTCCTCCTCATAAAATATTTGCCCAGGTCGATTTCTTCTTTCTTCTAGTATTTTTATAGTTTCATTCTTAAGTTTAAATCTTTTATCCAGTGAGAGTCTATCTTTGTTAATGATGAAAAGTGTGGGTCCAGTTTCAATCTTCTATTGGTTGCCAGCCAGTTCACCCAGCACCATTTGTTAAATAGGGAGTCTTTTTCCCACTGAATGTTTTTAATTGGCTTATCGAAGATCAAATAATGGTAAATAGCTGGGTTCATCTCTTGATTCTCTATTCTGTTCCATACATCTACCTCTCTGTTTTTGTGCCAGCACCATGCTGTTTAGATCACTGTCAATTTATAGTATAGTCTGAGGTCTGGTAGGGTGATTCCTCCTGCTTTGTTTTTATTTCTGGGTAATGTTTTAGCTATTTGAGGTTTTTTTCTGATTCCATATAAAATGAAGTATTATTTTTTCAAGGTCTTTAAAGTATGACAGTGTTGCTTTAACAGGATTTGCATTAAAATCAGAGATCACTTAGGGATCTAAAAATAGATCTGCCATTCGATCCTTCAAAATTCCTCTGCTACGTATATATCCAGAAGACCAAAAATCACTTTATAACAAAGATATTTGCACCAGAATGTTTATGGTAGCGCAATTCATAATTGTTAAATCATGGAAGATGCCCAAGTGCCCATTAACCCATGAATGGATTAATAAATTATGGTATATGTACACCATGGAATATTATGCAGCCTTAAAAAAGATGGAGACTTTATATCTTTCACATTTACATGGATGGAACTGGAACATATTCTTCTTAGCAAAGTATATCAAGAATGGAAGAAAAATTATCCAATGTAATTAGCCCTACTATGAAACCAATTTACAAGCACTCACACTTCCATATGAAAGCTATAACCCAACTACAGCCCAAGATGAAGGGGGAAGAGGAGGTAATTGGTGGAGGTGGGGTGGAGGGAGGGTAATTGGTGGGACCACACCTATGGTGCATTTTACAAGAGTACATGTTAAATCTACTAAGTGTAGAATATAAATGTCTTAACACAATAACTAAGAAAGTGCAGAACCTTTTTGACGGTGACTCACAATAAGAAATACATTTTAGGCCTTGTGTGGGGCTCATGGCTATAATCTCAGTGCTTTGGGAGGCTGAGTTGAGAGGATCCCTGGAGGCTAGGAGTTCCATACCAGCCTGGGCAACGTGTTGAAACCCTATCTCTTAAAAAGAAAATACAGGGTGGCGCCTGTGGCTCAGTGAGTGGGGCACTGGCCCCATATACCGAGGGTGGCGGGTTCAAACCCAGCCCTAGCCAAAATGCAACCAAAAAATGGCCGGGTGTTGTGGTGGGTGCCTGTAGTCCCAGCTGCTCGGGAGGCTGAGGCAGGAAAATCACGGAAGCCCAACAGCTGGAGGTTGCTGTGAGTCCTGTGACATCATGGCACTCTACCGAGGGCGGTAAAGTGAGACTCTGTCTCGTTGATTGGATTAAAGATGGCGGCTGAGTAACAGCTTCCCTGCAACTGTGCACGGTGAGTCTGGGGAGATAAGACTCCAGACATCTCTGGCTGGTGGGATCTGCCTATAACCATCCCTTTGAGGATACAGGGAGTCAGCAAGGGACTTCTGGACCTCAAGAGGAGGACAAAAACACTGGGAAACTGGCAAGTAGTTGCATGTGTTTCATCGACCTAATCACACTGACAACAGTAAGTACAAGCAGCAGTGAGACTGAAAACCGGAAAGGCCTTACCTGTGAACTGTTTTGGAGTTTTTCGACTTGGCACTCAGTTGAACTGCCTTGAAGAGAGCTTGAGCAGGAGCGCGGAGAACTTTGGGCATTGTCTGGGGCCCCAGAAAGAGCCACTGAGCCAGGCTTCAGGGAGCCATTGTGTGAGAGAACTGCCACGGCAAGCTCTGCCCTCAGGGTCCCAGAGCAAGGATCAGGCGGGACCTAGTAACCTAGTGACTGAGCAGCCTAAAGGCGGGGACTGAGCTGCCTTACAGCCTTAACCCTTCGGGGCAGAGTGAGACAGTTTTGGCACACTGGAGGCTCGGGCTTTTGCCCTGGGTAGAGTGCTGTGGTGTCACAGCTCATATCAACCTCAAATTCCTGGGCTTGGCACTGCCTGGACCTCCATAAGATCTGTGCCACAATCCCGCACCAACCAGGCCTCCGCATGCCCTGACCAGGAACTGCCGGAGCCGTGCAAACCTGCGTCCTTCCTCCTGTGTCCTCCCAGCCTCCACACTGGCCTGCTCGTCTGGCCAGGGATACTGGTAGCCACAGACCCTCTGGAGCCCTCCCTGCCTCTATGCAGAGCCCTTCTCCTGGCCAGAGACTGGTGGAGTCTTGGGCTCTCTGTGCCAAAGTCACTGGGTGCCAGGCACTCCCAGAACCGTGCGCACCACCTCCCGCCCTGTTGCTGGATCAAGGTGTATCACACGCTGGAGCTGCTTCCACAACCAGAACTCCATGGCTGGAGCAGCCCCAGAGGAACTACATGAGGTCACTCCCTACAAAGATCAAGCAACAATAGAGTGATTCCGCTGGGATCTAATCTTGGAGAGACACCTCCCCAACTTTGAGGATGGCCAGAGGCAACGGGGAAAAACAATCATGAGGCGAAATCAACAGAAAAACTGTGGCAATATGAATAATCAGAGTAGATCAACTCCCCCAAGGATCAATGGGGCAGACACAGCACAAACAAATGGGGCAGATCCTATGCACAAACAAATAGCTGAGATGTCAGAAATCGAATTCAGAATCTGGATAGCAAATAAGATTGAATTAGAACTCCAAGCAGTAACCCAAAAGATAACTCAAGAATTTAACAAATTCAAAGACCAAATGATCAAAGATTTTGACACATTGAGACAAGAAGTTGTATCCCTCAAAGATCTGAGAAACACAGTAGAATCCCTCAGTAACAGAATGGAGCAAGCAGAACAAAGGATTTCTGACATTGAAGACAAAGTTTTTGAATGCTCCCAAACTCTCAAAGAGGATGAGAAATGAAGGGCAAAAACAGATCACTCTCTCAGAGAGCTCTGGGATAATTCAAAGAAAATCAATATTCGTCTTATAGGGATCCCCAAAAGCGATGAAGTGGCTTCACAAGGCACAGAGTCTCTTCTCCATGAGATTATGAAGGAGAACTTTCCAGATATGCCAAGAGATTCTGAAATTAAGATAGCAGACAGTTTCAGAACTCCAGCATGACTCAACCCTAATAAGACATCCCCCAGACACATCATAATCAATTTCACTAAAGTTAATATGAAGGAGAAAATTTGGAGGACAGCCAGACGAAAGAAAACCATCACCTACAAGGGGAAGAATATTAGAATAACTGCAGATCTCTCTGATGAAACCTTTCAAGCTAGAAGAGGATGGGCATCAACTTTTAATCTCCTAAAACAAAATAACTTTCAAACCAGGATCCTATACCCAGCTAAACTGAGTTTCATTTATAACAGAAAATTAAATACTTTAATGACATTCACATGTTGAAGAAATTTGCCATAACTAAACCAGCTCTCCAGGATATTCTCAGACCTATCCTCCCTAAAGACCAGCATAATCCTCCACCACAAAAGTAAACTCATCCAGAAAATATTGATCAAATTCCAACATCCACAGTCGCAAAAGGATTAAAAATGTCCACTGGACTCTCAAAAGGCTTATCAATATTCTCAATTAATGTGAATGGTTTAAACTGTCCTCTAAAGAGGCACAGGTTGGCTGACTGGATACAAAATCTCAAGCCAGATATCTGCTGCATGCAAGAATCGCATCTTACATTAAAAGACAAATATAGACTCAAGGTGAAGGGATGGTCATCTATATTCCAGGCAAATGGAAAGCAGAAAAAAGCAGGCATTGCAATCCTGTTCGCAGACGCAATAGGCTTTAAAACAACCAAAATAATTAAGGATAAGCATGGATACTTCATATTTGTTAAAGGTAATACTCAATATGATGAGATCTCTATTATTAATATTTATGCACCCAACCACAATGCACCTCAATTTATAAGAGAAACTCTAACAGACATGAGCAATTCTATTTCCTCCACTTCCATAGTAGTTGAGATTTTAACACCCCTTTAGCAGTGCTGGATAGATCCTCCAAAAAGAAGCTAAGCAAAGAAATTTTAGATTTAAACTCAAGCATTCAACATCTGGACTTAACAGACATCTACAGAACATTTTATCCCCACAAAACTGAATACACATTCTTCTCATCAGCCCACAGAACATACTCCAAAATCAACCACATCCTAGGCCACAAGTCTAACCTCAGCAAATTTAAAAAAATAGAAATTATTCCTCGCATCTTCTCAGACCATCATGAAATAAAAGTTGAACTCAATAACAACAGGAACCTGCATACCCATACAAAAACATGGAAGCTAAACAACCTTATGCTGAAGGATAGATGGGTTATAGACGAGATTAAGAAGGAAATCACCAAATTTTTGGAACAAAACAACAATCAAGACACGAATTACCAGAACCTCTGGGATACTGCAAAGGCAGTCGTAAGAGGGAAATTTATAGCACTGCAAGCCTTCCTCAAGAAAACGGAAAGAGAGGAAGTTAATAACTTAATGGGACATCTCAAGGAACTGGAGAAGGAAGAAACTCCAACCCCAAACCCAGCAGAAGAAAAAAAATAACCAAAATCAGAGCAGAATTAAATAAAATGAAAACAAAAGAATTATACAAGAGATCAATAAATCCAAAAGTTGGTTTTTTGAAAAGATCAATAAAATAGATAAACCTTTGGCCAACCTAACCAGGAAAAAAAGAGTAAAATCTCTAATTTCATCAATCAGAAATGGTAAAGATGAAATAACAACAAACGCCTCAGAAATTCAATAAATCCTTAACGAATACTACAAGAAACTTTACTCTCAGAAATATGAAAATCTGAAAGAAATCGACCAATACCTGGAAGCACGCCACCTACCAAGACTTAGCCAGAATGAGTGGAAATGTTGAACAGGCCTCTATCAAGTTCTGAAATAGCATCAACTATACAAAATCTCCCTAAAAAGAAAAGCCCAGGACCAGATGGCTTTACGTCAAAATTCTACCAAACCTTTAAAGAAGAACTAGTACCTAACTACTAAACCTCTTCCAAAATATAGAAAAAGAAGGAATATTACCCAACACATTCTACGAAGCAAACATCACCTTGATCCCCAAACCAGGGAAAGACCCAACAAGAAAAGAAAATTATAGACCAATATCACTAATGAATATTGATGCTAAAATACTCAGTAAGATCCTAACAAACAGAATCCAACAACACATCAAAAAAATTATACACCATGACCAAGTGGGATTTATCCCAGAGTCTCAAGTTTGGTTCAATATACGTAAATCTATAAATGTAATTCAACATATAAACAAAGTAAAAAATAAGGACCATATGATTCTTTCAATTGATGCAGAAAAAGCTTTTGATAATATCCAGCATCGCTGCATGATCAGAACACTTAATAAAATTGGTATAGAAGGGACATTTCTTAAACTAATAGAGGCCATCTACAGCAAACCCATAGCCAATATCGTATTTAATGGAGTTAAACTTAGATCAGGAACCAGGCAAGGTTGCCCATTGTCTCCATTGCTCTTTAACATTGTAATGGAAGTTTTAGCCATTGCAATTAGGGAAGAAAAGGCGATCAAGAGTATCCACATAGGGTCAGAAGAGATCAAACTTTCACTCTTCACAGATGATATGATCGTATATCTGGAAAACACTAGGGATTCTACTACAAAACTTTTAGAAATGATCAAGGAATACAGCAATGTCTCAGGCTACAAAATCAACACCCATAAATCTGTAGCCTTTATATATTCCAACAATAACCAAGCTGAAAAAACAGTCATGGACTCTATTCCTTTCACAGTAGTTCCAAAGAAGATGCAATATTTCGGAGTATACCTAACAAAGGATGTGAAAGATCTGTACAAAGAGAACTATGAAACCTTAAGAAAAGAAATAGCTGAAGATGTTAACAGATGGAAAAACATAGCATGCTCATGGCTGGGAAGAATCAACATTGTTAAAATGTCCATACTACCCAAACCAATATATAATTTTAATGCAATTCCTATTAAAGCTCCATTGTCATATTTTAAAGATCTTGAAAAAGTAATACTTCATTTTATATGGAATCAGAAAAAACCTCTAATAGCCAAAACATTACTCAGCAATAAAAACAAAGCAGGAGGAATCACGCTACCAGACCTGAGACTGTACTATAAATCAATAGTGATCAAAACAGCATGGTACTGGCACAAAAGCAGAGAAGTAGATGTCTGAAACAGAATAGAGAACCAAGAGATGAATCCAGCTACTTACCGTTATTTGATCTTTGACAAGCCAATTAAAAACATTCAGTGGGGAAAAAATTCCCTATTTAACAAATGGTGCTGGGTAAACTGGCTGGAAACCTGTAGAAGATTGAAACTGGACCCACACCTTTCACCATTAACTAAGATAGACTCTCACTGGATTAAAGATTTAAACTTAAGACATGAAACTATAAAAATACTTGAAGAAAGTGCAGGAAAAACTCTTGAAGGAATCGGCCTGGGTGAATATTTTATGAGGAGGACTCCCCAGGCAATTGAAGCAGTATCCAAAATACACTACTGGGACCTGATCAAACTAGAAAGCTTCTGCACAGCCAAGAACATAGTAAGTAAAGCAAGCAGACAGCCCTCAGAATGGGAGAAAATATTTGCAGGTTCTACCTCCGATAAAGTTCTAATAACCAGAATCCACGGAGAACTCAAACTTATTAGCAAGGAAAGAACATGCGATCCCATTTCAGGGTGGGAAATGGACTTGAAGTGAAACTTCTCTAAAGAAGACAGACGCACAATCTGCAAACACATGAAAAAAAGCTCATCATCCTTAATCATCAAAGAAATGCAAATCAAAACTACTTTGAGAGATCACCTAACCCCCATAATAATAAAATCCCAAAACCAGAGATGTTGGCGTGGATATGGAGAAAAGGGCACACTTCTACACTGCTGGTGGGAATGCACACTAATACGTCACTTCTGGAAGGACGTTTGGAGAATACTTAGAGACCTAAAAATAGACCTGCCATCCTATAATTCCTTTACTAGGTTTATACCCAGAAGACCAAAAGTCACAATAACAAAGATATCTGTACCAGAATGTTTATTGCAGCCCAATTCATAATCGCTAAGTCATGGAAGAAGCCCAAGTGTCCATCAACTCACGTATGGACTAGCAAATTGTGGTACATGTATACCATGGAATACTATGCAGCCTTAAGGAAAGATGGAGACTTTACCTCTTTCATGTTTACTTGGATGGAGCTGGAACATAGTCTTCTTAGCAAAGTATCTCAGGAGTGGAAGAAAAAGTATCCAATGTACTCAGCTCTACTATGAAGCTAAATTATAGCTTTCACATGAAGGCTACAACCCAACTATAGCACAAGACTATGGGGAAAGGGCCAAGGAAGGGGAAGGGAGGGGGGAGGTTTTGGTGAAGGGAGGGTATTGTGTGGGGCCACATCTATGGTGCATCTTAGAATGGGTATAGGTGAAACTTACTAGAGGCAGAATACAAATGCCTACATACAGTAAGTAAGAAAATGCCATGAAGGCTACGTTGAACAGTTTGACGAGAATATTTCAGATTGTATATGAAACCCGCACAATGTACCCCTTGATTGCACTAATGTACACAGCTATGACTTAACAATAAAAATAAATAAATTGAAAAAAGAGAGAGTGCAGTGAAAGCTATGTTAACCAGTTTGATGAAAGTATTTTAAATTGTATATAAACCAACACATTGTACCCCATAATTGCATTAATGTATACAGCTATGATTTAATAAAAAAAAAAGAAAGAAAGAGAATGGCACAACCATGACTGGTTGAGACTAATCAGAATTTACCCATCATCTTGCAATAGGATTACTTTCCCTCAAGGCTGTAAACCTAAATAAAAAGGGTGTTCTTTTTGTGAGTAGAAAGGGGAGAACGGGTGCTCAGACGGCCATTTAAGGGTTACCATAAATGGAGGAGGTAAACTCACATAGAAGATTAAATTGCGTGGCTTCCAGGTTTTGACCTCCTACTTGCCTTCAATCCCCCCCCCCACAAGTGATTCAAATGTCTTTTTATATAAACTATTTTATCTATACAATCCATTCCTGTCTTACAGGAAAAGGCAACTCTTTTCTGTTCCTAGTATCAAATCCTCTCTACTCTGCCCCTAATCATAACAACCTTTGCCTGCATTTGATTTGAATATTTCATTTTGTCGTTTTTTTGTCTCTACTCCAAATTTAAGCCTTTCTAGTTAACAACCCTTCCTCTAATCCACTTCAAACATTGCTGTGCAGTCCTCTCCCTGAATATGTCTAGTATTCTTCCACCAATTTCCTCTGTGCCCTTGGGAATTCATGCTCCCTGACACCTTCCTATGGTTTGCACAACTCTGTCTAGGTCCATGCCTTCACTGACCTCTGCTTCTGGCTTCTGTATAAGGCCCTTTTAAAGAGGATGCACCTGCTTGTTTCCAGTGTATCATGGTCAGGACGTGGGAGGTGACTATTCAAGTGTTGTTTGCAGGCCTTGACTCATGTTCTAAGCCAGTCCTATTTAAGTAGTCCAGCTAGATAATCTTTTACCATATCTTTAAAAAAAACCCTGACAATGACATATTTATCTAGAATATTAGTACATGTATCATATTCTTCCTTCCTTCCTTTATTTTCTTATTGAGGCAAAATATAAACAATACAATTTACCATCTTTGTTATTTTTAATTGTACAGTTACACACTTGATTTTTATTTGTTGATTTTGTATGCTGCAACTTTTCTGAATCTGTCAATTTTAACATTTTTTTGTGTGCATTCCTTAGGGTTTTTTTAGATGTCAGATCATGTTGTCTGCAAACAAGGCTAATTCAACTTCTTCCTTTCCGATTTGAATGCCTCATGTTTCTTCCTCTTGCTTAATTTCTCCCCAGGGCTTATGTTACTGTGTTAAATAATAGTGAAAACAGGCATCCTTTTCTCATCCTTTCCTCCAGTCCTAAGAGGAAAGGCCTTTAGTTTTTCCGGATTCAGTATGATGTTGGCCGCTGAGTTTATCATGTATCGCCTTTACTGTTTTGAGGTATGCTGTTCTATACCTGTTTTTGATAAGGGTTTTATTATCAAGGGATGTCGAATTTTATCAAATTCTCTTTTGGCATCTATTGAATAATAATTTTTTTTGGTCATGTTCTTTCTTTCCACTCTCATTCTTGGGGACTTCAATTTCGCCAGTTATGATACTTAAAACTAGCCCCACACTTTCTTTCTTTCTTCTAATCCCCTCTCACTTGGCTTCTGACCTCCCTCTGTTTATTCCTTCCTCCATCTCTGTCTTGTTCCCCTTCCCTCTCTCTTTTTTTCCTTCTTGCTTCCCCTCTTTTCCTTTCCTTTGTTTTTAGCTTTACTGAGGTTCAACTGACATGCAATAAACCACACGTCTTCAAAAGTAAAATTTTGTAAATGTATTAGTCACTGTGTTTGCTTCCTTAAAAAATAGTTCAGAATGTGGTGGCTTCAAACAATGACTATTTCTCATCTAACCAAGTGTGTGGATTGGGCTTATCTGGGTGCTCTGGCTCGTGGTTTCTTACAGGCTGAAGTCAAAGTGCTGGTGAGGGAGGGTCCAAGAGAGACCCATTCTCATGACTGTGCAGGTCTCTAAGACCCACTTCCAAGCTCACTCATGTGGCCTCCTTGCTACATGGACCTTCTGAGGGCAACTTACTTCTCCAAGAGCAAAATTTTCAAAAGATAAAGAGAAAGCAAGAGAGAGGGGGTGGGGGAGAGAGAGGAGAAGAGGGAGAGAGGGCAAGGGAGAAGGAGGGGGAGAGGAAAGGGGAAGGAGACAGAGAGACAAGGAATTTAGGAAGAAGCCATAGTCATCTTTGTAACCTGATCTTGGAAATGACATCCCATCACTTCTACTACTTTCTACTCACTACAAGTGAGTCACTAACTGCAGTCCTTAAGGAAGGGGACTCCACGAGGCCATGCACACCACTGGGGACCACTGGGCCCTTTCAGAGGCTGTCTAGCACAGTGAGTTATGACGTGTGTGTGCTCACACCACGAAACCCACAGTGCCCACAGTCAAGGTGACTGGCACATCCTTGTCTTTCTACCTCACTTTCTCATGCTCCACTCTAATTCGCTCCTCCTTCTACCTCCTTGCCCTGGTCAGCACTATTTTAGTCACTATAGATTCATTACCTGACTTCAAATCATACCACAAGGCTCCAGCAACCCAAACAGCATGGTACTGGTATTAAAGGCTGCTCTCATGGTACTGGTCCATGTCTCCACATAGAGCAACGGAACAGAACGGAGAACCCAGAAATAAAGCCATCTGCCTACAACCAACTGATCTTTGACAAGGCTGATGTCAATATACAATGAGGAAAGGACATCATATTCAATGACTGGTGCTGGGAAAACTGGATAGCTACATGCAGAAGAATTAAACAAGACCCCTATCTCTTGCTATATTCAAAAATCAACTCAAGATAGATTAAAGACTTTAAGGTAAGGCCTGAAATCATAAAAATTCCAGAATAAACAATAGGAAAAACTCTTCTAGACATCAGCTCAGGCAAGGAACTTATGAGTAAGAACCCAATGGCAAATACAGCAACAAGAAAAACAAATAAATGAGATATAATTAAATTAAGAAGTTTCTGCACAGCAAGAGAAAGAATCAACAGAGCAAACAGACAATCTACAGAATGGGAGAAAACATTCGCAAACTATATATCCAATTAAGGGCTAATATTCAGAATCTACCAAAAAACTCAAACAAATCAACAATAAATCCAATCCAATCCAATCCCATTGAAAAGAGGGCAAAAGATATGAACAAACTTTTCAAAAGAAGATAGACAAATGACCAACAAATTTATGAAAAACTACTCGATGTTACCAAATATCAGGGAAATGCACATTAAAACCACAGTGAGATACCAGCTTACTCCTATTAGAATGGCTATCATTAAAAAAAAAAAATAGATGTTGTCATGGATGCAGGAAAAAAGGAATGCTTATATGTTGTTGGTGGAACTGCGAATTGGTACAACCTTTTAAAAAACAATATGAAGATTCCCTAAAGAACTGAAAGACCCATCATTCAATCCAGCAACCCCACTACTGGGTATCTCTCCAAAGGAAAAGAAGTCATTATATCAAAAACACACCTGTACCTGTATGTTTATCACAGCACAACTCACAGTTACAAGGATATGGAAGCAATGCAGTGCCCATCCATTGATGAGTGGACAAAGAAAACGTAGTGTACATACAGGGCACTAGACGGACATGACAAGAAATGAAATAATTTGCATTCCCACCAGCAGTGTAGAAGTGTTCCCTTTTCTCTACGCCAACATCTCTGGTCTTGGGATTTTGTGATATGGGCTAATCTTACTGGAGTTAGATGATATCTCAAAGTAGTTTTGATTTGCATTTCTCTGATGATTAAAGATGATGAGCATTTTTTCATGTGTCTGTAGGCCGTGTGCCTGTCTTCTTCAGAGAAGTTTCTCTTCAAGTCCCTTGCCCAGCCTGCTATGGGGTCACTTGTTCTTTTCTTGCTTATACGTTTGGGTTCTCTGTGGATTCTGATTATTAAACCTTTGCCGGAGACATAACCTGCAATTATCTTCTCCCATTCTGAGGGCTGTTTGCTTGCTTTACTTACTGTGTTTTTGGCTGTGCAGAAGCTTTTTAGTTTGATCAGGTCCCAGTAGTATATTTTTGAAGCTGCTTCAATTGCCCGGGGGTGTCCTCCTCATAAAATACTTGCCCAGGCTGATTTCTTCAAGGGGTTTCCCTGCACTCTCTTCTAGTATTTTTATAGTTTCATGTCTTAAGTTTAAATTTTCAATCCAGTGAGAGTTTAACCAGTGTGATGAAAATGTGTCAAACTGTTTATAAAACCAGTGTATGGTGCCCCATGATTGCATTGATGTACACAGCTATGATTTAATATTAATTAAAAAAAATGAAATAAAGTCTTTTGTAGCAACTTGGATGGACCTGGAGGACACTTCTAAGTGAAGCATCTCAGGAATGGAAAAACAAACATCGCATGTGCTTACTAATAAGTGGGAGCTCAATGATGGGCACACATGGCCACATAGGGGTGAGAAGGAAACTAAGTGGGGGGGAAGGGTGGGAGGTGATGAGAGATAAACCCCACCTATTGGGTACAATGTATGCACTCTGGAGAGGGGCTCACTATGAGCCTTGACTTCAGCATTATACAACTCAGCATATAACAAAATGGTCGTACCCTCTTAATATTTTGAAATTAAAAAAAATAGAATTTCATTTAGATGGAATAATACAGTGTATATTCTTTTATGTTTATCTTTTGAGCATAATGATATGCAATCCATCCATGTTGTTGGTATCAAGAGTTTTTCCTTGTTACTGTTGAGGAATATTTCATTGTATGGATGGGCATTTGGGATGTTTCCAGGATGGAGCTATTATGAATAAAGCTGGTATGAAACTTCAAGTCTGTGTGGAGGTGGTGGTTAGTTTTTTGTGTAAACTTGGGTACCCGCACCCTAGATGTTGCTGTGAAGGTGTTTTTTCAGATGTAATTGCCATTTAAATCAGTAGACTTTGAGTAAGCAGATTACCTCCATTTCACAGCACTGACGGATTCCCAGCCTGTCAGCCTGTGGTGCAGATTCAGACACGCCAGCCTCTAGGGATGTGAGATCATCCCTTCAAATCCACCTCTCTGTTCTGCTTCTCTGGAGAATCTTGACCAACACAGATTTGGGTGCTGAGAGTGATCCTAGAGGGATCAAACCTATTAGGATGAGTTTTCCTAATAGGGTCTAGGATTCAGGGAGTGATTCTCTTATTTTATTACATGTAAAGGATCTGATGACTCTCTGTCCAGTAGTAGGGATTGTCCAGGGCACAATGTGGTGATAGAGGCAAATAAAACATTATCATTTGATACCACCAATTAAATGCTTTGAAAAGGCAGGGTTCAGGGTGACCATGTATTTGATACTTAAGGACATTTCCTTCTTTCTTCCTTTCCTTCTTTCTTTCCTTCCTTCTCCCTTCCCTCCCCTCACCTCCCCTTTTCTTTCTTTCTTTCTTTTCTTTCTTTCTTTCTCTTTCTTTCTTTTCTTTCTTTCTTTCTTTCTTTCTTTCTTTCTTTCTTTCTTTCTTTCTTTCTTTCTTTCTTTCTTTCTTTCCTTCTTTCTTTCTTTCTTTCTCTCTCTCTCTCTCTCTCTCTCTCTCTCTCTCTCTCTCCCCCTCCTTCCCTCCCTCCCTCTCTCTCTCCCTCTCTCTCTTTTCTCTCTCTCTCTCTTTTTCTCTCTTATTGTTGGGGATTCATTTAGAGTTCAAGAAACCAGGTTACAATGATTGCTTTTGTTAGGTTAAGTCCCTCTTATACCTAAGGACATTTTTAACAAACTAGTGAGCATGGTGGTATTGCCTAGCTCCTTCTGACTATGCTGCACAATGTCTTAGGGGTCTTAAAATTTTTTATTGGCTCCTTATTCCTCTTGGCTGACTTCATTATCAGGAAGGCTCTTCCTTTATTCTGGCAAAGGAAACCCCGGCTTCAACAGCTTGTTTGGTTTTGGTGTACCATCTTTAATAGAGAAAGTGGCTTTTTCCCAGCAAAGTTTTGGAGATGACTTCAATTGGCCTAGTGTGGGTTGTGTGTCCGTCCCCCAATCAGCTGCTGGGCACCTGGTTACTCTAATTGGCTGGCCCAGGCCTCCCTGGAAGCTGGAAATCACAGTTAGTTCTATCAGCCCACGTGGACTTGTGGACTGGGGATTGATCCTGCAACAGTGATATGAGAATTCAATTAACAGAAAAAAGAAAGTGGATCCTAAGTGCCTTCTAGAATTCTCCCTGGCACTCTGTGGTTTTTCCTTTGCTCTTACTGCAATTGGTACATGACTTAATGAAAGCCATTACTGCATTATCAATGTGTGAGTACTTTCTGATTCTCCTGGTGATTATAAATTCTGTGGGGGACAGAAACCATCTATTTTCATCAGTGTATCTCCACTGTTGAGCATAATTGACAGTTTATACTAGGGCTTGACAAATATTCATTACTGGATTGTTTTCTATTTACTTTTATCTAGTTAATTGTTCTCTTGCTGGAGCCCTCATGGTCCCTGAACATTAGGTTTCCTCCCTTCATCTGAAGCTTTCTTAGGTCAGTGTCTTTTACTGCAGGCAAATCCCTTCTAAAAAATTGATTATTTACCTTTTACGAAGGAATTTCCCTTTCTCTCTTCTCTTCTAAGTTTCTTAAAACAGGAATTATGACTCTCTGTCTCTCTTTTTTCTTCTACTCACTGACTAAACCCTCACTTTTCTCTGTATTCTCACCAATTTATCCTCCTCTGATAAAATCTATTGACCACCACCCAGCTGTGGCCTGTCTTGACTACCCCCCTCCTCGTTATGGTCCTTGGGCTTCCCTTATTCTGTGAGGTCTGGATCCACCTCCCAAATCTCTGCTATCTGGTTAGGATAGCATTTTCTGTCTTTATAGACCAACATACTAGGTACCACGGATACAAGCACTAATGATCTGGCTATTTACAGCTTTTAAACTAGTTGTTTGCTTCTCATTTTCAGTAAAACTTTATACCTGGATTATTAGAATACTTTCATTAGCTAAACTTTGCACCTTGACAGTCCATTCAAAACCCTGTTAAACATTTTTTGTATTAAAGTTATTTCTCTGCTCAGGAGTTTTCACTGTTCTTCTAAATAAAATTCAAACTCTGTGGGAGAGGGCTTGGCTTCCTTTGTTAGCCAGACACCCCCAACCCCTACCCAAATGTGTCTTCTCTCTGCTTTCCCCACACCACTCCGCTCTCTAGGCCACCTTGAGTGGCTCCCACCTGACCGCATCCTTTCTAAACTCTGCCCTTCGGGTAATTGTATTCTTTCTGTGTATAATATGCAGGCATCATTAGTTTCCTTCTCATGCGTTCTGAGGCAAGTCCAACCAACCCATCTGTAGTTGCTCCACGAGGCCTTCCCAGACCTCCCCTTCGGAAGTGATTACTTCTGCCTCTAAATGTCAGTAGCGTTTGGATTATGCTCATCCGTAGTTTTAGGAACCTGGAAGAGCTGCATTTAGAATGTGAGCCCAGATTCTAGGTGGGCAGAAAAAACTGCTCAGTATCTGGCAGATTTCAGGTTTGAGCTCAATAAATAATGAGCTGGGTGATTAACAAATACCTGCTGTAAAGCCAGGCCTGGAGGGTATAAAATATTTTCCCCAAAGTGCATGCATTGGTCATGAAAAACCCAGATAGATCTTTTCCACGAGTTGTCCAAGAAATAACACACACATCGTCAGCTACCACTGAGAAATTTCTAACTCTAATTGGCAAGATAAGGAAAATCTTGAACAGGGTGAAACAGGAATAAACAAACCAACTCTGACTCTCTGAAGGCTTGAGAATCCATCAGCTTCCATGGAAGGGAGGTTATCAAAATACTTCACATAAGCATTCATTTTGGGGTGTTAGTTATTTAGCCATTTGCCCTTTTAATAGCTAAAGGTGTAAACAGAATTATCTGTCATCTCTGGTATTATTTACAACAAAGAAATCCACTGAAGCACTTCTACTTTAGATGCTACATTAATTAAAGATTGTCGATGGCAGTCACTTTAATTATAATGTGATAATACTTGAATTAACTACAATCATCAGATGGCTAAGAACATCATTTAAATATAAAAATAAATTGGAAATACTGTATAGGGGCTATCAGTTTAGTTCTACATTATCAATCCTTTCCCATCAGGGAATTTATTATTAATGGAATCGGCCCTGTAGGCAATGCCAGCCTTTCAAAGCTGCCTTTGCGACCCGCAGGTCTTCACCTATTGTTGTCTACTTTGTGGTAGAGAAAGCGCTCAGCTTCCTTTCCAGGTTCATTCAGTCTCTATTCAATCCCAGTTGCTCTAATGAGCCTTCACCCCCTTTACTGTGAATCCTCAGACATTCACAATCCCTCTGTTCTGTCGTTATTTCTGGTTGACTTTTCTCTTTAGAACTCTCTGTTCCCGCAGTCCCTTCATGCTCCATGTCCTGCACTGCGGTGGATCTTTGCACATTTCCTTCCCTCCCAAGCTGTCTTTTCTAAGTGTCTTTTATATTCTCATCTGCTTTTCAGTTCTGAGCCTGCAAATAATTCTTTCTGGTGCTACTGTCTTCCTTTAATCCTAACCACACCTAATTTATGCTGGCACCATTCACATGAAGGTTTACACACTACACACATCTCTGTCATCGTCCGGGTGGTTCATGATTCTGTGTTGGTGAAAGGATTTACTCATGTTCCCCGAGGAAACCCTGTTTCTTTGGAAGCAAGACTGGTATTTGACGTGCTTCTGAGACACAAGCAAACAAATAAATAAACAACAGACACATACAAATTGTTTTTCTAGGTGGCATTTTTAAATTCTTCTCTTCCTTTCTTTTTTTTTGTTGTTGTTGCAGTTTTTGGCCAGGGCCAGGTTTGAACCCACCACCTGCGGGTATATGGGGCCAGTGTCCTTGAGCCACAGGCGCCACCATTCCTTTCCTTTCTATACACCATCCCAAGGCTGAAGTGAAAGTATTATAAAAACATACAGAACAAAAATACTTGGATCTCCTACCTCTGGGGTTTGCGAGCTTTCTTCATTCCCTTTAAACTTGTCCAGTGGCCTATAGCATTCTTCCAAAGTATAATATTCAGTATAATATTCAACTGGAATGTGACATCAGGGCCTAATATCTTGAGTTGATGCCACAGTTTTTCTTCATATAGGTGCTGTTTGTTCTTCAATTTTAAAAAATGCATCCAACTTCTTTTATCTTCAACAAATCATTAACTTGCGAAGTTTGCTATTTAAACCCATCAATTTAGAATTATTGTAAATCAAGTCAATGGCTCTAAAATGTTTATGTGGAAGAAAACGGCCCCCTTTCATGAGTAGCATGAGCTGTTCAGCCAGATCCCTTCTGCTCAAGCATCTTGTAGGACTGTCTGGTAAATAAGCGATGAATGCAAATACACACACAGCTGAGCTGCCAATGTGCTTTATTCTTACCTGTGGGTCATCAGGACCTGATCTTTCCTTCAAGAAACACTGTCCATCAAGTTCAAATATGCAATGGTTAATGTGTATAAAAGACCATCAGACATTTACATGAAACCCCAAGACGTTTTTTTCACCAGTTATCCTAATTTGAAATTTGAATCCAAACCCATCAAAGGAAAAAACAACTACTGAAACATTACACATTCTTTAAAAAAAAGATTCAGTATTTCTTTTGTTGACTATAGAATCAAAGGATTTAAATGTATTTCAAAAGGAATCTGAGGCATTTCAAATGAAGAAGAAAAAGGCTTCAATCCCTTTGTGGACAAGGAAGACAGACCGTAGGAGGAAGACCCGGCTGGAGACCCCGGGGCGCGGCCTCGCCATCAGCTCAGAACCGCGGCAGTACCTCTCCGAGCTTGGGTCACCTTCCTTCACAACAGCAAGAATCCAAAGCCAGCCTCCGAGCAGAGCAGTCGCCTTGTTCAGGCGCAGGGCAATGTATTTGGAAGTATTTAGAAGGCAGGGCCACTTCAACTAGACTGTAAACTCCAGCAGCGAGACGCGAGGAGCCTGCGCTGGGGAAACGCACTGGCGCAGCAGGTGAACGGCGCGTGCGTGGACACGCCAGGGGAGGTGGCGCCTGGGGTGCAGCGGTGCACTTGCTGTTCGTGACAGCAAACGAGTGTACATTTTAATAAATGTCCTTTTTATGTGCACATGAAAAATAGTAGGCACTCAACTATTTGTTGAGTGAAAATAACAATGTATTATGCATAAAGAACAATTTGTTTTGGTATCAGAAACAGAGTTTACTCCTGAGAATTTCTGTGGAAGGCGGTGCTGGGCCTGTGGCCCCTGAGCGCCCCCAGCCGTGGCGCCTCCTGCTGTGACAACCTCCCAGACGTCCCTGGGCAGTGCTCTCCTCTGGCTGAGACCCGCGCGGACCCGGAGCCCACACCGCAGTCAGCACGGTGTGTCTCACCAGTGTAGCTTTCTGTGTTCAGGACTAGTTCAGCGGCTGGCAGAAGAGTGGGCAGCCTTTCATTTTAACCATTAGTAAATAAATGTGCACATATCCATTTCCTAGGGCTGCTGTCACAAAGTGCCATAAACTGAGCAGCTTAAAGAGCATAAATTTCTCATCTCACAGTTCTGGAGGATGGAGGTCAGAAGTCACGACGCTGGTGGTGCTGCCTCCATCTGAGGGCTGGGAGGGAGAATGTGCTTGGGTTTCTCTCCAGCCTGGTAGCCTCAGGCACCCCTTGGCTTGTAAATTATTTTTCTCTGCATCTTCATATCATCTTCCTTCTATGTGTGTCTGTTTTGGGTCCAAATTTGTCTTTTTCAAAGGGCACCAATTGTATTGGCTTAGGGCCCCCTCCCAGATAACCTCATTCTAAGTTAATTACACTATAATGACCCTATCTCCAGTTAAGGTCATGGAGGTGCTGGGGGTTATGCTCCACCATGTCTTTTTTGGGAAGGGCACAGTTCATCTCCTAACAGTGTGATATTATTATTATTATTTTAGAGATAAGGTCTTGCTATGTTACTCACAGTGGTCTCAAACTCCTGGGTTTAGATGATCCTCCCGCCTTGGTCGCTGTGCCTGGCCCCAGTGTGAAACAGTTTTAAAAACTG
This sequence comes from Nycticebus coucang, assembly GCF_027406575.1. Classification (NCBI taxonomy): domain Eukaryota; kingdom Metazoa; phylum Chordata; class Mammalia; order Primates; family Lorisidae; genus Nycticebus; species Nycticebus coucang. Next base: position 91,906,168 of record NC_069785.1, read on the forward strand.
CATTTGGTGCTAGAAATGCCACTCTGGCATTTCACCATTAAATGCTTTAATTTCTGCTCACTGGTTGTGTGTCTGTCATAGCTCTGCTTCCTGGAGGACAAACATGGTGTTACACATTTTGTTTGACTCTTCATATCCCCTGGAAAGACACTTGGCAAAGGTTGATCTGAAGGAGGAAGAAATGCTTCTTGCTGCAGAGGGGGGTGGGCTTGTCACTTTAGCCCTAAGTGATATAGATTTACATCCATGAACTTGTCTATTCTCTTAAACCACCACTGGGCTCCTTTTGATTGGTCATTATTTTTAAATTCCATTTTTATGGGCGGTGCTTGTGGCTCAATGGGTAGGCCACTGGCCCCATATACCAAGGGTGGTGGGTTCGAACCCAGCCCTGGCCAGCTAAAACAGCAGTGGCAACTGCAACAAAAATAGGTGTTGTGGCAGGTGTCTGTAGTCCCAGCTACTCGGGAAGGCTGAAACAAGAGAATTGCTTAAGCCCAAGAGTTGGAGGTTGCTGTGAACCTCTGTCTCAGAAAAAAAAAAAAATTCTATTTTTATTTTTTAATTGAGAAAATTAAGGGTGGCGCCTGTGGCTCAGTGAGTAGGGTGCTGGCCCCATATACCAGAGGTGGCAGGTTCAAACCTGGCCCCGGTCAAAAACTGCAAAAAAAAAAGAAAGAAAATTAAATGTACAAATATTTATTAAATTAATGAGTAGAGCACATTCATATAACAGAATGAGTCTACATAATAAAGGATAAATCTCCTTCCATTTTAATTCTCTTATCTTCCTCTCTAAAGGCAATAATTGTTGACAGTTCTTATAAAACCCCCCAATTTTTTCTTTTTTTTTTTTTTGAGACAGAGTCTCACTATGTCACCCTGGGTAGAGTGCAGTGGCGTCACAGCTCTCAGCAATCTCAAACTCTATGGCTTAAGTGATTCTCTGGCATCAGCCTCAGTCCCAGCCTGTAGCTGGGAGTACAGGTGCCTACCACATTGCCCAGCTATTTTTTGGTTGCAGTTGTCATTGTTGTTTGTCAGGCTCAGGCTGGATTTGAACCCATCAGCTCCAGAGTATGTGGCTGGCACCCTAGCCACTGAGCCAAACTTCTAAAATATTTTGCACATAGAAAAATATGCCTTTATTATTCTTTATGTTCTGTAACTTCTTTGTTCCTAAAGATACCGATTCGGAAGTTGTGATTTGTGTAGATATAGAGTAAAAGACATAAATTTAGGATTCCCGTGGAACAAAGACTCTAGAGGAGCAATCTAATGTCATGTTTTGGAGCTTCCACAACCCACAGTACCACAGATGTTATATAATGATGAGTGGTTGCAAGCGCAGTCACATGGGCTGCAGACACCCTCAGGAGTCCTGTGCAGAGCCGAAGGCAGCTGGAGGAGGCTGGACACTGGGGGGATTGAGGGGACAATGCCAGAAAGCCAGCCCCTCTTGGAGCCACAGCCAGCAATGTCTCTCTGGCTCAAGAGTCCCACAGATTCTCAGTGCAATAGGCTCTTTACAGTAACAGATTCCACCGTACAGAAAAAGCCTCCAAAACCTAAGCTGAGAAGGAGGAAAACTGCAAGAATTCTCAATGTTAGCTGAACTGGTACAAATTGTGCAGATGAGAAAATACTAGTAAAAAAAACAAACAAACCCACAGCATTTGACTTAAGGTTCAATTATGAATGTGGTGTTTTTATTTTCAAAGATGAAGCTCCATATCTATGAACGAAATGTATTGAGTTATATCTTGGTGGTACTTGGTGGATTTGTGCTGAATTAGCCTCTTCCTATAAACTCCCGTGCGAGTAATGGCAGGCGTGTGTCGCAGTTGGTAGGGAGGGAGTGAGAGTTGGTACTCTGGGGAGGCTGATTTCCATTTAACAGTGCACGGAGAAAGATATTATCCTGCTGATTTAATTGAGTTAGCTGGGCACTACCCAAATCATATACATTTAAGTCTCAAATCATACATATTATATAAATAAAGTCTTTTAATCTAGAAGAGTTAGTGGAAAGTCTCATTCAATAACTGGAAAAAATGCTACATTTTACTTAATATGATCCTAGCATTGTAAGTTGGACACAGTTTTCTGGCATGTTTTTTTTTTTTCTTTCTTTTTTTATTAAGTCTTTTGTACATAGATCATAAATACATTTATGCCATTTTCATTGTGTTGATTATCTGTACAAATTGGAGTGCTTGCTTTTATCAATTTTTCTCAATCTATACAATCATAGACTGAATAGCTGTGAGCTTTGCTAGCTTGCACTTTTAGAATACTAATGAGGAAGACATTTATTATTTTGCCTCCTTTCAAACACCACAATTCCTCAGGCTTAGCCTAAAAGGTTAGTGCAGAAGGGTTTGTGGTAGGCTACTCATAATTCATGCCTGATAGCCTTACAAGTGCAAGGCTATTTGGAAGTTTATCTTTTGAATTTTCTCCCTGAAGCATAGCAAGAATTACCAACACAAAGAATCCCCTTTGCCTTCAAAGTTTAATTAAGGTAGTTGCTTTTGAACTTTTTATCAGGTTTAAGTCAAAAATTAAAATACTTAATGTCCATTCTTTGGGGGGTGGGACACAATTATAAGAGGGACTTGACATTACAAGTGCAATCAATGTAACCTGGTTCTTTGTACCCACAATGAATCCCCAACAATAAAAAAAATAATCATTGAACTTGCTTTCTCTTATAAACTCCCAAGGCAGCACTAGATTTATGAATAATAGTTCCTGTGTGCCTCTCATAGCCAGTTTGAACATCCCACGAACATCACAGTGTTGGGAAAACGTCCACGGACAAAAGTGACTGTTGCAGTTATGATTTCCCTACCCTGATTACTGTTCACTCTGATAACCTTGCAAAAATGGATAAGTCATATCTCTTCCAGAAGCACCTCCTGCCTGATCCACTGTGGTAGGCAGAAGTCAAAGATGGCCTCTGAGATACTGTTCCTCTCCCCAGTGTACATGTCCTGAATAGTCCCCTCTGCTTGACTGAGGATGGGACCTGTGCCTCTGATGAGTTATTTGTTCCTATTTAGATAATGTTGTGTCATCTAAAATTTCTTAGCAGACAGGAGGGAGAGACAGCAAGAGAGGTACTATCCTGTGGCCCCAAAGGAGCAGCTACGCATGTTAAGAAACCCTGGATGGTCTCAAGGAAAATAAAGCAGGTCCTGGAAGGAACCAAATTTGGCCAAAACCCAAGGGGCCTGGAAGAAGAACTTGAGCCTGGGATAAAATTGCAGTCCTGGCTGGCACTTCGCTTATAGCTTTGTGAGACTGAGCAGAGGACTCAGCAGAAGTGTGCTGGAATCCTGACCTACAACATCTGTAATGTGATAATTTGTCTTATAAGCTGCTAGGTTTGTGGTAGTTTTTTGGGCAAGCAGAGGAAAACTAATACAAAGTATTCTTAACTGGAAGCTGTGTTCAATCATCCATCTGAAAACTTGCCTAGGCTGTATTTCAAATTGTAGGACACTGTCAGGTAGAATATCTGAGGCTAAATCTTGTTTAGGAGACGTGCTATTGAATGCCACTCACCATTTTCTTCAAGGAAACAAAGCCTACCATCTAAGGCACTGTGACCAGAGGCATGGCTCAGGGCTCTGGAAAGCAGCTGCTGATGCTCCATCTCCAGGCACACCTCCCTTAATCACACTTTGCAAATACTGTGTTTTTTTTTTAACATATCGAAGGTTTGTGGCAACCCCGCGTCCAGCAAGTCTGTCAGCGCCTCTTTTCCAGTAGCATGTGCTCACTTTAAGTCTCCATGTCACATTTTGGTAATAAATATAGACCAAAATTACATTTTGTTAATTCTCTCAAAATTCCAAAACTTTTATTATAATTATTTTTATTATAATAACTATAGTATAATAAAATCCTTAACTATGCCAATTAATATTATTATAATAAAATAATAATAATAGCTCCTCCTCTTCCTTGCCGATCTCTATGGCTGATCCGCGCAGGGGGTAGTGAGATCACTCTCTGTAGGTATGCGGCTGCTGTCAGATCCCTATCTACCTCAGGTTCAGAAGTTTGGGAAGAGCAAGAACATCTGGATAGACTTTTAAAAAATTATTTTTTGGGGCGGAGACAAGATGGCTGACTGAAGCCAACTTTCCACAGAGGATCCCGCATAGAAGGAGAGTTAAAGGACAGAAATTTAGCAAGTAACCTGGTGGATTAGAGCTGTGCCAAGAGAGAAGGTTGAAGAACACACATCAACCCCACTGAGGCAAGCTGCAACCCCAAGGATATAAACAAAAGTTACAAAATCCATCACCAAGCAGATGGGAGTCCCCTCCCTCTCCCTCGTATTCTGAGAATGGTTCAGAGTACCCCATAAACAAATGAGCAGAGTTCAAAAGCCCTCCCATTATACTCCATGGAAGAAACTATCTAAAAACTGGACCAACTTCCCCTACTAGGGTGCCATGGGGCTCTCCTGCCAGGCATAAAACTGTGTAAAACTGTATATATTCTCTACCTGCAATTCTGAGCTCCCAGCACTCCCCTCCACTCTCACTCTGAGGTCTGGAAGCCTGTCCCCCAGGAGTCTGGATTCTTGGGTGATTTCTCAAGGGGTGTGGACAGGGCCTGGACTGCAGCTGGTCAGTGCTGATTCTGCAGCACGGGAGTAAGGAGAGGACAGTCGGCTGAGGGAGAAACACGCCAGAGCAGCAGTGCACCAAGGTGCAGAGTAGCAGCCATTTTTGGCAAAATAGGGCTCAACCCCGGATATTCCAGAGTCATACCCCCTGTCTCTCTGGGCAACCAGACGAGGCTGGGCATCTTCTCAGGTGGCAACCACCCGTGGAACAGATCTGGGACGGAAACGCAGGCTCCATGAGTAAAGGGTTTGCCTGAGGCGGTACCGACCTGGGTGGAATGCGGGGCTAGAAAATGCACACTCAGAGCCAAGAGATTCCCTGGGCAGGGCTGACCCGAGGGGATCATCAGCCTAAACAAAGGAGGGCAGGCAGAGGCTGGAACTGACAGGTGACCGTGCTGCGAATAGAAACTACAGCTGAGACAGTACAGCGGCACACACAGGGCCTGAGGCACAGGTTCTGGGAACTCAAAACAGCTTCTCTTCTGCAGGGGAATTTAGCAGGGACAGAAACAAATTCCTGCAAAGTTGTTCTGTTCTGTCAGTAACATCAATCAGAGCTGGGGCTGGAACTGAGTGAACAGCCCCAGCCTCCCGAGGTTGTCAGGTCTCACCTCCCCCTGCTGGATAGCGGCAGAGAGTAGTGGCCTGGCTGAGCAGACATAGATCTCCTTGTGATTCAGGCAGGTGCAAACCCCTGGAGTATCTGCTCATTGGAGGCAACTGGGTCACAGCCCTGCAGGGTTATCAGTGACTGGGTGTGACAGAGGTGCAAGGTGGGGAAGGAGACATCAACCTTCCCAGACTAATCTATTTTCTGGGTGGGTCCTACTGATCTCCCGGAGCATCAGAGCAAGTCATATTTGAGTTGTTAGCAGACTCCTGCGAGCTTGTTGCCAGAGACCTTTTAAACTCTCCCACCTGAGACAGGAGCTGACTGAGACAATTGATTTGGACCTTTTGAACTGAGCCAATCACCATCACCTGAGGACTATCCAAGTGGTGCCCTGGGTGTGTGGTTGTAGGAAGGTTAGATTTTCCTTTTCCAATTGTTACTTGTGGGGGGAGGGGTGACCTAATTGCTGGCATTTCTCCACAGCTGAGACTTCAACCCAGAGTAACTGTTTCAATAGGGTAGGGCAGAGACCAGCTGAAAACAAGACAGAGTCACTTAGCCCCACCACACCAAACAGGTCCCCAGTTTCTCAGGCCATAGCACTGTACGGGTTCTGTGCAAAGCTACAGGGGAAAAGTCAAATGGTGAAAAATAATCATGAGGCAGAATCAGCAGAAAAACTCTGGTAACATGAATAACCAGAGTAGATCATCAACCACTCCAAGGAGAGATATGGCAGATGTAACTGAAGATCCCATTCATAAACAGCTGGCCAAGATGTCAGAAATCGAATTCAGAATTTGGATTGCAAACAAGATTAATAGAATGGAGGAAAATTTGGAATTAGAAATTTGAGGAGCAATTCAAAAGTTGGAATTAGAAATTCAAGGAGAAATTCAAAAGTTGTCTCAAGAATTCAATGAATTTAAAGACAAAAACCAGCAAATATTTTGACACACTGAGGCAAGAATTTGCAGTCCTCAAAGATCTGAAAAATATAGTAGAATCCCTCAGTATGAGTGGAGTAAGCAGAAGAAAGGATTTCTGGCATTGAAGACAAAGCATTTGAACGCTCCCAAACTCTCAAAGAGGAAGAGAAATGGAGAGCAAAAATGGATCATTCTCTCCGAGAGCTTGGGGATAATGCGAAGAAGGCTAATATGTGCCTCACTGGAATCCCTGACAGCGATGAAGTGGTTTAGCAAGGCACAGAAGCCCTTCTCAATAAAATTATGAAAGAGAATTTTCCAGATATGCCAAGATATTCTGAAATTCAGATAGCAGACAGTTTCAGAACCCCAGCATGACTCAACCCAAATAAGATATCCCCCAGGTGCATCATAATTAACTTCACTAAAGTTAATATGAAGGAGAAAATTCTGAAAGCAGCCAGACGTAAGAAAACCATTACCTACAAAGGGAAGAATATTAGAATGACTGCAGATTTCTCTGCTGAAACTTTTCAAGCCAGAAGTGGGTGGTCACCCACTTTTAATCTCCTAAAACAAAATAACTTTCGACCCCAGATCCTGTATCCAGCTAAACTGAGTTTCATTTATGATGGAGAAATTAAATACTTTAATGACATTCACATGTTGAAGAAATTTGCCATAACCAAACCAACTCTACAGGATATTCTCAGACCTATCCTCCATAATGACCAGCCCAATCCTCTACCACAAAAGTAAACTCACTCAGAAACTTTTGATCAAACTCCAACTTCCACAGTGGCCAAAGGATTAAAAATGTCCACTGGAGTTTCAAAAAACTGGATACCCAAAATTGTACCAGACTTATCAATATTCTCCATTAATGTGAACAGCTTAAACTGTCCTCTAAAGAGGCACCGGTTGGCTGACTGGATACAAAAACTCAGGCCAGATATTTGCTGTATACAAGAATCACATCTTACCTTAAAAGATAAATATGGACTCAGGGTGAAAGGATGGTTGTCCATATTTCAGGCAAATGGTAATCAGAAAAAAATCAGGTGTTGCAATTCTATTTGCAGATACAATAGGCTTTAAACCAACAGAAGTAAGGAAGGATAAGAATGGTCACTTTATATTTGCTAATGGTAATACTCAATATGATGAGATTTCAATTATTAATATTTATGCACCCAACCAGAATGCGCCTCAATTTATAAGAGAAACTCTAACAGACGTGAGCAACTTGATTTCCTCCAGCTCCATAACAGTCAGAGATTTCAACATTCCTTTGGCAGTGTTGGATAGATCCTCCAATAAAAAGCGGAGAAAAGAATTTTTAAATTTAAACCTAACCATTCAACATTTGGATTTAGCAGACATCTACAGAACATTTCATCCCAACAAAACTGAATAGACATACTTCTCATCAGCCCACGGAACATACTCCAAAATCGATCACATCTTAGGTCACAAGTCTAACCTCAGTAAATTTAAAGGAATAGAAATTATTCCATGCATCTTCTCGGACCACCATGGAATAAAAGTCGAACTCAGTAACAACAGGAATCTGCATACTCATACAAAAACATGGAAGTTAAATTACCTTATGCTGAATGATAGCTGGTTAATAGATGAGATTAAGAAGGAAATTGCCAAATCTTTGGAACAAAACAACAATGAAGATACAAATTATCAGAACCTCTGGGATACTGCAAAGGCAGTCCTATTAGGGAAATTTATAGCACTGCAAGCCTTCCTCAAGAGAACGGAAAGAGAGGAACTTAACAACTTAATGGGACATATCAAGCAACTGGAAAAGGAAGAACATTCCAATCCCAAACCCAGTAGAAGAAAAGAAATAACCAAAATTAGAGCAGAATTAAATGAAATTGAAAACAAAAGAGTTATACAACAGAACAATAAATCAAAAAGCTGGTTTTTTGAAAAGGTCAATAAAATAGATAAACCTTTGGCTAACCTAACCAGGAAAAAAAGAGTAAAATCTCTAATTTCATCAATCAGAAATGACAAAGATGAAATAACAACAGACTCCTCATAAATTAAAAAAATCCTTAATGAATATTACAAGAAACTGTATTCTCAGAAATATGAAAATCTGAAGGAAATTGACTGATACTTGGAAGCACATCACCTTCCAAGACTTAGCCAGAATCAAGTGGAAATGTTGAACAGGCCTACATCAAGTTCTGAAATAGCATCAAGCATACAAAACCTCCCTAAAAACAAAGGACCAGATGGCTTCACACCAGAATTCTACCAAACCTTTAAAGAGGAATTAGTACCTATATTACTCAATGTGTTCCAAAATATAGAAAAAGAAGGAAGACTACTCAATACGTTCTTTGAAACAAACATCACCCTGATCCCCAAACCAGGAAAAGACACAACAAGAAAAGAAAATTATAGACCAATATCACTAATGAATATGATGCAAAAATATTCAACAAGATCCTAGCAAACAGAATCCAGCAACAAATCAAACAAATCATACATCATGACCAAGTCGGTTTTATCTCAGGGTCTCAAGGCTGTTTCAATATCCATAAATCTATAAATATAATTCAGCACATAAACAAATTAAAAAACAAAGATCATATGATTCTCTCAATTGATGCACAAAAAGCTTTTGATAATCTCCAGCATCCCTTCATGATCAGAACACTTAAGAAAATTGGTATAGAGGGGAAATTTCTTAAACTGATAGAGGCCATCTACAGCAAACCCACAGCCAATATTGTATTGAATGGAGTTAAATTGAAACAATTTACACTCAGACCAGGAACCAGACAAGGCTGCCCATTGTCTCCATTGCTCTTTAACATTGTAATGGAATGTTAAAGTTTTAACATTAAAGATGGAAGTTTTAGTCATCACAATTAGGTAAGAAAAGGCAATCAAGGGTATAGGGTCAGAAGAGATCAAACTTTCACTCTTCACAGATGATATGATTGTGTATCTGGAAAACACCAGGGATTCTACTACAAAACTCTTAGAAGTGATCAAGGAATACAGCAACGTCTCAGGTTACAAAATCAACCTTCATAAATAGGTAGCCTTTATATATACCAACAATAGTTAAGCTGAAAAGACAGTGAAGGACTCTATTCCATTCACAGTAGTGCCAAAGAAGATGAAATATATTTGGCAGTTTATCTAACAAAGGACATGAAAGATCTCTATAAAGAGAACTATGAAACTCTAAGAAAAGAAATAGCTGAAAATGTTAACAAATGGAAAAACATACCATGCTCATGGCTGGGAAGAATCAACATTGTTAAAACGTCCATATTACCCAAAGCAATATACAATTTTAATGCAATCCCTATTAAAGCTCCACTGTCATACTTTAAAGATCTTGAAAAAATAATACTTCATTTTATATGGAATCAGAAAAAACCTCGAATGCCAAGACATTACTCAGAAATAAAAATAACACAGGAGGAATCACGCTACCAGACCTCAGGCTATACTATAAATTGATAGTGATCAAAACAGAATGGTACTGGCATAAAAACAGAGAGGTAGATGTGTGGAACAGAATAGAGAACTAAGAGATGAACCCAGCTACTTACCGTTGTTTGATCTTTGACAAGCCAATTAAAAACATTCAGTGGGGAAAAGATTCCCTATTTAACAAATGGTGCTAGGTGAACTGGCTGGCAACCTGTAGAAGACTGAATCTGGACCCACACCTTTTACCATTAACTAAGATAGACTCTCACTGGATTAAAGATTTAAACTTAAGACATGAAACTATAAAAATACTAGAAGAGAGTGCAAGGACAACTCTTGAAGAAATTGGTCTGGGCGTGTATTTTATGAGGAGGACCCCCCTGGGCAATTCAAGCAGCTTCAAAAATACACTTCTGGGACATGATCAAACTAAAAAGCTTCTGCACAGCCAAGAACACAGTAAGTAAAGCAAGCAGACAGCCCTCAGAATGGGAGAAGATATTTCAGGTTATGTCTCTGACAAAGTTTTAATAACCAGAATCCACAGAGAACTCAAATGTATTAGCAAGAAAAGAGCAAGTGATCCCAGTGCGGGCTGGGCAAGGGACTTGAAGAGAAACTTCTCTGAAGAAGACAGGCACACGGCCTACTGACATATGAAAAAATGCTCATCATCCTTAATCATCAGAGAAATGCAAATCAAAACTACTTTGAGGTATCATCTAACTCCAGTAAGATTAACCCATATCACAAAATCCCAAGACCAGAGATGTTGGCACGGATGTGGAGAAAAGGGAACACTTCTACACTGCTGGTGGGAATGCAAATTAATACGTTCCTTTTGGAAAGATGTTTGGAGAACACTTAGAGATCTAAAAATAGATCTGCCATTCAATCCTATAATTGCTCTACCAGGTATATACCCAGAAGACAAAAAATCACATTATAACAAAGATATTTGTACCAGAATGTTTTTGCAGCCCAATTCTTAATTGCTAAGTCATGGAAAAAGCCCAAGTGCCCATCGATCCACAAATGGATTAATAAATTGTGGTATATGTATACCATGGAATATTATGCAGCCTTAAACAAAGAGGTAAAAGGAGACTTTACCTCCTTCTTGTTTACATGGATGGAGCTGGAACATATTCTTCTTAGTAAAGTATCTCGAGAATGGAAGAAAAAGTATCCAATGTACTCAGCCCTACTATGAAACTAATTTACAGCTTTCATATGATAGCTATAACCCAGTTATGACCTAAGAATATGAGGAAGGGGGAGAGGGAGGGCAGGGAAGGTGGAGGATGGGCAGAGGGAGGGTGATTGGTGGGATTACACCTACGGTGCATTTTACAAGGGTACATGTGAAACTTAGTAAATGTAGAACATAAATGTCTGAACACAATAACTAACAAAATGCCGGGAAGGCTATTTAACCAGTGTGATGAAAATATGTCAAATGGTCTATAAAATCAGTGTATGGTGTCCTATGATCGCATTAATGTACACAGCTATGATTTAATAATTAAAAAAATTAAAATAATAATTTTTATAATAAAAGTTTTGAAATTTTGAATGAATTACCAAAATGTGATTTTGGTATGTATTTTTGGTAATATAATTTGTGATTTGGGTAATATTTTTATTATAATTGTTATAATTATTATGCTGTAGAGATCTGTGATCAGTGACCTTTGATGTTATTACTGTAATTGTTTTATAATATTTTGGGGATTCCATAAACCATTCCTGTATAGACGGCAAACTTAGTCAATAAATGTTGTGTGTGTTCTTCCTGCTTCATTGACCAGCTGTTCCCCATCTTTCTTCCTCTCTTCAGGCCTCCCTATTTCCTGAGACACAACGGTATTAAAATTAAGCCAGGTAATAACACTAAGTCCTACCATACTAAGTGTTTAAATGAAAGGAAGAGTGACATGTCTTTCTTTTTAAATCAAGAGCTAGAAATGATTGAGCTTAGTGAGGGAAGGCCTGTCCAAAGCTAAGATGGTCTAAAAGCTCAGCTTCTGCCAACAAACAGTTTGCCAAGTTGCGAATGTAAAGGAAAATTCTTAAAGAAAATTAAGAGTGGTATTCCAGAGAACATATGAATGATAAGAAAGTGAAACAGCGTATTGCTGATGTGAAGAAAGTTCTAGTGGTCTGGAAGGAAGATAAAACCAGCCACAACATCCCCTTAAGCCAAAGCCTGATCCAGAGGAGGGTTCTTATGCTATGAAGGCTGGGAGAGGGGAGGAAGCTGCAGGAGAAAAGGCAGGAGCTAGCAGAGGTGGTTCATGAGGACTAAGAAAGAAGTCCCTCTAACATAGAAGTACAAGGTGAAGCAACAGGTGCTGATGGAGAAGCTGCAGCAAGTTCTGTCGTGACCCCTAAGGCTCTGGTCTCGGTTGCCGCAGGAAGGAGCCAGGCATGACACGGATTAGAAGTACAAGCTTGTGGGAGGTAGGCTAACCTTAAGTGCTGGGTAGCCCACAGCCCCATCCACAATGGCTGTTTATTAAGGTTATACACAACAGGTGTGGAGAGTTAAGGTAATGACATATGAGCGTTGCATGCGTAAGGATTGCCATGTGCTCTTTCCTCATGTGTTCTTTACCCTCAACCCCCATGAAGAAATACTAAGCATTGATGTTTAACACATGCTTACTAGTGAGTGACCAATCTTATCTCATTCCAGAACACTGAGTTACTTGGGGGATTGCCCCTAAGTCACAAAATGTCTCTAGGCTTGCCAGGAGACTGTCCTATTCTCAGCATTTCCTTTTAATGTGATAAGAATCAGTAACTGTGCTTTGCAAGCATGGTGTTCATTCCTCTACAAAGTTCTCCAGAAGATCCAGCTATGATAACTGATAAAGGTGACTACAGTAAACAGCATATTTTAAATGCAGATGAAGCAGCCTTGCATGGGAAGAAGACGCTACTAGGACTTTCATAGCTAAAGAAAAGTCAACGCCTGACTTCAAACTTCAATGGACAGGCTGATTCTCTTGTGAGGGACTGATGCAGGTGGTGACTATAAGTTGAACCCATTGTTCATTGACCATTCTGAAAATCCTAGGGCTCTTAAGAATTATACAAAATCTACCCTGTCTGTGCTCTATAAATGGAACAGCAAAGCCTGGACATCAGCACATATGTTTACACCATGGTTTACTGAATATTTTTAGCCTACGGTTAAGACTTACTGCACGGAGAAAAAGATTCCTTTAAAAATATTACTGCCCATTGGCCATGCACCTGGTCACCCAAGCACTCTGATGAAGATGGGAAAGGAGATTAACATTGTTACCTGCTAACACAATGTCTGTTCTGTATCCTATGGATCAAGAAGCAATTTCAATACTCAAGACTCATCATTTGAGAAACACATTTTGTGAGGCTATTTCTACAATACTGACTCCTTCGATGGATATAGGCACAGTAAATTGGAAACATTTTGGAAAGGATTTACCATTCTTGATGCCATTAAGAATGTCTGTGACTCATGGGAGGGGGCATATTAACAGGAATTTGAGAAGAGTTGATTCCATTGCTCTTGGATGACTTTGAAGAGTTGAAGACTTCACTGAAAGAAGTAACAGCACATGTGGTGGAAACAGCAAGAGACCTGGAACTAAAAGCGGGGCCTGCAGAGGTGACTGAATTGCTGTGAGCTTAGGAGACCACTTGACTGGATGAAGAGTTGCTTCTTATGGGCAGACAAAGAAAATGATCTTTTGAGACCAGATCTTCTCCTGGTAGAGATGCTGTAAACGAATTTGAAATAACAACAAAGATTTAGAGTATTTTTTTTCTATTTATCTTCTAATATAGTTAGTCTTGGTAAATTTTTCTAATGTTGCACTTCTTGAAGTGAATACAATTTGGTCATTATCTTTGTAGACACTGTTTGCTAATTATGGTAGTCATTAGTGCTACCTACTTATGTTTGTTTTTTTTCTCTTTTCTTCTCTAATTAGATCTAACTAACACATTGTGATTGGAAGACCTGTCTGTCACTTCTGAACTATGATATTTCATTACAAGTTTCAAGTGTCCAGAATGATTTTTCTCCACCAAAGTGACCTTGAAGGCACATGTGGAGATTGAGCTTGTGAGCTCCCAGTTCACTGAAGGACTCCTTGAATAGAGAGTTCTTTAGACAAATAGTAAATGGGAATAAGGGAACATATAAATGTCTTTTTCTAAACATCTGATATTTGGAAGTTTCTTATACCACAGCATTACCTGGTTGGCCCATTCTGACTGATACAATTAGTCAATATTTACAAAAGAGACTCACCTAAGATTTTGATTTCTCAGACTGTGCTTGTCTAGTGAAGATTTAGAATATTTTATAAATTTAATCAATAAAGCAGTGGCAAGGTCTGAGAAGACTGATTTCAAGTTTGGAAGAAATTCAACTATAGGTAAAGTGCTATCAAACAGCATCACATGCTACAGAGAAGATTTTTGTAAAAAGAAGAGGCCAGTGGTGTGGCAAACTTCACTGTTGTCTTATTTTTGAAAATTGCCAGGGTCACCACTTCAACCTCCAGCAACCACCACCTGGTGAGTCAGCTGCAGCCAAATGGAGGTGAGGCCTCCACCAGCAGGAAGATTGCGGCATTCTGTAGGCCCAAGTGATTGTTGGCATTTTTTAGCAATGAAGTATTTTTAAGTTAAGGTATTTTTTAAAAACTTAATGCTTTTTCACACTTGATAGACTATAGCATGATGTAAATACAACTTTTTTATGCATTGGAAACCCAAAATGTGTGTGACTCCCTTTATTGGGATATTCACTTTATTACGGTGGTCCGGGGTGAAACCCACAAAATCTCCAAGGCACACCTATGTTTGAGAGATCTCTGAGCAGAATATATGAATAGATTCATTTTAGAGGTTGCGTTAGAAAAGAGGGGAGTGGAGATTATGGTGGGGAAATCTGCTGAGAATGAAATAATGGGGAAGAAGCCTCTGCCAAGTGGCTCTGTGGAAGGTGGTGGTTCTCACGCAGCAGGGCCGGGGGCAGGCTGGAAGCCTGAGTTCTGAGGGAGGAGGCCACAGGGAGCCAAGCAGATGAGCTCTTGGGCTTTCTCATGCTCAGGCCCAGATTCTGAAGTGGGGCTAAGTCTGCGTAAATTTCTGTGCTGCGTTGGGGAGGGACAAGGAGAAAATGAGCCAAGTGTTCACCTAAATTCTTGGTAAAATATGTTCAGCAGTTTTCATTTTCAAAACATCATGTTCCTTTCTTGACTGCAGGGCGTCACTACAATGTTAGGTAATGTGATGATCTTGTCAGGGCTTCTGTTTCTCAGTGGGAAGTGTGGGATAACCATACTCACTTACATTGCTCTTAGAGATGGTGGAGAAATAGCAAAGGAGTGAGTGGGGTTGGGAGCAGGTGGGAAAAGAGTGTGGAGGTGGCAGATGGCTGGGGGAAACTTGAAAGAAGCACGGTGATGTGAGAGGTCAACTTTTTGTGTTGGCTGAGGAAGCCCCACAGCACTGAATGCAGAGAAGCACTCTTAGGAGATGGTGCTGAAGGGTAAAACATGCTGGGCCCAGTAGAGCAAGGGTGAGCTGTGACTCAGCGAAGTGCAGACAGGAAGCCAGTTTCCTCCAGGTAACAATGTCTTTGTTTAGTGGGAGACAATGTTGGCAGAAGGGAAGAAGTCTCGACCAGAACTTGAAGAGGAAGGGATTGCTGCCATGGATAAATATTTTGGTGACAGGGTCCTCACGGGGCTCTCTGCAAGCTATGAAAGGTGACAAAGCCTGGTGACAGCCTCGTCATTAGAGGAGAACTCATTGTTTTGGAAAAAGGGAAATAAGAAGAACAAATAAGAGATCTGCCCAGACTGTGAGAAGCATGAAAAGAAGGTGCAGGGATGGGCTTGGGACCCAGTGCTGGGCCATTCTTGGAAGAGAAGATGAAGATAACTTAAGGAGAAAGCTGAGAATGTAAACAAAAACAGCTCGATCAGGGTGCAGAGGGCTGCCCGATTAACATTACCAGCTGACTTCTCTGAAAAAGAAAGTGGATGGAAGCCAGGAAGCCGGGAGCAGGTGAGCCCAGCGAACATTGCCCCTGGGCACAGGCTCTTGGGCTGGCCACTGCACTGAGCCTTCACCTACATGTACTCCTGGCTGCCTGCTTTTCTTGGGAAGCAGATGAGACTAAAACCAAATTAATTTTGCTCCTGTCGGGAAATAGGGTAAAATATCTGCTGAAGAGAAGCTTAAAACTCTTGCCTCAAATAAGGTTTGAAGATGGCATTCACCCATCTCAGCCTCTTCTTACATTACCATTGATTATTGAGACTAAGCTGTGTTCCCTTTACTAACAAATCCACACAAATAAACTGGAAAGAGACGGGTACACACAGCAAACATACAGGACACTGTGCTATACTCCGTGTTAGTCATGCCCATGGTATTTATTGATACCTTAATAGGAAACAGAGAACATTTTCCAAATGCAGAATTATTCCAAAGCAGAATAAAAAAGTTAAGGTGCTGCAAAGAAGAATGAGATTTTAGGAATAATTATCACATAGAGCAAATAGTTAAGATACTTGCATTTGTTAAAAGGTTGAACTAGTCAATCTTGAAATTTCTTTTCGTCTTTGAGAGCCTGTGTATTTACCTGGCATAACCATATGACTGATAACTTAAAAGAAATTTAGCAAAAGGAAATGCAAAACTCTCTCTTGGAGCGTAAACAATAGAGATACAGGTTGAAGGTTATTTATGAAGAAGCTTGCTCTCTACTCACATTGGAACTTGAGAAGAAAATGGAGCTACTTATAAAAATAGGATAGGGGCAGGGATGAATCAGGTGTTAAAGTAATTTGGGTCCTTCAGTTATGCACAGAGTCCTAACTATTCTCCAAATGATTCAGAAATGGTAGGAAACCACTTATTAAAGCTGATACCAAATTCTGTATGGGAAATAATTTTCTAAGAAACAATTGTTTGTATTATGCATGATGCAACATTTTAAATTAGAAAATCAGAAATGGTTGAAGGAGTATTTATAGATTTCTTTGGGCTCTTCTGAAGGAAAACATTGCCACATATTTGCATTTTATTAATTTTTTTCTTTTTACTTTTTAAAATTTAGGCATCACATAAGGGTAATTAAAATCAGGATTTATTTACTACTAGAAGTAAAAAACAGATCTACTGATCTAAGTTTGTGTGTCTTTATCCCTAAGGAAAAAATTTATTTTAAAAATTACATCGAAGGATGCTGATATTTCCTGGCAAGACTTTTAGCATTATAACAGGGTATTTTATATTTTGGGGTATATAATTAATACCACCATTGATAGGTAAAAGTGTGGGCATATTTCAGCACCAAATCTTGATAATCAGAAAATACTTACATGGATAATATTTGTACTTCATACCCTAACTTCAATTAAGTAGTTTTGCTAACCAGAAAAAGTTGTATTTTTTCATGTACATATATCTCCTTTCTTTCTCTAAATTAAACGGCTGTCAAAAAATCAATGAAACCTAATTTCCTAGAATTAAGATAGTACGCATGAGGAGAGAATGGGGCCTAGGAAACCATTAATGGCACTTGATAGAGGGTAAAAGTGAATGCCAAAAAGAGTGAAATATTTGTGAAGCATAACATTCTAAGTCAAAAGAAAGTGTCAAGAGTTGAACTGGTCTCTGGGACAACCCCACACTTGTCCTTCCCATTAGCTGGCATTTACGGAGCTAATTCACTGCGTGAAATTAGTTCTGGCTACTTCTTTTCTGAACACATTTGTGTATCACACATACCTATATTCAGCCAAAGAAGGGCCATATTTTGCCAAGTTATCACCCCAAATATTTTTCTAGTAGCACAAGGATGACTAGAAAACTCAGGAATGAGGCCAAGGGGTGCTGCCTGACGGGGTCAGGCCACCGCTGTTGATAGCCTTGTTGCTGCTTTACTTTTGTGTTTCAAATGAGGATATTGTCAGGGAGGCCAAGGAAGTTGAATTGTAGGACATAGAAAAGGTTATAGTGAGAAACAGCTGCTCCAAGCTGAGTTGGCTTTCAGGACTGGTCTTCCATGGATATCACAGGTTTTTGGTCTAATGAAGAGTGAGAACAATTTGGATGGTTAGGGAAACAAAACAATTAACAGAGCTGCATGGGGCCAAGCATTATAGTCTGGGGAAGAATACTGTGCTTGGGGCATAGCGGTTCACAAAGTGACACACAGGTCATCCAGTCGCAGTGTTTGTAGACTTGCTTCTTACTTGGCTGCAAGTGGTTTTGGCACAGGAAACTTGTGAGACTTAGGAGAACTTGGGGCGGGGGGGCTCATATGGAGAACTCATTTCACATTCACCCACAATAATTGGTACTTAGACACCACGGACAATTAAACTGTGGATAAACTAAAGAATGTTTGTAATGTTTATAAGGAACTTCTGACTGCCAAGAATTTGCACAGGCTGTTTCCTCTATAAAGAATGCTTGTTCACACAGCCGCGCTGCTGAAACCCTTAGCTATCTTTCATATGTCATCCTCCATGTTTTTCTTGAATGACTCCTATGACTCCAAGACTAGGTTAGGTGTCCTGTGCTTGTGTATATGTGACCATTATTGGACTTATTATAAGTCTTGCTATTTCCTTAAAGACGAGAATGGTGTTCGGTTAACTTCTCTGACCTAATGCTTAGCCTGGTGCTTCCTAACCTGCAACTGCTCCCAATTTTCTAGAGTGAGGAGGCCAGAGGCTGGAAGAGAAATAAGTTGCAAGAAGAGGTCAAATTAGGAAGGATCTTAACATCACATTAAGCAATTCAATTTAGCTCAAACTTCTGCTGTCTGTAATTCAGAGCTCCCACACATCCTCAAACACTGTAATAATTTACATTGCTAACAGGTTATAGAAGAAAAGAAAGAAAACCAATTGATTAAACATGTATTTTATGCCAGGTAACAGGACCAATGGGATGCCATCGTAGTCTGCTGGAATTTCATCTTTCTGGTCATTTCCTTTGACATTTCATGGGACAGGGACCAGCTGTTGTTTCTACTCATAAAATGGACCTTCAGATGTTTCAGAGATGGAGAGTTTGGTCCAGAAGGGAGCACCTGCTCTGTACAGTGTCCTGTCCTCTCTTTCTGTTTTACACAGCATGTTCTAGGAGCCCAAGGAGGGACTGCTGTTCCCTAAGGCTTCCTTCGGCCTTGCCCCTGTCAACACATTCATTTGGAAGCTCACTGTCTGGAAGATGCTGGTGCTCCCTGTGTTCATATGGTTAAAGAAATTACAATTGAAAAGTTATTCTGTTTTAGATGCATATGAGAGTAATAACATGAGTTCCTTCTCACAATTTTCACATGTTTTTGTTTTAAAGAACAAAGCATTTTTCTGGCTTTGCCTCCTGATCCATGTATGCATGTATATATCTCTGTTGCTTTCATCAATCTCTGATGAATTGGTAAGAAGCATCACTTTGGTTTTAATTTTCATGGGATTTTTAATCTTGTCTGTAGGTTTTGTTGGCAGAAAATTATTGTAACAAGCTTTATGATATTTTAAGGGATATTCTTTTTTGGGAGGTGATATTCTTTTAAAAGACTTTTATACTATGGCTCAGGACCATTGAAGTGGCCATAAATCTGACATGCCCTTGAATGACAACCTAAAAAGGCTAAAAGAATAACATGATTGCTAGGAACAAGAACTGATGGAGGGCAAGTGATACCAGCCCCCTGGCCTTGACACTCTGGCAGTGCAGGAGGTCCTGGGGAAGCCTTATGGACACTTGGCCTCTGCTGGTCCCTGGGTAGGGAAAGAATGCAGGAATGACAAGGTGGGAGTGAGCCATTTCATACACAGCAGGAAACATTAGGGAGAATTATAAAAGTCTCTCAGGTGTAACAGCTGAGATCACCTTGTCTATGGGAAGCATAGGGCTGAATTTGCTCTTTATTCTTGGCTGGTTTTCAAGAGAAAATAAAATATCACTTACATAAATTAAAATAAAGACAGGGAGTCAATGAATTGCATCTTGTAAAATGTGAAGGCTAAGTTGAAATTAACAAACACATTTTGTTAATTCACAGAGTCTTAAATTTGGAAAAATTAAACTTTAATTACAAAATAACTTTAACATTAAAAGTACGCTTATTCAAAGGAGAGGAGATATAAAGAAATAGAGGTGAATAAAGAGATTCTCTTATATATCTTAGTAGTAACTTTTCCCCAAATTAAAGATTATGGGGAGAAGAATTGATCCTTGACCCAAATTATTACACATTGTTGATAACCAATTCAGTAACATGATAAGTTGAGATCTAACAGTAAAGAGTATAAATTTATCCTGCCCACTTGCATTAGTTTCCTATAGCTGACGTAACAAATTACTATCAACGTGGCTAAAATCAACAGGAATTTATTCTTTTATGGGTCTGGAGGCCAGAAATCAAGGTGATGAAGCCACACTCCCTCTGTAGGCTCTGGAGAAGAATCCTTTCCCCCCTCTTCCAGCTCGTGGTAGCTCCTAGCATTCCTTGGCTTGTGGCAGCATCACCCCCACATGCGGCCTTGTTCCTGGTCTGTGTGTCCTTTTCTGTCTCTACAAGGACACTCTCAGTGGAATTAGGGCCCACCCTAGTCCGGTCTGATCTCATCTTGATCCTTAATTACCTATGCAAAGACCCTATTTCCAAACAAGTTTCTATTCTAAAGATCTCAATGGACAGGCAGTTTTGAAGGGACATTATCTAACCCATTACTGTAATTCTAAATTAAATCTATCAAAAGATAAGTTAGAATCTTTAGAAATGCTCTACTCCTAGTCTTCTAAGTCCCTGCTAAATAAATGTTTACCTTGAGCGGTGCCTGTGGCTCAAAGGAGTAGGGCGCCAGCCCCATATGTCAGAGGTGGCGGGTTCAAACTCAGCTCTGGCCAAAAACTGCAAAAATAAATAAATACATAAAAATAAATGTTTACCTTAGTCTTCTTAAGGGATTCTGGTGATCCGGGCAAAAAAAATTATCAGTTTTAAAGTACAAATATTAAAACATTAAAAACAAACATTATCCAAAGTAATACAGTCCCCCCCCAATTTTTTAAAAGTACATGAGAATTTATTCCTAAAGAAATCACATGTATTTATTTTCCTTTTAATTTGCTGGATCATCACATAATTTTTTTTTAGTTTTAGAAAGAATTTGCAGCACATGTTCGTAGAGTTTTCTGGTATTGAAATAGATACAATAAAGAGTGACCAAATGCAAATCTTATTTTAATATACTCATGTCTAGCTGTCTGAGTGTTTTACACACAAGTATCAAAGGAGATATGACTATTTCTACAATTCTTCTATGCTATACATTTTTGTTCATACGGTTTGGACATCACGCCAACATTTCCTTATGTTGACACTTTAAAAACATATATTTTTTATTGTAAATGTAGCACGCAGAGTACAAAGCAATGCCCAAGTGTGTCAAAGAAGACTTTTGGTAATTTCAGTCCTGCCATTTGCTAAGTGTCGTCTGTACAGGCCATTTAGACCTGTGACCCAGTCTCCTTTCTCACTCTAACCTTCACCTCCTCACTTTCCTGTTGGTCACAGTTGGCTCCATTAAACTCCCCCGTGTATAATCTTCAGAAAGACAGAAAACCATAGTATAATATAGTCGGTCCATGAACAAAACAGAGAAACATTTAAAAATTCTATTCTGATGAATACCGACACGCCATTTTTGGTGAGAATGTAGATAGGGACGGATCGTTACGTACATTGTCTTCCTCGGATCCTAAGAGCATTTCTCAGATGTCAGATTTAAGGACATTAATTATTCCCAAGCTTTGAATTCCTGAGGCCTCTACCTAAAGTAAATCTTTGTACTTAATGTAAAAGTGTAAGACGCCTTGCTCTGTCCTTAGACGTCTTGGTCCTCCTGGAGTCTGGCGCTCAGCACAGTGGGGCTCCCTGTGTGACTTTCTGGGCGTGATGACCGGGGGATTACCCTTGGACCAGTGGTTAGAATCAGCAGTTCACACAGACAGTGCAAACACACAGGCATCGGTAGGGACGCCTAGATCTACTAGGCCTCTCATTCTGTTTCCTGAATCTAAGCAGTAAGAAGAAAGCCAAGGGCATTTCCTGTTTCAGGGACGTGGTTATCAGAACCCAGCTTGAGGACCATGGTTCAGACTGTGAGAAGGAGAGCTGATACTCTGGGTGGGTGATTTCTGCTCTCAGACCAACTTTCCCTTTCTCTAGGGGAAAAGGCCACTTGGAAGACAGACAGCCAGTCCCTGCTGTTAGTTCCTGCCAGGGCAGCCTACTGTGATCCCCAAACCCAGAGCAAGGCCCTGGTGTTCCCGCAGTGTTGTAGGTAAAGCTGCTCCCTGGATACAGCCTGGATGCCCTGCACTCGGGGAGGAGAGCCAGGACGAGTCTTAGCTGTTGGTGATGCTCTCTGCCTTTTGAGGCCGGGGCCTGGATTGTCAAACAGGCACTGGGTGATGGTGGGGTGCTGGGGTTGCAGTCCTGGAGGGATTGGGCAGGCAGCTGGGCTCAGGGGAGGCACACACTGACTACCTGAGGGCTGTTATTGGAAGGCCTGTGGCGGCTACTGCCCTATGGGTTTACTAGCTGTGACTTTTGACAAGTCCAACACCAACATTCTGAGCTTCAGATTTTCTCTCTGAAAATCAAGCATTTCAGCACTAAATTTTTTTCCGGTGCCCACGAGCTGGCGTCTGCATTTCTGAGACTCTGCATTTACAACATTAAAGGCCCCCTGTTCCCTCCCAAGAGTTGGATTTCCCACTTGGCAACAAATAACTAATGATTTCCTAATGGCAGGCTCTCTTGTGTAACAGACAGAGAAATAGGCCCTTTTCAAAGTGCATTGTCTAGGCAATGGATTTGCTGGCCTGATCTCTCTGATAGCAGAATCCAGATTCTATCATCAGGGACAACTCAGCACTTGCAAAGGATCTGCGTCATCCACCTCTTACACACCACTTACCAATCTTTGACGTCCTCTGTCTTTGGAACCTTGAGCTGCCACTTTGGTTTCAGCCACCCTGTTTCCACTGTGGCCACTAGCCCTCTGCACAGCTCAGTGAATGGCCTCCTTTCTCTGCCTGCTGAGACTCAGCTCCTGTGGACCCAGGGATGTATGACAAGACGAGCTTTGGTCCAGCCGAGCACAGCGTTCCATCTTTAATACACTGTTTTATTGTCAGTATATTAAAGGATTGTAAGTGTCAATGACCTCGGCAGGAATGCCAGGGTAAGCAACTTGACTCCACTTGATATTAATACACTTATCAGTTACAGTATTAAAACTTACAGAATAATTTACTTAATACAGTTGTGTTTGTAAATGCTTCCCTTGGACTTTGCACAAACTTGGAGGAAGGTGGAATTGTTGAAGATAAGGGACTCTGGAAAACAGGTTGGTGGACACAGCTGTCATTGCCATAGTAGATGCATGGACAAAGGGAAAACGCAAAGCGAGAGAGAAAAGAGTAGCGATAGGAAGGGAATAGATATTTATGCAGAGATAATTAGGAAGGAGCAGAATTATTATTCTGAAATAAACTTGTGCTTAGCATCAAGAAAATTAAAAATGATGTGATAGCTTTTCCTTTGACTTATATACTGCCACAGGACACAGATTATTTACTAAACTCAAATAACAGAATAAAGCGAAAATACTTAACGACTTGGAAAAGACTGGTTGGAGCTCTCTGAGACCAGTTACCAGCTCACTCATAATTCAGCATAGTTTAAGAACTATTTACTGAGTTTCTACTGAATACATTATGCTATCCTAGGTGAAAAGAGTAATGCCAATTAAAAAAAATAATTTTGGACCACAAAGAATTTACACAATGAAGATGGTAAGTACAAGAAGTATTTCAAATATGTCAAGTAAATGGAGTATGTTAAGTGTCAAAAGAGGTTAAAATAAAATCTTATTTACATCCCCACCAGCAAGAAGGCCCTCACCAGATATAGCTCTTGACCTTGGATAGACTTCTCAGACTCCATAACTATAAGAAATAAATTCCTTTCCTTTATAAATTACTCAGTTGCAGGTATTCTATGATGAGCAACAGAAAATGGCCTAAGACTAGATACAGCAGTGATCTTCTTGAACCGGAAGTTATGACTGCTACCTGGTCGCCTTGGGGAACTCTTGTCTCTGAATCAACAGGCAAAGAAAGGCATTACCATGCTGGCTGGGGCAGTTAGTCCTGGCTGCCAAGGAGAAGAACGTGCTGTTCCAGCAGAACACCAGGTATTAAAAGAACCCTTTCAACAGCCAACTTTCCTTTCTGCATTTGCAAACCAGCTATTGCTTGCTTCTTCTTTTCTATTTTTTATTAATATTAAATCATAGCTGCATACATTAATGCGATCATGGGGCACCATACACTGGTTTTATAAACAGTTTGACACATTTTCATCACACTGGTTGACATAGCCTTCCTGGCATTTTCTTAGTTATTGTGTTAAGACAATTATATTCTACATTTACTAAGTTTCACATATACCCTTGTAAGATGCACCGCAGGTGTAATCCCACCAATCACCCTCCCTCCACTCATCCTCCCCCCTCCTTCCACTCCCTCTCCCCCTTCCCCATATTCTTAGGTTATAACTGGGTTATAGCTTTCATATGAAAGCCATAAATTAGTTTCATAGTAGGGCTGAGTACATTGGATACTTTTTCTTCCATTCTTGAGATACTTTACTAAGAACATGTTCCAGCTCCATCCATGTAAACATGGAAGAGGTAAAGTCTCCATCTTTCTTTAAGGCTGCATAATATTCCATGGTGTACACAGTTTATTAATCCATTCGTGGATCGATGGGCACTTGGGCTTCTTCCATGACTTAGCAATTATGAATTGGACTGCAATAAACATTATGGTACAATCGCTTGCTTCTTTGCTGGAGCCCTTAAGCCATGTGCATGAACCCAACCCTCTGCATTCTAGTCAGGGGCTTAAATGACTTTGTCAGACCTTTGTCAAAGGCACTGCCTCCCTTCACTGGCACTGATGAGTGCAGCTCATGGTACCTCCACACACCTACTAATCATTTATTGAGAGTGTCTCAGAATCCATATGAGGACATTATTCATACCAAAGTTGGACCAAGGGAAGTAGCCTTGGAAGCACAGAATTTCATGCTACTTAAATGAATTGAAGAACTTGCTGTCTTGGGGAAAGGTGGACATGGAAGAGTATATATGGTGACCGTAAAGTTCATGTGCAATTTAAAATAGAGAACTATTTTTAAATTGCACATGAGCTTTGTGGCCACCCTGTATAAGGTCATTAAAAAATTAGATGGTAAGTATTATTCAATTAAAAGTCCTGATTAAGCTGCAATAAATATTGCAGCTCAATTCACAATAGCCAAGTCCTGGAAGCAACCCAGCTGCCCATAAACTCTTGAATGGATTAACAAACTGTGGTACATGTATACCATGGAGAACTATCCAGCCATAAGAACAGATGGAGACTTTACACCTTTTGTGTTTACCTGGATGGAGTTGAAACACATTCTTCTTGGTAAAGTTTCTCAGGAATGGAAAAGAAAGTATCCAATGTACTCAATACTGATAAGAAACCAATATATAAACAACTGCATGCCCACATGAAAGAAAAAACACAAGTATAGTCTATCAAGGGGAAGAGGAGAGAGAGGGGAGGAGAAGGGAGGGCAATTGGTGGGATCTCACCTAATGTGCACAATGTGAGGGTGTTCAGCACAGCCCCTGGGTGAAGGGCTCATCTACACCTTGAATTTTACCGTAGAATTGAAAACAATGTAACCTAAACATTCGTACCCTCATATTAATCTGAAATTTAAAAAAAGAGTGGTTGTTGTAAAAATAATCTTTATTTAAGATGCAACTGAAACACCTCGCCATGAAGGTACTTTGGGAAGTGAAGGTGCGGGCGGGTCTTTAGGATCCCAACATCACCGCTGTCAACACCTGTTCATGTGGTCCAGCCTTGGGCAGGCAGAGCCTCCATTCAGTGGCATCACTGGACATTATTTCTGACCGAGCAGACGGCAGAGCTCAGTATGGTGTTACAAATGATGAAAGGAGCAGCTCGCTCATTATTTTTGCTGAGTTCACTTTGGAGAACAGAAAAACCCTTTGGAGAATTTGATGTTGAAAGTCAAAATAACCCATTTAGTTATAAGAGACACCAGTGAATTTGAATCATTCATTGAGCGCCAAAGAAGTGGCTGGCAGGTGGTCTGCAGACCAATAGCTGAGTGGCACTGGCCACTCGGGCGTGATTCAGACCCTACAGAGGACTTCACCTCCACTGAAGAAGCTCTTTTTTTTTTTTTTTTTTGAGACAGAGCCTCAAGCTATCGCCCTAGGTAGAGTGCTGTTGCATCACAGCAACCTCCAACTCCTGGGCTCCAGCCATTCTCTTGCCTCAGCCTCCCAGGTAGGGAACCTGCCAGCTCTGGCATATGTGGCTGGTGCCTTAGCCGCTTGAGCTATGGGCGCCACGCCTGGAAGAAGCTTTTGAAGAAAACCTCAACTTGTTGGGGCAGACAGAGGCACAGTGCATCAAGAAGCTGCTTTCCCAGTGGGATCAATCATCCCAGGGAAATGGGGTGAAGAGGGTGTGGACCAACCCACCTGTCCTCTGAGTATGGCTGGTGTTACAATGAAAATTTCTCAAGAATTGGTGGAGGGAGTATTTTATATACATAACATGGGAATTATACAGAGATCTGAAGCCTAGAAATATTTTTCTTCATGGGCTTAACCAGCAAGTAAAAATGGGAGACATTGGTCTGGCCTGCACAGACTGGCCAGAAGAAATGGGCAGAGAGCATGATCCCTGCTTCCAGGGTGGGGTCTCACCGGCACCTTCACTTACACAGCTGCAAGGATCTGAGTGTGACCCCAAGACAGGTATGCATAGCTCGGGCGTGATTCCTCTGGAGCTCCTTCAGCCATTTGGAACAGAGATGGAGCAAGCAGAAGTTTTAACAGGTTGAGTACTGGTCAGATAGCTGAGTCCCTCTGTGCAAGGTGCCCGAACAAGCCAGATATGAGTGGAAGGAACTTGTCCCAGAGGCTGTCTGCTATTCAGCTGCTGCAAGAACTTCCCCAAATTCTGAAAATGTTAATCTCACCCTACAGATAACAACAATAGAGCAAGAAAAAGAAACTGAAGAACTAAAAAAGCAGTTGAAAGGGGGTCTCAAAGGGGTGGAGGATGACAGGGAAAGGGGGGAATACTTGTCTGCTCTTAATTAGGTTATGTCAGTAGCATGAAAAGGGGACTTAAACTCAAGCCAGTTAACTGGAAAGTAAACTATCAATCTTTATGAGGGTATACATGGTATTATTCTTAATTCCATTTCATAAACCTATGTAAGACTTATTAAAGATGTAAAAGTGCCCCACACAGCCTTTTCCTGAGGTAGCTTTTTCATGACCCAGCATCTTAAACCTGAGATCAGTCTGAATTGACCTATCTTGCTGACCCCTTAGTCCTTTTATAGAAGGTTCTACTGCAGAAACCAAAGGCCAGGCCTGTATGTGAACTGGACTGTTCCAGTTTTAACAGCTGCCCCTCTTCACACTGCTGCCAACGTTAATCACCAGGAAGACACGTGGTCAGTTCATTTGATGGCTCAAAACTTTTCTGCTATCTCTAAGATAAAAGTCCAACTTCTTAGCACAGTGTACAACCTCCAACCTCCTTGTCTGTTCTCCCCACCTTCAACTTGGCAGCATTCAAGAGCTAGACCCCTGAAAAAGCTCTGAATTTCTTGCCCCCAAATGATCTCAAAGCTGCCCTGACTTCACCTGCCCCGCCTTTGCCCTGCACGGATCCCGTGGTCCTTTCTCCTTTAGTGCAGCCCTCAACTCTAGCCGAGCCGCGTGTCCCTGTGAGGCGGCAGTCTGATAGATTCAGTTTTGAAGCCCACACAGCGTCACTTGTGTGTTGCATATGATTTAGCTGAATTTTATGCACACACACAAACTCTGATTTAACTTCCAATAAGATCAAATCACTTTGGTCAGTGATCCAAAAAGATTTCGTGATAGAGACAATTAACACACCCATCAATAATGGTCAACAAATATTCGGAAAAATATTTAACCTCAGTGATGATTGAAGGAATATGGATCACAGTGAATGTCAGCAGAGAGAGGAAACAGTGCTGCCCATCAGGGTTCTGTCTCTGTGTAATTCCTTCTCTTTTAAAAGAGAAAAAGTGCCTAAACTTATTGGTCAAATCCAAAGAAAACGAATGGGCTATATTAACTAATAGCAGGAACAAATATAAATTAAAACATGTGTCTTGCTAATGCCTGTAAACTTCTGCTCAGTAAGCTCTTCCTTGCTCACCCCATCTAAGAGAGCAGCCCGTGTGCCTCTGTTCCCTCACCTTGACTGGTTTTCCCCATAACCTTCGGACCATAGAGATTGTTTTCACACACACACACACACACACACACACACACACACACACACACACACACACACACAGTCTGTGCTGCTTCATGATGTTTCAGATCACACACAAGGTACTGACTCCACAGGATTATAACAGAGCGTCATAGAAATCTGAAGGATGGCTCGATATTGGCAGTGCAGACCAATTAGGGGAAATGACTAAAATCCAGTAATTGTGTTGGGACATTAGGTTTTCATATGAAAAAATATATAAGTGCTATCTACACAATCTAGATTATGTACACATGATAATGCTCACACAGGATGAAATACTTGAAAGTGCACTTTTCAAAATGCAGTTCTGGCATTAAGTGACATGTAACTGTATTTATATCATATATATGTAATACAATGTACATAGAACCCAATCTCATCTTTTTCCCCACAACTTAGGTAAATAATACACATTTAAACAAATATTTCATGGATGTGGGAGACAATAAATAGATCGGCATGACACCTGCTTATCTGTCTGCTGCAGCTGTGAAATGTAAGCTTATGAGGGGCTTCTGGTCTGCTGTGCTCATGGCTAGATCCCCACCTCCTCGGGCAATAGTTGGGAGCAAATCTATTAAGCAAATGGTGGATGCTGGGGAGACTTCTGGAATGAACAGAACAAGTGGATCACTGAACACAAGTCTTCAATTGCTTTTCCTTCACATGAAAGCTGCAGAAAGGACTCAGAAGAGCTCAAGATTAGAATTCCTCCCTAAAATTTGGCCTGACCCTTAGCATGTTCCAAGCCTTCATTACCCAGCACTGATGGTTCTTGGGCACTGGCCCAGGAAACGATAAGATGATACTTTGCTTCTCACTCAGGATTATTCCTTGAGTGTGCTTGCTGCAGAAACCTTTCAGAGAGGAAGACCCTGACAGCAGAGAAAGGTTTAAGTATTTTTCAAGGCCATCTAAGACACCATCTTAGCACCATCGAAGCCTCCAAAATTCACTCCTAACAACAACTGGATATAATTCTTTACTATTAAAATGGCTACAGTTAACATGAGCAATCACTCCTTATTCTATTTGGCTAGCAGGAGTTTTAAAAGTATCATTTTATCGTACTTTTCATTTTAAAAATTGCTTTTTTTAGGAATGTATGTGTGCTCACCAAGAATTGGAAAAGGCAGTGCAAGAAAACAGTTACTAGGATGGACTCTGTAATCAGAGGGACTGAGTCTAAACCCTGTTTTGCTCACTGACCATTGATATCAGGCAAGTTTCTTAGCCCCATTAAGCTCTTTTTTCCTCCTGTACAGAATAGGGCCAATGATAGAATAAAAGGAGGTAATGAATGTACTTAGCACAGTGCTTGGGATGCAGCGGTAACTAGCACCTGTAGCCGTGTATAATGCACTCCTGTGTATAATGCCCACCCACATTTTTGTGCAAATTTTTAGAAAAATATCCCTTGAGAAAGTGGCCAGCTCCCAGCTGAGAGAGGCACCTCTGAGAAGGGCTAATAGTCCCCTGGTAAAGGTGCAGATCTGGCCACCCTCCCACAGCTGCCTGTCCTGAAGGCTGTGCTTTCTCTCTCTCCTGGAAGCCCTTCCCTCCCCACCGTATCAGGGACCAGGGTAGAGATGGGCATGTGCATAGCAGGTGGAGTGGAAACTTTTGAGTCTGCTGGACCCGTGGGAAGCCTGGTGGGTCCCCTTCCCTGATTGCAGGGGGTTGGTAGAGGCGTCTGGCCCCCTCTCGCTGGATGCTGAATCCTCCTGCAGGCCCAAGCCCTAGGGCACAGCAGCCCTAGGAAGTCTGCTGGTCTGTCCGGCTCCCAAGTTGTACCAATCATATATAATGTACATACTTATTTTTTCCTCAAAAATGTGGACAAAAAGTGTGCTTTATACATGAAAAACGGGATAAATGCTGGTAGTCATGATCATTAGGTGTACACAAAGATAACTTAAATATTATTTATAATTGTAAAAAAATTAGAAAAAACACGGGTGGTGCCTGTGGCTCAAAGGAGTAGGGTGCCGGTCCTATATACCGGAGGTGGTAGGTTCAAACCCAGCCCTAGCCAAAAACTGCAAAAAGAAAAAAAAAAATTAGAAAAAAACAAATGTCTGGTCCTAGGGAATAGGTTAAGTATTTTTAAGCATTTATTCAGTGAAATAAGAGAGCAATGAAAGTAATATTTTGAAGCATTTAAAAATAAGAATGTTTAAATGGGGAAAAAGCTAATATATGTCCCACACTTACTATATGATAGTATATACTGATACATACTAGTATATACTAATAAGTATATACTATTATATAGTGAGTATTTTAATACTTTATGTAATCTACATGATAAGCTTACAATACAGATATAGTTTTTCTATTTACTATTTCTATTTCTATTTATGGAAGAAACTGGAATTATTGAGGTTAAGCAACTTCTCAAGATCACATTGTTGGTAAATGGTGCAAATTATTGTTGTACTATACTTTTTTTTTTTTGGCCGGGGCTGGGTTTGAACCCGCCACCTCTGGCATATGGGGCCGGCGCCCTACCCCTTTTGAGCCACAGGCGCCGCCCTGTTGTACTATGCTTTTATACAAAAGATTGAAGATACACACACTTGTGAACAGTTTTTTGGATGGCATGTTTTCGGGCAAGTTTAATTATTTTATATGTGCTTTTATATTTTTGGAATTTATGTAATAAATGCATATTAGTTTTGATGAAAGAAAAAATTATCAATTAATCAAAATAAAAGAAAAATATTTATAAAGGAGGTAGTACAGTGATCAGTTTTCAGGAACTGACGGAGAAATATGGGAAATGCAGAGAAGTAGGATAATTCCAAGTATCTCTGGTTTCTTGGGGAGCAGACATAACTCTCAAGGTGTACATAGAGGAAAAAGTGGTCTTGAGTTTCTTAAACAACTTTATGCACAATTTCACTTAGTAAATTTTTTAAGGAGAAGAATAATTTGATTTGACGTTAATCAGACCTGGATCAGAGAGGGATAATTTAATTTTGTCTATACTGGGCTTGGGGTTTCAGAATAATATATATAGAGTTTATAAGGAAATTGGAAATATGGGGACAGTAGGTTTCAAGAAAAGCTGAGCTATTATTGAAATATAAACCTAGCAACCAGTGTGAGTAAAGGACTTGGAGAAAACATCAGCATTTAGGGGGAAATGAAGAGAAAAACAAGTTGGAGAAGGTAAGACAAAAGCATGTTTTGTGAGTGCAAAGAATATACGCTACTGAACTCCAGAACATAAGAGAAAATGTGACATGAGGCCGAAAAATCAAGGGGGAGGAACAGCAAGAGGAAGTGAGTGGGTTTGGGGTTTCTGTAAGTCAGTGGCTGCAGAAGTCCACTGCCAACTGTTAGCACTGTGTAGGTGTGAATCAGTCGGTGGGGTTACCCTTCAAGACATGTGATGATCAGGAAAGGTCATCTTTTTTTTTTGCAGTTTTTGGCTGGAGCTGGGTTTGAACCTGCCACCTCCAGCATATGGGGCCGCCCTCAAGAAGGGTCATTTTTAAGGCGAAGGGACTAGAGCGTTAGGTATGAGGAAATAAATTGGTCCTGAAGTTGTGGAAGAGAAAGGGCAAGAACTGGAAGAAAAATCCCAAGAAGTGTTGTAGCAAATGAGGTTTAAAACAAGTGGAGTGCGTTAACTGAGGCGAAGCGAACAGACTTCTTTTTCTCGTCAGGTGTAGTAAAGCACCACATAAGATTGCAAATATTCATGGAGATTTTATAGATGTAGAGGAGATGGAAACCCTGAGGGAGCTTGTTTCACCTGGTCTAATTTCCTTGGACAGGTAGGAAATGAGGATATCTGCCTAAAATAAAGGTGCTGGATGGGATTGGGTGTGTAAGGAATGTGAGAGAGATTTGGAGTAAAGAAGCCTTTGGGAAATTGATGTAGAGCTTTACAGCGGGGTGGATGGAGTGGTTACTAAGTAGCCATGTCCATCTCATCTTGAATTCTAGCAATTTCCTCAGCAGCACTTGGGATCCTGGGACCACGAACAATTAATAATATTAATTGATAGCGTTTATGTAGTGAGATATAGTTTATAAAATACATTTACATATGTTTTCTTATTTGGAATAAACTGGAATTTAGAATTGACCAAGATTAGAAATGTGTGGGGTGGGGGAGGGTATCTTGAACCGGTAGCCTCCAAATTCACAGGGAGGCCAGTGAACCATGCTTGATGTGTATTTATTTTTATCCATTTTATTTAATGCTTAAAACAATTCTAATAATTTGTTTCAATTTGTTTTTTTAGATTTTATCGATAAAAATTATAATAGAAAAATGATTATTTTTCTCTCCTCATTTCCAATGTAATTTATTTCTTTTAGAACCAGCACTTTAATTTTGTCATTTATACTAGCCAGAATTTTCAAGCAAATTAATAATTTTGAGTTTATATTTTTATTTAAAGGACGTGCCTTTAAAATGCTGATTCTGCATTTAAAGTAAGTGTTATTTATTCTATCAGATTAAAGAGTATTGCAAAGGATGTGCTGGGATTTTGTAGGTACCTCTTCTGGCATAGCTTAGCCAGTTCAGAAACCCACTCCAAACCAGACCACGTGCTGGGAAAACCTTGGAGACCTCGGCCTGTGCTCACAGATCAGCCTCCTAACTTTCAGTCTCTCTATGCTTGTTTTTATTTTGTCCATTTCATAAATACTAACCCCCCAGTTTGTGGTTCCTTTTGGTACCAAGTCCCGTTAGTACAATCCGTGGCTGGCCATCCTCTCAGCTCTCACCAATTATCTTTTTTTTGTTGTTGTTGTTGTTGTTTTTTGCAGTTTTTGGCCAGGGCTGGGTTTGAACCCACCACTTCCGGTATATGGGGCCAGCGCCCTACTCCTTTGAGCCACAGGCACCGCCCTCACCAAATACCTTTATGTGCTGACTCTGCCAAGCGCATCACCTTGACGTCACCCCACCAGAAGGAAACACAGCTCAGCTCCCTCTTCCTAAAGGCTCCAGGAACCCTCCCACCAGTTTTCTGCTCTTGAGGGCTTCTTGATGGGGCATCATCAAGTCTTAAAATCTGTTCCTCTTTTCAGCATCTACTAAGATCCTATTTTCCATACTTATTTAACGTGTTATTTAAAATGACTCCTTTATTTTGGAAAAGTTTTGCATATCTGAGATGAACCAGGCTTAGTTACAGCGGGTTATTTTATAAGGTATAACTAAATTCTATGTGTTAGCACATTGCTAAAAAAAGAAAAAAGAAAAGGATTCTTCACATCTATATTCAATAGTAAGGTACAATGTTTGGCATGACTTAAACAAACATGGGTGGAAAAGACTACATTAGTTTCATAAAATAAATGAAATAATTTCGGATTATTTTCTGGGCTTTGAAGTATACATTAAAAGGAAATCCTATGTCTGATAGCTTGAAGGATTTCTCTGAATAACTTGTCAAGGTTAACTGGCACCCCTTCCTTAGCTGTGTTAGTAGTTTCAGTGACTTTCATTTTGTTACTTAAATAGTTCTCTGGTTTTTCAGTTTAATTTTGTAGATGTTTATATTAAAATTCACCAGAAACTTTTCATGCTTAATTTGATTTTCCAATTTATTACATCTGTGGCATTCTTTACATTTTTAAACCATAACATTTTCTTATATTGCTTAATTTTAACTATGTTGATCTATTACAAAATGAAAGAACATAAATTTTAAACTTTTTTGTAAAAATTCTTTAGTTGCACCCTATGTTTACATTCAGTATTTTCTACTTTTACTAAATATTTAAGATTTTTTCTTAATTTACATTATTAGAAAGTATTTAAAACATTTGCAAGTATTTTAGTTTTAATTTATAAATGAATGAATGAATATGTTGTTATTAATATTCTAAAATTAGGTATTAATATATCCATATATCATATCTTGTGTGGCTTAATAAATGGCAATTTTATGATATTAATAAACATTAAACACTGAAATTTAGAGTTGATGTTTCATACACTGCAAGTCTTTTTTTTTTTTATTAAATCATAGCTGTGTACATTGATATGATCATGGGGCATCATTCACTAGCTTCACAGACCGTTTACCAAGTTTCACATATACCCTTGTAAGATGCACTGCTGGTGTAATCCCACCAATCACCCTTCCCTCTACCCACCTCCTCCCTCTCTCCCCTCCCTTTCCCCCTTCCCCCTATTCTTAGGTTGTAACTGGGTTATAGCTTTCATGAGAAAACCCTAAATTAGTTTCATAGTAGGGCTGATTACATTGGGTACTTTCTTCCATTCTTGAGATACTTTACTAAGAAGAATATGTTCCAGCTCCATCCATGTAAACATGAAAGAGGTAAAGTCTCCATCTTTCTTTAAGGCTGCATAATATTCCATGGTGTACATGTACCACAATTTATTAATCCATTCGTGGATCGATGGGCACTTGGGCTTTTTCCATGACTTAGCAATTATGAATTGAGCTGCAATAAACATTCTGGTACAAATATCTTTGTTATGATGTGCTTTTTGGTCTTCTGGGTATATGCCCAGTAGAGGGATTACAGGATTGAATGGCAGATCTATTTTTAGATCTCTAAGTGTTCTCCATATCTCTTTCCAAAAGGAATGTATTAATTTGCATTCCCACCAGCAGTGCAAAAGTGTTCCCTTTTCTCCACATCCGCGCCAACATCTCTAGTCTTGGGATTTTGTGATATAGGCTAGTCTCACTGGAGTTAGATGGTATCTCAAAGTAGTTTCGGTTTGCATTTCTCTGATGATTAAAGATGATGAGCATTTTTTCATATGTCTGAAGGCTGCACGCCTGTCTTCTTCAGAGAAGTTTCTCTTCAAATCCCTTGCCCAGCCTGCAATGGGATCCCTTGTTCTATTCTTGCTAATGCATTTGAGTTCTCTGTGGATTCTGGTTATTAAACCTTTGTCGGAGACATAACCTGCAAATATCTTCTCCCATTCTGAGGGCTGTTTGCTTGCTTTCCTTACTGTGTTCTTGTCTGTGCAGAAGCTTTTTAGTTTGATCAAGTCCCAGTAGTGTATTTTTGAAGCTGCTTCAATTTCCCCGGGGGGTCCTCCTCATAAAATACTCGCCCAGCCCGATTTCTTCAAGGGTTTTCCCTGCACTCTCCTCTAGTATTTTTATAGTTTCATGTCTTAAGTTTAAATCTTTGATCCACTGAGAGTCTATGTTAGTTAATGGTGAAAGGTGCGGGTGCACTTTCAGTCTTCTACAGGTTGCCAGCCAGTTCACCCAGAACCGTTTGTTAAATAGGGAATCTTTTCCCCACTGAATGTTTTTTTTGTTTGTTTGTTTTTTTATTCTTGGGGATTCATTGAGGGTACAATAAGCCAGGTTACACTGATTGCAATTGTTAGGTAAAGTCGCTCTTGCAATCATGTCTTGCCAACATAAAGTGTGACACACACCAAGGCCCCACCCCCTCCCTCCTTCCCTCTTTCTGTTCCCCCCCATAACCATAACTGTCATTAATTGTCCTCATATCAAAATTGAGTACATAGGATTCATGCTTCTCCATTCTTGTGACGCTTTACTAAGAATAATGTCTTCCACGTCCATCCAGGTTAATATGAAGGATGTAAAGTCTCCATTTTTTTTAATGGCTGAATAGTATTCCATGGTATACATATACCACAGCTTGTTAATCCATTCCTGGGTTGGTGGGCATTTAGGCTGTTTCCACATTTTGGCGATTGTAAATTGAGCTGCAATAAACAGTCTAGTACAAGTGTCCTTATGATAAAAGGATTTCTTTCCTTCTGGGTAGATGCCCAGTAATGGGATTGCAGGATCAAATGGGAGGTCTAGCTTGAGTGCTTTGAGGTTTCTCCATACTTCCTTCCAGAAAGGTTGTACTAGTTTGCAGTCCCACCAGCAGTGTAAAAGTGTTCCCTTCTCTCCACATCCACGCCAGCATCTGCAGTTTTGAGATTTTGTGATGTGGGCCATTCTCACTGGGGTTAGATGATATCTCAGGGTTGTTTTGATTTGCATTTCTCTAATATATAGAGATGATGAACATTTTTTCATGTGTTTGTTAGCCATTCGTCTGTCGTCTTTAGAGAAGGTTCTATTCATGTCTCTTGCCCATTGATATATGGGATTGTTGGCTTTTTTCATGTGGATTAATTTGAGTTCTCTATAGATCCTAGTTATCAAGCTTTTGTCTGATTGAAAATATGCAAATATCCTTTCCCATTGTGTAGGTTGTCTCTTTGCTTTGGTTGTCTCCTTGGCTGTACAGAAGCTTTTCAGTTCAATGAGGTCCCATTTGTTTATTTTTGTTGTTGTTGCAATTGCCATGGCAGTCTTCTTCATGAAGTCTTTACCCAGGCCAATATCTTCCAGTGTTTTTCCTATGCTTTCTTTGAGGATTTTTATTGTTTCATGCCTTAAGTTTAAGTCCTTTATCCATCTTGAATCAATTTTTGTGAGTGGGGAAAGGTGTGGGTCCAGTTTCAGTCTTTTACATGTAGACATCCAGTTCTCCCAACAAGATTTATTGAATAGGGAGTCTTTCCCCCAAGGTATGTTCTTGTTTGGTTTATCAAAGATTAGGTGGTTGTAAAATGTTAGTTTCGTTTCTTGGTTTTCAATTCGATTCCAAGTGTCTATGTCTCTGTTTTTGTGCCAGTACCATGCTGTCTTGAGCACTATGGCTTTGTAGTACAGACTAAAATCTGGTATGCTGATGCCCCCAGCTTTATTTTTGTTACAGAGTACTGCCTTAGCTATACGGGGTTTTTTCTGGTTCTATACAAAATGCACAATCATTTTTTCCAAATCTTGAAAGTACGATGTTGGTATTTTGATAGGAATGGCATTGAATAGGTAGATTGCTTTCGGAAGTATAGACATTTTTAACAATGTTGATTCTTCCCATCCATGAGCATGGTATGTTCTTCCATTTGTTGATATCCTCTGCTATTTCCTTTCTGAGGATTTCATAGTTTTCTTTATAGAGGTCCTTCACCTCCTTCGTTAGGTATATTCCGAGATATTTCATTTTCTTTGAAACTATGGTGAAGGGAGTTGTGTCCTTAATTAGCTTCTCATCTTGACTGTTATTGGTGTACACAAAGGCTACTGACTTGTGGACATTGATTTTATATCCTGAAACATTACTGTATTTTTTGATGACTTCTAGGAGTCTTGTGGTTGAGTCTTTGGGGTTCTCTAAGTATAAGATCATATCGTCTGTAAAGAGGGAGAGTTTGACCTCCTCTGCTCCCATTTGGATTCCCTTTATTTCCTTGTCTTGCCTAATTGTATTGGCTAGAACTTCCAGCACTACGTTGAATAGTAAAGGTGACAGAGGACAACCTTGTCTGGTTCCAGTTCTAAGAGGAAAAGCTTTCAATTTCACTCCATTCAGTAAAATATTGGCTGTGGGTTTGTCATAGATAGCTTCAATCAGTTTTAGAAATGTGCCACCTATGCCTATACTCTTCAGTGTTCTAATTAGAAAAGGATGCTGGATTTTATCAAATGCTTTTTCTGCATCTATGGAGAGGATCATGTGATCTTTATTTTTGCCTCTGTTAATATGGTGGATAACGTTTATGAACTTGCGTATGTTAAACCAGCCTTGCATCCCTGGGATGAAGCCTACTTGATCATGATGAATGACTTTTTTGATGATAAGCTGTAATCTATTGGCTAGGATTTTGTTCAGAATTTTTGCATCTATATTCATGAGTGAGATTGGTCTGAAATTCTCCTTTTTGTTTGGGTCTTTTCCTGGTTTTGGTATCAGGGTGATGTTTGCTTCATAGAATGTGTTGGGGAAGATTCCTTCTTCCTCAATTTTTTGGAATAATTTCTGCAGTACAGGAATAAGCTCTTCCTCGAAGGTTTGGTAGAATTCTGGAGTGAAGCCATCTGGAATAGGGCATTTTTTGGTTGCAAGCTTTTTTATTGTTTCTTTGATCTCAGTGCTTGAAATTGGTCTGTTCAGGAGCTCTATTTCTTTCTGGCTGAGTCTAGGGAGAGGGTGTGATTCCAAATATTGATCCGTTTCTTTCACATTGTCAAATTTCTGGGCATAGAGTTTCTGGTAGTATTCAGAGATGATCTCTTGTATCTCTGTGGGATCAGTTGTTATTTCCCATTTTTCATATCTGATTGAGGTTACTAGAGATTTTGCTTTTCTATTCCTTGTTAGTCTGGCCAATGGTTTATCTATTTTATTTATTTTTTCAGAAAACCAACTCCTTGTTTCATTAATTTTCTGAATCTTTGTTTTCAATTTCATTGATCTCTGCTTTGATTTTGGATATTTCTTTTCTTCTATTGAGTTTAGGCTTAGATTGTTCTTCTTTTTCCAATTCCATAAGATCTCTTGTGAGATTGTTGATGTGCTCTCTTTCTGTTTTTCGAATGTAGGCGTCTAAAGCGATGAATTTTCCTCTCAAAACTGCTTTTGCAGTATCCCACAGGTTTTGGTAGCTTGTGTCTTCATTGTTGTTATGCTCAAGGAAGTTAATGATTTCAAGTTTTATTTCTTCCTGCACCCATCTGTTATTCAACAGAAGATTGTTTAATTTCCATGCCTTTGGGTGGGGTCGAGCATTTTTGTTAGAGTTGAGTTCCACCTTTAGTGCCTTATGGTCTGAGAAGATACAAGGTAAAATTTCAATTCTTTTGATTCTGTTGATATTTGTTTTGTGTCCCAGGATATGATCAATTTTGGAGAATGTTCCATGGGGTGATGAGAAGAATGTATATTCTTTATCTTTGGGATGGAGTGTTCTATATGCGTCTATCAAGAACAGTTGTTCTAGGGTCTCATTTAAATCTCTTATATCCTTGTTTAATTTCTGTTTAGAGGATCTGTCCAGCTCTGTAAGAGGAGTGTTAAGGTCCCCTGTTATTATGGTATTATCAGATATCACATTGCTCAGACTGAGTAAGGTCTGCTTCAAGAATCTGGGAGCATTTAAATTGGGTGCATAAATATTTAGAATTGAAATGTCTTCTTGTTGTATTTTTCCCTTGACCAATATAAAGTGACCATCTTTGTCTTTTTTGACTTTAGTTGCTTTAAATCCACATGTATCTGAAAATAAGATTGCAACTCCTCTTTTCTTCTGAATTCCATTTGCCTGAAAAATTGTCTTCCAACCCTTGACTCGGAGCTTTAATTTGTCTTTTGAAGCCAGGTGTGTTTCTTGCAGACAGCAAATGGATGGCTTGTGTTTTTTAATCCAGTCAACCAATCTATGTCTCTTCAGTGGGGAATTCAAGCCATTAACATTTATTGAGATAATTGATAAGTGTGGTAGTATTCTATTCGTCTTATTTGGTGAGAGTCCATTGCTTAGTTTTATCTTTTGCATCAGTGTGGAGGTTAGGTTCCGTCCTTTAATTTATGAGTTCTTACTTTGCTGCTGATCCATTGTGGTGGTCAGTGTGCAGGACAGGTTGAAGTATTTCCTGTAGAGCTGGTCTTGTTGTGGCGAATTTCCTCAATGTTTGTATATCTGTAAATGATTTGATTTCTCCATCAATTTTTAAGCTTAGCTTAGCAGGGTACAGAAGTCTGGGCTGGAAATTGTTCTGTTTAAGTAGATTAAAGGTAGATGACCATTGTTTTCTTGCTTGGAAAGTTTCATTAGAGAAGTCTGCAGTCACTCTGATGGATTTGCCCCTGTAAGTCAACTGGCGCTTACTCTGGCAGCTTGCAGAATCTTTTCTTTTGTCTTGACTTTGGACAGGTTCATCACAATGTGTCTTGGAGAAGCTCGGTTAGAGTTAAGGTGACCAGGGGTCCGATATCCCTCTGAAAGCAGTGTGTCAGAATCTTTGGTGGTATTTGGGAATTTTTCTTTTATAATATTCTCTAGTATGGCTTCCATTCCTCTGGGGCATTCTTCTTCCCCTTCTGGGATTCTTATAACTCGTAAGTTGGAACTTCATAAAGTCCCATAATTCTGACAGTGAATGTTCTGCTTTCTCTCTCTTCTTTTCTGCCTCTTTTACTATCTGAGGTATCTCAAGAACTTTGTCTTCTACCTCTGAAATTCTTTCTTCTGCATGGTCTAACCTGTTGCCTATACTTTCCATTGCATCTTTAAGTTCCCTAATTGACTGTTTCAGTTCCTTCAGCTCTGCTATATCCTTTTTATATTCTTCATATCATTCATCTCTTATTTGATTCTGTTTTTGAATTTCCTTTTGGTTATTTTCCACTTTATTAGCAGTTTCCTTCATTCTTTCCATCATTTCTTCCATTGTTTTCGACATGTGTATTCTAAATTCCCTTTCTGTCATTCCTAACATTTCTGTATAGGTGGAATCCTCTGCAGTAGCTACCTCATGGTCCCTTGG
Organism: Nycticebus coucang; assembly: GCF_027406575.1. Lineage (NCBI taxonomy): Eukaryota > Metazoa > Chordata > Mammalia > Primates > Lorisidae > Nycticebus > Nycticebus coucang. The sequence continues at coordinate 91,946,677 of NC_069785.1, forward strand.
TGGGGTTGTTCTAGACTGGTTCTTCATGTTGCCTGGAGTTTTCTGCTGATTCTTCCTCATGAGTGATTTCTTTTATCTGTTTCCTTGCCCTAATTTTCCTTTCACTTCCTCTTGCTCTTTAAGGTCTCGTGCCTGTGTACTAAGGGTTACAGGACCAGAAGTGTGAGAAGGTTGAAGAGTAAAAAAGGGATGAAAGAAAGGAGGACCGAGTGATAAGAAAAAAAAAGAAAAATAGAGAAAGGAGAGGGGGTGGGTAAAAGGAATATTGACAAAAAGAAGAGAGGCACAGAAAGAGGGAGACGGAGCAATATAGGTGTACAGTAGGGTACTTTGATACAACCTTAAAAAAAAACCCACCTTCTGGGGGTGCCCAGTTGGGTGGTTCCCTTGAGGTCAGCAGCTCTTTGCTAACCTGATCAGACACAGTACCCCACCTCCACCAAGTAGAGAGGAAAGACAAAAATGCTATAAATCAAATCAAAACAAGCAAACAGAAAACTTTACGGGCTAAAATTGGGTGGAAAACCAAATAATAGCGGTAGAAACACTAACAAAAATGAAGTTCTAATTATTGAAATAGGCAGCAATGGGAAATTATAATTAAACTAGAAAAATTGAGAAAGAAAAAGGATCTGTATAGAAAAGGTTGACCTTAAAAAACAAAACAACAATCAACAACATCAAAATAAACAAGAAAAACCAACCAAAAAAAAAAAAAAAAAGGATAACACAACCAAAAACAAAGCAGTATGTATATGTTATTGAATATTGTGTGGGCTACACGTGGTCTTCTGGGGTATGAAATGCTAATCACAGTTCTGATACGACTGGAGGCTGCTAGTTTCTCAAACCCCGGCAGGTAGACACCCTAAATCTCTCTTCAGCCCACTTAAAAGGCACTTTGACCTTGTTCACTTGCTGAGCAGAAGCTTTCCCAGGGAAGTGCTTGTCGCTGGAATCACTGCTGAAGTGGCTGTCCACTTACCCTGTGTGCCAAAACTGGTCTCCCTCTGCCCCCGAGGGTTAGGACTGCAAGGCGGCTCAGACCCTGCCCTTAGGCTACTTGGTCGCTGGGTTACCAGCTCCCACCCAATTCTAGCTCTGTGACCCTGAGGGCGGAGCTTGCCGGGGCAGATCGCTCACAATGGCTCCCTGTGACCCACAGCCAAACACTATTAGCTCCATCTGGCTCAGCGGCTCAGACTGGGGCCCTCGACAAAAGCCAAAGTTCTCTGCACTCCCGCTCAGGCTCTCTCCAAGGCAGTTCAACTGAGTACCAAGGCCAAAGACACCAAAACAGTTCACAGGTAAGTCCTTTCCGGTTTGCAGTCTCCCTGCTACTGAATTTACAGTTGTGGGAGGGTTTAGACGGATTGAACACATGCGACCACTTGCCATTTTTCCACTGTTTTAGTCCTCCTCTTGGGGTCCAGAAGTCTCTCGCTGACTCCCTGTATCCTCTCATGGGTGATGATAGGCAGATCCCACCAGCCAGAGATGCCTGGCGTCCTATCTCCCCAGACTCACGGTGCCCAGATGCAAGGAAGCTGTTACTCGGCTGCCCCCCACCGAATGTTTTTAATTGGCTTGTCAAAGATTAAATAACGATAAGTAGCTGGATTCATCTCTTGGTTCTCTATTCTGTTCCAGACATCTACTTCTCTGTTTTTGTGCCAATACCATGCTGTTTTGATCAGTATTGATTTTGATTTGTAGTATAGTCTGAGATCCGGTAGCGTATTTCCTCCTGCTTTGTTTTTATTTCTGAGCAATGTCTTGGCTATTTGAGGTTTTTTCTGATTCCATATAAAATGAAGTATTGTTTTTTTCAAGATCTTTAAAGTATGACAGTGGAACTCTAATAGGGATTGCATTGAAATTATATATTGCTTTGGATAGTATAGACATTTTAACAATGTTGATTCTTCCAGCCATGAGCATGGTATGTTTTTCCATTTGTTAATATTTTCAGCTATTTCTTTTCTTAGAGTTTCATAGTTCTCTTTATAGAGATCTTTCACGTCCTTTGTTAGATAAATTCCCAAATATTTCATCTTCTTTGGCACTACTGTGAATGGGATAGAGTCCTTAACTGTTTTTTCAACTTGACTGTTGTTGTTATATATAAAGGCTACCGATTTATGAATGTTGATTTTGTAACCTGAGACACTGCTGTATTCCTTGATCACTTCTAAGAGTTTTGTAGTAGAGTCCCTAGTGTTTTCCAGATATACTATCATATCATCCACGAATTGCGAAAGTTTGATCTCTTCTGACCCTATATGGATACCCTTGATGGCCATTTCTTCCCTAATTGGAGTGGCTAAAACTTCCATTACAATATTAAAAAGCAATGGAGACAATGGGAAGCCTTGTCTGGTTCCTGATCTGAGTGGAAATGATTCCAATTTAACTCCATTCAATATGATATTGGCTGTGGGTTTGCTGCAGATGGTCTCTATCAGTTTAAGAAATGTCCCTTCTATACCGATTTTCTTAAGTGTTCTGATCATGAAGGGATGCTGGATATTATCAAAAGCTTTTTCTGCATTGATTGAGAGAATCATATGGTCTTTGTTTTTTAATTTGTTTATGTACTGGATTACATTTATAGACTTGAGATCCTGGGATAAAACCGACTTGGTCATGATGTATAATTTGTTTGATGTGTTGCTATATTCTGTTTGTTAGGATCTTGTTGAATATTTTTGCATCTATATTCATTAGTGATATCGATCTATCATTTTCTTTTCTTGTTGGGTCTTTTCCTGGTTTGGGGATCAGGGTGATGTTTGCTTCATAGAACGTGTTGGGTAGTCTTCCTTCTTTTTCTACCTTTTGGAACAGGTTGAGTAATATAGGTACTAATTCCTCTTTAAAGGTTTGGTAGAATTCAGACGTGAAACCATCTGGTCATGGGCTTTTCTTTTTAGGGAGGTTTTGTGTGGTTGATGCTATTTCCGAACTTGATATGGGCCTGTTCAACATTTCCACTTGATTCTGGCTATGTCTTGGAAGGTGACATGCTTCCAAGTATCGGTCAATTTCCTTCAGATTTTCATATTTCTGAGAATACAGTTTCTTGTAATATTCATTAAGGATTTTTTTGATTTCTGACGAGTCTGTTGTTATTTTGTCTTTGTTGTTTCTGATTGATGAGATTAAAGATTTTACCCCTTTTTTCCTGATTAGGTTGGCCAAAGGTTTATCTATTTTATTGACCTTTTGGAAGAACCAGGTTTTTGATTTATTGATCTGTTGTATTATTCTTTTGTTTTCGATTTCATTTAATTCTGCTCTAATTTTGGTTATTTCTTTTCTTCTACTGGGTTTGCGGTTGGAATGTTCTTCCTTTTCCAGTTGCTTGAGATGTCCCATTAAGTTGTTAACTTCCTCTCTTTCCGTTCTCTTGAGAAAGGCTTGCAGTGCTATAAATTTCCCTCTTATAACTGCCTTTGTGGTGTCCCAGAGGTTCTGATAGTTTGTGTCTTCGTTGCTGTTTTGTTCCAAAAAATTGGTGATTTCTTTCTTAATCTCATCTCTGACCCAGCTATCATTCAGCATAAGGTTATTTAACCTCCACGTTTTTGTATGAGTATGCAGATTCCTGTTGTTACTCAGCTCAAGTTTTATTCCATGGTGGTCCGAGAATATGCATGGAATAATTTCTATTCCTTTAAATTTACCGAGGTTAGACTTGTGACCTAAGATGTGATCAATTTTGGAGTAAGTTCCATGGACTGATGAGAAGTATGTGTATTCAGTTTTGTTGGGATGAAATGTTCTGTAGATGTCTGCTAAATCCAAATGTTGGATGGTTAGGTTTAAATCTAAGATTTCTTTGCTCAGCTTCTTGTTGGAGGATCTATCCAACACTGCCAAAGGAGTGTTGAAATCTCCAACTATTATGGAGCTGGAGGAACTCAAGTTGCTCATGTCTGTTAGAGTTTCTCTTATAAATTGAGGTGCATTCTGGTTGGGTGCATAGATATTAATAATTGAGATCTCATCATATTGAGTCTTACCCTTAACAAATATGAAGTGAGCATTCTTGTCCTTCCTTACTTTTGTTGGTTTAAAGCCTATTGTATCTACAAATAAAGTTGCAACACCTGCTTTTTTCTGATTACCATTTGTCTGAAATATGGACGACCATCCTTTCACCCTATTTGTCTTTTAAGTTGACATGTGACTCTTGTATGCAACAAATATCTGGCCTGAGTTTTGTATCCAATCAGCTAACCTATACCTCTTTAGAGCACAGTTTAAGCCATTCACATTATGGAGAATATTGATAAGTCTGGTGAAGTTTTGGGTATTGAGCTTTTCAAAAGTCCAGTGGGTATTTTTAATCCTTTTGCCAGTGTGGAAATTGGAGTTTGATCCAAAGTTTCTGAGTGAGTTTACTTTTGTGGTATTGGATTGGGTTGGTCATTATGGAGGATAGGTCTGAGAATATCCTGAAGAGCTGGTTTTGTTATGGCAAATTTCTTCAACATATGAATGTCATTAAAGTATTTAATTTCTCCATCATAAATGAAACTCAGTTTAGCTGGATACAAGATCTGGGGTTGAAAGTTATTTTGCTTTAGGAGATTAAAAGTCAGTGACCACCCTCTTCTTGCTTGAAAAGTTTCAGCAGAGAGATCTGCAGTCATTCTAATATTCTTCCCTTTGAAGGTAATGGTTTTCTTTCTCCTGGCCACTTTGAGAATTTTCTTCTTCATATTAACTTTAGTGAAATTAATTATGATATGCCTGGGGGATGTCTTATTGGGGTTGAGTCGTGCTGGGGTTCTGAAGCTGTCCGCTATCTGAATTTCAGAGTCTCTAGGCATGTCTGGAAAATTCTCTTTCATAATTTCATGCAGAAGGGCCTCTGTGCCCAGCAGGCCACTTCATCTGTTTCTGGGACTCCAGTGGTTTGGATATTTGCCTTGTTCACATTATCCCAGAGCTCTCTGAGAGAATGATCCATTTTTGCTTTCCATTTCTCTTCCTCTTTGAGATGTTGGGAGTGTTCAAAGGCTTTATCTTCGATGTCAGAAATCCTTTCTTCTGCTTGCTCCATGCTGTTGCTGAGGGATTCTACTGTATTTTTCATATCTTTGAGGGCTGCAAATTCTTGCTTCAGTGTATCTATATCTTTGGTGGTTTTGTCTTTAAATTCATTAAATTCTTGAGACAACTTTTGAATTTCTCCTTGAATTCCTAATTCCACTTTGTTAATCTTGTCTGCAATCCAAATTCTGAATTCGATTTCTGACATCTCAGCCAGTTGTTTATGAATGGGATCTTCAATTACATCTGCCATATCTTTCCTTGGGAGGGTTGATCTATTCTGGTTATTCATGTTACCAGAGTTTTTCTGCTGATTCCACCCCATGGTTGTTTTACCCCCTTTGATTTTTTGCCCTAGGGCTTTGTCAAGGGCCTGTACAGTGTTGTGGCCTGAGAAACTGGGGCCCTGTCTTGTGTGGTGGGGCTAAGTGGTTCTGTCTTGTTTTCAGCTGGTTTCTCTTCCACTGTAGTGAAACAGATATTGTGGATTGAAGTCTCAGCTGTGGAGAAATATCAGCAATTAAGTTACCTCGCCCCCCACTGGCAAACAATTGGAAAAGAAAAATAAAACCTTCCTACCACTGTGCACCCAGGGCACCACCCGATTTGTCCTCAGGCAATTGGTTCAGTTCAAAAAGGTCCAAATCAATTGTCTCAGTCTGCACCTGTCTCGGGTGAGAGAGTTTAAGAGGTCTCTGGGAACTGGATCACAGGGGTCTGGTGACTACTCTGGTGTGGCCTGCTCCAGTGCTCTGTGGAGTCAGGAGAAGCAACCCAGCCAATAGATCAGTCTGGGAAGGTTTTTGCCTCCTTCCCCACCTTGCACCACTTCACACCCAGTCACTGATAGCCCTGCAGTTGGCTGACCCAGTTGCCTGTAGTGAATCGGTATTCTAGGAGTTTGTACCTGCCTGAATCACAAGGAAGTCTGCCAGGCCGCTGCACTCTGCCTCTCTCTAGCAGGAGGAGGTGAGGCCTGACAACCTCGGGCACTTGATGAAGGTTGAGGGGTTTTCACTCAGGTCCAGTCTCGCCCCTGATTTATGTTACTGACAGAACAGAACAGAACAACTCTGTGGTTCCCCTGCGGAAGAGAAGCTGAATTGAGTTCCAAATCAGCTTGTCTTTGCTCTTGCATTGTCTATAGGCTGACGATCCCCTGAGGGCCAGGTGCATCTTAGGTTTAGTAAAGCATACCTCTGGGTCATCCCTGGCCTGGGAGTTTCCCTGGTTTGCATTTGGAGTTGCCTCAGGCAAACTCAGAGTCTCTGGTTGCCCAGGAAGACAGGGGGTGTGGCTTCAGAATATTCGGTAGTGAGCTGTATTGCTAGCAAAAGAGGGCTGTTGCTTTATGGCTCAGGCAACCACTGCTCCAGTGTAGCTCCCTTCCGGCCAACCATCCTCTCTCCGCTCCCGTACCCCAGAGTCTGCACCGACCAGCTGCAGCCCAGCACTGTCTACACCCCTTGAGCAATCGCCCAAGTGTCTAGACCCCTGGGGGACAGGCCTCCAGACCTTGGAGCGAGAACAGAGGGGAGTGTGGGGAGCTCTGGGAGCCTGGGGTTGCTGGCAGAGAACACACACAGCTTTACACAGTTTTATGCCTGGCCGTATTGTTACCAAAGACGGCTGTCGCAATGTGCCTCAGGGAACTGCCATTCTGGTGCAGTCCCCTCTCTGCCGACCAACCAGGACTGGCCTCCAGACCCCAGTGTGAGCGAAGGGGAGCACTGGGAGCTCAGAATTCCAGGTAGAGACTATATACAGTTTATACAGTTTTATGCCTGGCAGGAGAACGCCATGGCACCCTAGTAGGGGAGGTAGGTCTAGTTTTTAGAGGGTCTCTCCCGTGAGGTGTAGTGGGAGGACCTTTGAACTCTGCCTGGTTCTTTGTGGGGCACTCTGAGCCATTCTCATGGGGGAGGGAACTCCCGTCCACTTGGTGATGGATTTTGTACCTTTTGTTTGTATCCTTGTGGTCGCAGCTCACCTCAGCGGGGTTGACATGCGTTCTACAACCTTCTCTCTTAGTGCAGCTCAAATCCACCAGGTTACTTGCTGAATTTTTGTCCTTTAACTCTCCTTCTGGATGGGAGCCTCTGTGGAAAGCTGGCTTCAGTCAGCCATCTTGTCTCCTCCCCCTTTTTTGTTTTTTTAAGAGGCAGAGTCTCACTCTATCGCCCTTGGTAGAGTACCATGGCATCACAGCTCATAGCAACCGCTGACTCCTGGGCTTAGGCTATTCTCTTGCCTCAGCCTCCGAGTAGCTGGGATTATAGGTGCTCACCACAACATCCGGCTATGTTTTTGGTGCACTTTGGCTGGGGCTGGGTTTGAACCCACCACCCTCGGTATATGGGGCCTGTGCTCTACCCACTGAGCAACAGGCACACCCAATACATACACTGCAATTTTTAATTTAATTTTATTAATTATAGTGTTCTTTTTTTAATGAATAAAGTGTATTAACTACTGTGTTATCTATAGCTACAACAGTGCTGTGGAAAAAACAATCCTTCAAAATCTCACTGGCATTAAAATAACATACAATTTTTTTTCTCACTCATGGGTCTGTGGATCGGCTGTGGCTCAGATGATCTTGCTTGGACTTAGCCAGTTCAGTCGGCCTCCAGGCCTCCAGCTGAATTCGTGTTTGTTCTATGTGTCTTCATTTTGAGCTTAAGCCGAAGGGGGAGGACTACGTGGGGGCTTGTAAGCTCATCCGCAGAAGTGCAAGAGGTAAAACAAAATCAGCAGACATGGTGAAGTCTGGTCAAATCCCATCTGCTATTCTTGTGTTGCCCAAGCCCATTGTCAACAGGCTGGGAAGGTACATGGTGCCCACTCTAGTGGGAGGTACTGAAAGTCATATGGCAGGAATTTGTATGTGATTCTATAACAGGGAGGGCATGAAGCATTGGGAACCAAACCCAGTTCTCTACACTCATTCTCCATTGTAAATAATGATAAAATTCCAGTAACAATGGCTTAAACAGTGTAAGAGTTTCTGTCCTATTTGTCTGGATTTAGGTAGTTCAGGCCAGGTCTGGCATGGCTGATCTGTGAAATCCTTAGGTACCCAGGCTCTTTCTACCTTATTGCTCTTCCTCACATGCCTACGTCCCCTCATGGTGCTAGACAGTGCTCCTGCCATCACCTCCACACACCACACAGCATATGGAAGAAGGAGCTAGGACTGCAGCCAGCTTTCTCTCTCTTTTTTTTTTTTTTGTTAAATCATAGCTGTGTACATTTGTGCAGTCAAGGGGTACAATGTGTTGGTTTCATATACAATCTGAAATATTCTCATCAAACTGTTCAACGTAGCCTTCACGGCATTTTCTTAGTTATTGTATGCAGACATTTGTATTCTGCATTTAGTAGGTTTCACCTGTACCCATTCTAAGATGCACCGTAGGTGTGGCCCCACCCATTACCCTCCTTCCACCCTGACTTCCCTACTCCCTTCCACTCGCTTAGCCCTTTCCCCATATTCTTGTGCTATAGTTGGGTTATAGCCTTCATATGAAAGCTATAAATTAGCTTCATAGTAGGGCTGAGTACATTGGATACTTTTTCTTCCATTCTTGAGATACTTTGCTAAGAGGAATATTTTCCAGCTCCATCCATGTAAACATGAAAGAGGTAAAGTCTCCATCTTTCTTTAGGGCTGCATAATATTCCATGGTATACATGTACCACAATGTGCTAGTACATTTGTGGGTAGATGGGCACTTGGGCTTCTTCCATGACTTAGCAATTATGAATTGGGCTGCAATAAACATTCTGGTACAGATGTCTTTGTTATATTGTGATTTTTGGTCTTCTGGGTATATACCTAGTAAAGGAATTATAGGATCAAATGGCAGGTCTATTTTTAGGTCTCTAAGTATTCTTCAAACATCCTTCCAGAAGGAACGTATTAGTGTGCATTCCCACCAGCAGTGTAGAAGTGTGCCCTTTTCTCTATATCCACGCCAACATCTCTGGTTTTGGGATTTTGTTATGTGGGCTACTCTTACTGGGGTTAGGTGATATCTCAAAGTAGTTAATCAAAGTAGATAATCAAAGTAGTTTTGATTTGCATTTCTCTGATGATTAAGGACGATGAGTATTTTGTCATATGTGTTCTTTTTTCTTTGAAAGGTTGTCAATTATGGTCAAAATTTGAGCTTTAATTACATTTCTGTAGATGTTTCCTTATGTTTCTAAAAGATTTTAATTAATACATTTCTGTACTGTTTATCATATATTATTTTCATGTATTTACCTTTACTATCTATTACCCTGCTACAACTATATAGTGAGTTTTTCTTTCATGAGACTTTTGGCCTTGTTATCATTATTATTATTGCCATATCTGCTTACCTCTTGGTCAAGAATAATCAGCTTTATATGAACTATTTTTTGTAGCTTTTGTCTCATCATAATAATATTGTTGGATTTCATTTTTGAGTTTCTGTGCAATGCTTGGCCTTTTATTGCTAGAATTAGAAATTTTAGTTATAAACGTGATGTGTAATCTAATGTGTGACATCTGCAATAGGTGAGCTTCAAGTGTATTAAAGAAAAATTGTTTGTAATTTATGAGACCAGAAACTAGTATGTACAAGAGTCTTCCAACATGAGACATGTGAATTGTAAGTGGAAGAATAGGGCTCATTGATGTTTAGTAAAAATAAAATAGAAATATAAAACATAATAAAGTATACTTTTATTTATACTTAATAAAGTATACTTTAATCCTTTAATATTTTATACTTTATTATAAAACATAAAGCATAAAATAATAAAGTAGTACTCATTAAAAATGCTCTACATTTTCTTCTTCTTTGATGAGAATTATGCAAAAATTGTGTAAAATATGTCAGAATTTCTGTGTTGAAGGGCAAAAACTTGTTAAGTATACTAAAAACAGTGTGTGAAGGCTCAGGTTTTGTGCATCACCAATAAAATAACAAGTTTTCATTAACCATGCTGAAGGAAATACTGAATTATCTCTCTCTTCTCTCTGTAAAAAATGATATTAATAGTTAAAAAGCATTGCTGCCCCCAAAGAGTTCTGTATATATGAAGAAATTGAATTCATAGTCAATCACTTCCAACAAAGAAAGATTCACACCGGCTTAGGCAAAATTTTACCAAACATTTCAAGAAGACATAATATCAGTCATATGCAACTACTCCTAGAAAATACATGGGAACCAACTCATTTTATATGGCCCTTATTACCCTGAATTTAAAACCAAACAAAGACATTATAAGGAAAATACAACTAAACCACTTTGAGATATCATCTAACCCTAGTAAGAATAGCCCACGTCACAAAGTCCAAAGCTGTAGATGCTGGCAGGGGTGGGGAGAGAAGGGCACATTTCTACACTCTTGGTGGGACTGAAAACTAATGCAGACTTTTTGGAAATAAGTAGAGAGAATCCTCAAAGAGCTAAAAGTAGACCTTCCATTTGATCCCACAATCCCAATACCCAGAAGGGGGAAAAAAAAGTCATTTTACTGTAAAGACATTTGCATTATATTGTTTATTGCAGCTCAATGCACTATCACCAAGATGTAGAAACAACCCAAATGTCCATCAGCCTGTGAATGAATAAATGAACTGTGGTATCTGTATACCAAGGAAAATCATTCAGCCATAAAGAAAGGAGACTTTACATCTTTTGTATTTGCCTGAATGGATTTTGAGGACATCTTCCTTAGTAAAGTATCACAAGAATGGAAAAACAAGTATACAGTGTACTCAATACTAATATGAAACTAGTAGATGAACAACTACATGCCCACACAAGAAAAGGAAAACACAATTAAATCCAAGTGGGGGGAGGGAGAAGAGGAAAGGAGGGGGTTTGGTAAGCTCTCCCTTAATGGGCACAATGTAGGGGTATATGGCACACTTCCTGGAGGAAGGGCTCAACTATAATTTGGACTTTACCTAACAAATGCAAACAATGTAACCTAATTGTACCCAAATATTAATGTGAAATTAAAAAAAAAATAAAGACTAATATCTTTAATGGTCATAGATGCAAAGATCTTCAGCAAAATATTAGCAAATCAAATCCAACAAAATGAGATAATGATAACATGTCTTAACAAACATAGGACCGTTTAAGTATTCCAAAAAAATTATATCAAAAAATAAGAAATTTAAAAATCATAGGATGATTTTAAGAAATGTAGGCAAATACTTGACAAGATTTAACAACTATTCATTAATAAACCTTCCAGCAAACAAGGAATAGAAAGAGTGGAAAAAAGACTTTCTTCTTCTTTTTTTTTTTTGCCCAAACTCCCCCCACCCCATGCAAGCAAAGGATAGATGCACCATTAGCAGGTTCCCCACAAAGGTCAGAGGCATCATTAGCAGATTCCCTACAGTGTCTCATATCCTCCTATGGAGCCAAGACCTGTGTGCTTTACTCAGTGTGTGTGTGTGTGTGTGTGTGTGTGTGTGTGTGTGTGTGTGTGTGTGTGTTTAACTTATCCTCCACTCTGTAAGGGTAAAGATATTATTGAAAATGTCATAAAGGACCGAAGATACTCCTATGAGTAATATTAACAGGAAAAAAGGAAGCATTTATGTCCACAGTGGAGAAAGTTAAGCTATTGGGGAAACTGGACAGTGGTGTAAATGTGAAATATTTAACAGGAGAGTATGTTGTTAGAATGACCATTTATGGCCTAAAGATAAAGAAAGACAAACTCTTGAAAGTCTAAATAACACTGTCTGGTTACTATAGCCTTGTAGTATAGTTTGAAGTCTGGTAAAGTGATGCCTCCTGCTTTGTTCTCATTGTGAAAGTTTGCATTGACTATTTAGAGTCTTTTCTTGTTCTATATTAAGCATAGAATTACATTTTCTAGATTTGAAAAAAATAGTGTTGGGGCCAGGTGAGGTGGCTCACACCTGTAATCCTAGCACTCTGTCAGGTCAAAGTGAGCAGATTGCTTGAGCTCAAGAGTTTCAGACGAGCATGAGCAAAAATGAGACCCCCATCTCTGTTAAAAACTTAAAAAAAAGAAAAAAATAACTGAAGCAAGAGGATCACTTAAGCCCAAGAGTTTGAGGTTGCTGTGAGCTATGATAATGCCATAGCACTCTACCCAGGGTGACAGAGTAAGACTCTGTCTCAAAAAAAAAAGATAGTATTGGTATTTTAATGAGAATTGCATTGAATTTGTAAATCATGTTGACAATGTTGATTCTTACTCTAGGTCACTTTCCAAATAAAAAACCAAACCAAAACCAAAACAACAACAAAATGTTGATCTGGCCAATCCATGAGCATGGTATATTTTTCAATGTCTTTATATCCTCTGCAATTTCTTTCCTCAGTGTCTCATACCTCTCCCTACAGAGGTCTTTCATCTCCTTTGTTAAGTATATTCCTGGCTATTTATTTTCTCTGTTGCTACTGAGAAAGCTATTGCATGTTTGATTTGATTCTCAGCTTGACCATTGTTGGCATATATGAAAGCTATTGATTTGTGAATATTGATTTTTTTAACCTGAGACTTTGCTGAATATATTTCTCAATTCCAAGAGTCTCTTGGGTTGAATCTCTGGGGTTTCCTGGATGAAGGATCATATCATCAGTAAAGAGCAAGAGTTTAAATCCTAGCACCCTGGGAGGGCAAGGTGGGTAGATTGCGTGAATTCAGGAATTTGAGACTAGCCTGAGTAAGAAGGAGACCCTATCTCCTTATGGTGGGCACCTGTAGTCCCAGCTATTTGGGAGGCCGAGGCAAGAGAACTGCTAAAGCCCAAGAGTTTGAGTTTCCCATGAGCTACAATGCCATGGCACTTTACCCATGGCCACGGGGTGAGACTATGTCTCAAAAAAAAAAAAAGCACGTTAGTTTGGTACTGGCACAAAAATAGAGACATAGACCTACTGATCAGAACAGAGAACTCACAGAAGAAATCATCCCCATTTTCTTATCTGATTTTTGGCAAAACCAATAAAAACATACTCTGGGAAAAGAATCCCCATTCAATAAATGGTTCTGGGAAAACTGGATAACCACCTTAAAAAACTGAAACAGGATCTGCACCACTCTACACTCACAAAAATTAAGTCGCAGTGAATAAAAGACTTAATCCTAAGGCAGGAAACTATAAGAATCCTAGAAGAAAATGTTGGAAAAATTCTTACAAATATCAGCCTAGGCACAGAATTCATGAAGAAGACCCCAAAAGCAATCACACCCCACAAAACAAAAATAAATAGATGGAGCCTGATCAACATCTTGGAAGGGTGCAGGTGATGTTTACTAAGTGTAGAGTATAAGGATTTGAACACAATAATTAAGAAAATTCCATGAAGGCTATGTTAACCAGTTTGGTGAAAATATTTCAGACTGTATATGGAACCAGCACATTGTACCTCATGATTGCATTATGATACACAGCTATGATTTAATAAAAATAAATAAAGAATTAAAAAAAATCACAGCCAAGGACACAATCAAGAGAATTGTATATTCACATGGTGTATATCTGATATCTGATAAAGGGCTGATAACCAGAATTTACAAAGAACTTAAGCAAATCAACAAGAAACAACCAAACATTCCTATGAATGTATAGGTGATTATATACTGATTTCATAGTAGTATTGAATACATTGGATACTTTTCCCCCCATTCTTGAGATACTTTACTAAGAAGAATACGTTCCAGTTCCATCCAAGGAAACATAAAAGATGTGAAGTCTCCACCTTTTTTTTGGCTGGATAGTATTCCATAGTGTACATATCCCATAATTTGTTAATCCATTCATGGGTCCATGGGCACTTGGGCTGCTTCCATGACTTGGCAATTATGAATTGGCTGCAATAAACATTCTGATGCAAATATCTTTGTTGTAAAATGATTTTGGATCATCTGGGTAAATACCTATTAGGGGGATTGCAGGATCAAACAGTAGGTCCACTTTTAGTTCCTTGAGTATTCTCCAAACTTCTTTCCAAAAAGGTCAATTAGCTTGCGTTCCAACCAGCAATGTAGAAGTGTTCCCTTCTCTCCACATCCATGCCAACATCTGCAGTTTGGGAATTTTGTTATATGGGCTAATCTTACTGGAGTCAGATGATATCTTAAAGTGGTTTTGATGTGCATTTCTCTGATGATTAAAGATGATGAGCATTTTTTCATGTGTTTGTAGGCCATGCATCTGTCTTCTTCAGAGAATTTTCTGTTCAAGTTTCTTGCCCACATAGAAATGGGGTAGTCTAGAAAGAAGGAGGGAAGAGGAAGGCGAGGAGAGGGGGGTAGGCTGGGAGTAGGGAGGGTATTTGGGGGGACCTAACCTAATGTGCATAATGCAATGATGCTTTTCTAAACTATTAAGAATAGAGTATGGATGTCTTACCACAACAAATAAGTAAGCAAGGAGATGGTTATGTTAATCAGTTAGATGTAAGTATTCCACATTATCTATCAAATCAGCACATTGTACCTCATAAATGCATTAATGTACACAGTTATGATTTAATAAAGAATTAAAAAAAGAAAAACAACCCCATTAAAAAGTGGGCGAAAGACATGAACAGAAGCTCTCAGATGAAGATATACTAAAGGCCAACCAACACATGAAAAATGCTTACCGTCTCTATCATTAGGGAAATACAAATGAAAACCACAATGCAGTATCACTGAACTCCAATGAGAATGGACCACATGAAAAAGTCCCCAAACTAGAGATGCTGGTGTGGATGTAGAGAAAAATGAACTCTTATACACTGTTAGTGGGACTGCAAACTGTACAACCTCTTAGAAAATTCTATAGAGATACCTCAAAGAACTTAACATTTGATCCACCAGTTCCACAGCTGGGTATTTAAGGAAAACAGATCATTTTGTAAAAAAGACATCTGCATTCAAATGTTTATAGCAGCACAATTCACAATTGCAAAGACTTGGAAACAACCCAAGTGCCCAGGAGTATATGAATGTATTAATAAAATATGGTATATGCATACTATGGGGTACTTACTACTCAGCCCCCCCCCATGGCCTTCTAGTATCTTTTGGAAATGGAAACCATTCTTCTAAGTGAAACATCACAAAAATGGAGAAACAAACATTTGTACTCAACACCAAATTAGAACTAATTAATTAATATATAGATTTTTTTCTTTTACAGTTTTTTTTTTTTTTTTTGGCCAGGGCCGTGTTTGAGCCCACCACCCCCAGTATATGGGGCTGGCACCCTACTCCTTTGAGTCACAGGTGCCACCCCACCCAGGTTTCTGTTGTTATTGTTGCTACAGTTTGGCTGGGGTTGGGTTTGAACCCACCACCCTTGGTATATGGAGCTGGCACCCTTCTCACTGAGCCACAGGCGCCGCCCACCAATTGATTAATATTTAGGTGCACATATGGAAGTAAAACTCAATGAAAATCAAGCTGGGGATTGGCAGAGAGGAGGCATGGGTAAATTCACACTTGTTGGGTATAAGGCACACTGCTCAGATGAAGGGCACACTTATAACTTTGACTCAATTTATACAAAAACAAATGTGTAAACAAAACATGTGTACCCATAATATTCTGAAATTTAAAAATGATAAATGGGGAGAATGAA
Organism: Nycticebus coucang; assembly: GCF_027406575.1. NCBI lineage: Eukaryota > Metazoa > Chordata > Mammalia > Primates > Lorisidae > Nycticebus > Nycticebus coucang. The sequence goes on from NC_069785.1 coordinate 91,962,344, forward strand.
GTAAGAGGATAAAAATAATAAAATAAATGAACACTGTCTGGGTGATGGGCACACTTATAGCCCTGACATAAGTATTACAAAAGCCATCCAAATAACCAAAAAAAATTTGCTCCACTGTAATATTTTGAAATTAAAAAAAATTTTTGCTGAAAGTGATGAACAAAACAAAACAAAATCGAAAAACACTGCATGAAGCTAAAAGTGAAGATTTCAATCATGTTGTGAAAGGGTATGTCTGTCTGTGTTGCAGTGAACAAATGCCATTTAATAGTATGCTGGTCAGGAAACAAACATTTCTATCACTGTCAACTGAAAATTGAATATTTAACAGACTGCTTATAGAAATTTAAGATAAGATGTATCATTAAGTTTTTTTAAAAATTGTGGTGATAAAGCATCTACTGATCAGGAACCAGCAGAAAAATTTACCAATAAGTTTGTTAAGGTCATTGCTGATGAAAATGTGACAATGCAAGCAATCCTCAATGCTGAAAAAACATCTTTGTTGTGGCATTAGTGTCAACTCCCCCCCAAAACTGACTACAGCTGAAGAGACAACTCCCATTAAGGATGCCAAGGGTAGAATATCTGTGCTGGGTGTGCTAATGCAGCAGGCACTCCTAGGGTGAATGTGCTGTGATAGCATGGACAGCTTGCTGGTAACAGTGAGCAGAGGTGTGGGCTTTCAAAGGGAGTTTAATGTGAGCTTAACATGAAGGATGATGTACAGGCTGTTTGGAACACAGTGACTAAAGACACAATTGTACATGCCTGGCCCAACCTCTAGCCTGTGACTATGTTCCATGATGAAGAGGAACAAGGTGATGACTTTGAAGGATTCTGTTTGTTGAGTGAGAAAAAAATGATGTCTGACCTTCTTGCATACACATAGGCAAAAATTATACTTTCAGAGTCTGTCAGTAAGCTGGAAGAAGTAGATATCAAGGAAGCTCTTTAAACATCTATAAGGAGGCTTTAGTTCCTCTCTAATTGACTAGTGGTGAAACAACTGAAATGGTTCTGACTCCAGGTGATTTAGATGAAGATGACGCTGTTAACACGGCAGTAAAAATGCCTCCAGATGACCCAGTGAAAGTGTATGATGGGCGTTTTGAAGGACTAGAGCAGTGTGCATTCATAATAGAGCAAGGCATCGTTACAGGGTATAAAATCAAAGTGAGACGTGTAAGACAAATACATCATCAATTAGGCAGATAACTCCGGAGGAAACATTTGAAAACCCATCCCCTGAATGCCTCCTTATCCCTAAGAGACAACTTCCTTGTACCTCAACTCCCTCTGATGTTTATTTTTACCTAAAAAACTAAAATATTAGTGTACAGCAACCTTTTAATCCAAACACAGCAGCACAGGCAGAGACCACGTGTCTGCTGTTGTTTGCTGTTACTGCGCTTGAACTGCTGATACAAGTGTTCTGGTGGTGCCACTGTGTAGATGCTCTAACACTTTGTCTTTATCGTATTAATGGGAAGTCATAGTCTTTACTGTTAAGTAATTATGTGTGAATAACTATAAGAAAATGATTGCTTATCGGTAGTGTATAAATGCAGAATCAGGAATCATGGTGATGCCAAACAACCAGATTGTCCACATAGGTGGCTGAGATAGCCACAGCTTTGCTTCCTCATGGTTCAATGTACATAAACTTCATTCTATGCATGGAATTATTGAAAATACAGCAGTAGTTGAAAACCTCCCTACATTGACCACCTCCTTCAGTTGACCTAATTTTCATAGACCAGACATGCCCCATATATACTTGATGGAAGACTGACCTCTATATATCAGCTGCCTCTGTAAGTTAGATGGTGACACAGCATTAATTTACTCCCTATAATTTGACCCACTGAGTTCACTCTACACTAAGGGGTAGAAGGTATGGGCTTTGACTATTAGTTGTATTATTTATTCTTTAGCATAAGTTCTTTTTTCATATTTTATTATTTCCACATTTTGGATTAGGCTGAATGTCCATGGGTTGCAGAATATTTTTTTCAATATGAAGGACTGGTCTTACTTATAGGTAAATCTTAAAATTACTGAAAAATCTTTAATTAATTGAGACATGATGGCCCAAAGGAAAGAACTCAAAAAAAAAAAAAAGGTTGAAGGAAAAGGTTGATCTTCTACATTTTCTGGAAAGCAGCAGCCAACGAAAGATGATGGAACATTATTAGCAGGGCCACAGTTAGCAATGTTCAAAAATGTAAACCTAAGTACTTGGAGAGATGTGGTAAGGGAAGTGGAGACCTACAGTGGAAAAGGAGGAAAACTTTCCTGGATGAAGTCAATGAAACCATGTCAAGCTGGTTCCAAAAAATGAGGGCAGTTAGTGCCTGAGTGTCTAGGTCAATCATCCATGAAATTGCTAAAGAATTCATGCAGGAATTCAGGAAGGTAGATTTCCAAGCATCAAGTGGTCGGCTCAAAAAATTTAAACAGTAACATAAGATTTCCCAGAAAGTCTTGTGTGGTGAATTGGTGAATTCAATTAAGTTACAGTGAAAGGTGTGGAAGAGTTCATCAAAAAGTTCCCAAACTTTTACATGTTAAATCTACTAAGTGTAGAATATAAATGTCTTAACACAATAAGAAAATTATGTGAAGTCTATGTTAACAAGTTTGATGAAAGTGTTTCAAATTGTATATAAAATCAGCACATTGTACCCCATAATTGCATTAATGCACACAGCTATGATTTAATAAAAAGAAAAGTTCCTGAACTTTGCCAGAGGTTTCCAAGACAATGGCATCTGCAACGCTAAAAAGTGCAGACTTTTTTAATGCAAGGCCTGATAGGAACCTTGTCATGAAGGGTGACAGTGGAAAACTTTCCAAAGAGTTTTTCACAGTTCTGCTTTGGGCTAGCTGAACTGGAGAGAAACTAAAGCCTTTAGTAATTGGTAAATTGGCACAGCCATGTGCATTGGAGAAACTGCAGTCCAAAGACCTCCCCCCAGTGGGAGATCAAACAGAGGCACATGGATGACTGGTGCCGTATTTCAGAACTGGGTAAGATGTGTCCACAGAGAAATAGAGAAGATGAGATGGTCTTTTCTGCTGACAGTAAATGACTGTACTGGCCACCCCATAAGTGAGTCAACTCACAAACATGACACCGAAATTTCTGCCTCCAAACATGACATCAAAAATCCAACCTCTTAACCAAGGTATCATCAAAACATTTAAAATGCCCAGCTCCTGTAGTGAGTCATTACTAAGTACACACCTGCGGTCACCCGTGGTAGCAGCTCCACCTACTTCATCAGTGAACTCTCTGGATGCTGTCTTCTCGCCCACTTGGAATTAAGTTCAGCCAGAAACGATTTAGAAGTGTTTCAAGAAAGTCAGGTTTGTCACAACCCAAGAGCACGATGTTTTGGCCCCATCAGACGGCCCATCTCCCATGACAGAATTCAATGGAGATTTCCAAGATTTTGTTGCCATGGATGATGAGGTGGCAACCTGCAATGAACTTGACCCAGAAACAACTTTCCAAGTGTTATTGACCCAAGTACAGACCAGTATAAAAATGAGTGAAGCAGCTGATGAAGCTAGAAGAAGCAAGTGAGGGTGACACAGAGATTGTAGAGACTCTGAAAGAAGAGGGTGTTGGTCATCTGAGAATGCAGTTGGAGTTATTTGCTGTGGAAAATGCCCAGGTGTGCTGAGGGGTGTGGCTGGCATTGAGAGCACTTTCTCCACTTAGGTTTGTAATTAGAATAAGAAAGAGACCAACATTCACTGTTCTTTCAGAAAGAATGATTAGTCTATGAAAAAACAGTGGATGCACTGATCTTGTATGATACCATATGTATGATTTTACTGTGTTTTGATAATGTATGAATTCTTATGATATTCTCCAGTGAAAGCTGTTCAAGAAAGTAAAATACATGTACGTTTCAGGACAGTCGGCCTAATTCCTTATGTTGACCATCTCCACATGTTGACCAGTGTGTTATAGTTCCCCAGTTTATGGAGGTTCTACTGTGTCATTTGAAATGACCTTCAGTCTTTGTGTGTAAGGTACATATGAAATGTACATGAATAATCATTTAGACTTGAGCCTCATCCTCAAGCTATCTCATTATATATACATAAAAATTCCAAAACTGGAAAAAATCCTAATGTCTGAAATACTTCTAATGTCAAGCTTTTTGGGTAAGAGACTCTCAACCTGTATATAAAATAAGAAATTATGTCCAGTACTTGGCTTTCCTTCTTTCTGTTTATTTTATCCCGACTCTTCCTCATGTACGTGAATGCAATTCAATGTTCCACAGCTGTTTTCTTTTATGACTTCATTGTAGCGCATCAACTTTGATCATTGTATTTATTAACAACATTCCCCTCTCAATGTCTATTTCCTCATCTCTGCACAAGTTCAATGTTAATTCAATGATATTCTGCATCTCGCCAGTTGTGGTATCTTTGCATGTGTGTTCTTTCTTCAACTCAATCAGTAGTTCTATTCAGTGCATATTCTAGATTTTGTATAAATTTTACTTGATTAATACATTTTCCAAGGTTTTGGTAAACCTGAGAATGTCTTTCTGTTGTGTAAACAGATGAATGTTAAACTTGTTCACGTTCAGTCAATATGGGTAATAGATTATTCCCAGATGTTCCTAAAACTGTTGTTTGGTATTAATATTTCTAAAGGTTTTTTGGTTTTCACTGCATAAATATAATTTTGCTGCTTGGAAAATTATATAATTTTAGTTTTTCTTTAAATTCTATTTTTCTTATGCTTGATTTTAGCACTACTATTATTATCTCTTTAAGGGCTGCTTCTTATCTCATACATTTTGGGAATTCCTATTGTTGGCAATGTGAAGTTAGTATTTTACCTTACAGTGCATTATCTTTGATCAAATTATTTTGTGTATTTATGTACTTGGCTGTTTTTCCTGAAATTCCCTTGTCTTTTATTTATTCAATTTCTATATTATGGATTCTGCTTTTGGTTGGTTGTTTTAGCAATCTTATCTAATAATTACTACTTGCATTTAATTTATTCTCTCTTTTATTATATGTTTTATAGAACAAGTCTTTAGTCCTTCAGAATTTCTTATTGTTTTTATATTGTTTTTATTGTTGAAAATACTTATATTGTTGAAATTTGTGAGCAGTTTTGTTCAATTATATATATTTATTTGTTTGAAAATAACTTCTTGATCTTTTTAATAGTGATTGATATTTTCTCATTTAAATTTTGTATCATGGTTTTAAGGAAGGAAACTTCTTTTTTTCATCATTACACTTTGTTTTAATGGGTCTCAAAATTCTGTGACAGCTTTTTGGTTAAGTTGTTTCCATTAAAAAGTACAGTTTTAAAAATGAATAAAACTGTCACACAAAAAGAAACAAATGGTTCATAAAACATTTTCCTTTCCTTCTGAAGGTTTTATGAAGCATCGTTATCATTAACCAGTCTTTTCCTATTAAACTTAAATGGCCAATTGAAACAAACAGTTCTGAGACTGTTCTTCCACCACTGATTAAGACTGGGGTGGCAGGCATTAGAGATAATATTCATTTAGCCTTCCAAGCTTTCTGGGCAGACTTGGTGGCCTTGACAGCTCCAGCAGCCTTCTTGTCCACTGCTTTGATGACACCCACATCTCATGTCACGAACAGCAAAATGATCCAGAGGAGGATAATCTGAGAAGCTCTCAACACACATGGGTTTGCCAGGAACCATACTGATGAGGCAGCATCTCCAGATTTCAGGAATTTAGGGCCATCTTCCAGCTTCTTGCCAGAGGGGTGGTCAATCTTTTCCTTCAGCTCAGCAAACTTACAGGCAGTGTGAGCTGTCTGACATCTAGTCTAGGAGCACAACCAGCACTAATTTGGCCTGGATGGTTCAGGATAACCATCTGAGCAGTGAAGCCAGCTGCTTTCATCGGTGGGTCTTTTTCGCTATCACCAGTGACATTGCCACAATGAGCATCTTTGACAGACATATTCCTGACTTTGAAGCCCACATTGTCCCCTGGAAGAGCTTTGCTCAAAGCTTCAAGGTGCATTTCAACAGACTTTACTTCAGTTGTAACATTAACTGGAGCAAAGGTGACCGCCATGCCGGGGTTTGAGAACACCAGTCTCACTCAGCCCACAGGGACAGTACCAATACCACCAATTTTGTAGACATCCTTCAGAGGCAGACGAAAGGGCTTGTCGGTTGGATGAGCTGGTGGCAGGATGCAACCCAGAGCTTCAAGCAGAGTGGTTCCACTGGCATTGCCATCTTTCCAGGTGAATTTCTACCCCTGAACCAAGGCATGTTAGCACTTGGCTCCAACATGTTGTCACCATTCCAACCAAAAATTGGCATGACTGCTACTGTGTCAGGGTTGTAGCCAATTTTCTTAACGTAAGTGCTAACTTCTTTAACGATTTCCTCATATCTCTTCTGGCTGTAGGGCGGCTCAGTGGAATCCATTTTGTTAACACCAACAATTAGTTGTTTCACACCCAATGGGTAAGCCAGAAGGGCATGCTCACAGGTCTGTCCATTCTTTGAGATACCAGCTTCAAATTCACCAACACCAGCAGCAACAATCAAGACTGTACAGTCAGCTTGAAATGTGCCTATTCTGAGATAAAAATTTAAAAAATCATCTTTTTCATAAAATCTCTGTGTCCCAGGGCATCAGTAATAATCACATAGTGTTCAATGGTCTCAAATTTCCACAGGGAGTTACCAATGGTGTTACCACACTCACACTCAGCCTTGAGTCCATCCAAGACCCAGGCATACTTGAAGGAGCCCTTTCCCATCTAAGCAGCCTCCTTCTCAAATTTTTCGATGGTTCTCTTGTCAATGCCACCACCTTTGTAGATCAGATGCCAGTAGTGGTAGACTTGGCTGAATCTACGTGTCCAATGATGACGATGTTGATATGAGTCTTTTCCCTTTCTATTCTGGATGGTATGGTTGGTTTTAATGACACCTGTGCTCTGGCAGCAAGACACATGAAACTCAGCAATATGGTCTGAATGTTTGTGTTCCCCTAAAATTCATATTTTGAAATCCTAACCCCAAGGTGATGGTTTTAGAAGGAGTCTACACTAATGAGGTTAATACCCTTATAACAGGAGCCTGTGAGAGCTCAGTCACCCCTTCTGCCATGTGAAGTCATGGCAAGAAAAAAGCCCTTGCTCTTCTGTGGCCTCAGCAGTGAGTGCCCCTCATCAGATGCTGAATCTGCTGGTGACGTGATCTCTGACTTCCCAGCCCCCAGGACTACGAGAATTCCATTCCGTTGTTCCCAGTCCATGGTGTTCTGTTACAGCAGCCACAATGGAAGTAATGATTCTAAGTAAAAATCATCATGGAGGCATGCTACAGTGTACACGTGCTGGTCCTAGACCCAGAGAATGGAAGGACCAAACAAAGTCACCGACACGCTTGCTTTGCAGGTGATACCGCTTTGGGCCCTTGTTGCTGCTATCTGTTCTGGGCCTGTGGATGCTTTGCTGGAACAAACCAATCATCCCTGTGGCTGTTCAGCTATTTATTGCTGACAAATGCACTTGCTCTTGTGTCCTTTGAGTAGAAAAAGACTGTTAGCTCCAGGCATCTCTCACCTGCTACGCCTCCATGTTCAATCTTAATTCTGCTCTTTCTAATTACACTGGCTGCTGTGCTGAGTGGGGGAAGGAAGGGAAGTAGAGGGAGAGAGAGAGAGACAGAACAGTGCACGTAAACATTGCTAACAAAGAAAGGCCTGGTATGGCCATTCTCCCCCACTTGCACTATGTCCTAAGTGTTTTAAATTAATTCAATGAGCCATGTGTTTTGAGCATCACAGTTTGGTTGGTAAATCTTTCTGCAATAGTTTGTCTCCAGCAAACAATAATACCATGGCAATTTCCTGTTCAGACAATAGTACTAGAGGGATGGAAGGGGCAGTAGAGATTACCTATGTCACCCCCAATATTTTACATGAGCAGAATATATAGCAGTGGGGGATTTTAAAATTTTGTGCTGGGCAGCACCTGTGGCTCAAAGGAGTAGGACACCAGCCCCATTTGCCAGAGGTGGCAGGTTCAAACCCAGCTCTGCCAAAAACTGGGGAAAAAAAAAATGTGCCTAACCATGTCTGAAGCATATGTCATGTAATAATAATTGGGCCCACGTACCCAATTACTTCATTTAAAACTAATATTAGTTCATCATGAATACACGAAAAAGAGACAAATTAGAGTTTTAGAAACTTTTTAGTTATAATTGATATGATGATCCTGTTTCTTTTAGGTCTTAGTTTCTAGTGAGGGTATGCTATCTGGTGGTTTATTATTATTTTTTATCCTCTCTAATTTTACTCTCTAAACTCAGAACTGTTTGGACTGTCTCATATCCAAATTGTGGAAACTTCTAGGAAAGAAGTCTGATGTGGAGTTAGAGTGTATTTTTGTCAAAATGGCTCAGTAATTTCATGCTTTGCTTCAAACACACAGCAGTGATAGGTAAATCCTTCATAAGATTAACTCAAATCTAAACAGGTAAAACTTACTGCTGACCAGTAGTGGCAGAGCTGACCTGGTGGACTTCAGATACATGGCAGTCATAGCAGCTTTGAGTTCTGTCCTGGAGGATGAAGCAGATAGGAACAAGGGTTTCACATGTAACTTGCATTCTGAAAATAGGAGAACTCTCAGTGTGCAAAAGAAGGCTTTAAAGACAATGGTGGTTTTTAATAGCATTCTAGAGCTACAGCTTTTAGTAAGTTTCAGGCCCAGAGGACCCACAGAGGCCTTTGTGATCATGGCTGAACCAAGATGCCCTGTGTTCTGTGTCTGGATCTGAGGTGTTACTGCAGGTCAGGTGGCCCACAGTGCCATTATAAAGTCTGGTCCAGGAGAGGCAGCCCATAGATTCAGTGGAAAAAGCACGAAGAAACAAAAATGAGATTGAGGTAGTAAAAATTCTCTGATCCAAAATAAACTTATACACAGAATTCTAAAACACATGAAAAAACCTAACACTAAGCAGGATAGCAAATAAACATACAGTCAGTACACAAATTGCCAAGAATCCTAGATAATACTGCTTTTAAGGAACAATTTTAAATAAGTATATTTAAGTGCTCTCTATGTTAGGATAATTGGTCCCAGACTAACCATCAATGACTAACGTAGATGACAATGAAACAGAACAAAATATATGCAATTACTGTTTTCATGCTCTAGAGAAAAGATAGGCGAGAGCAAATTCTCAGTGGTGGCAATACAAAAGGTAGGCTGTATGGAGTCCCTGGAGTTTTGTTTCTAATATGCTGTGTACGCACGAGAACTCCAATATAGCACAATAGTTTTGCTGTACTGCAGGAGGCAGAGATAAGAATTTGGGCTAGTGGAGCAGAGATCAGAGTCTGGGCTACTGGAGCAGCTGGTATAAGGAATGTTACCAGAGAGGAGGACTCTACAAAAAATGAAAGAAAGGAAAGAAAAAGAGAGAAAGAAGAAAAAGAGAGAAAGAAAGAGAGGAAAGAAGGAAGGAAGGGAAAGAAAGAGAGAGAGAGGAAAGAAAGGAAGAAAGAAAGAAAGAGAGAGAGAGAAAGAAAGAAAGAAAGAAAGAAAGAAAGAAAGAAAGAAAGAAAGAAAGAAAGCAAGCAAGCAAGCAAGCAAGCTAAGTTGTACATGCTCAGGGCAAGACTCCACAGGAGTAGGCAAAAAAACAATAATTGAGAAAGACGCCCTACCAGGGAGCTGAGAACACAACAACTTCCATGCTTTGTGAAGGGCTGAAACATTCAATTTCTGATGAACTGAGTTGGAGGGAAATGAGTAAATAATATTTCAGCAGAGGTCTCATGCTGGCACCTGCCACTTAAGAACGAGGGTAATCCACCCCTAGAGTAAAGATGACTCTAGACCACCACACCAAAATTTGAAAACAAGCCTTGAAAGCACTGAGCAGAGCTACAGATGAATTGACTGCTTATCAGGAAAAAAAAAAAAAAAGAAAAAGAAAAAAAATCACTTAAAAGTTACAGAAGACAACAAAATTCAGATATGCAACACTGCAGTGCTCCTGATGACCACCAAACAGTAAAAAATTACCAGACACCTAAAGAAGCAAAAACAAACAAACCAAAAAAAAAAAAAAGTGACTCATTGCCAGGAGAAAAAAAAAAAGTGAAAAACAAAAGACACAGCTTTACAGAAATGATGCAGTTTGCCCACAAGGACTAGAAAACAGCTCTTATAAACATGTTCAAGGAATTAAAGGCAAGGATGAATGTAAGGAAAGAACAAAAAGAGCATCTCAACAGAGAAATGGAAACAATAGAAAAATGAAATAGAAATCCTTGAACTAAAACATACAGTATATAAAATGAAAAATACATGTTTTTCAACAGCTATAAACTTCAGCGTCCTTTTGGTTGTAAGTAAACATTCCACTTCCTAAAACTGAAAAGTAAATGTGAGGATCCGGGGGTTCTTCATAACAAGAAGGCCTTAGACTCAAGACAAGAAAACCAGCAGGAACTAAGGTGATTCTCTAGCTCTGTAGCCACGAGACTTTGTGTCTCTGCCTACTTCTGTATATGTGGTTCAAAACTCGCTCAAAACTCTCTCTCAGCTCCATGGCATGGTTTGTCTGCAAGCATAGCTATCCCATACCACCCAAGTTTAAACATTCCATCGCAATGAAGACAAGATAAGGAAATTATTTTCTATTAACATCAATTTCAAATTCCTGTGAAAGAAAATCTCGGTGATCAAACAAGGTCTGGTGTCTACACCTGACTTGACCTTAGAGCTCTGGTGCTGATTAGTGTTACCTGAGAAAACATGACCACCAAGGCCACCCCCAAAGGATTTTTCTGAGAGTAGGAACACTCACCGAGCAAGCTCACCCCCCAAATCAGCATGTCACGGATGTCAAATATATTCTGGTTAGTTAAAAAAGTTAAATATGCATTTCATACCTTTGGTGAATGAGACATAGTAAATACTGTACTATCTGTATTGGTGAACTTTGAAATAAACCTCTTATAAAGTAGAGTGAGTTGCTATGTCCCTTTAGCATAATAATAAAAATAGTATTAACAAATAATAAATAAAATAAAAAAATAATAATTACAGCCTCTACACATCCAAGAACACAGTAAGCAAAGCAAGCAGACAGCCCTCAGAATGGGAGAGGATATTTGCAGGTTATGCTTCTGACGAAGGTTTGATAACCAGAATCCACAGAGAACTCAAACTTATTAATAAGAAAAGAACAAGTAATCCCATTTCATTTTGGGTAAAAGACCTAAACAGAAGTTTCTCTGAAGAAGATAGGAGTATGGCCTGTAGACACATGAAAAAATGCTCATCATCTTTAATCATCAGAGAAATGCAAATCAAAACCACTTTGAGATATCATCTAACTCCCGTGAGAGTGGCTCACATAATAAAATCCCCAAACTGCAGATGTTGGCATGGATGTGGAGAAAAGGGAACACTTGTGCACTGCTGGTGGGAGTGCAAGCTAATATGTCCCTTTTGGAAAGAAGTATGGAGAATACTCAGGGATCTAAAAGTAGACCTGTGGTTTGATCCTGCAATTGCTCTACTAGGTGTATATCCAAAAGACCAAAAGTCACTTTATAACAAAGATATTTGCACCAGATTGTTCATTGCAGCTCAATTCATAATAGCCAAGTCATGGAAGAAGCCCAAGTGCCCATCGACCCATGAATGGATTAATAAATGTGCTTTATGTATACCATGGAATATTATGCAGCCTTAAAAGAAGATGGAGACTTTACCTCTTTTATGTTTACATGGATGGAGCTGGAACACATCCTACTTAGTAAAGTATCTCAAGAATGGAAGAAAAAAATGTCCAATGTACTTAGTTCTATTATGAAACCATTTTACAATCACTCACACTTTCTTATGAAGAATAGATCACAACTATGGCCCAGGATGAAGGCAGGAGGAGGGGGGATAGGTGAGGAGGGGGGAGGTTAGATCAAGGGAAGGTGAATGGTGGGATCACACCTATGGTGCCTAAGGCAAGGGTCCATGTTGGATCTATTAGTATAGAGTATAAATCTCTTAACACAATAACTAAGTAAATGAGATGAGGTATATATTAACCAGCGTGATGTAAGCGTTCTTAATTCTATATGAAATCAGCACATTGTACCCCATAAATGCATTAATGTATGTGTGATCTATGTGTTTATGATTTAACAACAAATAATAATAACTTATACAATTGACAACATGAGTGAGTAATCTGTGTATATTCATGCTGATTAAGATGAAGATGATGTCTCTTATGCTGGGGATAATGACCACTCACTACACCTTCATGTCAAATGATCTTGCCTTCTAGGGCCTAATCCTCAAATTTAGGTAAAGCCAAAAGAAAATTAAGAATCATAAATCTAAGTCAAACTAGTTTGGGGCTAAGTCACACCTGCTCATGTCCCTCATGAGCCAGCACCTTGGCTATACTCCATCTGTAGGGAAACCTCAGAATCTTACTGAATGGCTTTTGAACCAATGATAAGAGCTGGTAACACTCGGTGTTGCCAAAGAGTTATTCTGAGACGTAAAGAAATAAAGGAGACAGATTGCTGACTTTCTGGTTTTCCTCTTTGTTTTTTGCTTTGTAGATTTGAAAAGAAAAACAGAGGGTGTCACAAAAAGCTGGTAACATTTCATGGTTCTGAAGCTGTATAAGAGCAACCCCGAAGGAGAAATCATAGGAACTAGAGTTTAGAATAGTGTAGATATTCAAGTAACTAATAATAGTGAGGGTCGGGGGGGGGGGCACCATGAATAGCAGATATCAGCACCATCGTTCTGTTTGAAGTCCTGGTAGTTTAGATGAGAAGACCATATTCTTAAGATCTTTGGGGCCTGGAAAGACGAGCTATGGTAGGGTAACAAGAGAATTGACATCACCTTGTTGTTTTCAGGGGTTCAGATGCCCAGATGAGTGACAACTTGGGGTTATACCTTTAAAGGAGGGGCGCGATTCCATCATCTTGGGCTCACTGTTTTGTCATGCTTTCCATCTGAGATCATGTCCCCTTCTACATGTTTTCAGTTTATTTATCTCCGCATTGTTTGTGTGGTCAGCAGTGCCAGGCATCACACCCTTCTGGCCCCACTTGGCACTCAGCACGACCCTCAACTGTAAACTGCATGTAACACTGTCCTTTTGTGAATCACTTTGGGTTCTGCTTAAATTGCAAATGTAAAGGGTCTTGACTTCCAATAAAATTTAGGAAATCTTTAGTGAGGGGTCTATTGTCTTATTAAAACTCCAGCAATTAGGGAAGTCGGTCAGCCATCATCTCACTTTTGTGTTCGTCCCCTTCCGCTATGCCAATCTGCCCATCCATCCATGCGTTTGACATGTTCACAGGAATTTCTGCCCAGAGCAGTGAGAAAGCTGAAGCATGGATTCTTATTAGGCTGATAAAATTAGACAGGACTAACCACTTAGAAAAAATCATTAGGAAACAACACTAGGAAAAAAAAAACCTGAGTCATTATTCCACAATCATTCTGCTATTCCATAGTAAGCTTTTAAGAAAACAACTGATTTGTTTAGGTGCCAAAGCATGTATTTTCAAATATATTATTCTCTGCCCTCAGTTAAATTACTTATATGTCAGTGTAAAAATAGGTTCTTTTCAGAGCAAAGGATGATAGTCAATTTACATTATAATCTTCCTATGACTGTAATAGTGGTTATCATGACAGCTAATGTTTCTATACTTATGTTTTTCAAAGCATATCGAGTAACCCAAATGGCTAATAGCATGGGAAAAGTTTTTAAATTGTGATGTATTCAGTTAAAAACTGTTTCCAAAGAATGTTAATTGACAGAAAAATGCTCCTTACAAAATTTTAATCGAAAGTAAAGACACAACTCTAAACATAGCAAGATGCTAATTTAGCATATATATATTTTTATATTACTATCTTGCTCTAACTTCTATGTATGTATTTATTTCTCTCTATGTAAATACATTCATATAGTCTAGAAGGATAGATGCCAGAACACTGAGGATAAACTCTTAGTTTAGTTGCAATTGTTTTTATACTTTAAAAGTTTTTCATTTTTTACAGTCAATAAATGTTCATTTTGTAAAAGAGTGTTATTTATAACGAATTTAACTAACTCTTTTGCTGATTTGATGGGTGAAAAGAGTAAGGGGAGTCTAAAACAGGTCACTGTATCCCATCGTCCATCTCTAGCTGAGTGAGGCCTGCTCAGGATCCTGCTTCCCGTGCTTAGAAAAGACTTCCTCCCCTTTGACTTTTACTGAGGATTTGTTCCTAGATTTAAACCAGTACAGTATTATCCATTAATATCTTGTATTTGGCAAATGTGGGGCACATTCTCCTAACGACATGAGGGCTACTGGTTTTGAGTCCCATATGTAATTGAAATTTTAAAGAGGTTACTCTGGATCCCATCAAATTTAGACTTCTTACAAACTTATTTCCTGGATAACCCAGGGATAACAAATTTCAGTAAGAAGATCTCCACTGAACGGTAAAACTGGCCGCAAGGATTAGACAGAGGGCTGGCCTTATAAACTTCCTTTTCTGTTCATCTACTGCAGACCTTAAGCCAGGTTCAGGTGACTCATCGAGGCTGGGTACCACACTGCACATCTCGGTTCTGGCTTTTGACACCAAGAGCCAAATTCTGACTCACACTGATGTGAAAACCATAGCTCACATGAACGTGGGGTGTGTGTGTCGTCCCCGTCTCCCCACTGCAGGTGTGCTGGGCTCCACTCAGAGGGGCGTATAGCTTTCCTCCCACTCTGAATGAGCATGGGAGGCATAAAACCCTCCCCGTCCTTCCCTTTATTGAGGAGAGAGCACCTCAGGTCCAAGCTGGAGACCATCTCTTCTGGGTTCACAAATAGTTAAGCTCTCCTTTCTACTATTAGGCCCCTGGTGGTCTTTTGGAGGACAAAAGGAACCCAGATTCCAGCTACACAAAGGCCCATTTAGCCTGTAATAATTTTTAAGAATACCGAGGGATCCTGAGACCAAAAGGCTTGAGAATTGCTGCTTCAAATAAATACATGTATAATGTGCTGGCGTTAGGAGAGACTGCCCACTTTTTTGGATAGACTGGAAGTTGCTTCTATCAAACTGTGATTTGACTTCATAATCCTTGTGTTGAATATGCTACAAGTCATGATAATAAGTGGCCCCATGAAATCCATCGTTTTATGGATCCAAAGAAATAGTTGGGAGGACACTGTGATTTTTATTTAAACAGTGTACATATTTTTTGAGGCCCTATTGAAGAAATTTCTCTAAAATTTCAAAACCATAAAATATTGGATCTCCCGTCAGTGATTGATTAGTGTTTATAGATATCATGAATCTCACAACGTTTCTTGTTTCTCTCTTTTGGCTTTGGTTTCTTGGAAATTTATCTCACCAGCAACTGTTTGGCACGGATTTCCACATGCTGGTCTTCTGGTTTTCTTCTGACTTGGTACTGTCATTTTCTTCCAACTTCTACATTTATTTCCCACATTGCACGCACACACACACAGACACACACGTATACACACCTATGCAGACAGCTATGTCTACAGTCTCAGGCTCTTTCTTTCTTTCTTTTTTGTTGAAGTTTGGCCGGGGCCAGGTTCGAACCCACCACCCCATGGTACTTGGGGCTGGTGCCCCACCCACTGAGCCAGAGGCGCTGCCCAGTCTTTGCCTCTTTCATTCGGTCACCAGAATTCTGTGAGGGAAGCATGGCTGGTATTGTCCCTGCTTTGCTGATGAAGAAACTGAATGCTGATTCATTCAGCCAAGGTCACCTGGCTTATAAAAATAGCTGAGGCTAGAACAGAGTCTAGGGCTCCTCTTAAAACCACCACACTAACTCTTTCTGCAGCTTCTTTCAAAGGAAGCATCAAGAGCAGCCCACTACCTAGTGAAGGTGACTGCGGGCCTCTCCGTGGGGAAATGCGCCCGTGGCTCAGCCAGCAGCACAGCCAGGCAGCCCCGCCTCTGAGGGGTGGGAACTCCACATGTTGTGATTCCTTCTGAACTTACATCTATTCAGCATTAAAAAATCCTAAGTTATACATTTATTTTATAGTTATATAAAGAACACCATAAATATTCCTTTAAGATTTCAGTTCTCCAGCAACATAGTTACTAAAAGTAAATGCTTTTGTGATATCAATTCTGTTCTGTACCAATTTATCACCTGCTCTCTGGAAGATTGAAATACAGGGTCTTAGGCCTGTATTTTACCACCTGTTTGACTGTCTAAAAAACCTACAGTAGGCAATTTGTTAATTTCTTTTATTTAGAATAAATATTTGCTTAAGATAGACGTATATTCATATTATCTATTTTCCAATTACTTTTTTCTTTAACATGACCTAGCATACCTACCAAGAAGAATTTTTTTCTTAATCCATAACCTATTGTTGCAAATATTACTAAAACTCTTTCCTATTGGTAGAGTGGAAGAAATGGAAAAAGAGAAGGGTAAAGCCCTCTGAAATCAAGTTAGCAAAGGACACGAAGGAGAGCTCACTGCTGAACATCACCCAGTAGCCTCTCCCCTACTGCACTGGGAGATGGTCTGACAGTGTGATAATTTCTTACAATAGTAACACATCACAGTTTTCCCTAGAATTCCTAGGCAGCATTCATCAAACAGATAGTTTATTTTTCTTTCTTTTCTTTTTCTTTTTTTTTTTTTTTTTTTTTAGACAGAGTCTTACTCTACCCTGGGTAGAGTGCTGTGGCATCACAGCTCACAGCAACTCCAACTCCTGGGCTTAGGCGATTATCTTGCCTCAGCCTCCTGAGTAGCTGGAACTACAGGCACCCGCCACAATGCCCGGCTTTTTTTTGTTGTTGTAGTTTGGCCAGGGCTGGGTTCGAACCCACCATCCTTGGGGCCGGTGCCCTACCCACTGAGCCACAGGCACCTCCCCAGTTTATTTTTCAAAAAATAAGTATCTTTTTGTTAGAGTTTGGGTCATCTCAAACCTTCCCAAAGAGTTCATAATTCTTATCACAAAGTGCCTCCATCACTAATGACTCAGTTTGAATTCTGCGTGTGGTTCAGGGGTAAGAATGGCATACAAACCAGTTAAGATACCAGTGATAAATTTGTGTTTAAGCAACCAGCAAAATATATCAAAGTCTAACACTATTGGGTTAAACTTCAGAAATCTTTGCATGAAGTCTGGAGACCGGTTGCTAGAAGGTCAGCTGGGGCTGCCCAGCACATAACAGTTTCCACATTTGTCTGGCTTTGGCTTTGTCACTTTGAGTATTGGCATGGGAACCTGTTCTTTGTGGTTTAACAGTTTTTTAGTTGCTTATTTCTCAACTTAAGCAATAATCCTCTTTTGCCGACAGCTCTCTCGTTACTGTAGAAATGATCATGTTGTCATAAACACAGCTTTAGTACTTCAGACCGGGGGAGAGAATCAGAGGGTGTTTGAAAAAAGGCTCCTGTTTCCACCCAAACACACCCACCTAAGTATTTACAGAAGACTCAGGGAAAACAGAAGCAGAATTCTTTTTCCTGTTCCACTTTTCAAAGTTCCTTATGTGGAATCAGATGTTTTAATACACGTTTCAAAAGAGTCTTCCATCAAACCTCCAAAAATAAGCAGACCACAATTCTGTTCCCCATTTCCCTCCCCTCAATTTAATCATTTGTTCCAATTTTCCTAACTTTGAAAGCAGATGATTCAGCTCCTCTTTCTGCCTTAGTAGTTTGGAGTAGTTCACATTTCAGAAGCTAATGCTTGATTCTTCAGTTTTATGTATTTTGCTATCTTAGTAGCCTTCATATGTTTTCTATCATTTAATTTCTTTTATGATCTGGCTTTCTTTCCTTTAAATTTCCATTAATCCTATTCTCTCATTTGTTCTCTCTTTTGTATAAATCTCAGTCTCCATTTATGTTCTGAGGAAACGAACCTTTTCTCCCATGAGTTCACACCCCCCTTTTCTTTCTTTTTTTCTTTTTATTGTTGGGGATTCATGGAGGGTACAATAAGCCAGGTTACACTGATTGCATTTGTTAGGTAAAGTCCCTCTTGCAATCGTGTCTTGCCCCCAGAAGGTCACACCCCCTTTTTAACCTTCTCCATCAGAATTCCATTCGCGCTTCTGAGTCAGTAGTGAGATCTATTTGTAGCGTGCCTCAGATTTTTTTTTTTTTTTTTTTTTGCGGTTTTTGGCAGGGGCTGTGTTTGAACCCGCCACCTCTGGCATATGGGGCCTGCGCCCTACTCCTTTGAGCCAAGGTGCAGCCCTCAGATCTCATCTTTTGAAAGAATTTCTCTCCCTACACTGGCTTGCAGCTGCCTCTGCCGAGCCCTGTCCTGAGTTCTTCCTCCTCCTCTGTCTGTATTTTGTGGTTTCCCAGCCCAGCACTGACAGATGAGAATGGCCGTGGGCCCTGAACTCAGCTCTGCCCCCTCTGTGTGACCACGAGCGTGGGGCGGTCCATCTTGATTTCCTTGATAAGGACAACTGGATCACAAGACTTCTGGAAGGATTCGCCGAGGACCTACAGTACAGACTTGGAGTCACGCCGAATGCTATGCTTTTTTTTTTTTCAGTCTTGAGGTTGACACTTACTTGATAATCAGACCGGTGTGTAATAAATTGCCAGTTTCCAAGAGAAAATGCCTTACAAAGAATGGTTTCTTCCTTTGTCTGTTTTTCTGCTACCATGCATGCTTCCATTAATGTTTTCTATATTAAAATTATAAAATACTAATACATATAAGCACAACAATAAATAAAACAGCATGTGCCAATGATCATCCACCGTGGCTTTGACAAACCTCAGAGTTTTGCCATAATCCCAGCAGGTGTTCACGTTAAGGAAACAGAATGTCCTCAACGTGGTGAACGCCTTCTTCGTCCCTTTCCCGACGGCATTCCACTCCCCGCCTCCTTTCCAGAGATACGACCGGAGCTGAATTTGCTCTGATTGTTCTTATGTATATGTTTAGCTTTTCTTACATATACGAAAATATAAAGCATTATTCTGTGTGTTTTAAACACGTGCCTGATACCGTACACTGCGCGCTCTGCCCCTCGCCCAACTCCGCGCGGTTGCGCTGGTTCCACTGAGCAGCGCCCTCGCGCGGACGCCAGCGGTGGTGCCGAGCGCAGTGGGCGGCTCTGATTCTGCTTGAGGATAAAACATGACTGAACTCCAGGGACGGGCTCAGCCCAGGGCTTGCTCTCCTGATACCTTTGGACCTGAGGGAATTTGGGTCTCTTCTTCTCCTGGGAGATGTATTGCTTCAACTAAAACAACCTAAAAAAGTCATGGAGTAAGGCGGCGCCTGTGGCTCAAAGGAGTAGGGCGCCGGCCCCATATGGCGGAGGTGGCAAGTTCAAACCCAGTCCCGGCCAGAAACTGGGGAAAAAAAAAAAAAAAGTCATGGAGTATCCTCGTATCTGGACCTAAGACCCTCTCGATGAGGGATGATTTGCTCTGTTAATAACCGGTGTTCAGAGAGGACACTTGTGGCTTGAGGAGTTAAATAAGATAATGCCTGCACCTGGCTGTAAGTGGCTGTTGAGTTTTCCATTAAAGAATTTTTTTTTTTTTTTTTTTTTGCAGTTTCTGGCCAGGGCTGGGTTTGAACCTACCACCTCTGGCATATGGGGCCAGCGCCCTAGCCCTTTGAGCCACAGGTGCCGCCCTCCATTAAAGAATTTTAAGATGAATCCATCAAAGCTTACTACCTAATGGAAATGTATAAATGCAATAAATTCTCTGCATCGAGTTGTTTTGTTTTCTCTCTTTACTTGCAATAGAGGAAATAACATTGCTATTTTATGTTTTTTAATAGGTTAAACAAAGCTTTATAAGTCTTTTTTGGCAAATAGTAAGTTAGAATTGAATAATTGTTGAAATTTAATTTGACTCACACAATAACTGTAGGAGGTGAGAGTTATTATCCTTATTTGTTGTTATTTTTGTTGTAGTTGTCATTGTTGTTTAGCAGGCCTGGGCCAGTTTTGAACCCACCAGCCCGGGTGTATGTGGACGGTGCTGTAACCACTGAGCTACGGGTGCTGAGTCTATTATTATTATTTTATAAAGTAGTATATTTAAAATAGAAAAAGTTAGTTATAAATGCACAGAAGTCTCCGGTTAGCCTTTTAGTTAGATACAAAGGCTATGTACACACAGTAGAAAACCTGGGAAAATAGTGAAAACACCTTCAGCTAAAGGGTCTGTCCTATTTAGAAATTAGAATTTAGAAAGCCTGGGGTATGATTGATAGTTACTATGTTAAAAAACATTCTTAGCATTTTGCTTTGTGAGTTTTTTTCCCCCCTATACAGATTTAAACCAAACATAAGTAACTTTGTTATGGAATTAATGGGGAATGCTTTGAAGATTTTCATTTCTAAGTGTAAAACATTATTTAACAAAGATTTGGCTTTGATCAATATTCTTTGAATAAATATGGGTTATTACCCCAGTTCTTTTTCTTTTTTTGGTCCTGTTATTGAATCAGAAATTATGTTGGCACTCTCACTGGGTGGGAGTTGGGGGAGGGGGCGTCCCTTGGAACATGTGAAAATGAGGTTTAAATACATGCTGTTTAGTTATTCATTTTAAGAATCATTTTAACTATGAAGCATCAGGGTCCTTTCATTTTTCTACTATAGGTGATAATCACAGAAAACTTTAGTAGTCAAAATTATGGCAACAATTACAGCAACACAATTAGAAAAGCTGTCCTTTACTTGGTAATGTAATTTGTTATTTTTTTTAAATGTATGGGTGATGACTGCTGATGTGGCTATATAAAGGCCACAATTTTTGTTTTTGATAATAAACAAGGTATGCAGCAATAAAAGGTTGTATCTTTAGAAATCTTACTGTGCCTTGGACCAAGGGGGAGGAATTGTATCATATGTGAGTACTACAAAAATTATCTCATCATGTAGAAGGCCCTGGTTAGTTATTTGTTAGGAGAGGAGTCAGGAGGGAAGAAGGAAGGAAGGAACAAAGGAAGGAAGGGAGAGAGGGGGGAGGGAGGAAGGAAGGAAAGAAGGGAGGGAGGGATGGAGGACACTAAATTACAAAAGTTGAAAACACTTGTTTACTTCCTACTAAATGCCAGATACAGTGCTAAGTGTATCAGGGTTCTACACAAAGTAAGCCTCTGTAAGCTGACCACCCAAGGAACTCTAACAAACTGGTCAGCATATGGAGGTGGTCAACATAAGGAACGAGGCTGCTGTACTGACATGTACGTGTGGCGCATGTCTGGTCTATGAAGATCAGGTCACCTTAGGAGGTGGTCAGTGTAGGGAGGTGGTCAGCTATGGAGGGTCTAGTGCATATATGACTGCAGTTCTTTATCTCTGATTCTAAAATTCAAAAAGTTTGTTTTAACCTCCATTAGCACCAGAACAGTTGCAAACTGAATTCATGTGGGTGGACATGGGAAGTTTTTAGTTTATAATTTATAACCTTTATATCACTTAAGGTAAATACTATAAGCTGTGTAGAAAAACTGTTTGATTTCAGAATGTTTGTCACACGGTGGTGGAACGCAGTATCTCTCTAAAAGAAACATAACTGAATTTTGAGACACATTTGAGAGTTTGTAGTTTTGTACAAACTCATTCAGTCTTTACAACAACCTATGAGAATGGCACTATGATTAGCTCCATTTTGCAAAGAAAGAAATGGGAAAAGAGAGATTAATAAAGAAATATTTACCAATAATGGGTGTTTTAAAGTCTGAAATTCTCTGGTTAGAAAATCCCTTGGAAATCTCTTTTTACAAAGGTTTTGATGCATCATCAGTCTTCATAACACCTTCAGACTTACCACAGGGGGAAGAAAAGAGGGTGACCCCAGGGTACTCATATGTTAAAACTTTTGGGATTTGTTATAATAATTCTGCTACTATTTCTAGGATGTTCCAAATGTACACCTATTAGTACAGAAATTTAGAAATCTGTTTATTTTAGGTGGTTTTTCCTTAGAAAGTGTAATTGTTCCCTTCCACGTGGAGCCTGGTAATGTAACAAGGACCGGCTCACCGACATCTGGCTTTACTTTTGCTTGTTACATTCTCCAGACAGCTCTGCCATCACGCCTCATTATATTGTGAGAAGATTCACAAAAGAACTTGTGATGACCACTTAGCATTCACCCAATGCATGGTACTATGTCAGTATTTACTTAATTCATGGCAGTCTTGTTTAATATAAGGCCATATATCCAGTAATCATCCTATTATGGGCGTTTACATTTCTGTCTTGATTGAAATTTTACTTTAAATTGCAATGTACTCATGTTTTTTTGTTTTTTTTTTTCCAGTTTTTGGCCGGAGCTGGGTTTGAACCCCCCAACTCCGGCATATGGGGCCAGCGCCCTACTCCTTTGAGCCACAGGCGCTGCCCTTTTCTTTTTTCTTTTTATTATTATTATTTTTTAATGTACTCATGTTTTTAAATCAATTTTAAACACCTTTCTATGTGTAATAAATACTATATTAACAATCTTACTTAGTTTCTTTTGGATTTTGAGGTTTGTTTTCAGATAAACATAAACACAATAATGAATGTCCCCTGAGTTTTTCTGATCTGGGGCGGGATTCGCAGACCTGTGTGCACTGACAGACCCCACAGGAGAGGGCCAGGGGCTCAGCCCAGGAGAGTCTGTCAACACCACCTCACGCTGGGGTCGGTTCCTTGTCAAGGTGTGGCCTTGGGTACTTTTACTTATTGTGGACGCCATGGGTTCCCATTTTTGCCTTTGGAGAACAGTGCAACAGCTAACACAGAACACCTTACAAACTGTGGGAGCAGAGAGTGGTTTTAAGCTACCACAGGGGAGAAGGGCTGCACTGTTTACAACATGTGAGGTTGCTGGTGTGATAAGCCTGCGAGGTGCGTAGGGAGGAAGGGGAGTGCAGGCCAACTCAGACTGCATTTGGAATGTTGCGATTTGTCCTTGGTTATCGTGGGTATTTAACATGTTTTGATAGAATCCTTTAGATCTGAGAACTGCCAGTGATCTGAGAAAATGTTCTGGCCTACCACAGCTGTTCGGCCGCCCTTAGAATGTAGGCCCCCCCCCCCCCCCCCCCGGCCTCCTCCCTGGGCGGCGCCTGTGGCTCAGTGAGTAGGGCGCCGGCCCCATATGCCGAGGGTGGCGGGTTCGGACCCAGCCCCGGCCAAACTGCAACAAAAAAATAGCCGGGCGTTGTGGTGGGTGCCTGTAGTCCCAGCTACTCAGGAGGCTGAGGCAAGAGAATCGCGTAAGCCCAAGAGTTACAGGTTGCTGTGAGCCGTGTGACGCCACGGCACTCTACCCGAGGGCGGTACAGTGAGACTCTGTCTCTACAAAAAAAAAAAAAAAGAATGTAGGCCCCCCCTCACCTCCCCCCTGGCTGTCCACTCTCAGTCTATCAACTTCACATTGTCACACCTCACAGTCATGTCTTCAAGGAAGGCGAGCCTTTTGCATCTTTGTCCTGTCTCTCTCCTTCTCTCACACGAACACACACGCTTTCTTCTTAGGCATGAAGGATTCTTCTCATCAGATGATGCTTCCTATATATTCTGAGGAACCACAATTCTTGAAAAATATTGTATTTAATTCCTCCCCCCAAAATCTAACTCAGTAAAGAACACAGGGCTGAAGGACACCATTGCCTCTGCCTATAAGGGAGGGTTTTTGAAATCTTTTTTTTTTTTTTTATTGCAGTTTTGACCAGGGCCGGATTTGAACCCACCACCTCTGGTATATGGAGCCAGCACCCTACTCCTTTGAGCCACAGGCACCTCCCCGGTTTTTGAAATCTTAAAACATGTGTGAAAACCTTTGATGGAACTACATGTGACTGACGGACCGTTCATGTGCTGAGGAATTGTCATTTAGAAATGTCCCGATTAATCCAGGTTGATCATTGAGACTTTTTTTGATGAGCAAAAGTAGTCAAAATGAGGACAAGATTCTGCATCTGTTTCTTCAGCTTTACTTCTGGGGGGCGGGGGGGGGGAAGACAACTATTAATTCTGACCTTGCAAAAACAAAGGCACCTGTTTCCTAGATAAGCTGTGTGAAGGCAATTGAAACTTTCCCACTGAAAGAAGAAAGATGTTTCCACAGATAGTATCCAAGAGAACCATTGTAAAAGTCAATTTCAAGTTTTGTTTTGTGTCCTAAACTTGAAGGAGTGATCAATGTTGGACTGAGCAGAGACTGAAAGCATCAGAACACTCACTGACGTGTAGCAAAGTCGGGATGGGCAAGCAGACACAGAAAGGTACCTGGCCTGGCCCTGAGCCAGTGGACCTGAGCAGTGAGCCCAGCATCCAGGGTGCTCAGGTGCACTCAGCAGAGCTGTGGGGTATTTTAAACCCTCAAGGGAAAGACACCAATAATCCAAAGGTCTACCCAAAGGTCCCCACGTGGAGCTCAAGGTCATCCAGTTTCGGCGTAGGCCATGCTCCATTTCTTTGGCTAATGTCATATCTAGATAAAGCTAGGTTTTAGGTGGTTTCTAACTAATTAATAAATAGAACTACTAGGCATTAATTTAGTCTATGGGTGCTGTGAAAATAATTTCTGAAACAGTAAGAAAGCCATGATCAGGGAAAGGCTGAGGACATTCACTGTGAGCACTCTGTGTGTGTGTGCGTGTGCACTACTGTTACACTAACAGCAGTTAATATTTATATCTTTATTCTAACACCAGGATTTACAGAAAAAAATATTTGGGATGTTAGACTATATATTACTTGAATCTACACATTATGTTTATAGAAAGCCATTCTGTTTAGGTTACAAGAATTAGGAATGAGTAATACCAAAGTATTTATTGTATCCAGTTCCTCGCTGAGAGCATTTCTCACCGTCATGACTCAGAAGTCAGACCATATCTGCATTCCTTTGATTTTCTCATTCCGATTTTGAGATTAAAAGAAGCTCAAATTTGTCAGGAAGCCACATTTAGGGACCGATGTGCTTTAGGGTCTCATGTCTATTTTTTTTTTCTTTTTGCAGTTTTGGCCGGGGCCAGGTTTGAACCCACCACCTCCGGTATATGGGGCCGCACTCTACTGCTTGAGCCACAGGCACCGCCCCTAGGGTCTCACGTCTTAATTACCTCTGTGAGGTAGACGAGAGTTAAACGAGAGGGCTGAGATACTAGAACCAAAGATGACGTGGGAACATGGAGTCTGAAATTGAGGGAGATGATAGAATTGTGTTTATTCAGAATACCACTTTGGTAATTCTTTTTTAAATTCCCGAGTCCCAGGGCTGGCCAATGAGTGAATAATTTCACATGTAATGTAATTAATGTGTCATGTTTGCCCAAATTCTACTATTTATGTGTGTGTCCGTTCCTTTGGTGTGCCTAAAATGGGGTATTTGTGACCTGAATTTTAGTTGTTTTGTGTTACGGCATTTGGACAAGGACCTGAGTAGTGAGCCCAGCATCCGGGGTGCTCAGGTGCACTCAGCAGAGCTGTGGGGTATTTTAAACCCTCAAGGGAAAGACACCAATAATCCAAAGGTCCACCCAAAGGTCCCCACGTGGAGCTTGAGGTCATCCAGTTTCGGCGTAGGCCATGCTCCATTTCTTTGGCTAATGTCATATCTAGATAAAGCTAGGTTTTAGGTGGTTTCTAACTAATTAATAAATAAGTTAGCATTATCATTTTGACAGGTTCCCAGACCTGTCAAAATGATAATGCTAACTTCAGTCTCTGGATTAGAAAGTTGTTGGAGCTCAGTCTCCACCTGCCAGTGTCACCTTGCTGTCAGTGGGGGACGCCCCTGAGCATGTGCTCAGCCCTCTCTCTGCCCTGGCCTGTTACCCCTTCCCAGCAGCCGGCTTACTTATTCACCTGTGCCTGTCACATGTGATGTGAGCATGGCTGAAAAGCTGCAGTCTTTGCCCCATGATGCCTACCCCGTCTGTGTTGGTGGAGAGCATTTCTGAAAGCCTCACGGAGGACAAGAAACCAGTTAGGGCAAGCCCTGGAGAGATGGCGTCTGTGTGTCCATACTGCTGATGTCCGCCTCCTGCTGTCCTTCCTCTGCTCTCCACGGTTCTCCCTTAAGACCCTTCATTTCAAATAAATATTTATCCCTTGTAATTTTTGTACTCGAGACTTACTCTACGAGACCAGAAGAAGTCACCATTTGGGACTTCTACAAATAATTGCCAGCAGTAGCCCAATCTTTCCAGGTAGAATCTTCCCTAAATGGTCTTCTTCCCAACTCAAATATATAAGGTAGACAAAAGAAAAGTTGGTCTTCTTCAAATCTGACAAGGAGCCCGAAGCCTCCCTCACCGATAATTCCTCCTAATTCTCTTCTCCATAAACATGTCCCCGCTTCACATAACCAACCTGGGACTTAGGGGAGCAGCCTTTTGAAAGATGAGATTGACATGTTATTGGTATAAATAATCTTCTGATTGTCAGGAAAATGTTCTATTTATTAAATGCATAATTTATCCCATTCTCAGCAGCCCCCCAAATAATTTAGAGTCTGGCATAGCACAGCATACCACAACCTGTGGGCCACATCCAGCCCACCATCTGATTCTGTAAACAAAGTTTCATTTGAAAATGCGTATTTGTTTAGGGAACAGTAACGAATGTTTTCTTGCTATAATGTCAGAGTTTAGAGACTAAAATATTTATTATCGGCTATTTAAATAAAAAAAAATTGCCAGAAAATTTTACTTCCTAGGAGCCACATGCTGAGCATTCTGTAAGGAGACAGTTTCCATTAACCTACAACGTATGAATTACAAATAATTAACTGAAGATATTTAAGTAACTGGTGTGGTTTAAACCCAGTTTTTCACTGTTTGCACTTTTTGAATACGTTGGCATTTAAAGTTGACATTAAACTTTTTAAAAATTTTATTTCCTTTATCTTTGGATAAAATTTATCTCCACATTTCCAGTTTACCCCTCAAAAAAGGTGAAATTTCCCTGCTGACATTCTGTTTAACAAGGGCTTTGCAGATTCTGAATGCATCAATATGATGTGAAAGTTACTCTGTACCAAGGAAGATATTCTCTCTTCCCACCTTGGTCTTTAATAACTCCAGATCAATATGTGAGCCACGTCCTGGCTTTTATCTAACATGAAGAAAGCCGCTGTGATGATGGCCTCTGAAAAGCTTTCAGAGTTGGCCCAAGATGAAATAAACTCCCCTTCAAGTAAAATAAAAGGGACCCTGCAATGCTATTCTATAACACGCACTGTCAACAATGTCTTTCCATTTTAATAATACATCATAGCAGAGAGAAAGAGGGGAATGGGGTAAAAGAAGAATCAGCTTGTACTAGTGAGGAAGATCTGAAAGGGGTTTCACTACACCCATTTCCTTTTACGGGAACGCTACCCTGGGACTCTATTCTTTCAGAAATGCCAGACACAGATAATCCAAGAAGAGGTAAAATCATTTGTTGACCTTCTTTAAAGAAAAGTGCGTGTTTAGTGGACGTAGCAGGACATTTTAAATTGACTAAAGGTTTGAACAAGTCTTTGTTTTTCAGATCAGTGATAATTTCTGTTGTGTCATCTTCAGCCAGTAAAAGCTATCAAGTCATAAAATATTACAAACATTTGAATTTATAGGTTTTTAATATTATATGGCCTAGGAGATGCTAAGTTGGACAATAAGGAATTAGGAGGGAAGAAAATGAACGAATGACAAAGTAGAAATGAACAGCTCATCCCGGGGGTGAGCAGAAGCATTGCCACAGGGTCTGTCCTGCCTGCGGGGCTCTCTCTGTTCCTGTGTTAGGGCGCGAGTGTGAATTAAGAATGAAGGGGCGTATATGATTAAGGGTGCCCGTGTTTGCCACACTCAGTGAGTGCAGCCACAGTTATGTGAATGATTTCAGGATATTTGGAGGTTTACCATCTTCCCACTCAAGAAAATACATCAAGAAAGCAAGAGTGATGTTAGTACACTAGCCAGAGGCATGGCAGCATGCATCCTTGTGTTGGGAGGACTTTTTTGATAGCAGCTGGCAGAAATTCAACCCCAAGAGGGAACTTATCGTCCTTACATAACAGAAAAGTACAGGTGTGAAACTGGACACTTTCTCTTTCCCTCTGTGTCTTGGCTCTTTCTTCATTGGTGTTGATTTTATTTATATTTCCACGTTTTGCCCTCTTGGTGGAAAAAAAAAAAAAAAGACCTTAGTAGCACCAGGCTTAGATAGCCCTTGGCAGCAATGACCTCAGAAGGGAAAGAAATCCACTCCCTACCCACCCAGCCCCCAAATCATAGCATTAATTTTAATCCTGAGAATGGCTCTAATTTACCTTGTTCAGCCATTGTCCGTCCTTGGATGAATTAACGCATCTGAGGGCTTGGAGGACCCCCCAGAGCTCATCACATGCCCCCTGAGGGAGGGACGACAAGTCCTTTAATGGACAGCAGACCCAGGAAAAGCCAGAGATGGCCCACAAGATGAAAGAGGATTTTCTCCTGGAAGAGCAAGAAGGGCGGGTGGCAGGCAGAATGCACAGACCATTTCTCTAACTTCTGTACTTGAACTGCTTTGAGACATGAAGTATTCGCGCCTCCCCTGTTTAGTGACCATGGCCATGAGTTTGATGGTGAGAGCCATCCTTTTAATGGACAGGCCATCCCCACTCATGAAAGTCACTGGTTACTTCTTAGAACAAATCTCCAGGTTATTCGTTCACCTGATTCTTTAGGAACCAGAACAACCAAGGAGGGAAAGAGACGTCAGGCCGGGTTAATAAATATGGACTCTGTAGGAAGACCCAAGAAACCGCTAGCTGGACCTAACTGGCTTTTTTTCTCTATACTTTTTTTTTTTTTTTTTTTTTGCAGTTTTGGCCAGTGCCAGGCTTGAACCCACCACCCTCAGCATACGGGGCCAGCGCCCTACTCCTTGAGCCACAGGTACCACCCCATTTCTCCATACTTCCTAAAGGACTACATGACTAGGGCATAATTTCTTTTTTGAAATTCTTGGAAGGTATTTTATTAGAGCCATGACCTGTTGGAAGCTTCTATGTAAATTCTGTCCAACTGACCTGTTCGCAAGTGTGTGGACTAGATTTCATCTGCAGTGACTCAGAAGAAGTCCAAGACCTTTCATATAATTCATATCAATATTTAAATGAGTACAAGTTATATAATTCATATCCATCTAAAATCCAAATATCAGAAGACTATAAATTTAAAGATCTGTGCTTTAGAGGAAATAAAAAGTAACTAAATTGTACCTGATTTGGTTAAACCAGGAGCCTCCAGTTTTGCGATTAATTATGTCTGTGCATCTCAAATTTATGAGTTACAAAGAGACACTAATTCACATTTTAATTATGAGTAAAGCTTGATTTCTTTCTTACATTTTAGGTTAAAAATAAATACAGGAGGCAGAGCAAGATGGCAGCCGAGTAACAGCTTCCTTGCATCTGGGCACCGTGAGTCTAGGGAGATAGGACTCCAGGCATCTCTGGCTGGTGGGATCTGCCTATCATCACCCCTGAGAGGATACAGGGAGTCAGCGAGAGACTTCTGGACCCCAAGAGGAAGACTAAAACAGTGGAAAAATGGCAAGTGGTCGCATGTGTTCAATCCGTCTAAACCCGCCCACAACTGTAAGTTCAGTAGCAGCGAGACTGCAAACCAGAAAGGCCTTACCTGTGAACTGTTTTGGTGTCTTTGGACTTGGCACTCAGCTGAACTGCCTTGGAGAGAGCCTGAGCTGGAGTGCGGAGAACTTTGGCCATTGTCTAGGGCCCCAGTCTGAGCCGCTGAGCCAGACAGAGCTAATAGTGTTTGGCTCTGGGTCACAGGCAGCCATTGTGAGCGATCTGCCCCGGCAAGCTCCGCCCTCAGGGTTGCAGAGCTGGAATTGGGTGGGAGCTGGTAACCCAGTGACCAAGTAGCCGAAGGGTGAGGTCTGAGCCGCTTTGCAGCCCTAACCCTCGGGGGCAGAGGGAGACCAGTTTTGGCACACAGGGTAAGTGGATAGCCACTTCAGCAGTGATTCCAGCGACAAGCACTTCCCTGGGAAAGCTTCTGCTCAGCAAGTGAACAAGCTCAAAGTGCCTTTTAAGTGGGCTGAAGAGAGATTTAGGGTGTCTACCTGCTGGGGTTTGAGAAACTAGCAGCCTCCAGTTGTATCAGAACTGTGATTAACATCTCATACCCCAGAAGACCACGTGTTGCCCAGACAATATTCAATAACATATACATGCTGCTTTGTTTTTGGTTGTGTTTTTTTTTTTTTTTTTTTGGTTTGGTTGTTTTTTTTGTTTATTTTGATGTTGTTGATTGTTGTTTTGTTTTTTAAGTTCAACCTTTTCTATACAGATTCTTTTTCTTTCTCAATTTTTCTAGTTTAATTATAATTTCCCATTGCTGCCTATTTCAATAATTAGAACTTCATTTTTGTTAGTGTTTCTACTGCTATTATTTGGTTTTTCCAGCCAATTTTATCCCGTAAAGATTTCTGTTTGCTTGTTTTGGTTTGATTTATAGCATTTTTGTCTTTCCTCTACTTGGTGGAGGTGGGGTACTGTGTCTGATCAGGTTAGCAAAGAGCTGCTGACCTCAAGGGAACCACCCAACTGGGCACCCCCAGAAGGGTTTTTTTTTTTTAAGGTGGTATCAAAGTACCCTACTGTACACCCATACTGCTCTGTCTCCCTCTTTCTGTGCCTCTCTTCTTTTTGTCAATATTCCTTTTACCCACCCCCTCTCCTTTCTCTATTTATTTTTTTCTTTTCACTTGGTCCTCCTTTCTTTCATCCCTTTCTGGCCCTTCAACCTTCTCACCCTTCTGGTCCTGTACCAAAAAGACTCATCTAACCCTTAGTCCACAGGCAGAAGAACTTAAAGAGCAAGAGGAAGTGAAAGGAAAATTAGGGCAAGGAAACAGATAAAAGAAATCACTCATGAGGAAGAATCAGCAGAAAACTCCAGGCAACATGAAGAACCAGTCCAGAACAATCCCGCCAAGGGACCATGAGGTAGCTACTGCAGAGGATTCCACCTATACAGAAATGTTAGGAATGACAGAAAGGGAATTTAGAATACACATGATGAAAACAATGAAATAAATGATGGAAACAATGAAGGAAACTGCTAATAAAGTAGAAAATAACCAAAAGGAAATCCAAAAACAGAATCAAAGAAGAGATGAACGATATGAAGAATATAAAAAGGATATAGCAGAGCTGAAGGAACTGAAACAGTCAATCAGGGAACTTAAAGATGCAATGGAAAGTATCAGCAACAGGTTAGACCATGCAGAAGAAAGAATTTCAGAGGTAGAAGACAAAGTTTTTGAGATAACTCAGATAGTAAAAGAGGCAGAAAAGAAGAGAGAGAAAGCAGAACATTCACTGTCAGAATTATGGGACTTTATGAAGCGTTCCAACATACGAGTTATAGGAATTCCAGAAGGGGAAGAAGAATGCCCCAGAGGAATGGAAGCCATACTAGAGAATATTATAAAAGAAAATTTCCCAAATATCACCAAAGATTCTGACACACTACTTTCAGAGGTCTATCGGACCCCAGGTGGCCTCAACTCTAACCAAGCTTAACCAAGACACATTGTGATGAACCTGTCCAAAGTCAAGACAAAAGAAAAGATTCTGCAAGCTGCCAGGAGTAAGCGCCAGTTGACCTACAGGAGCAAATCCATCAGGGTGACCACAGACTTCTCTAATGAAACTTTCCAAACAAGAAGACAATGGTCATCTACCTTTAATCTACTTAAACAGAACAATTTCCAGCCCAGAATTCTGTACCCTGCTAAGCTAAGCTTAAAAATTGACGGAGAAATCAAATCATTTACGGATATACAAACATTGAGGAAATTCGCCACAACAAGACCAGCTCTACAGGAAATACTTCAACCTGTCCTGCACACTGACCACCACAATGGATCAGCAGCAAAGTAAGAACTCAGAAATTAAAGGACAGAACCTAACCTCCACACTGATGCAAAAGATAAAACTAAGCAATGGACTCTCACAAAATAAGATGAATAGAATACTACCACACTTATCAATTATCTCAATAAATGTTAATGGCTTGAATTCCTCACTGAAGAGACAGATTGGTTGACTGGACTAAAAAACACAAGCCATCCATTTGCTGTCTGCAAGAAACACACCTGGCTTCAAAAGACAAATTGAAGCCCCGAGTCAAGGGTTGGAAGACAATTTTTCAGGCAAATGGAATTCAGAAGAAAAGAGGAGTTGCAATCTTATTTTCAGATACATGTGGATTTAAAGCAACTAAAGTCAAAAAAGACAAAGATGGTCACTTTATATTGGTCAAGGGAAAAATACAACAAGAAGGCATTTCAATTCTAAATATCTATGCACCCAATTTAAATGCTCCCAGATTCTTGAAGCAGACCTTACTCAGTCTGAGCAATATGATATCTGATAATACCATAATAACAGGGGACCTTAACACTCCTCTTACAGAGCTGGACAGATCCTCTAAACAGAAATTAAACAAGGATATAAGAGATTTAAATGAGACCCTAGAACAACTGTGCTTGATAGATGCATAAGAACACTCCACCCCAAAGATAAAGAATATACATTCTTCTCATCACCCCATGGAACATTCTCCAAAATTGATCATATCCTGGGACACAAAACAAATATCAACAGAATCAAAAGAATTGAAATTTTACCTTGTATCTTCTCAGACCATAAGGCACTAAAGGTGGAACTCAACTCTAACAAAAATGCTCGACCCCACCCAAAGGCATGGAAATTAAACAATCTTCTGTTGAATAACAGATGAGTGCAGGAAGTAATAAAACAGGAAATCATTAACTTCCTTGAGCATAACAACAATGAAGACACAAGCTACCAAAACCTGTGGGATACTGCAAAAGCAGTTTTGAGAGGAAAATTCATCGCTTTAGATGCCTACATTTGAAAAACAGAAAGAGAGCACATCAATAATCTCACAAGAGATCTTATGGAATTGGAAAAAGAAGAACAATCTAAGCCTAAACTCAGTAGAAGAAAAGAAATATCCAAAATCAAATCAGAGATCAATTAAATTGAAAACAAAAGAATCATTCAGAAAATTAATGAAACAAGGAGTTGGTTTTCTGAAAAAATAAAATAGATAAGCCATTGGCCAGACTAACAAGGAATAGAAAAGTAAAATCTCTAGTAACCTCAATGAGAAATGATAAAGAGGAAATAACAACTGATCCCACAGAGATACAAGAGATCATCTCTGAATACTACCAGAAACTCTATGCCCAGAAATTTGACAATGTGAAAGAAATGGATCAATATTTGGAATCACACCCTCTCCCTAGACTCAGCCAGGAAGAAATAGAGCTCCTGAACAGACCAATTTCAAGCACTGAGATCAAAGAAACAATAAAAAATCTTCCAACCAAAAAATGCCCTGGTCCAGAAGGCTTCACTCCAGAATTCTATCAAACCTTCAAGGAAGAGCTTATTCCTGTACTGCAGAAATTATTCCAAAAAATTGAGGAAGAAGGAATCTTCCCCAACACATTCTATGAAGCAAACATCACCCTGATACCAAAACCAGGAAAAGACCCAGCCAAAAAGGAGAATTTCAGACCAATCTCACTCATGAATATAGACGCAAAAATTCTGAACAAAATCCTAGCCAATAGATTACAGCTTATCATCAAAAACGTCATTCATCATGATCAAGTAGGCTTCATCCCAGGGATGCAAGGCTGGTTTCACATATGCAAGTCTGTAAACGTTATGCACCATATTAACAGAGGCAAAAATAAAGATCACATGATCCTCTCAATAGATGCAGAAAAAGCATTTGATAAAATCCAGCATCGTTTTCTAATTAGAACACTGAAGAGTATAGGCATAGGTGGCACATTTCTAAAACTGATTGAAGCTATCTATGACAAACCCACAGCCAATATTTTACTGAATGGAGTAAAACTGAAAGCTTTTCCTCTTAGAACTGGAACCAGACAAGGTTGTCCTCTGTCACCTTTACTATTCAACGTAGTGCTGGAAGTTCTAGCCAATAGAATTAGGCAAGACAAGGAAATAAAGGGAATCCAAATGGGAGCAGAGGAGGTCAAACTCTCCCTCTTTGCTGACGACATGATCTTATACTTAGACAACCCCAAAGACTCAACCACAAGACTCCTAGAAGTCATCAAAAAATACAGTAATGTTTCAGGACATAAAATCAATGTCCACAAGTCAGTAACCTTTGTGTACACCAATAACAGTCAAGATGAGAAGCTAACTAAGGACACAACTCCCTTCACCATAGTTTCAAAGAAAATGAAATACCTAGGAGTATACCTAATGAAGGAGGTGAAGGACCTCTATAAAGAAAACTATGAACTCCTCAGAAAGGAAATAGCAGAGGATATTAACAAATGGAAGAACATACCATGCTCATGGATGGGAAGAATCAACATTGTTAAAATGTCTATACTTCCCAAAGCAATCTACCTATTCAATGCCATTCTTATCAAAATACCAACATCGTACTTTCAAGATTTGGAAAAAATGATTCTGCGTTTTGTATGGAACTGGAAAAAACCCCGTATAGCCAAGGCAGTTCTCTGTAACAAAAATAAAGCTGGGGGCATCAGCATACCAGATTTTAGTCTGTACTACAAAGCCATAGTGCTCAAGACAGCATGGTACTGGCACAAAAACAGAGACATAGACACTTGGAATCGAATTGAAAACCAAGAAATGAAACTGACATTTTACAACCACCTAATCTTTGATAAACCAAACAAGAACATACCTTGGGGGAAAGACTCCCTATTCAATAAATGGTGTTGGGAGAACTGGATGCCTACACGTAAAAGACTGAAACTGGACCCACACCTTTCCCCACTCACAAAAATTCATTTAAGATGGATAAAGGACTTAAACTTAAGGCATGAAACAATAAAAATCCTCCAAGAAAGCATAGGAAAAACACTGGAAGATATTGGCCTGGGGAAAGACTTCATGAAGAAGACTGCCATGGCAATTGCAACAACAACAAAAATAAACAAATGGGACTGCATTAAACTGAAAAGCTTCTGTACAGCTAAGGAGACAATAACCAAAGCAAAGAGACAACCTACACAATGGGAAAGGATATTTGCATATTTTCAATCAGACAAAAGCTTGATAACTAGGATCTATAGAGTACTCAAATTAATCCACATGAAAAAAGCCAACAATCCCTTATATCAATGGGCAAGAGACATGAATAGAACTTTCTCTAAAGATGACAGATGAATGGCTAACAAACACATGAAAAAATGTTCATCATCTCTATATATTAGAGAAATGCAAATCAAAACAACCCTGAGATATCATCTAACCCCAGTGAGAATGGCCCACATCACAAAATCTCAATACTGCAGATGCTGGCGTGGATGTGGAGAGAAGGGAACACTTTTACACTGCTGGTGGGACTGCAAACTAGTACAACCTTTCTGGAAGGAAGTATGGAGAACCCTCAAAACACTCAAGCTAGACCTCCCATTTGATCCTGCAATCCCATTACTGGGCATCTACCCAGAAGGAAAAAAATCCTTTTATCATAAGGACACTTTTACTAGACTGTTTATTGCAGCTCAATTTACAATCGCCAAAATGTGGAAACAGCCTAAATGCCCACCAACCCAGGAATGGATTAACAAGCTGTGGTCTATGTATACCATGGAATACTATTCAGCCATTAAAAAAAATGGAGACTTTACATCCTTCGTATTAACCTGGACGTGGAAGACATTATTCTTAGTAAAGCATCACAAGAATGGAGAAGCATGAATCCTATGTACTCAGTTTTGATATGAGGACAATTAATGACAATTATGGTTATGGGGGGGGAAAGGAAAGAGGGAAGGAGGGAGGGAGGTGGGTGGGGCCTTGGTGTGTGTCACACTTTATGGGGGCAAGACATGATTGCAAGAGGGACTTTACCTAACAATTGCAATCAGTGTAACCTGGCTTATTGTACCCTCAATGAATCCCCAACAATAAAAAAAAAAAAATTGAATGGGATATTGTAAGATTTCATGGCTTTTTTCCTACTGAATAAAGATCATGAAATGTAATATAAAAAAAAATAAAAAATAAATAAATAAATACAAACAGGGCGGTGCCTGTGGCTTAAAGGACTATGGCGCCAGCTCCATATGCCAGAGGTGGCGGGTTCAAACCCAGCCCCAGCCAAATTCTGCAAAAAAAAAAAATACGAATAGGTTTGCTGTTTTCTCCCTAGTGAATGACATTGATATTCTTCTTTGAAACCACTGATTTGAACAAGGAGCAGAGAAGAAATGGACGCTATGTGGTTATTCCACTTGAAATTTTGTTAAATTGCCCGCATGGTCGATGACTTGGGTTTGCCAGACTTGGATTTGGCAATTGTGGATATTCATGGACTGACTTGGCTGCTATCTCAGCCTGGTTATTTCACAGAGGTGGCTTTTAAAGACTTATCAGCACAGGGCATGGACACATGTCCCCGCTGCTTGTGTCTTTTTTCTTGTTTTTCCTGATTTTAATCCTGAATTTGAAAATTTTACGAAGTGATATTTGGAGTACCTCACCGTCAGAAATATTTCTGAATTCTCCAAATATTAGAGATCACGTTCCTAGGAGCTGACTTCAATCACTCCCTCTGGCGGCTGCCTTCTCTTTTTACAGGTTTCCCAATTGAACATCATTGCCGTTGAGTCCTTCAATCGGTTGGGGTCTATTCAAGTGTTTGGGAAATAGAGTTTATCTTCTGGAATACCTGAGTAACTTCAAGATTTCGAACGGTGAGGGCGGGAATTGATCTATTTCACCCCAATTCTCTTAGACTTGTTCTTAAATCTCTGCTAGAATGAAGTCATTCCAAACATGAAGGAAGCTTCCAAACTTCAAGTTGGGAAGATAAGGAAGGCAGATGGTCCAGACACAGAATCATCCTCCTGAAACATTTGTCACGTCAGGATGAGGTCATGATGTCACCTTTGCCGGGTCCTTGATCTCTGAAAGTCAAAGAATGAATTCACAGACCATGAGTAAGCGGAAAGGAAAGATTTTATCATGGATAAGAGGAAAGCAAAGCAAAGCCTCCAGCATAGAGGAAGGGTCCTGAGTGGGTTGCCCATTTTGCTGTCTGGGGGGTTTATATGTGGTTTCTTTATTGTTTTTTTTTTATTGTTGGGGATTCATTGAGGGTACAAAGAACCAGTTTACATTGATTGCATTTGTTAGGTAAAGTCCCTCTTATACTTGTGTCCCACCCCCAAAAGTTGTGTCCCACCATGACCCCTCCCCCACTTCCCTCTGTCTTCCCCCACCCCCCACTGTGTACTAGGTCATTAATTGTCCTCATATCAAAATTGAATACATAGGATTCATGCTTCTCCATTCTTGTGATGCTTTACTATGAATAATGTGTTCCGTTTCCATCCAGGTTAATACAAGGATATAAAGTCTCCATCTTTTTAGTGGCTGAATAGTATTCCATTATATACATATACCACAGTTTGTTAATCCATTCCTGGGTTGGTGGGCATTTAGGCTGTTCCCCCGTTTTGGCAATTGTAAATTGAGCTGCAATAAACAGTCTAGTGCAAGTGTCCCTGTGGTAAAAGGATTTTTTTTCCTTCTGGGTAGATGCCCAGTAATGGGATTGTGGATCAAATGGGAGGTCTAGCTGGAGTTCTTTGAAAGTTCTTTATACTGCCTTGCAAAAAGGTTGTATTATATTAGTTTGCAGTCGCACCAGCAGTATAAAAGTGTTCCCTTCTCTCCACATCCATGCCAGTGTCTGCAGTTTTGAGATTTTGTGATGTGGGCCATTCTCACTGGGTTAGATGATATCTCAGGGTGGTTTTGATTTGCATTTTTATAATAATTAGGGACGATGAGCATGTTTTCAGATGTTTGTTAGCCATTATATGCAGTTTCTAATCATATCTACTTCCCCACATGCAGGGGGTTTGGGGAGATGGAACACATGTCTAAAATACATGTCACAGCCATTGATGCTGAAGGCTTGTGGGCAGAAGTTACTATTAGAAGAGCCTCTGTAGGAACACGGTCTTGTTCTGGGTGTTCAGATCCCCCCAGGAGTGGTGGAAAGATGGAGCACTGATAAGCTTGTTTATCAGCCCTGAGTGGCTAGACCTACATTAGCACTGTGGGTTCTCCACAACCATCTGTGTGCTGAGAACAGGGTTCCAGGAAGCCATCTGTGTCCTGGGAAGTGGAGTTTCAGGCAGCCATCTGTGTCCTGGGAAGTGGAGTTTCAGGCAGCCCTCTGTGTCCTGGGAAGTAGAGTCCCAGACATCCGTCTGTGTCCTGGGAAGTGGAGTTTCAGGCAGCCATCTGTGTCCTGGGAAGTAGAGTCCCAGATAGCCGTCTGTGTCCTGGGAAGTGGAGTTTCAGGCAGCCCTCTGTGTCCTGGGAAGTAGAGTCCCAGACAGCCGTCTGTGTCCTGGGAAGTGGAGTTTCAGGCAGCCCTCTGTGTCCTGGGAAGTAGAGTCCCAGACAGCCGTCTGTGTCCTGGGAAGTGGAGTTTCAGGCAGCCCTCTGTGTCCTGGGAAGTAGAGTCCCAGACAGCCGTCTGTGTCCTGGGAAGTGGAGTTTCAGGCAGCCCTCTGTGTCCTGGGAAGTAGAGTCCCAGACAGCCGTCTGTGTCCTGGGAAGTGGAGTTTCAGGCAGCCCTCTGTGTCCTGGGAAGTAGAGTCCCAGACAGCCGTCTGTGTCCTGGGAAGTGGAGTTTCAGGCAGCCCTCTGTGTCCTGGGAAGTAGAGTCCCAGATAGCCGTCTGTGTCCTGGGAAGTGGAGTTTCAGGCAGCCCTCTGTGTCCTGGGAAGTAGAGTCCCAGACAGCCGTCTGTGTCCTGGGAAGTGGAGTTTCAGGCAGCCCTCTGTGTCCTGGGAAGTAGACTCCCAGATAGCCGTCTGTGTCCTGGGAAGTGGAGTTTCAGGCAGCCCTTTGTGTCCTGGGAAGTAGAGTCCCAGACAGCCGTCTGTGTCCTGGGAAGTGGAGTTTCAGGCAGCCCTCTGTGTCCTGGGAAGTAGAGTCCCAGACAGCCGTCTGTGTCCTGGGAAGTGGAGTTTCAGGCAGCCCTCTGTGTCCTGGGAAGTAGAGTCCCAGACAGCCGTCTGTGTCCTGGGAAGTGGAGTTTCAGGCAGCCCTCTGTGTCCTGGGAAGTAGAGTCCCAGACAGCCGTCTGTGTCCTGGGAAGTGGAGTTTCAGGCAGCCCTCTGTGTCCTGGGAAGTAGAGTCCCAGACAGCCGTCTGTGTCCTGGGAAGTGGAGTTTCAGGCAGCCCTTTGTGTCCTGGGAAGTAGAGTCCCAGACAGCCGTCTGTGTCCTGGGAAGTGGAGTTTCAGGCAGCCCTCTGTGTCCTGGGAAGTAGAGTCCCAGCAGCCGTCTGTGTCCTGGGAAGTGGAGTTTCAGGCAGCCCTCTGTGTCCTGGGAAGTAGAGTCCCAGACAGCCGTCTGTGTCCTGGGAAGTGGAGTTTCAGGCAGCCCTCTGTGTCCTGGGAAGTAGAGTCCCAGCAGCCGTCTCTGTCCTGGGAAGTGGAGTTTCAGGCAGCTCTCTGTGTCCTGGGAAGTAGAATCCCAGACAGCCGTCTGTGTCCTGGGAAGTGGAGTTTCAGGCAGCCCTCTGTGTCCTGGGAAGTAGAGTCCCAGCAGCCGTCTGTGTCCTGGGAAGTGGAGTTTCAGGCAGCTCTCTGTGTCCTGGGAAGTAGAATCCCAGACAGCCGTCTGTGTCCTGGGAAGTGGAGTCCCAGACAGCCCTCTGTGTCCTGGGAAGTAGAATCCCAGACAGCCGTCTGTGTCCTGGGAAGTGGAGTCCCAGGCAGCCGTCTGCATTCTATGTTATCAGTGTGCTCTTGGCCAAGGAATGACCAGACCCACCAAAGCAAGGCATATGTGAAACCAAATTTATTGAGAGAGAGAAAGACAGGTGTACAGAGTCAGAGCAAGATACAGGCTTACAGAACAGGATGCATTTGCCATTGACAGCAACAGGCTCCCATTGTCACAGTGACAAGAAAAGGTTTTGAGTGTGGCCAGGGTTCTCTTTT
Source organism: Nycticebus coucang (assembly GCF_027406575.1). NCBI lineage: Eukaryota > Metazoa > Chordata > Mammalia > Primates > Lorisidae > Nycticebus > Nycticebus coucang. The sequence continues at coordinate 92,002,489 of NC_069785.1, forward strand.
ATACCACCTGGGTCAGGCCTGCCTTGTGATTCAGAGTCACCTGGAACCAGAGTCTCACTGCACATGTGGACCTCCCATGAGCCTCTCTGAGAGCCCAGGACAGGTGTGGACTGCAATATAGATTTAAGCTAATGACATGACAATGAGTCTTACGGCTGTTCTGGGTCACCTTCAGACTCTGTTGTACCTGTGCTTCTTGACCCATGGGCTAGAGAGTCTTTTGCATCCTCTGGCAATTTGTGTGCTCAGTTCTAACTGGCAGATTGGTGGGGCAGTCCTGCCTGCCCCAGGTGTGAGCAATCACTTAGGATGGAATTCAGGTGGCTGGCCTAGAGATGGGGGCCTAGGGACCTTGGCCCCTCCCCAAGAGAGCTGGATTCCTAGCTGTCTCCCTAACGGTAGACATTGGGGTGGGCCTTCATCCAGTGACTGCTAGGTCCTGAAAAGAGGACGGATGTTTGGAATAGACACAGAGACGAGAGTAACACGTGAGCAAAGTGACATCCAGGGAGAAATGCCACGTGAAGATGAAGGCACAGCTGGGAGCGGCATCACAGCCATGGAGCACCCAGGATTACCAAGTGCTAAAGGAGCCAGGGCGTAATTCTTTCCAGAGACTCAGGGGAGGAACCGCCCATCTTGCTTTGGACTCCTGGTTCCAGAACAGGGACAGAACACATTTCTGTTGTCTTAAGCCACCCAGTTTATGATGATTTGTTGTGGCAGCCACAAGATACTAATGCAACTCTTCAATTACTTTTTTGGGAAAACTTCTTATTTTACAGTTTTGCCCACAATTAGCTGTGGGTTGTGGTCAGTTTTCAAGATGTTCCAGCATGAAAAAGAATAGATAAGTGGAGTGACCTTGGCGGGGAAGAGGCAGGATCAAACTGCAAAGAGGTCTTTAAAAGAAACACTAATGTTCTGTGAACAAACTAGTGACCTCTTTTTCTTACGAACTCTCCTTTCTGTTCTTAGATAAAACAAAGAAAAGGAAAGAAGCAAAGAGAAACTTGGCCCTACCTTCCTTCTTCATTTTTCAATGTGACTTTTCTTTTTTTTGTTTGCTTCTTTTTTTTTCTTTTCTGGCAAATTGTTTTTCTGTTTTTTAAAAGTTTAAAATTTTAAACTTTTTTTTCTTTTATTCTTATATTGTACTCAAATGAATTATCCTTGCTCTTAGGACTTCTCTAAACTACTTTAGTTACCTAACATGCTATTCAAGGCCACCAAATTTCAAACTACAGTAGAATAAGAATAGCTGGGGTATTATTATTATAAAATGTGGATTGTCTGAGCCTAACATCCAGAAATATTTATTGATTGGATCTAATGTGAGTTTCAGAAGTTATTATTTATTTGCATTTTTTTATTTTTTTCAGTCAATTCTCTCTGTGATTCTGATGCCAGCAAGTCGGCAGGCCTCACTTTGGGGACATGCTCTAGTCCATCCTGGCTCAGTTGATGGCAGAAAGCTCTAATGGAAAATCAAAGTATTTATGCTGTATGTTTCAATTTGTAATTCTAGTTTTCCTCCATTTAATTCTTGTGGGAATGAACCTAATTTCCTTGTGACTCTGAGAACCAATGTTTATTTCTAAAGATTTCAAAGCTCCTTAGCATTTTGTTCTGTTTGCTGACAGTTTTATTAATTTCCCTTTTCAGGGAGCTTAGAGGGAGTGGGTGGAGGACCTGTCCCCATTGCAGCTTTCCCAGTGATCTGCATAGCTGTCAATCCATTGATACTTCCCTTCCCTCTCCTGCGTCCCTCAGAGCTTGTTCTTCTGAGTAACCTGTGGTCAGAACTTGTGAAAAATCACAAATAATGACCGCAGAAACACAGGGTGCTGTTATTAGCTCAAGGCACAATGATCAGCAGGGTGAGCCTTGCATCTGGGGTTCTGTTAGCTCTCTGGTGCTGGGTGTTCCAGGGACTCTGCAGGCGCCCTCTGGCCCTAAGGGACTCTCTGGGTGTTCCAGGGGATTCTGCAGGTGCCCTCTGGTGCTCAGAGACTCTCTGGTATTCTGGGGACTCTGCAGGCGCCCCCTGGCCCTCAGAGACTCTCTGGTATTCCGGGGACTCTGCAGGCACCGCCCCCCCCGCCCGGCTCTCAGAGTCTCTCTGGGTGTTCTGGGGACTCTGCAGGCGCCCTCTGGCTCTCAGGGACTCTCCGGGTGTTCTGGAGACTCTGAAGGCGCCCCCTGGCCCTCAGAGACTCTCTGGTATTCCGGGGATTCTGCAGGCGCCCTCTGGCTCTCAGAGACTCTCTGGGTTTTCTGGGGACTTTGCAGGTGCCCTCTGGTGCTCAGGGACTCTCTGGGTGTTCTGGAGGACTCTGCAGGTGCCCTCTGGCGGTCAGGGACTCTCTGGTCAGAGCTTCACCCGTATCTACAGGGAAGGATAATTCCCTGGGAATCTTCCTGGGAATCCTGAACTCCATTTTGACTTCCATTTTTTAAATTGAAGATGAATTTTTTATTTAGATGCACTGGGATATATTGTTTCAGCTGGCCGACATCTGGATGCTTTCTCAGCACATGCTGAAGCAGACATTTCTAGCACTGGGTCGTTTGTTCCAGGAACACAACGTGCTCATTATTTACTATTGTTATTTTCTCTGACTCTAGAGAAAAGTCAGTGCTACAAAAGTGCAAACTGAAAGAGAAAGATGAATTAAGGCTGATCAAGTTCAAAATGTTGATATTCTGATTGTTATTTCTTGGATTAGCCCGAAAACGATTGTTTTTCAGAAAAGGACAAAAGAAAGACCACGTTAGATTAATTTTATTTCTTTTTATAAAGACGCTGGCCAGTCATTCATGACTCTGAATATTCCCCTGCATAGAAACTTCTTGGAATCATAGAATGCATCACTTGACCTTGAAGGGATGGTGGAGGTCATGGAATCACGTGCCGCTCTGCCTATCTGCTCACTGGTCCCTGTTCCCAGGGCGCTCACCCAGAAGAAAGCTGTCCTGTCCTTGAAGTTCCTTGAAACTGGGTTATTAAACACAACTAACGAGATGAAAAATGGGTACAATTAATCATTTACTTATGCAATCACTTCCCCACCTGGTTCCAAAAGAGATTAAATGTACTTTCTGGCAGCAGTTTTCCAATTTGGTGGACTGTTCAGAGCCAGGCAGACCTGGGCTGGACCCTGACTCTCTACAAACTTGATTCACGAAGTTAAGCTACTTAGTTACATTTCTAAGCCAAATTTCCCTCATCTCTTAATGGGGATTTTAATAACAGCACCTACATCATTGAGTTTTTGTGAGCACTGAATGTGTTCTGGGAAGTCAGTAAAGTAGTCACGTCAATCACTGTTATGACTTAGTGTTTTTTAATCGCTCACTGAGGCAGAAGGACCAAATGTGAGGCATTCACAGTATGCAGGGATGGTAGCAGGATGCATTTACTAACTTGTGGGCTGTATTAAATTCCCCATTGTTCATACAAAGGGAGGGTGTGGTGGTCATGCATCTTGGGTAAGGAAGCAGATATGAAAGAATGAAAATGAGCAGGGGCCCCAGCTCAGAGAGCAGCCCTGCTAAAGTAAAGCGCAGCAGAGGGAGAAGCAGCAGAGCTCAGTCAGTGCTCTGGCTCCCCAACCCTTCATGGTTTGGATTTTATAAAAATATCCATTAGTTACTCATATGTACACCGCAGTGAAGGAAATAAAATGGCAATCCCAGAATACAGGAGCAGAGGAACACGTTAAAATCTGTTATTATATGTAAGATACAAAACAAAAAAGAAATGTAATTTATCTATTCATTCAGCAAATATTTACTGAGCTCTTATTCTGTTGTAGTTTCTGGAGAAAAAAGAAAATCTCTCTTTCATAAGGTTTACATTTTTGTGAGGGGGCAGTAAATAAACACTTCATAGTCAAGAAGTAAGTTCGAGGCCAGGGACAGAGCGTGCGGGGGTGGGACAGAGCCTTGCGGGCAGTGGGGGGTGGCAGGCTGTGCCCCGAGGGCAGCGGGATGGGGAGACAGGTCACACCAGGGTGCCGAGTGGGCAAGAGGGCAGGGATGCCAAGGAAATGAGTTCAAAGAGGCAGCTGAAAGAGAAAAAGGAAAATAGGGGTAGGGACAGAATTGAAGTTGAGAAGGATGCTTCATAGCAGGAAGGTAGCCTTTAAGTAGGTGATGCGCTGACGTCTGCGAGGCTTCTTTTAGAGCCCCATGGCTAGTACTAATCTCACAAGACTGAGCGGTCGTGAGAATGAATACAGAGCAACAGATCAGAAGCTACTCAGAAAAATGTGGAAGGCTTGGTGAATGGGACCCAGAGGGGGAAGGAGACAGCTGACCCAGAGATCATCCTTAAAGTGTGGGGGTTTGGTGATGGAAGTGCAGGGTTTTGGTGATGGGGAGGACTCTGTGCGGGCCCCCAGGACAGAGGAAGAAATCCAGGAAGGCAGCCGGAACGTGCTTGGGCTGAGCTACCATCAGGATATTCCAGCGGGAATTTTCAATTAACAGGCTGTTTATTCAAAGGGCCTACGATGAAGGGAAGAGAGGAAGGGCACAGTGCTTAGAGCAGAATCCAGCAAACCTCATGTGAGGGTGAGGTCAGCAGAGCCTGGTGGAAGGACGGAGGGAGAGGAGCCGTTGGAGATGGAGAAATGGAGGGAGCAATGGCTGCTGGAAGTTGGAAAAGAACAAAGTTTCAGAGTCTGTGCGTGAGTGGTAGTTTAAATAAGGTTTGTTTTGCTAATAGGATCTGGGTTTTTAATAAATGTTCATCATTTTGCACAGATGATAAATATAAAACTAATATAAAACACAAATTCCCTTGAGTTCCTGAACTCAGGAAAGTACAAGTAAAATGTGTTGGTAATTAGGTATTTTTCTTCAAACACAAGTTAGATGACAAATAACTTTTTTTTTTTTTTTGGCTGGGGCTGGGTTTGAACCCACCACCTCCGGCATATGGGACTGGCGCCCTACTCCTTGAGCCACAGGCGCCGCCCAATGACAAATAACTTTATGAAGCCAAAGTAGAAGATGGGGCCAGCCAGAGTGCTGACTTGGCATAGAGAAGACAAGGGGGTCCAGCCTGCAAGCCCTGGGCATCTCTAAGCTCAGAGTCCAGCCTGCACAGCTCTGAGCATCTCTGAGCTCCAGGTCCAGCCTGCAGGATCTCTGGGCATCTCTGAGCTCTGGGTCCAGCCCTCATAGCTCTGGGCATCTCTGAGCTCAGGGTCCAGCCTGTGGGGGCTCTGGGCATCTCTGAGCTCCAGGTCCAGCCTGCACAGCTCTGGGCATCTCTGAGCTCCGGGTCCAGCCTGCGGGGGCTCTGTTAACTAACTGCTTCAAGAGTCTAATGGAGGCTGTTAAGACTAATAATACAAACCTAAACAAAGGAAAATTGAGCTAAATGAAGAACCAACCAAAAAATCCTAACAGCCAAGACGGAATATAAAAGATCTTCCCAAGGGAAGGAACGTTAGCCCAGGTGAAAATAGGCCTTCACATTAAACGGTAATTGAACAGTCATCTTTTCTATCTCTAATTCTTTTTTTTGAGACAGAGTTTCACTCTGTCACCCTAGGTAGAGTGTAGAGTACTGTGGTGTCACAGCTCACAGCAACCTCCAACTCCTGGTCTTAGGTGATTCTCCTGCCTCAGCCTCCCAAGTAGCTGGGACTATAGGCGCCCACCACAAAGCCCAGCTATTTTTTGTTGCAGTTTGGCCGGGGCTGGGTTTGAACCCACCACCCTTGATATAAGGGGCCGGCATCCTACTCACTGAGCCACAAGTGCCGCCCTCTATCTCTAATTCTTAATATTCTTTTTTTTTTATTAAATCATAGCTGTGTACATTGATATGATCATGGGGCATCATTCACTAGGTTCACAGACCATTTACCAAGTTTCACATATACCCTTGTAAGATGCACCACTGGTGTAATCCCACCAATCCCCTTCCCTCTACCCACCTCCCCCCACCCTCCCCTCCCTTTTCCCCTTCCCCCTATTCTTAGGTTGTAACTGGGTTATGGCTTTCATGTGAAAACCCTAAATTAGTTTCATAGTAGGGCTGAGTACATTGGGTACTTTTTCTTCCATTCTTGAGATACTTCACTGAGAAGAATATGTTCCAGCTCCATCCATGTACACATGAAAGAGGTAAAGTCTCCATCTTTCTTTAAGGCTGCATAATATTCCATGGTGTACATATACCACAATTTATTAATCCATTCGTGGATCGATGGGCACTTGGGCTTCTTCCATGACTTAGCAATTATGAATTGGGCTGCAATAAACATTCTGGTACAAATATCTTTGTTATGATGTGACTTTTGGTCTTCTGGGTATATGCCCAGTAGAGGGATTACAGGATTGAATGGCAGATCTATTTTTAGATCTCTAAGTGTTCTCCATATCTCTTTCTGAAAGGAACGTATTAATTTGCATTCCCACCAGCAGTGCAAAAGTGTTCCCTTTTCTCCACATCCGCGCCAACATCTAAGTAAAGCAAGCAAACAGCCCTCAGAATGGGAGAAGATATTTGCAGGTTATGTCTCCGACAAAGGTTTAATAACCAGAATCCACAGAGAACTCAAACGCTTTAGCAAGAATAGAACAAGGGATCCCATCGCAGGCTGGGCAAGGGATTTGAAGAGAAACTTCTCTGAAGAAGACAGGCGTGCGGCCTTCAGACATATGAAAAAATGCTCATCATCCTTAATCATCAGAGAAATGCAAATCAAAAGTACTTTGAGATATCATCTAACTCCAGTGAGACTAGCCAATATCACAAAATCCCAAGAATTCTTAATATTCTTGAAAACATCCAACATTATTTTTCTTTCTTCCCCTCCCCCCCCACCTTAAGGCAAAGAGCTCATCTTAGTGATTTTGGTCACTAATCTCACTTGAGGTACTGAAAACCCTAAAACCAAACTCTGGCACCACTCAGATCATATCCTGTTTTTAATCTGTTCACTTTTTAGCAGCCCAAAAGAAAATCTGGAAGGTCTAAGAGTTCTTTCCTAAAAGATTAATTTATGAAAGGCCCAATTTGAATTACTGTCTTCGCTGAGCACCCCAGATGAACACTCTGAGATACCCTATCTCTAAATGTGTACTTTACAAGAGCAAGGAGACTGGCTGTGTCCAGGAGAGGAAAGACGACAGGCAGAATTCTAGCTTCTATAAATATTATATGATGTTTTTAATTTGGAAAGAATAAAAATTCATTTGGCCTAAGATATTTGGATACTTGTCTCAATTACTCTGTTAGCAGAAGCTTGGCCTCCACTCTGCTGGCAGGACTTGGCAGCCGAGTCAGGCGGTGCTGGTGAGTCAGTGTGAAGCGTTCTCTCCACCTTGGGGGAGGCGGGAGGAGTAGAGGACGCTGAAGCCAGAGGCACTGACTTGAAATGGAGCATCTGATCCTTAACGATCCCCTGGTATTCGTTGTCAGAGATGTCAGCTGGATTTTAGTTGAGATCATTACATTTTGCTTGTCTAATGCCCCCAGCAGTTTCAAGTGTGATCCTCCTTTCCCATCAGAATTTGCCCTGCATGGGACCCCGTGCTTCATTAAACAACTGCCATGTGGGCATCCACAGGTGGCATTTGTTTTGGTGGCCAGTGAAGTGATACCTCCACAGGCCTGTGCCAGCCATATTGCCCAGACTTGAATTCTTTCCAGGAGAGTTTCTAATCCAAGATCTTCCATAAAGAAAATAAATCAATCTGTAGGAAAGAGACAAGAGTTTAGAAATGAAAGAAGCCACGGTCGGCTTTGTGGGTTTTAGTAGGCTGAATTTCAAGGAGGCTATTCAGTGAGGACTCTAGTGGACCAGTTTAACCTGGGCAGGCTGTGCTTGCTCCTTTTTACAGGGACCTCGGGTTGAGCAGTCTTGGGAGAAAATGTGAAATGATGGGCAGGCTCCGGCAGTTAATTTACCTTCATGCCAAGGATTTGGGAGAACTGGGATGATTAAATGATCAGGGAGTCCTTATCTTTATGTTACATTTACTGAAAATGTTCTCAGCTGAATAATTTAATTAGATGGAAATAAGGTTGAGAATCCAGATGCAAACCCAAGCTTACCCCAGGAAAGCTCTCCACCGAGCTAAAAGGCTACTGTGGCACCAGGGAACTTTCATTATTCTTTTAAACATGTTTTGATTATGAATTTTGTCATGGGTATATCATAATTCCACCATAGAAACACATATAAAATCGCTTTTATATTCTTAAATCTTACATAAGTAGATGAGTTTTTTAATGGGGGATATACTGTGATGGGCCCTAATATTGTGATGAATAGAATATACTGTTCAACCCTATGTTAAAGTGCCAACTTTTTCTAAATTAAGGTTACAGAGAGTATATCAATTGGATTTAAAAAAACATGAAACATTATGATTTTTATGATTTTGTGTTTTTTACCTTTTTTAAGGCCTATGATGTATATGGAGAAATCTGGTAAATTGTGGAGCCTGTTTCTGTACTGATTCATACAAACATGTCATCTTTTAATGATTTTTATAGCAGTGCTGTATTGTATATTGAAGATAAATCTACAATCATTGGTAATTTGTGCTGTCTTTTTTTGTTGTAATGAGAATAATGTCAACTACTGTAATTCTAGTAATTTCATATTATATTAAAGATCATAAATAGCAAATGATCACATATATAGTTACTGACTTCACCAGCAAATCAGTAGCTTTTATGTGGGAGAGATACTGCTTTGTTTTCACTTGCTGAGGACCCTTGACAGAAGAAAGAAAGGGCAGGGTTTGTTTTTTTGGTTCTGGGTTTTTTTCTGCAATTTCATCTTCTTTAAGAGAAAGGTAATACATGTATTCATCTTGCTAAGAAATACACTCTAATATGAAGTTTCAGAGGGAAAAAAATGGAACATGCATAGCTCACTTACTTAGTGAACTGAAGGGGAAAAAAATAGCAACATATTCTCTTAACATCTTTCCCTAATTCCTGCCACCGCTCCCCATTTGTACACGTTCCAGATGACTCTAGAAGAACAGTTAAGTTGGAAGCCCCACTTATTGCTGATCAGACAAAGCCATTTTGCAAAGAATCAAAGTTCTACTGTCTGAGAAAAGCCCATTGACAACCGGAGGGGTTGATCTCTTTGACTTCTCACTCTGACACTTGTGACTTATCGGAAACCACTTCTCACCTGAGGGCAATGTCCTTTCTGTAATATCTTCACATTTACAAGCTCTTATCATTCAGCTTTGTTTATTCGTTCAAACATTTATCTCCTTTCAGTCCCAGGAAGCTATTGAGATGGAGTATGGACATAGAAAATATGTATAAAACAAGATACAGAATGAAGTACAAATTAAGGAAAAAACTGGCTCAGAGGAAAAGAACAGAAACAGGACAACGAAGCCAGGAAGATACTCCTAATAGGTAAAGCTTGCAAGTGTTTTCACTGCTGGAGAAGGTCATGAATATTGTTTATACTTATTAGTAAGCACATAAGGCTAAGAATAATAATCATTTTCTCAGGACAAACCCAATTATTCTTGGTACTGAAAATAACAGTGATATCTCCCAGGAGTCCTTAGCGAGTGGGAACTGCGCTTTATTAAGTAATATCTTGTAGCATCTTTGCTTTTTATGGAGAAGAGTGTACAAAGTTTTGAGCTACCTTATAGATCTGGGTTTGAATCCAGGCTCTGTACCTTAGTGGATAGCTCTGTGACCTCAGGAAAACTACTAACTTATCTAAATCCCAGCTTTAGCATATGTAAAGTGTGTGCACCTCATAGGATGAGGTGAAGATTAAATGAGAAAATGCACGTACAATGCCAGCAAAGCCGCGGCACGTGCTGAGCACCCAGGGAGTTATCACAGGTCTCACCAACCTGCAGTTATGTGGGGAACATGAAGGCACTTCCGTGTTAGCTTACACACCTGTGGTTGCAAAGGTAATCTCAAGAAGACAGACGAATGGCTAACAAACATATGAAAAAATGTTCATCATCCCTATCTATTAGAGAAATGCAAATCAAAGCAACCCTGAGATACCATCGAACCCCCCCCCATTCCCCATGAGAATGGCCCACATCGCAAAATCTCAAAACTGCAGATGCTGGCGTGGATGTGGAGAGAAGGGAACACTTTTACACTGCTGGTGGGACTGCAAACTAGTACAACCTTTCTGGAAGGAAGTATGGAGAACCCTCAAAGCACTCAAGCTAGACCTCCCATTTGATCCTGCAATCCCATTACTGGGCATCTACCCAGAAGGAAAAAAAATCCTTTTATCAGAAGGACACTTGTACTAGACTGTTTATTGCAGCTCAATTTACAATCGCCAAAATGTGGAAACAGCCTAAATGCCCACCAACCCAGGAATGGATTAACAAGCTGTGGTCTATGTATACCATGGAATACTATTCAGCCATTAAAAAAAATTCGTATTAACCTGGATGGAAGTGGAAGACATTATTCTTAGTAAAGCATCACAAGAATGGAGAAGCATGAATCCTATGTACTCAATTTTGATATGAGGACAATTAATGACAAGGTTATGGGGGGGAAGCAGAAAGAGGGACGGAGGGAGGGGGGTGGGGCCTTGGTGTGTGTCACACTTTATGGGGGCAAGACATGATTGCAAGAGGGACTTTACCTAACAATTGCAATCAGTGTAACCTGGCTTATTGTACCCTCAATGAATCCCCAACAATAAAAAAAATATAAAAATAAAAAAATAAATAATGTGAAGCTTTGCAAAGTCTTGAATGTGTGCTTTTGAACACACACATGCATGCACGCACACCCACACCATTCTGATTTTTATCTATTCCCTGGCTCACTACTGTAGGATAACTTTAGTCTAAGCATCTGGCATATGTTGAAGAAAGCTTAGCTTTTATGTTTTCCCAACTCCCAGGTTGGCGATGAGAACAAACTTTTGCAAAGTAGCTGTCACTGTCAAGTGCTGAGAATGGATTTGGGGAGTTCCCAGAGTCAGCAAAGATGTGAATTAGGAGTTAATTCAGACCAGCTAAGCAGACAATAAATGAATCCTATTATTGTTCTTTTTTTCCATTTCTACAAATCATTTCCTTATTTTAAGTAAAGAAGGAAATAGAAGGCTGAGACTCTGGCTGGAAATGGCTTTTTCAAAGCATTTCTCACAAGTGAGAAGAAGTGCCAGGCTCTGCCAGCTTCTGCAGGAGGGTCAGTGCCCATGGCCACTCGGAGATGAGAGAGCCCCTCCTTCCTGAGGGCTCCTCTGTGAGCCGAGTTTCAAGGAGTAACACATCTGAAAGGGCAGCAGCTGATGGCTGCTTTTTAATGTCATTTTGGCTGGGAAATGGTAGGATCAGAGAACGGACCTCTGACAAGCCAATGCTAAGTCTTCCACAGAAATAACTTCCAGTGAAAAAATTGGGTGGAAGAGATGGTCCAACCATTAAAGTAAAAGAATCCACTGATCCATTCGGCATCTCTTCACTGGATTTGGTTTTAACTCCTGGAACAGGATGACATGAGTAATTTTGTTAATATTTTTTTCCCCTTCAGAGCATGAAGTAGCATAAAAATTCTGTATATTTCTCTTCTCGTTATCTTGCTTATGCCGGAGGTGTTACTGGGCATCTACATGTTATTTACTTTAGACATTTCCTGTAGGCCTTCTTTCCACAGTTTTAATAATTTTTGCTTTAAAAGTATCCTATTGCTTTTTCCTTCCTTTCACATAAAGAAGAGAGGTTACAAAAGTATCCTATTGCTTTTTCCTTCCTTTCACATAAAGTGAGAAGGACACTGGCCCGGTGAGGAGGCCGAAGGTCCTTATTATGCTGCGTGTTTAGCTAATAGTATGATACTGTTCAAATAACTTGCTTTTGATGCTTTCATATTTCCTTTTCCAGAAAAATTTAGTGGTCGTGCTTCTTAAACTTTCATTTTCAAATCACTAGAAACATTTCTTAAACATTTTCCTCAGAAAACCAATACATAAATTGCAAGAAAATTCAAATCCACTTGGTGAAATGAGACATCTCTCTGTTCTGCCCACCACTGCCTCCCTGACCCTCCAGTATCCCCTAAAGTTGGCCAGTGAACCCCTCAGGCACTGATTCTCAAAGCATCGTCCATGGGACACTTGTGGGCCCTGATGGTCTCATGAGGTTCACAGGAGTTTTGCTGACTTAAGATTAAAATTTGAAATACAAAAATAATAGTGATTTTTTTTAACAGAAATGTTCTGAATAGTCATTATGTTTCCAAGGATTGGATGTGTGCTATAAAATTTTTGTCCACAGTTTTTCAAAATTACTTATGTTCACATCACTTTATTACTGTGTATTAGTAATCCTAGTTTTATTATTGTGACCACAGTGCTCTTGTATATCCCAAATTCATAAAGTACTTAAAGGACTAAATACAGTCTGCTGAAACATTGAAGTGATAGTAAAATATTAGCACAGACTCCAAGATAAAACAGTCTTAATAATTATTGAGAATGCAGAGGAGTCCAGTTTCATTATGCAGGTGAACCTTTCTCTACTGGGACAAATAGACATGCAAGGATGGTGATTTTTAAGAGAATAGCCAAAAAGCAAAAGCTTAATTAGGAGACAGATTGATGAACGTTTAAATATCAAATGGTATTAGACCAGTAGGCCATTTGAACCTCATCCTTCCTTTGTTGTGTGTTACAGAACTTTTTTCAAATGGTGGGAAAAAACTATAGATGGTTTTATGTCATTTTCTAAGTTACACAATGAATTCTCTGACAAACCAATTGGTGTTTTCATAGTAAGAAAAAAGGTAATACGTAAATTAAGGAGCCTTGTCACTGAAATGAAGAATAGACTGAAGGTAGATTCAGATTTTTAGTACTTATTTTGAAACATGTGTGACATTCTTGTCAAAAAGTTTATGAAATCTGGTTCGGAGTTAGTGATAATATCATAGTTGGACAGAAGGCATACTAAACGTATTTCATTATTTTATCCCATAAAGTCACTGGCATACTCTGAAAGAGAAATCAGTAGGACGTACATGAAAATAGATATTTACTTCAAATTGGATGCAGTTGTTAAAATGCAGATTAGGAATCAAGTTTGGGGTGTGGCACTTGTAAGGGTGAGAAACGTTTGCCAAATCTTTTTGTTAGGTATTAAAAACTCTTGGAACTCAAATGTAATATCTTTTCTTCTCAACCGGTTGACAGGTATTTTCTGAGCAGCTTTCCAAACAGTATTTATCAGTCCGTGGATCTCCTCAATGGAAGGTCTCGTCACTCTGAGGGCAGCCAGAGGAATCCTCCCCGACCTGATTAAGATCATGGCCTTGTCTATGCTCAAAACCGGCCTCCAACAGCTTGGCCCTCATGTCCTCATAGGACAAAATCCAAAATTTCTTTTATTCCCCAGAAGGCCCTAACTAAAACTCTCTCGGCAGCCCCTCAGGCCTCAGTTCTCCCAGAGCCCAACTTCTTCCCACTACTGAGCGACGGTCCCTGGGCATCCTTTCCCGCGGGCTCTGGGCATCCTCCCCCACGGGCTCTGTACATCCTTCCACACGCTCTCTGGACAGCCTTCTCCATGCTCTTTGTACATCCTTGCCCACGCTCTCTGGACATCCTTGCCCACGCTCTCTGGACATCCTTCCCCACGCTCTCTGGGCATCCTTCCCCACGCTCTCAGGACATCCTTGCCCACGCTCTCAGGACATCCTTCCCCACGCTCTCAGGACATCCTTGCCCACGCTCTCTGGGCATCCTTCCCCATGCTCTCTGGACATCCTTCCCCACGCTCTCTGGGCATCCTTCCCCACGCTCTCAGGACATCCTTGCCCACGCTCTCAGGACATCCTTCCCCACGCTCTCAGGACATCCTTGCCCACGCTCTCTGGGCATCCTTCCCCACGCTCTCTGGACATCCTTCCCCACGCTCTCTGGGCATCCTTCCCCACGCTCTCTGGACATCCTTCCCCACGCTCTCTGGGCATCCTTCCCCACGCTCTCTGGACATCCTTCCCCACGCTCTCTGGGCATCCTTCCCCACGCTCTCAGGACATCCTTGCCCACGCTCTCTGGGCATCCTTGCCCACGCTCTCTGGGCATCCTTGCCCACACTCTCAGGACATCCTTCTCCACACTCTCTGGACATCCTTCCCCACGCTCTCTGGACATCCTTCCCCACCTCTCTGGGCATCCTTCCCCACACTCTCTGGGCATCCTTCTCCACTCTCCCTGGGTATCCTTCTCCATGCCCTCTGGACATCCTTCCCCATGCTCCCTGGCCATTGTTTCCCATGCCCTCTGGGCATCCTTCCCCAGGCTTCCTGGGCATCCTTCCCTATGTTCTCTGGGCATCCTTCTGCACTCTCTCTGGGTATCCTTCCCCATGGGCTCTGGCCATTCTTCCCTATGTGTGCTCTGGGCATCCTTCCCCACGGCATCTGGACATCCTTCCCCACACTCTCTGGACATCCTTACCCATGTTCTCTGGGCATCCTCCCCCAAGCTCTCTGGGCATCCTTCCCCACGGGCTCTGGCCATCTGTCTCCACGCTCTCTGCACATCCTAGCCACACCCCCTGGCCATTGATCCCCACGCTCTCTGGACATCCTTCCCTACAGGCTCTGGCCATCCTTCCCCAAGCTCTCTGAGCATCCTTTTCCTCTCTCTCTGGGTATCCTCCCCCAGGCTCTCTGGGCATCCTTCTCCACTCTCTCTGGGCATCCTTCCCCATGAGCTCTGGCCATCTTTCCCCATGCACTCTGAACATCCCTCCCCATGCACTCTGGGCATCCTTCCCCACGCTCTCTGAACATCCTTTCCCATGGGCTCTGGGCATCCTTCCCCATGGATGCTGGGCATCCTTCCCCATGCTCTCTGGGCATCCTTCTCCACTCTCTCTGGGCATCCTTCCCTATGTGCTCTGGGCATCCTTCCCCAAGCTCTCTGGACATCCTTCTCCAAGCTCTCTGGGCATCCTTCCCCATGGGCTCTGGGCATCCTTCCCCATGGGCTCTGGGCATCCTTCCCCATGGGCTCTGGGCATCCTTCCCCACACTCTCTGGGCATCCTTCCCCATGCGCTCTGGACATCCTTCCCCACACGCTCTGGGCATCCTTCCCCATGATATCTGGGCATCCTTCCCCACGGGCTCTGGACATCCTTCCTGGGCATGCAGAGCTCTCTGCCCCTTGCATTTTCACACTCCCTGTCCTCTGAACTCTCCCAAAACCCATGCCACTTCCTCTTCTCTTTTCCTTTGTTTTTCCTCAAATGTCTCTTAGGCTTCAACTCAGGTAAAGCCTTTCTTGAGTACACTATGTAAAACTGCAAAAACCCACCACCCAAAACCCTCTATTCCTTCTCTGCTTCATCTTTTGCTTGTTTGCACCCCTTTGTATTTGCCCTGATCTAACAGAAAACACACTTTTGTTTTGTTTTTGCGACAGTCTCACTCTGTCACCGTCAGTAGAGTGCCAGGTCATAGCTCACAACCACCTCAAACTTCTGGGCTATGCTGTCTTCCTGTCTCGACTTCACACATAGCTGGGACTATAGGTGTCCACCTCCACTGCCGGCTAGTTTTTCTATTTAGTGGAGACGGGGGTCTCTCTTGTGCAGGCTTGTCTCAAAATCCAGAGCTCAAAGGATCCTCCCAATAGGAGGTGCAGGGCTTTAAGCAATGACTGGGAAACAATTGACACAGAGAGGACAGGGGAGGGGCTCCCTAGGGTGGCCTGTGCAGCCCCGGTCGCTGGCCGTTGCCAGTTAGAGCAACGCCAGGAGAGGGACTTTCCCTGGGAATTGGGAGGAAAAGGCACCAGTGCAAATAGAGACGATCAGGCCAGGGCCGAACCAGGCAGGCAACAGGCAGGTTGTAATTCGTGTTGCTCAGGCCCTTGTCCCACTAGAATGCAAGCCCCAGGAAGACGGTTTTTGCTCTCCTGCACCACAATAAGACCTAACACACTGAAGATGTTCAATAGATATTTACTAAATAGGTGAATTCATAAAATGCTTTAGAATTTTTAAAGAAATTTTATAGTCTGTGTTTCACTCCCAAGGGTTGTACAATGCAGGTTTGGTCCCAAACCATGTCAGTGCTGTCTTGATTTTGTCCATGGGTGACATGGACTAGACTTATGAATACACTTCACATCGTTTTACAAACAGGGAAACTTTTACTTCTCTGGATAGGAAGATAAAAAGTCTTTTATATATCCTTCAAAGGAATGTCATCAAATTCCACCTCTATGAAAGTGGAAATATAAGAAACTAAGCAAACGTGCTTAGATTGTACTGGAGTGTGTGCCTGTGTTCAACAAAAGTTAAGCGTGGTTTATTAATCTCAGAGAGTGGAGCTGCCAGCAGAGTGAAGTGTAGTTTCCGGATGTGGTTAACCTATTTCTCATTTACATTTCAACAGCTGCGGGTGTCATTACAACTCTCCCCACAGGTCCAAGCCAAAAATAATGTTTTTCCCAGATAGCAAAGTTTTTCTATACTTGGGAAGTTATAGAAAAACATCACAAAGGTGTCACCTGGATCTTTGTGGGTAACATGTTAAAAGAAGCCAAGAACCTAAACTTAGGGTATGATGTTACCATTCACCAAATCCTATTGTAGTAACAGGGGTAGAAATACTAATTCTCAAACTAAACCAAAGTTGAGAGTTGCAGAGTTGAGAGTTGCAGGGTTTTTAAAGTATGTTTTAGTTTCTAATCTAGTTTCCCAGTGTCTCCTATTTTTGTTGACTGACTTATTGTGTGAAACGAAATACAATTAGTTCGTTATTTTCTTATTCGTTATTTTAAGCCAAGAATATTTAAGAGTAGTAATCCGAATCATTATATATTAAGTGAATAATGAATATTATCAAGGCATTTCTCATTAAATTTCAAGGTAGACCTTTGACAGTCAAGGAGCACCCAGAGAAGGTGCCCTGGCTATTTAGGACCCAGATGCTTTGTGGGTGGTGCCACTGGAGTCAATTTGTAACGATCCAGAACTCAGCCCTCAGATTTCTAGGTCAGCAGCCCCGTTTCTTAACTCCCTAAAAGTGGTTTTGACTCTCAGAGAAAAATTTTAAACTACAAACTCAAAACCCTGATGGCTGAACCAGAATGGCCAACTTGTTAATCTACAGTGGCATATAAAAATCAAATGTTTGGTGTGCTGTATACCTTTGGTCAATTTTAGCTCCTGATAGGCAAATTGCCTGGAAAGGAGCTTGCTTGATGAACAGCAGGGTTGTGGGGCTCACGATGGGAATGTTTCAAGACGCCAACTAAGGGAGAAAACTCCACAGGCCCAGATGGCCAGGAGATTGTAGCATTCATTTGCATCATTCGGGAAGCATTCACAACTTCTGTCTTGGAAAAATCCCTTTTTTGTTCTTTGTTTCATGGCTACTAAATGTAGTTCCTTTCTTCAAATATGTTATTTTATCTCTTTAAATTATTTTTTCACTACACACTTTCACTACACTACATTTACAACACAATCTGCTGTAAATTGTGATGAGTTGTGCATAACATTTATTTTCCATACAATAATATTGTTTGCTCATTTTCAAGTCGTACAAGAGGAGGGTGTGGTTCTATAAAAGAACAACATACTTTGCTATATACAATGTTGAAAAAGATAATCTGGGAAATTTGCTTCTGTATGAATTAACTGATGGAGCTGCTTGGTCATCAGCCTAGTAGCCTGAAGGGTTTTTGGAGATGCTGCCTTCTAGACAATTTAACAAAAATAGATTATTTGCTTGTGGGGTCCTGGAAGATCACTAATTTTCTATTTTCCTAGTGGTGACTCTGCTGCTACCTTGAAGCTTTGTTTTCATCTATAGGTGGGCGAAGAGAAATAGATGTACACAGTCATGAGCTATGTAACAATATTTTGCTCAACAGTGGTCTGCATGTTAGGACAGTGGTCCCATAAAATTATAATAGAACTGAAAAATTCCTATTGCCTGGTCATGTCACAGCTGATTTAATGTTTTGTGCAATACTCCCTTGTCTGTGGTGATGCTGGTATAAACATTTCTATTTCACTGCCAGTGATGGGAAAATATAGCTCATACAGTTATGTGTATTATATAACTTGATGATGATAGTAGGTGACTGCTATTTGCTTGCATATTTACCATATTATTCTTTTAAATGTTATTTTAGAGTATACTCCTACTTATTAAAAAAAAAAAAAACGATTAACAGTAAAACAGCCTCAGGCTAGTCTCTCAGGAGGTATGCCAGAAGGCTTTGTTGTCGTGGGAGATGACAGCTCCAAGTGCCTTCTTGTCCCTGAAAACCTTCCAGTGGGGCAGGTAGGGGGTGGAAGACAGTGAGGTGATGATCCTGGCCCTGTGTAGGCCTGAGCCAAAGTGTATGTTTGTGTCTTAGCTTTTTAAAAAGCTTTTTTTTTGCAGTTTTTGGCTGGGCTGGGTTTGAACCCACCACCTCCGGTATATGGAGCCAGTCCCCTACTCCTTGAGCCAGAAGTGCCGCCCAAAGCATTTTAAAAGTAAAACAAAATTAAGAATTTAAAAGTAGGAAAAAGCTTATAGGCTAAACTATAAAGAAAGTCATTATTGTTGTATAACTATACCATGTGCTTGTGTTTTAAGAGAGATGTTATTATTGCAAGAGTCAAAAGTTTTTTGAAAAAGCTTATAAAATAAAAAGTTATAGTAAGCTAAGGTTAATTCGTCTTGGAAGAAAAACAGTATTTTCTATAAATTCAGCGTAGCCTAAGTGTCCAGTGTTTATAAAGGCTACCATAGCATATACGAACGCCCGAGGCTTCACATGCACTGGACACTTACTGACTCACCCAGGGCAATTTCAATCCTGCAAGCCTCCTTCATGTAGGCGCCCTGCACATGTGTACTGTTTCTTAGCTTTTCACACTATTTTAACTGCATCTTTTCTATATTTAGAAGTTTAGACACACATGCATGTGTTACAGTTGCCTGCAGTGCTCCGTAATCTGCTGTGGGGCTGTGCAGCCCAGGAGCACAGGCTGTCCCAGACAGCCTGGGAGTGCAGCAGGGGTCCCATCTAAGTTTGTGATGGTCACAAAATAACAAATCGCCTAACCATGCATTTCTCAGAATGTGTCCTTGTTAAGCATTAAGCAACGCATGACTATACTTTTAAGGTGAATATGTCTGAAGTAGCTCCAGAAAAACAGTGACATGTACCCCTGCTATTTTGAACTGGCTGCTTTTGATTTATTGAATGTTGATGGACTCAGCACCCCAAACTCATTATTTACGTTGCAGGCCAGCCCCCAGCTCCAGGACTTCCTCTAATCTCAGCCTGTGGAGGGCATGTGATCCTCTGATATTTGAAGAAAAGCGGCTGGAAGTCCCAATATGTTCCTCACAAAGTTGATGGCCTTTTGCCCACGCATCTTTTCCTTTAAACTCCTTTTCCACTAATGCTTTCATTTTTCCTGGGTTTTGTGGTTACCAATGGGGGCCACCTTTCTCCCCTGAGTCAGTGGGGTATAACCACCATCTCATTTCCTCAAGCATCACTGGTATACTTTCGAGAGATTTGTTATGAACAATTTACAGGTCATTTCACAGGGTTGGGGAGCTACAATGAAGAATGGTTATTATCTTTTTTGTTTTTTTAAGTTGTCCAGCACAGCCCAACATTTTAAAGAAACTTAAAAAAAAAATCATAACAGTAAATATTAAAAATTTTGTTCCTAAAATTCCATCAGCCAGTCTTTCTTCCCAGCACCGTCTCTGTTTGGTCCTGTGGCCCAGCCAGTTTCTCCCCTCCCTCCCTCTGTCTCCCTTTGTCCTCCTTTCTCTGTATTCCTGCTCCTATTCCTGCTAAATAATCTCTTTCCTCTGGAGCTGCTGTTGGAAACCCCAGTTTTTTTTTTCTGTTGTAAAATTCAATAATTTTCTCTTAGCCTTCACCCATCCTGTGTATGGGCTGAGGCTTCTCATTTTACAATGACAGTCGGCAGGCAGTTGATTTGCTTATAAAAGAAAACTCTCTTCCCGAGGAATTCTGCTATCAACTTTTAATTTTTGTGCTGTTCGCATGTCCTCAAAACCCAGTCAAGTGGCAGAGCTAAGACATGACTACAGTGCCCTAACCCCAGACTGGGACTCCTGTGAGCACCAGCGTACACTCCCCAGCCCTCTTAATAAACACAGGCAAAGGAATCACCCTTCTTTGTTCTTTGCTGTAGAGGACTGTCTACAGCATGCTCCTCTTTAAAGTCTTACTCAAAATGTAGTTACTTATATTTCTTTCTTTCTTCTTTTTTTTTTTTTTTTGTAGAGACAGAGTCTCACTTTATGGCCCTCAGTAGAGTGCCATGGCATCATACAGCTCACAAGCAACCTCCAACTCCTGGGCTTAAGGGATTCTCTTGCCTCAGGCACCTGCCACAACGCCCAGCTATTTTTTGGTTGCAGTTCAGCCGGGGCCGGGTTTGAACCCGCCACCCTCCGTATATGGGGCCGGCGCCTTACCGACTGAGCCACAGGCGCCGCCCTGTTTATTTCTATGTTGTGGAAAGCATATAGGATTTTTGATATGTTTGTAGGTATGGTAAAAATCAGAAAACAGCTGACAATAGCTGTTTGTTCGTATTCTTCGATGCCTTTAACAGTGGTGATATTGTTCTCTGGGTTTTTTTTAACCTTATTTTCTTCCAAGAAATAAAATAATTTGAGTAATATGTGTACAAAAATTCATAAGTACATAACAATCACCATCATTAAATAGTGGGGCCAGATTTCCTCTGCACATTCAGAGGATTTAGGGATACATATTCAGTTTCTGGGCTCAGGAGAAAAAAAATATTTCGCTTAGGGGTTTCTGTGTAAAGTGAAAAAACAAAAGTTACACCAAAATTCCATTGCCTAAAGCTAGGTGGTATTAACTAGCAAAACATGCATTTCATTAGTGAGCCATGGAAGGGGTGTCAGCAGCATTCAGTAGAGGGCCGCGGAGGAGAGCAGCTATCCAGTAACTGGGAGCTCAGGAAGTGAGGAGTGAGGGACCAGGATACGATGGAGACACAGTCGCCAAATCATGACGGAGAAGCACATTGAGACATGGGAGCTTGCCCGTGTCATAAAAAATAATATTTAGCATAATTCCTAGGAAAGGATCTGGGGAAAAATTAAGTGTTTTTGTTTTGGGCAGCCCCAATCTCAAATTCAAAGGAAGCCTCACTGCGTTCCTTCAGATGTTTGCCTCTGGGAGCCACTTAGATATCATGGGGGTTGGAATAGGAAAAGTCATTTCTACATTGGCAACCAAAGGCAGTTGATTTTTGTTATAGGGTCTTGGCTATAATCTGGGGAGAATGAAAGGCCTCTGTAATGAGTCAAATTATAAAATGGCTAGAGAAATGTTTACAAAATACTTAGAAGAATTGAAGTGTTCTTTTCTGTAAGTTTCAATAATGTGCATTCAGTTCATTGGCATACCTTGGGTAAATTGCTAACAGTTTTTATTAAAAACTAGTTTCCAGACTTTTATCAATCCAGCATCTGGAACATTGTGCATTTGAACTTGCATTTTTGTCTAGGTAGGTAACCCAATTACACTAATTACATTACGGAAAATTTATTACCTTCTTCTTTGCTACTCATTATTCATTTCACCTGCTCAGGGTAAACTGTGGACGGTCAGAGGGCAGTCAGGAAGCATATTCCAGCCTAATCTATGTCGGGTCTAGAATGATTTCGAATATAAATTCTCACCCATTTTTTTAGTCGTC
The DNA here is from genome assembly GCF_027406575.1 of Nycticebus coucang. Taxonomy (NCBI): domain Eukaryota; kingdom Metazoa; phylum Chordata; class Mammalia; order Primates; family Lorisidae; genus Nycticebus; species Nycticebus coucang. The sequence continues at coordinate 92,024,238 of NC_069785.1, forward strand.
TGCACAACAAGCCAAATTCCACAAGGCTTTATTAGAATAAAAGAAATCGTAAATATTTAAAATGGAAAAGCAAGAAGACTTTTATGCATTTTTTTTTATTGTCAACTTAAGCCCTCTTCTTTTTCTCTTTAAAAGCATGTCATTAGCAAGATAAGAAGGTAAAAACTGGGACATGAGCTATAGGCAGATATAAAATATTCTAAGAACAAAAGTGAGAGTTTACTGCTCCCTAGGATTAAAAATGTGCCAGGGATGCTGAGCTGAGGAACGTTAAATGTCTCCAGATGAATCCACAGTCTCCATGAACAGTGAATACCCTAATCTGGCTCATATTCACAAGAAGGAGTCTGTTCCATGTTTTGATATGTTTCATTCTATGAAATTAAATTAATTAGGAAGGCTTAGTCAGTTACCTGTAATGTTTAGGGGAAACATGAACTATTAAAAGCAGGTATGCTGGAGACGGCACCTGTGGCTCAGAGGAGTAGGGCCCCAGCCCCATATGCCAGAGGTGGTGTGTTCAAACCCAACCCCAGCCAAAAACTGAAAGAAAAAAAAAGAAAAAAAGCCATTCTTTCAGTTTTATTACCATTTGAACAGTTTTCTGAACACATAAACATCCCAAGACTTTAAAATTAAGATGGAATAACTCTTACTTCCCAGGAGATGACTTAGGTCGTATGTCTGGGCCATCTGTACATTGGCATGTAACTTTTGATTCTTCAGACACTTAACTGCTAATAGCCTACTATTGACCAGAAGCCATACCAATAACAGACAACTGATGAACACGTATTCTGTGTATCGAATGTACTATGTACCGTATTCTCACAATAAAGTAAGTTGGCAAGAAGAAAGTGTAACTATGAATTCTTGGTGAATATATTCGTTAGTGCCAGTGGATCCTCTTGAAGGCCTCTGTTGCAGATGAGAAGGAAGAAGGGGACTGGTCTCACTGGGGTGGCTGAGGCAGAGGGAATCCAGGTGTGGGGTGACTACGCAGCTCAGACCTATCTTGTCCCAGGGTCCACTTGAATGTGAGGCTGGACTCTGCTCACTGCTGGCCTTTGCTTACTGGAAGCGCACAGAGTTGGTCTTTTCTCTCATTCATAAGCCAGATAGACATGAATAGTGTGTGTGCACGCACGCTCACACCTACATTGCCAGGAATACCTTATATTGGCGTCTATATTGTTTAATATCAGAACTGAGTAACGACAGCCTAGTGCTCGAAACCAGAAATGAGCTGAAACAGAAGTTTGAGGCAAACAGATCAGTTCGAAGCGATCTCCGCTCTGTCTCCCTCACTGCCCGTGGGCGCTGCGCTCTGGGGACGAGACTCTCCCTTCTGTTTTATTCTCAGCGTAACTGCTCTCAACAACTCAGTATAGAAAGGCCTTTTGTTGAGAATAAACACAGCCAGTCACTGCCCCAGTCCGCTGGCCGTGATTCCAGGCAAAAAAAAAAAAAAAAAAAAAAAAAGGCTGATTTACGGCTTGGTCTCTGCCACTGGACAGGCCTCGGCCCTTGGAGGGGCGCGGCTCTGCTCCACCACGGTCCCGCGGTTCCAAGGCCTCATTTTCTTTTGGCCGAGTCCAAATGTTAACAGTTTGTTAGGGCCTTACTAGCCAGGCTCAGAAACCAAGTGTGGCTGCTCAGTGGTGTCTCTGCGATTTAAGACTGTAGAATAATCAGGCTTGCTTTTAAAATTCGTCAGTTACATGTGAATGCTTCCTGGCAAAACAAGTCAATTGCAGCATCCCCTATTTTTCATAAAAGCAAAGGATTTTACCTTTTCTTTTACAGTGAGTAGAAAATAGATTATAATGGAACCCAAATTAGTAGATCATAATTGTTAGGGAGGGTGATTTTAAAACTTGGTTTTGGCAGGACTATTTCAATTTGCTCTGATGTACAGGCATATTTTTCACAGTGCCCTATTCATTCTCAGAAGTGTTAATTTTAGGCAATAAATTCTATGGTCATCCTATTTTTACTTATATTAGGGCGCCTTCTGACTTTTAGGGAGGCAGAATATCTTAAAGTGGTAGTACACAGAAAATAGGTGAGGATTTAAGGTGTAGAAATTAGCTTTTTTTAAATTATTTTTTGTAGAGACAGAGTCTCACTTTACCGCCCTCGGTAGAGTGCCGTGACGTCACAGGACTCACAGCAACCTCCAGCTCTTGGACTTCCGCGATCCTCCTGCCTCAGCCTCCCGAGCAGCTGGGACTACAGGCGCCCGCCACAACGCCCGGCTATTTTTTGTTTGCAGTTTGGCAGGGGCTGGGTTTGAACCCGCCACTCTCGGTATATGGGGCCGGCGCCCTACTCACTGAGCCACAGGCGCCACCCAGAACTCTTCCCACCAAGTGAAGATGATCCCCAGTACAAAGCATAAGGTCACCCAGAAAGTCCCACAATTCCAGAACTAATTCATAACATAAAGACTCTACCAAAGAATTCCCAGTATTCTTACACTCGTATTTTATTCTTAACAAATTATTTCAATAGGAGCGTTCAATTTTCTTTCTACAACAGCAGGGCTAGTGAATTTCCCTTTTCTGCGTCCTTGACATCCACGTTTGTCTGAATTGGAGAATTCCTGAAAAAGTGATTCTTAATGTGAAATAAGTCTTTTCAATCTAACGAAATACAGATGTTGTTAAAAGTGCTGGAAGGGGAGGAGTGGTTGGCAGAAGTGAGGCCCGCCTGCAGGGAATCAGTCCCATTTTGTCTCAGATCCCAAACTGCTTTTTTCATTTAATCTTCATGCAAAATTGGGATTATGATTTTCAGATTTCACTGTTCGTTGTAGTTTAAAAGTAAATATACTTAATTGTGAACCACTTTTACCTGCAAGGGAGAGGTTGTCTTCGGCAGTTAATGCTTCTGCCACGTTAGGAAGTCTCTTCAGCCATAAGCCTCTGCTGAGGCAAGTCACACGGCTGTGCCAAGCTTCACGTCCCCGAGGAGCTAAACTAAAAAACCCCATGAGTGGCAATAGTACCTACCACAGAGAAAGGATAGAAAGAAAACATGGAGCACTGGCTCAGATTACCAACTTTCCTCTTCTTAGCTCAGGCCCATGGGCTTCCCGGTGGGAAGGTGCTGGGCTGTCTGAGCCCAGTTTATCCACCTGCAGGAAGGGTGCAGCCATCCTTTCTGGACGTTATTGTTGTAGGGATTAATTGTAGTGGTGTTTCAAAAAACAAAAAAGCTATGAAAACTTAAAGGCACTATTCAAATACAAAATAGGAGTAGGGGTAACATTTGTTCTTTCTGCCACCCCCAAGTTTTCACTAAACACTATTTTCCTAATGGATTATTATAAGGTGCTACTTTTATATGTGAAAACCTCTTGTTATCAAAGAACCTATATTAAGAAGTACAAATTACCTTAAATAATATTTTAAAATCATCATTTTTTAATTATTTCTTGCATGGAAATGTTTTTATCATTTTAACAGCTTAGAATCTGTGAGCTTCTTTACAAATTAAGGCTTTAAACAAATCTAACTTCAGTAAATTAAAAAACATGAAATATGTCATTAGAGTTTTTCATTACCTCTTGTAAATGTATGTATTTCTTCTCTAATCCCAAATTCACAATAGGAAGGAAAGTTAGTTAATTTATTTTAAAGATAATTTTCTGGTTTCTTGAAGAAACTTAAGTATACATTCTTCAGCTCCATAAATGTCAAAAGCATAGAATATAAGTATTATTTACTTAAAATATACTTTATTCCTTAAAAGTTTAATTTAATTATGATTAAGATGTAAATAAGGCTATATATATGTATGTATGTATGTATATATATATTATGTTTTCTTTGAATTACCAGTAGGACAATTGTGGTCTGTTTCCGGTGGTTGTATTTTGCAATGAATCATTAAGAAAATTCCACTGATCTATGACATAATGTTTTAATCCCGGAGAACTTCACAACTGTAATTTATAATATTGAGGTTAAAAGACTAACTTCAATAGAGCATTAAAATTACATATAAATATTCTACTAGTTTAAAAAATAAGCAGACAAACTTATAACAAGCACTTTTTGCATACAAGCGAAATCGTGTAGGGAAACTGGCCTTCTTGTAGATGATTTAGATAAATCCAGAGGATTAGATAATGTGGCTAAGTGATTCAGAAAATATTTCTTTTCTCAACCAGAGTTTTTCTGTTTCTAAAATTTCCACTTAGAAGAAATCACTCCTGACACTGAACCACAGTGTGTTCTTACTGTCCCTTTCTCCTTGTTTCTGACTTAGTCGCCGACCGTGTTCATTTTGCTTTTTCTTGCTGCTGTTCTGCTTTTTTTATCATGATTTCTCCTTTTTGACTAATTATGTGCTTAATTTATTTTCCTTTTTCCAGATGTTGTCAAAAGGAAATATCCTAAGGCATATTTTTGAAAATTCAAAGAATTTCATTCTTTATTTTTAATTTTTTTATTAAGTCATATATACATAGATCATGAATACATTTATGCCCCCGTGGGATTCAGTGTGTTGATTATTTGTACAAATTGGAGTGCTTACATCCTACTAATTTACATAGCTTTCACCTCATTTACTTAATCACAGTGCTAAGACACTTGTGTTTGATAATTGATAGATTTGACTTGTACCCTTGCAATATGCTCCATAGGTGTGGTCCCACCATTAACCCTCCCTCTATCAAACCACTCTCCCTTCCCATCCCCCACCCCTTCCCTCCTTCATCCTGGTCTATAGTTGTGATTCATCTTTCATATGAAAGTGTGAGTGATTATAAATTGGTTTCATAGTAGTATGAATACATTGGATATTTTTAAGAAGAATATTTTCCAGCTTCATCCATGTAAACATAAAAGAGGTAAAGTCTCCATTTTTTTTACTGTTGCATAATATTCCATGGTATACATATACCACAATTTATTGATCCATTAACGGGTTGATGGGCACTTGGGCTTCTTCCAAGACTTGACAATTATGAATTGAGCTGCAATGAACAATCTGGTGCATATATCTTTGTTGCCAATTCATTTTTGGTCTTTTGGATAGACACCTAGTAGAGGAATTGCAGGATCAAATGGCAGGTCTACATTTAGATCCCTGAATGTTCTTCAAACTTCTTTCCAAAAGGAACATACTACATGCATTCCCACCAGCAGTGTAGTAGTGTTCCCTTTTCTCCACATCCACGCCAACATCTGTAGTTTTGGGATTTTGTGATGTGGGCTACTCTTACTGGAGTTAGATGGTATCTCAAAGTGGTTTTGATTTGCATTTCTCTGATGATTAAGGATGAGGAGCATTTTTTCATGTGTCTGTAGGCCATGCGCCTGTCTTCTTCAGAGAAGCTTCTGTCCATGTCTCTTGCCCACAAGGAAATGGGATCACTTGTTCTTTTCTTATTAAAAATAAGTTTGAGTTCTCTGTGGATTCTGGTTATTAGACCTTTGTCGGAAAGATAACCTGCAAAAATTGGCCTAGGAGAGTACTTTATGAGAAAGAGTTTTATTCTTAATCATTTAAAATCAATTGCATAATGTGCCAAGTGTCACTTTACTTTTCCGGCCCTTCATTAGCTTGGTGATCTTTACACCTAATTTTAACATAATTTATGGCAGTTCACCTGAAACTGTGCAGAGTGCATCATCTCCTTAATTTTGATGCTAACTCCTTCCAGTGCTGCCCATAGAGCCCTATGCAATGACAGATGTGTAAATGTGCACATTTCTTCTTTAATCCCAGCTCCACTGCTCACTGCAGTGTGGTAGCCATTGGTCACATATGCCTCCTGAGCACTTGAAATTTCCCTAGCACAACTAAGCTTTCAACTTACTTTAATCTTAACTAACTTGAATATGAATAGCTAGTGGCTACCCCTGGCCAGCACCGGTGGGCGATTAGCAAGGATCCATGTGTTTTGCCATTTAAGCATGATTAGACCCCTGTTAAATGGTGTTGACTCTGTCACCTAACACTACACCACACTGGTAAAGCAACCTCCTGTTTCACCCATCCTCCCATGCAGGGGTCTCCAGAAGAACCTGGAGAAGAATGGGGAAGGATTTACTAATTGGCCAACCGGTGGATTACCAAATGTAGAAATGCCTTCTCCTCCAGGAGGCCACCACTGACTCTCCCCAGCTTTCTCTCCCCTGTCCTTGCAGTGGTCCCCCATTTCCCCATTCCCACAGCGGTTTATTCCTTGTGTCAAGTTGAACCAGGCATTACTGTTATTTATGCACCTGTCTCAGCTCCTTATCTAGGCACTTCGATGGTAGAGTTCAGAGCAGAAGTCTGGATAATCCTTACATCTCTCAAAGCACCCAGCACAGCAGCTTAAACAGTAGGGGTTGCCTGGTGGCTGCCTGTATGAAGGGCCTGTCTTCCTGGGCAGGCTGAATTCTGAAGGTGGCTTCCCATTGGAGGTGGGGCCAGAGCTTAGATACAGCACCGGCCTCCATCTGCAAAGGTGACCACTGATGTCTGTTCAAAAGTGGCTCTGATGACCTCTGACTTCTCCCTCAGCTGATGCCGCCTTCCTCTGTGACCAGGCTGAGCATTTCCTCTGCTTTGTTCTACTTCCTGCTTTTGCCATTTTTGCGTCCAAAATTCACAGCACTGTGACGAGTCTGGCTTCTAAAGAAAATTACTTTTGGTGGGAGGCTACTGTCTTCAAATTTATATTTTCACAAAGTGTTACAGTGAACTACCACTGACCACTAGGACTCATTAGAGGAAACCCCATTACAGACTTTTTATTGTTTAATCTTGAGCACATTTCTTTCCAAACCGATTCTTAGTGTCTAAAAAGTCAATCTGTCACAGTTATGACTTGGTGAAACCCCGGTGTCGGTGGGAAAACAACCACACAGTGCACTCCGGTGCTGCAGGCCAGGACAGACAGGCGGGTGTGCACTGTGTGATGGCTGCGCTGTTGCTAATAGCCACAGCGCCCTGGGATCAAAATGTGGTCATATTTCCAGGCTGGCTTCTGAGCTGTCCCTGTTGAACATCTGTGTGCTCAGAATTAGCCCTGCTACGTCCCTTTGACCTGTTCCATTTGAACTGTTCTGGATGTAAATCTAAGCGCAGGGTGTGAATCACAGTGGGTGATGATAGGTAGTTGGATAGGGAACTTAACCAGGGGCATGAGAGCATCAGAGATCCCATGTTCTCAAAGGAAAGAATTTTTTTTTCCAAAAAACGGAAAGTAATATTGGGAGGGATATATTTGTTAATTTTCCTGGAGAAAATAAGTAGATTTTTCAAAGATGTTAGGTTTCAAAAGCAGGCCAAATGTTTTAACAAAGTGTTTAAGATTATGCATCCAAACACATGTGTATGTAAAAATAAAAATAAAAATATAAAAAATAAAAAAGATTATGTATCCAAATAGTAAATCTTAATATTTTCTCAACACTTAAATTAATGGATCTTTTAAAAGCTCATGTTATGGGAATCTTTATGTAGAATGACTCAATACAATTAAAAAAATAAAATTGGGAAATCAATAATTTTCAACACCACTACACTGGTCTTAAAGAGCTAATACTTTTATGTTTATAAATGTAATAAGTAATCTTTGTGGGAAGCAGAGAAAATGAATTGTTTTGCCCAATTATAGAAGAGAGTTTCTTTCCCATAGATGTCATTGAAGTATTTGCATTTAAAGAACAGAGCAAAGTAAAATGTGTGAAATGTCTGTCCCACCAGCAGCACACCCCAAGCATGGTCTGCAGTGAATGTAAACCAGTGTTGTTGATGGGGTTTAACTACACCATGGACAGAGAGTATTTTCTTGGCCCTGGTACTGGTACAGCAGTGTTGAACCAAACAAAATGAGCAGCGTGTTAATAAATGGAAGGTATCAAAGTACTTCACATATGTTTTACTTTTCCCAGTAAAAATTTGTGTGTTTTCAACAAAGTTGTTAATTATGGATTATTCAAAAAATATTAAAGATTTTTACTTTTACCAGCAATATATTTATGATACATACTTTGATGTCTGATGGAACTCAAACTACTCAACTTTGTAATATTTTCAAATGCAAAAACATAAATTGTCTTAAAAATAGAGAATCTCAAATGGAAATATATCTCCTTGAAACATGCTGAATCTTTGCATAACCTAGCTAATTTTTCTCCATTTTCTTTACATATCCCTTTGTATTAGTTTCTCACTTGGAGAAATATTTAGCATATGGTTTAAGAACAGATAGTTCAGTAAATAATTGACGTAAGGATTTCATTTGGCTTCAAGTGTAAAGTGAGTCAGTAGTGACACACATATTGAGAAAATGGAATTTTTCATAGTATTAACAGGAGTATTTCCAGAACATTGCCAGATGTTCTGACAATGTTCTGGAAATACTAAGAGACCCTTGACAAAATAATGAGTTTTCACAGGAAGGATGACCAAACGGGTGATAGATTTATAAGCCTTGCAAAAATCATGGTTGATGGAACCATTTAGGATGAGCAATTAAAATTCCTTTATTCAAATGTGTGTACACACACGTACACACACAATATTTTTATCTATCGGGCTTATGCACGGGAGAAAAGACCAACTCCATGTGGCTCCAACAGCAGAAAAGGACTGACGGTGAGCAGACTCCAGCTTCATATTCAAGTAGACCCTTGAACAAGATGAGTCTGAGCTGTGTGGGTTCCTCACACCTAGATTTTCCCTGCCTCTGCCATCCCTGAGACAAGACTGATCCTTCCTCATTCTCCTCTTCCCCAGTCTACTCACCATGAAGTAGATGAGGACAAAGACCTACAAGATGATCCACATGCACTAAGTGAGTGTATTTTCTATTCCTTAAAAAAATTTTTTTACATTTTACAAAATTACAGGTTACATAATTTGCTTTTGTACATTGTAAGTCAAAGTTATAAATGAGACCTTCCCCCAATATATGTGCATTGCACCATTTAGGCATGAGTTTACCCAAAAGTTCCTCCCACCTACCTACATGATTCCTGGTGAGTCTTTCTTCCAAATGTGTAAGTGTTGATTGATCAGTCCCAATTTAGTATTCAGTACATGTGGTGGTTGTTTTTCTGTTCTTGCGATACTTCACTTAGAAGAATGGTCTCCAGATCCATCCAGGTGGTTACAAAAACTATTAGATTACCATTATTTTTTATGGCTGAGTAGCACTTCATGGTATACGTATATATTACATTTTATTAATCCATTCATATATTGAAGGGCACTTGGGTTGTTTCCACATCTTTGCAATTGCGAATTGTGTTGCTATAAACATTAATGTACAAGTGTCTTTTTGATAAAATGTCTTTTATTCCTTTGGATAAATACCTAATAGTGGGTGGGATTCCTGAATTAAAAGTAAGGTGTACTTTTAGCTCTTTAAAACATCTCCACACTACTTTCCCTGGAGGTTGTAGTAGTCTGTGGTTCTACCCACGGTGTATGAGTGTTCCACTGGTGTTAGGTGATATCTCACTGTGGTTTTGACTTACATTTCCCTGATGATTAGATATGTTGAGCATTTTTTTAAATGTGTTTGTTAGCCATTAGACTATCTTCCTTTGACAATTTTCTGTTCATGACTTTTGCTCACTTTTTAATGGGGTTGTTTGATTTTTTTTCCTGATTTGCTTAAGTTCATTGTAAATTCAGGTTATCAGTCCTTTATCAAATGTATAACATGTAAATGGTTTTTTCCATCCTGTAGATTGTCCATTTACTCTGTTGACTGTGTCCTTGGCTGTGTAGAAACTTTTTAATCTGATCAGGTCGCATTTGTTGTTTCTGTGATTGCTTTTGGAGTCTTCTTCATAAATTCTTTCCCTAGACTGATATCTGTAAGAGTGTTTTTCCAACATTTTCTTCTAGGATTCTTGTAATTTTATGCCTTAAGTCTTTTATCCATTTTAAGTTTATGTTTGTAAGTGGTGAGAAGTGAGAAGGAGGGAACCCTCCCCAACTCCCTGAAGTGAACATTACCCTGATACCAAGACCAGGAAAAGAAAAAAAAAGAAAACTACAGACCAATATCATTAATGAATAGTGACACAAAAATCCTCAATTAAATCCTAGCATATAGAATTCAGTTGCACATCAAAAAAATAACATATTGGGCAGCATCTCTGGCTCAATGGGTAGGGCGCCAGCCCCATATACTGAGGGTAGCAGGTCCAAGCCTGGCCCTGGCCAAACTGCAACAAAAAAATATCCAGGCATTATGGTGGTCGCCTGTAGTCCCAAGCTACTCAGGAGGCCAAGGCAAGAGAATCACCTAAGCCCAGGAGTTGGAGGTTGCTGTGAGTTTTGATGCCATGGCACTCTACTGAGGGTAACAAAGTGAGACTCTGTCTCTACAATAAATAAATAAATAAAAATAACATATCATGACCATTGGCTTCATCTTAGTGATGTAAGGCTGGTTCAAGATATGTGAAACCATAAATGTAACTCATCACATAAACAGAAAAAAAACAAAGACCATATGATTCTCTCAATAGATGCAGAAAAATCATTTGACAAAATTTAGCATCTTTTTTTGGTAAGAACCAAAATTTAGCATCCTTATTTGAGTTTAAGAAAATAGGCACAGGTGGGACATTTCTTAAACTGATAGAAGCTATCTACAAGAAACCTACATCCATATCATACTGAATGGAGTAAAATTGAAAGCATTTCCACTTAGAACTGGAAGCAGGGAAGGATGTTCACTATCACCACTACTATTCAACATAGTACTGAAAGTCCTAGTCAATGCAATCAGGCAAGAGAAGAGGATATCAAGAGTATCCAAATAGGGATACATAAAGTCAGACTATTGCTCATTGATGATGATATGATCTTATACTTAAGAAATCCCAAGGACTCAATCATGAGACTCCTAGAGGTGATCAAGAACAATAGTAGTTTCTAGAGATATAAAATCAATGTTCACAAATCAGTAGTCCTTATATATGCCAACAACAGGCAAGCTGAGAATCAAATCAAAGACACAATACCCTTCACAATAGCACCAAAGAAAGCTACTTGGATTTTACTTAACAAAGGATGTGAAGGATCTCTACAGAGAGAAGTATTAAACACTGAGAAAAGAAATAGCAGAGGATATTAACAGATGGGAGAACATACCATGCTCATGGCTGCAAAGAATCAACATTGTTAAAATGTCTATACTATGCACAGTAATCTGTAGATTCAATGCAATCCTCATTAAAATACCAACATCATACCTTGAAGATCCTAAAAAAAATAGTTCTATGTTTCACATGGAACTGTAAACAACCCTGAACAGCCAACACAATTATGTGAAATAAGAACAAATCTGGTGGAGTCACATTACCAGACTTCAGATTATACCCCAGGTCTAAAGTGACCAGCATTGCATGGTCCTGGCAGAAAAACAGAGACATACACATGTGGAACAGAACAGAGAACCTAGAGATGAAAACTCCATGCCCAAAATTCTACCAGGTTTATCAATATTCTCCATTAATGTGAATGGCTTAAATTGTCCTCTAAAGACGCACAGTTTGGCTGACTGGATACAAAAACTCAGGCCATATATCTGCTGCATAAAAGAATCTCATCTTACCTTAAAAGATAAGTATAGACTCAGGGTGAAGGGATGGTCGTCCATATTTCAGGCAAATGGAAATCAGAAAGAAAGCAGGTGTTGCAATTCTATTTGCAGATACAATAGGCTTTAAACCAACAAAAATAAGGAAGGACAAGAATGGTTACTTCATTTTTGTCAAGGGTAATACTCAATATGATGAGATTTCAATTATTAATATTTATGCACCCAACCAGAATGTGCCTCAATTTATAAGAGAAACTCTAACAGACATGAGCAATTTGATTTCCTCCAGCTCCATAATAGTTGGAGATTTTAACACTCCTTTGGCAGTGTTGGATAGATCCTCCAGTAAGAAGCTGAGCAAAGAAATTTTAGATTTAAGCTTAACCATCCAACATTTGGATTTAACAGACATCTACAGAACATTTCATCCTAACAAAACTAAATACACATTCTTCTCATTAGCCCACGGAACATACTCCAGAATTGATCACATATTAGGTCACGAGTCTAACCTCAGTAAATTTAAAGGAATAGAAATTATTCCTTGCATCTTCTTGGACCACCGTGGAATAAAAGTTGAGCTCAGTAACAACAGGAATCTGCATACTCATACAGTACAAAAACGTGAAAGTTAAATAACCTTATGCTGAATGATAGCTGGGTCATAGATGAGATTAAGAAGGAAATTACTAAATTTTTGGAACAAAACAACAATGAAGACACAAATTATCAGAACCTCTGGGATGCCACAAAGGCAGTCCTAAGAGGGAAATTTATAGCACTGAAAGCCTTCTTCAAGAGAATGGAAAGAGAGGAAGTTAACAACTTAATGGGACATCTCAAGCAACTGGAAAAGGAAGAACATTCCAACCCCAAACCCAGTAGAAGAAAGGAAATAATGAAAATTAGAGCAGAATGAAATAAAATAGAAAACAAAAGGATTGTACAACAGATCAATAAATCAAAAAGATGGTTTTTTGAAAACATCACTAGAGGTGCAGGGACCTGTGATCAACACCCTCCCACCTCAGGAAGAACTGCTCTGGGATCCTCCCGGACCTCACAATCGGCACCCATCTGAACCTCCAGAACAGCTGCACCACAACCCGTGATTGACACCATCCCAAACCTCCAGAAGAGCTGCACTGCAACATGCGATCAGCAAACTCCCGGACCTCTGGAACAGCTGCACCCTGCCAGACCCTGGTAAGAGCTGCACTGGGACCCTCCGGGACCTCTGGAAGAGCTGCCCAATGACCCACAATTGGCACCCTCCTGGACCTCGAGAACAGCTGTGCCACAACCTGTGATCGGCACCCTCCTGGACCCCAGTAAGAGCTGCGCCAGGACCCTCCCAGACCTCCAGAAGAGCTGCCCCACAACCCGCAATTGGCAGCCTCACGGACCTCCAGAAGAGCTGCACCAGGACCCGCTACCCCGCCCACCAGGCCTCCCCATGCCCTGACCAGGAACTCCTGGAGCCACGCAACCCTGCATCCTCCTTCCTGTACCCTCCCTGCCTCCACACCACCCACTCATCTGGCCAGGGACTCTGGTAGCCGCATGCCCTCCAGAGCCCTCCCTGCCTCTGTAGGAAGCCCTTCTCCTGGCCAGAGACTGCTGGAGCCTTGGGCCCTCTATGCCAAAGTCACTGGGTGCCAGTCACTCCCTGAACCGTGTGCACCACTCCCCACCTTGTTGCTGGATTAGAGGGTGTCACACTCCAGAGCTGCTCCCACAGCCAGAACTCCCTGGCTGGGACAACCCCAGAAAAACTACACAGGGTCACTCCCTACAAAGATCCAGCAAAAATAGAGTGTTCCCCCCGGGGTCTAATCTCGGAGAGAAATCAGCCAACTCTAGGGAAGGCCAGAGGCAACAATGAAAAACAATCATGAGATGAAATCAAAGGGAAAAATCTGGCAATATGAATAATCAGAATAGATCAACTCCCCCCAAGGAACAATGGGGCAGACACAGCACAAGATCCCATGCACAAACAAATAGCTGAGATGTCAGAAATCGAATTCAGAATCTGGATAGGAAATAACATCGAATTAGAATTCCAAGCAGTAACCCAAAAGATGTCTCAAGAATTCAACAAATTCAAAGACCAAATGACCAAATATTTTGACACATTGCAACAAGAAGTTGCAGCCCTCAAAGATCTGAGAAACACAGTAGAATCCCTCAGTAACAGAATGGATCAAGCAGAGGAAAGGATTTCTGACAATGAAGACAAAGCTTTCAAACGCTCCCAAACTGTCAGACAGGAAGAGAAATGGAGGGCAAAAACAGATTACTCTCTCAGAGAGCTCTGGGATGATTTGAAGAAAACCAATATTCATCTTATAGGGATCCCTGAAAGTGATGAAGTGGCTTCACAAGGCACAGAGTCTCTTCTCCATGAGATTATGAAAGAGAACTTTCCAGACATGCCAAGAGATTCTGAAATTCAGATAGCTGGCTGTTTCAGAACTCCAGCATCACTCAACCTGAATAAGACATCCCCCAGACACATCATAATCAATTTCACAAAAGTTAATATGAAGGAGAAAATTCTGAAAGCAGCCAGACAAAAGAAAACCATTACCTACAAGGGCAAGAATATTAGAATAACTGGAGATCTCTCTGCTGAAAACTTTCAAGCTAGAAGAGGATAGTCATTGACTTTTAATCTCCTAAAACAAAATAACTTTCAACCCAGGATCCTGAACCCAGCTAAACTGAGTTTCATTTATGATGGAGAAATTAAATACTTTAATGACATTCACATGTTGAAGAAATCTGCCATAAAAACCAGCTTTCCAGGATATTCTCAGACCTATCCTCCATAAAGAACAGCATAATCCTCTACCACAAAAGTAAACCCACCTAGAAAATTTTGATCAAATTCCAACTTCCACGGTCACAAAAGGATTAAAAATGTCCACTGGACTCTCGAAAGGCTTATCAATATTATCAATATTCTCAATTAATGTGAATGGTTTAAACTGTCCTCTAAAGAGGCACAGGTTGGCTGACTGGATACAAAAACTCAAGCCAGATATCTGCTGCATACAAGAATCGCATCTTACGTTAAAAGACAAATATAGACTCAAGGTAAAGGGATGGTTATCTTTAGGCAAATGAAAAGCACTAGGCTTTAAACTAACCAAAATAAGGAAGGATAAGGATTGACACTTCATGTTTGTTAAAGGTAATACTCAATATGATGAGATTTCAATTATTAATATTTATGCACCCAACCAGAATGCACCTCAATTCATAAGAGAAACCCCAAAAGACATGAGCAACTTGATTTCCTCCAGTTCCATAGTAGTTGGGAGATTTCAACAGCCCTTTAGCAGTGCTGGATAGATCCTCCAAAAAGAAGCTAAGCACAGAAATTTTAGGTTTAAACTTAACCATTCAACATCTGGACTTAACAGACATCTACAGAACATTTCATCCCAACAAAACTGAATACACATTATTCTCATCAGCCCAAGGAACATACTCCAAAATGGACCACATCCTAGGCCACAAATCTAACCTCAGGAAATTTAAAAATATATAAATTATTCATTGCATCTTCTCAGACCATCATGGAATAAAAGTTGAACTCAAAAACAACAGGAATCTGCAAAAATCACCAAATTTTTGGAACAAAACAACAATGAAAACATGAATTATCAGAACCTCTGGGATACTGCAAAGGCAGTCCTAAGAGGGAAATTTATAGCACTACAAGCCTTCCTCAAGAAAACAGAAAGAGAAGATGTTAATAACTTAATGTGACATCTCAAGCAACTGGAGATGAAGAACATTCCAACCCCATAACCAGCTGAAGAAAAGACATAATCAAAATCAGAGCATAATTAAATGAAATTGAAAACAAAAGAATTACACAACAGATCAATAAATCCAAAAGTTGTTTTTTGAAAAGGTCAATAAAATAGATAAACCTTTGGCCAACCTTACCAGGAAAAAAAGAGTAATATCTCTAATTTCATCAATTAGAAATGGTAAAGATGAAATAACAACAGATCCCTCAGAAATTCAAAAAATCCTTAATAAATATTACAAGAAACTTTACTCTCAGAAATACGAAAATCTGAAAGAAATTGACCAATACTTGGAAGTATGCCACCTACCAAGACTTAGCTAAAACATAGTGGAAATGTTGAACAGGGCTATATCAAGTTCTGAAATAGCATCAACTATACAAAATCTCTGTTGCATGACCGGAGCCACGAACAAACAGCAGCTTTGCCGTGGGTATAAAGTCACTCCTGTAATTATTAAGTCAAGACACAGACTACACGAGATGAGATGGCATGTAGTGAAGATCTTTAATTAGGGGTTTGATTTTATACCTTTCTAATCACGTACACACTTAATCTATTATCTGTTATTTTCACCACTACCTCAATTTACCTATCTGAAATCAACTAAAAAGGAAATATACTGTTACCACATCAACACAATCACTTTTGCAGTAAACATTTCTTCTAAACACTGAGTAATCTCTGGGCAGGTGTGTAAACAAAATCATAAAGAAGAAAGTAGCCACAGGGGAACAGAGTTAATGGAAGACTATCTTCAAGCACTCACTCAGTTTACTCAGTATGAAGTAATGACTGTGTCATTTCCTCAGGGCAGAGCACCTATAGACCTCTGACAATATGTTGTTAACATACGTCAACTCTCTGGCCCGTATCTTTGAGGAAGGGTGGCATGCCCTTTGATCTCAGGCTTCATGGGGTGTACAGCTTCAGAGAAAAGGCTTACGGAATTTATAACTCCAAGGAAGCCAACTCTGCATTTACCCCAGGGGGGTCCAGGTCCCTTAAGCCTCTGGAAGAAAAGCAAGTCATTTTAAACTCACACTGAATTCACTTTGTGTGTTTGATGTAGGATATGTTTATTTCTAAATATTATCCTACAATCTCCCTAAAAAGAAAAGCCCAGGACCAGATGGTTTTACGTCAGAATTCTACCAAACCTTTAAAGAAGAACTAGTACCTATATTTCTAAACCTCTTCCAGAATATAGAAAAAGAAGGAATACTACCCAACACATTCTATGAAGCAAACTTCACCTTGATCCCAAAACCAGGGAGAGACCCAACAAGAAAAGAATATTATAGACCAATATCACTAATGAATATTGATGCAAAAATACTCAATAAGATCCTGACAAACAGAATCCAGCAACACATCAAAAAAATTATGCACCACGACCAAGTGGGATTTATCCCAGGCTCTCAAGGCTGGTTCAATATACGTAGATCTATAAATGTAATTCAGCACATAAACAAACTAAAAAATAAAGACCATATGATTCTCTCAATTGATGCAGAAAAAGCCTTTGATAATATCCAGCATCCCTTCATGATCAGAACACTTAAGAAAATTGGTATAGAAGGGACATTTCTTAATCTAATAGAAGCCATCTACAGCAAACCCACAGCCAATATCGTATTGAATGGAGTTAAATTGAAATCATTTCCACTTAGATCAGGAACCAGGCAAGGTTGCCCATTGTCTCCATTGCTGTTTAACATTGTAATGGAAGTTTTAGCCATTGCAATATTGGAATAAAAGGTGATCAAGGGTATCCACATAGGGTCAGAAGCGATCAATCTTTCACTCTTCGCAGATGACCTGATCGTATATCAGGAAAACACTAGGGATTCTACTACAAAACTTTTAGAAGTGATCAAGGAATATAGCAATATCTCAGGCTACAAAATCAACACCCATAAATCTGCAGCCTTTATATATAGCAACAATAGCCAAGCCAAAAAAAAAAAACAGTCAAGGACTCTTCCTTTCACAGTAGTGCCAAAGAAGATGAAATATTGGGAGTTTATCTAACAAAGGACATGAAAGATCTCTATAAAGAGAACTATGAAACTTTAAGAAAAGAAATAGCTGAACATGTTAACAGACATTCCATGCTCATGGCTGGGAAGAATCAACATTGTTAAAATGTCTATACTACCCAAAGCAACATATAATTTGAATGCAATTCCTATCAAAGCTGCATTGTCATATTTTAAAGATCTTGAAAAAATAATACTTTGTTTTATATGGAATCAGAAAAAAACTCAAATAGCCAAAACATTACTCAGAAATAAAAACAAAGCAGGAGGAATCATGCTACCAGACCTGAGACTGTACTATAAATCGATAGTGATCAAAACAGCATGGTACTGGCACAAAAACAGAGAAGTATATGTGTGGAACAGAACAGAGAACCAAGAGATGAATCCAGCTACTTACCGTTATTTGATCTTTGACAAGCCAATTAAAAACATTCAGTGGGGAAAAGATTCCCTATTTAACAAATGGTGCTGGGTGAACTGGCTGGCGATCTGTAAAAGAATGAAACTGGACCCACACCTTTCACCATTAACTAAGATAGACTCTCATTGGATAAAAGATTTAAACTTAAGACATGAAACTATAAAAATACTTGAAGAAAGTGTAGGGAAAACTCTTGAAGGAATCGGCCTGGGTGAATATTTTATGAGGAGGATTCCCAGGCAATTGAAGCAGTATCAAAAATACATTACTGACACCTGATCTAACTAAAAAGCTTCTGCACAGCCAAGAACACAGTAAGTAAAACAAGCAGACAGCCCTCAGAATGGGAGAAAATATTTGCAGGTTATACCTTCAATAAAGGTTCAATAACCAGAGTCCACAGAGAACTCAAATGTATTATCAGGAAAAGAACTAGTGATCCCATCTGAGGTGGACAAAGGACTTGAAGAGAAGTTTCTCTTCAAGTCCTAAAGAAGACCGACGCAAGATCTCCAAACACATGAAAAAAAGCTCATCATCCTTAATCATCAGAGAAATGCAAATCGAAACCACTTTGAGATATCGCCTATCCCCAGTAAGAGTAGCCCACATAACAAAATCCCAAAACCAAAGATGTTGGCGTGGATGCAGAGAAAAGGGCACACTTCTACACTGCTGGTGGGAATGCACACTAATATGTTCTTTTTTAGGTCTAATCAAATAGACCTGCCATTTGATCCTATAATTTGTTTACTAGGTATATACCCAGAAGACCAAAAATCCCAATATAACAAAGACATCTGTACCAGAATGTTTATTGCAGCCCAATTCATAATTGCTAAGTCATGGAAGAAGCCCAAGTGCCCATCGACCCACGAATGGACTAGCAAATTGTGGTACATGTATACCATGGAATATTATGCAGCCTTAAAGAAAGATGGAGACTTTACCTCTTTCATGCTTACATGGATGGAGCTGGAACATATGCCTCTTAGCAAAGTATCTCAAGAATGGAAGAAAAAGTATCCAATGTACTCAGCCCTACTATGAAACTAATTTATAGCTTTCATATGAAGGCTATAACCCACCTATAGCACAAGAATATGGGAAAAGGGCCAAAGGAGGGGAAAGGAGGGGGGAAATCAGGGTGGAGGGAGGGTAATGGGTGGGGCCACACCTATGGTGCATCTTAGAATGGGTAAAAGCGAAACCTACTAAATGCAGAATACAAATGTCTACATACAATAACTAAGAAAATTCCATGAAGTCTACATTGAACAGTTTGATGAGAATATTTCAGATTGCATATGAAACCAGCACATTATACCTCTTGATTGCACAAATGTATACAGCTATGATTTAGCAATAAAAATAAATAAATAAATAAATAAAACATGAAAAACAATAATAATAAAAAAAGGAAAAGGTCCATAGAATAAATAAACCTTTTGCTCACCTAACCAGGAGAAAAAGGGTAAAATCCCTAATTTCATCAATCAGAAATGACAAAGACAAAATAACAACAGATTCCTCAGAAATTCGAAAAATCCTTAATGAATATTACAAGAAACTTTATTCTCAGAAATATGAAAATCTGGAGGAAATTGACCAATATTTGGAAGCACGTCGCCTTCTAAGACTTAGCCAGAATCAAGTGGAAATGTTGAACAGGCCTATATCAAGTTCTGAAATAGCACCAACTATACAAAATCTCCCTAAAAAGAAAAGCCTGGGACCAAATGGCTTCATGTCAGAATTCTACCAAACCTTTAATGAGGAACTAGTACCTATATTACTCAACCTTTTCTGAAATATAGAAAAAGAAGGAATACTACCCAACACGTTCTATGAAGCAAACATCACCTTGATCTCCATACCAGGAAATGACCTGTTATGCCCAGATCACAAAGTCCCCAAAGACCACCAGGGAGCTGAATTTGATGCAAAAGCAAAAAAGCCATTTTATTGCAAGCTGAGTTTGGGCTCCCGGGGGCTCCGCTACAACGGATCCAAGCCAGGAGCCCCAAGCTCTGTAACAGGGGTATTTTATAGTGTAGCACAGCAAAGTGGGTGTATACAATTTATACAAAGGGGCTGCTTCTGGATTGGCTGCCACTGGGCCTGCCATATGGCCTAATCCAGAAGGCGGTTTCTGATTGGAAGCTGGTGACTCAAGGTGGAAACCTGTGACTCACGGTGACTCATCAGTTTTGAACAAAATGGCTGAATGCCTAAAATGGCGTTGGTCTGGCTCTCTCAGACCCAACAAGAAAAACTATAGACCAATATCACTAATGAATATTGATGCCAAAATATTCAACAAGATCCTAACAAACAGAATCCAGCAACACATCAAACAAATAATACATCATGACCAAGTCAGTTTTATCCCAGAGTCTCAAGGCTGTTTCAATATATGTAAATCTATAAATATAGTTCAGCACATAAACAAACTAAAAAACAAAGACCATATGATTCTCTCAATTGATGCAGAAAAAGCCTTTGATAATATCCAGCATCCCTTCATGATCAGAACACTTAAGAAAATTGGTATAGAAGGGACATTTCTTAAACTGATAGAGGCCATCTACAACAAACCCACAGCTAATATCATATTGAATGGAGTTAAATTGAAGTCATTTCCAGGAACCAGGCAAGGTTGCCCATTGTCTCCACTGCTCTTTAACATTGTAATGAAAGTTTTAGCCACCACAGTTGAGGAAGAAAAGGTGATCAAGGGTATCCATATAGGGTCAGAAGAGATCAAACTTTCACTCTTCTGACATGATATGACAGTATATCTGGAAAACACCAGGGATTCTACTACAAAACTCTTAGAAGTGATCAAGGAATACAGCAGCGTCTCAGGTTACAAAATCAACATTCAAAAATCGGTAGCCTTTATATATACCAACAATAGTCAAGCTGAAAAAACAGTCAGGGACTCTATTCTATTCACAGTAGTGCCAAAGAAGATGAAGTATTTGGGAGTTTATCTAACAAAGGATGTGAATGATCTCTATAAAAAGAATTATGAAACTATAAGAAAAAAATAGCTGAAGATGTTAACAAATGGAAAAACATACCATGCTCATGGCTGGGAAGAATCAACATTGTTAAAATGTCCATACTACCCAAAGCAATATACAATTTTAATGCAATCTCTATTAAAGCTCCACTGTCATACTTTAAAGATCTTGAAAAAATAACACTTTGTTTCATATGGAATCAGGAAAATCCTCAAATAGCCAAGACATTACTCAGAAATAAAAACAAAGCAGGAGGAGTCACACAACCAGACCTCAGACTATACTATAAATCAACGGTACTGGCACAAAAACAGAACAGTAGATGCATGGAACAGAATAAAGAATCAAGAGATGAACCCAGCTACTTACCATTATTTGATCTTTGACAAGCCAATTAAAAACATTTAGTGGGGAAAAGATTCCCTATTTAACAAATGGTGCTGGGTGAACTGGATGGCAACCTGTAGAAGACTGAAACTGGACCCACACCTTTCACCATTAACCAAGATAGACTCTCACTGGATTAAAGATTTAAACTTAAGACATGAATCTATAAAAATACTAGAAGAAAGTGCAAGCAAAACTCTTGAAGAAATTGGCCTGGGCAAATATTTTATGAGGAGTACCTCCTGGGCAATTGAAGCAGCTACAAAAATACATTACTGGGACCTGGTCAAACTAAAAAGCTTCTGCACAGCCAAGAACACAGTAAGTAAAGCAAGCAGACAGCCCTCAGAATGGGAGAAGATATTTGCAGGCTATGTCTCTGACAAAGGTTTAATAGCCAGAATCAACAGAGAACTCAAACGTATAAGCAAGAAAAGAACAAGTGATCCCATTGCAGGCTGGGCAAGGGACTTGAAGAGAAACTTCTCTGAAGAAGACAGTTGCACAGCCTACAGACATATGAAAAAATGTTCATCATCCTTAATCACCAGAGAAATGCAAATCAAACTACTTTGAGATATCGTCTAACTCCAGTAAAATTCGCCCATATCACAAAATCCCAAGACCAGAGATGTTGGTGTGGATGTGGAGAAAGGGGAACACTTCTACACTGCTGGTGGAATGCAAACTAATATGTTCCTTTTGGAAAGATGTTTGGAGAACACTTAGAGATCTAAAAATAGACCTGCCATTCGATCCTACAATTCCTCTACTAGGTATATACCCAGAAGACCAAAAATCACATTATAACAATGATATTTGTACCAGAATGTTTATTGCAGCCCAATTCATAATTGCTAAGTCATGAAAGAAGCCCAAGTGCCCATCAATCCATGAATGGTAATAAATTGTGGTATATGTACACCATGGAATATTATGCAGCCTTAAAGAAAGATGGAGACTTTACCTCTTTCATGTTTACATTGATGGAGCTGGAACATATTCTTCTTAGTAAAGTATCTCAAGAATGGAAGAAAAAGTATCCAATGTACTCAGCCCTACTATGAAACTAATTTATAGCTTTAATATGAAAGCTATAACCCAAGTATAACCTAAGAATATGGGGAAAGGGAAAAGGGATGGGAGGAGGGAGGGTGGGCGGAGGGAGGGTGATTAGTAGGACCACACCTATGGTGCATCTTACAAGAGTACATGTGAAACTTACTAAATGTAGTATATAAATGTCTTAACACAATAACTAAGAAAATGCCAGGAAGGCTAAGTTAACCAGTGTGATGAAAATATGTCAAATGGTGTATAAAACCAGTGTATGGTGCCCCATGATTGCATTAATGTACACAGCTATGATTTAATAATAAAAAAAGGTGAGGAAATATTAAAGTGGGTGATTAGTATAACTTTTATTAAAGAATTTAACAAGAATATATAAAAAAAATTCACTGACTTTCCAATGTCTACATGGCTGTTTGTTGAAAGAAACTACTGGCTCTGTCTTCCTCTGTAGGATTCACTCCCAGCTTTGGAAGGGCACCTTGGTAGAGACGGCCGTGGGAACACGTAAGCAGGTTGGGTGTGCGTGCCTTTTGTAAGATGTTCCCACTTGCTGCCTCCCAACCACATGCCACTAAAGAAAGAAACTGATTCTGAGCATGGGAGGCTGGTGAGATCATTTGTCCCCCCAGCGAATTGAATTCCCCATGATTGGATAAAGCATCATGGTTACACGAAATGAGCTTGGCTTATGTTTATAAACATCTGCCTGACGTTTGATTATTTGATATATTTATTATTTTAGAAAACATCCTAAATACCAGAAAAACTCCAGATTGCAGCCTGGAAATGAATGCTACCATTAAAGTAAATTTCAGAAAAAGATGATCTCCTGGCAGTTGTGAGTGGCCGAGGAAAGCAAGATCCTTCCATAGAGTACGTACAGAGAGTCTCCAACACGGGCAGTCACTCTTTCCTTCCCCTGTGCTCCCTCCCAACCACGGCAAACTCACACCCAACACTGAATGCTTCCTCTGGGGTTTTGCTTAGGCTCCAACTTATTATTTCTGGCACCCTCCTCATCACTGCCTCATGGTGTCAGCAGCAGGACGTGGCCACTGACGGCTCTGGCAGGTGGGTGCAGCTGGAAGGCAGGTGATTGTCAGCGCAGCACCCAGTGGGAGTCTGTTAGCATTTCCTTTCAAAACTGTTCTTGCTGAGAGGTGTAAAGTTTGAACTTCAATTTTCTATGGGCTTCAAAGTTGGCTTCTTAAATAAAATCTTATCTGGTTAAAACTTCTAAAAATGTTTGATGAAAAAATTTTCACTGAATTGCAGGGCAATAGAAAGAAATAAACTTCACTTGGCCTTTGTATTTCTGTTTACTTTTGTGTGGTGCAAGTTATTAAGTTCACAAACATTTAGTCATTGTGTCACTTGGAAGAGATGAGTAGTCATCTCTTAAAAATGTTTACCAAAGCCACCCGCACTCTGCTGACTTGGGGTTTGATGCTATGCCCCTTATTTATAATCTTGACTGCGCAGCCCTGAATTAACAACAGATCCCAGTTTGCTTCCTAAGATCCATGACTCTTAGGAGGTCTCTATTCTCATTGACCTGAAAAAAGATTTATGTCAGTGTTTCTCATTAAATACTCCAAAAAATTGGCCAAAGCACCCCATTGCACACATGTAAGAAGCCTAATGTGTTCATTTCCACCAAAATTTACCAGTGTGGCTTTGGTTTCATGAGAGGATATAAGATCCTTAAAAAAGAAAGAAAGAAAGAAAAGAAA
The DNA here is from genome assembly GCF_027406575.1 of Nycticebus coucang. Lineage (NCBI taxonomy): Eukaryota > Metazoa > Chordata > Mammalia > Primates > Lorisidae > Nycticebus > Nycticebus coucang. The sequence continues at coordinate 92,048,329 of NC_069785.1, forward strand.
GAAAGGAAAGAAAGGAAAAAGAAAGAAAGAAAGAAAAAGAAAAAGAAAAAAAGTCTGCCCATATCTTAAATTTTTAAATGCCTGCCAAGGAGTTCCTAGGCCTTCTGTAAGATGCCCCAAATCTTCCCTTTTTTATCACCCAAATCTTACATTTCCTTAAAGCCTTTTATAAAGATAGCCTACTCATTCATCTCACATTGGAAAAAGAAAAAATTCCTAAAATAATTAATGTAAATTTTAAACATGAGAACTCTCATGTGTTGAGCACTTTCAAATCCTCGCTGCATTAGATACCTTCCTTTTTTTTTTAAATTAAAACGTTTATTTTTAAAATTATTTATTTTAAATTAAACAGATAACATTGTATGTTGTTATCAAGTACGAGACGGGGTTTAAGTATGCATACATTGTGCAACGGTTAAATCTAATTACCAAATGCATGACATCACACAACTGTCACTTTTGTGGTAAGAATGCACGACATCCACTCACATTTTTCAAGAATACAATTTTTCATTATTAACTGTGGTCACTGGAATGTGATCTCTCGAAATGTATTCCTCCTGTCTTACCGTAATCACACATCCCTTGATGAGCCCCTCTGATCTGTCTCCCCACCCTGATGGCCTCAGCCTCTGGTAACCCCCATTCCACTCTCTGCTTTCCTGTGATCAGCTTTTTAGATTTCAGCTGTGAGTGAGATACTTTGGTGCTAGCCAGTGTGGAAGACAGTGTAGACATTCCTCAAAAAACTAAAAATAGATCTGCCGTGTCATCTAGCAATCTCACTGCTGGGTATGCACCAAAAAGAGCTGAAATTGTCCATCAGAGACATCTGCACCCCCAAGTTTATCACAGCACTATTGACAGCAGCCGCGATGTGGGGTCAACATCAGTGCCCATCAGTGGATGAGCAGGTAAGAAGAGTGTGGTGCACACACTGATGGAATACTATTCAGCCATGAAAAAGAACTAAGCTCCACCATGTGTGGCAGCTTGGACAAAGCTGGAGGGCACTGAGTCAAGTGAAATAGCCAGAGTCACTTTTTTATTACTTCCCTTCACCTCAGCCTACATGATGGGATATTATCCAAATTCAGGTGGTAAGTAAGACAACAGTTGAGAAACTTCAGAGATCTAACGTCTCAGAGTTAGGACACCAAGAGATAAAACTGAGATCTCAGGCATTCGACTCCAAGTCCAGAGCTTCCTTCTCTTCAGCTTGTGACCTCCGTGCACTCAGTCCATCAAGAACGCACCACAGCCAGGCGTGGTGGCTCACACCTGTGATCCCAGCACTCTGGGAGGCTGGAGCAGGGGCATCACCTCAGCTTGGGAGGTTGAGACCTGCCTTAACAGGAGTGAGACCCCCATCTCTAAAAATAGAAAAACTACGTTGTGGTAGGCACCTGTAGTCCCAGACTTGGGAGGCTGAGGCAGGAGGATTGCTTGAGCCTAGGAGTTTGAGGTTGCTGGGAGCTGCGACATTCTACCCAGGGCAACAGGTGGAAAAAAAAAAAGGAACTGCTCCTGGGAACTAGAGCGGTGATGTTTTGGCCTGTAACTAAGAAGGACTTCAGAGATTCATAGGACATGACTATAACTAAATTCTTTCCATTCCTAAATTTTTTTTTTTATTAAATCATAGCTGTGTACATTAATGTGATCATGGGGCACCGTACATTAGTTTCATAGACCGTTTGACACATTTTCATCACACTGGTTAACATAGCCTTCCTGGCATTTTCTTAGTTATTGTGCTAAGACATTTACATTCCACATTTACTAAGTTTCACATATACCCTTGTAAGATGCACCGCAGGTGTAATCCCACCAATCCCCCTCCCTCTGCCCACCTCCCCCCTCCCTCCCCTCCCTTCCCCCCTTCCCCCTATTCTTGGGTTGTAACTGGGTTATAGCTTTCGAGTTTTTCTTCAGTGTTTCTATTAAGCCAGGCAAAAGAGTCACAAAGCCTAGTGTGGAGCCTGCTTCATTCTAGCAGTAGATAACATTTATCCTTCAATATGTAACTAAGTTGAGCAGCCCCGTCCATTTTATTAAAAGACGCATTTCCAAAAAATGCTCTTATAATTGATCATTATTTATATATTACTAACATGTCTATCTTGTTTTGCGTGTTTGTCTACTATTAATAATAAATAGTACTGATAACTCAACCCAGAAAATAATATTTAAAACTTAGACCCTTACGATCACAGAAAATTTTATAAATCTCTACTTTTAATTTCTATACCTATTCTATTACAGAGAAATGTGATGAGATGAACAAAAATAGACTCTCAGCTTTAAACGTATCATATTTGAATACCATTTTGTGGTAGATGTGGAAAGGAGATATGAATTCAAAAAGAAAAGAAAATGGGATGATGTAAATTTTTGGTCTGTGAAAGAAGAGATTATATTGTATTTTTCAAGGGGGTAATGACTGGTGGGTAGCGAATATTTTGGTACTAGATTCAATTGGATGCATTTTAAGGAATGACAAAATGGCACAATGTAAAGTGTTAATGTTTCTAATACACAGCCTCGTCCATCCTCTATAGCCAGTGACATGGATGGTAAATTCACAAGAAGCTCCCCAGGGGTTTGACCCCTCCACAGTGTGAACACATCCACCCTATGCCTTTCCAATTTACCAACGGTTTTACAATTGCATGACAAAAATTCCTGAACATTTAACAATTGGCTCTCCACAGCCTGTATGAGCCAGCTCCATCCCATTACTTATAATATAATATGGACAGTCTGAATAAAGATGCATGAAGCCCTCATTGTTTTCAAGTTCCTTCATTTGAAAGCCTTTGCCCAAATTTTATGATAAACTTATTTGAAATACAGGTAAATGTGGCCTAGTCCTGGGAGCACCCTAAGCCTCAACTTCAGGCATTCATAGGGATCTTGTCTTTTCCTTCTATGATGATTCCCAAAATTAGCTGTATTTAAGAATGACAGGTGGAGCTTTGGGAAAAAGTCAGGCTGTAGGGCCTCACTTTGAACTTATTAAATAAGAATCTCTGATGTTGGGACCCATCCATGTTTATTTTAACAAGCACCATCGATGATCCTGAGACAGCCAGCCCAGCCAGCCTGCTCTCCTGGGAGGTGCTTCTCTGCAAGGTCAAAATGACAGAAAAAAGCGATTGAGGTCGAAGTCTTTCATCACCCTTGCAGTGTGAGACAATCAGGAAACCTCGACGGGCTGGCGTCCTGTTTCCTTCCCTAGCCAGCTGGGGAAAGTTGTGTACCAGACCAATACTTAATCCCTGAGTTAGATCTTGAAGCCACACTTGACTGTGGCCAGGGAACAAGACAGGCCATTTTCTGGAAGGACTCTGAGAACAAAACAGTGGTGCCTGAGATCTGGATCTGAAGCCAAGGAGGAACCTTCTGTTTCTGCACCTTATCCCAGAGCACCTGCTGGGGTCTGACTGTGTCTCCCAAAATTCACAGGGTGGAAAATTAATCCTTTATATGACCATGTTTGGAGGTGTGTGGGTCCTCTCAGCTCTGCCCTCAGGAGTGGACTGAGGCTGCTATAGGAAGGTTAGTGGATGTGAACTCTCTCTCCTGTGCAACTGGCTGGGAGGACCCAGCAAGGAAGCCCACACCAGATGACCAGACCAGGTGCCCCCAGACTCAGGCATTCTGTGGTAGCAACACAGACTGCACAAGGAAGTCCTCCATCACGCCCTCCCATAGTGACTTCTTCCCATAGTGCAAACCTAGTGCGCTGGGAGGTGATGGAAACCCAGGGAAATCGTGGGTTGCAAGTGCTGTATGCAAGTGCCCTGCTCACCCACTTCTGAATGTTTTGAATCTTCAATAGGTGCTTTACCTACCCTGTTTCCCCAAAAATAAGACAGTGTCTTATTTTAAGGTGTGCTCACAAAGATGCGCTAGGTCTTATTTTCAGGGGACGTCTTATCTTTCCTGTACGTAGGTCTTATTTTCAGAGGCTGTCTTATTTTCGGGGAAACAGGGTATTAAGAGAACAAAGCATTATTGCGATTCCAAACTGATACAAGAGAACAGTGCCTCCCAGAGATGTGTGCTCCCCGTCACACGGTTAGCCTTCTGTGGGACCCACAGCCTAAGTATTTATTGTTTGGCAAGAGCAGAACTGTTCCGTGGGACAGTTGGCTCTGGAGATGACTAATCATGTGATCTTTTGGGTTCTTTCCTGTGGATGCCCAGAACCCAGCGCTGTAACTGTTAGGTAGGTAGTTAGGACACAGCTCTCCTGGGGAAGGAGGATGAGGGCAGGGCCCCCAGGTCCCCATCTCTGTGCCACCCACCTTAATTCTGTCCCAAGTGATTCTTACACCTGGTGAGGCGGGCCCACCCTACTACTGTCAGAATTTAGTGAGCTAAGTGCACAAGGATGTAGAGGACACTCCAGCCCAGCAACAGGTGCAACCGAGTCTGCAGGGGACCTGGAACAGGCTTAAGGATAATATCATGGAGTCCACATCCCTACCCCCATGGCCCTCAGACAGGCTTGTGGCAAGTCCACTTGCACAGTAAGACTGTGGTTCTACGGTGACGTCTGAACCACCAGGTGGGCTTGACCCAGGTGGTGTAAAACAGACCCACTGGCCGTGTCCCTGGCCTCCTTGCCTCCTGCCCACTTGCTGTAGCAATGGAGGCCAGCTCACTAAGGTGAACGAACGTGTCTTGCTCTGTAAGCCTATCATATCTCATTCTCACTCTGTAAACCCGTCTTTCTCTCCCTCAATAAACCTTGTTTCATGCTTGCCTTACTTTGGGGTATCTCGCCATTTTATGACCAAGAATATTCCAAGAAGCGGAGGACCTGAGACAGAAGACCAGGCCAGCTTCCTGAAACCCTGATATTTGAGGACACAGGCAGCTGCCTTGGAACTCCGCATAACTACAGTGAGGGTCGAGCTCTGGGGCGTGTGGGCTTCTCTGAGCCTCAGAGCCCGTCCCTGGGGCCCCGGCACTGAGGGCCTTAGCTCTGTATCTCTGGCTGATAATGACTCTGTTACAGGCGGTCCCTGGGTTACAAACCAGACGGGTTCTGTAAATTTGTTCCTAGGCTGGATTTGTATGTAAATTGAAACAGGTGCATTAACCTATTATCTGTAATAGCCTCCATTGTGAGAGTCGTGCGTCAGTCAGATGCTTATAACTTGGGAACTGCCTGTGTTAGCAGAGAAGCGTATTTCTTCTTACTGTCTATAAGATTTGGCATGATCTGTTTTTTGAAATTATCTTCTATTTTCTTTTATAAATATTAGTTGTCTATTCTTTGATACTTTGGGAAAAAAATAATAAGAGGAAGTTAATTGATGACTCCATGCTGCATCTCAGAGTCAAAGCATTCTATAATAGACATACTCTTATTTGACAATGTGAATGTTACTTTATTTGCATTACTATTGTTATTATTGCTAAATACTTTGTTGCAGCAATCATCTGATTTCTTTTCTGAATGTATTTGTCTTCGTTCTTTGTGAGGTTTTTGTTTCTGGTCCTTATCTTAAACATTGGTATTGTTAAATTTGGGGCCTTTTTAATTTTGTGAAGGCAAAAAGTGGAGACCTAATGAACACATGTATAAAATAAAAAAATAAAAAATAAACAAGGAGAGATAATGATTTAGATTTTGAGATCAAGGAAAGTTTCTCTAAGGATGGTATGTTGAATATAAGACCAGAAAAATGAATGAGATCATGGTTGTTAACTGTATCAATTAATATATCCTAAGGCTAAATTAATTTTAAAGACAAAAAAAAAAAAAGGGAAGTGTATCAAATGTGGAAGAAAAACCCTGCCTTCTTCCTTTCCTACTCAGTGCACTCATCTCGGACCTCAGGACCAGGATTTCCAGGAAGCAGTCCCACTTGGTAATTCAAATGCAGGATGGAAGATGCTCTCAGTCCATCCTCAGTGCGTGAGAATTGCCCCGGCACCACTGCCTGGAGTGCAGAACGGCCTTGGGGACTGAGACCGGCCAGCTGGATGGGTCTTTGCTCTCGAATTTCCTATATCACTCCCAGAAGGCTCTTGGACTGTCTGTGTGTACTCAAAATCATTACTGGCGGTTATATCCTCATTCAGGACACAGTGGAGCATGTGTGTGAGCAATTGCTATTCGACGTTTCCTGCTGAGACATTCCCAGGTGCGAGAGAAGTTGACTAATTTGCTATGAGAAAACACATTACTCACTTTGGTAAGTGCAGTGCCTTTTGTCTGGCTAAATTTCTCATGGAATGTTATAAACACACAGGAAAGCACAGAGAACATGATATAACTAGCATCCACTGCGTGATACAATATAATGTTACAGATTCAATAAAGCATTTCAGATTCAATTAGAGACCCTGGACAGCCCTTCTCGGCTTTGCTTACCTTACCTCCTCAGGGGGAGCCAATCCTCTAAAGTTAGTTTCTTTCTTTCTTATGTATAAACTTATATTCTTTGTATATGCATAGATTTCTGTAAGTAATGTGAAATGATGAATGTTTTGAATCTTCCTATATGTGGAATAATGTTATATGTGTCAATCTGCACCTTTTCCGTAATGATGTCTAACACATTTATATGTATAGCATATAATTTCATACAGTTCAATTTTATTTATTTTTCTATCTCACTAGAAGTACACATATGTGTGTATATACCTCAAGTTATCTATTTTAGGTCTTTTTCTAGTTTTTCACTATTATAAGATATTATAAAACGAGCCCTTTTGTACATCTTTTTGTGCCTTTAGGATACAAATTTTCACAGTTTTCAAACCTAGAAATGGAATCGTTTGGTCAAAACTCTTCTTGATCAGCTCAACTTAACTGTGTCAGTAGAATCTTCAAATATGTTGTCTTCCAAAAACTTTGAAGTTTGTGCTTTTAGGTTTTTAATACATCTAAAATTAATTTTCTGTGTGTGAGAGGCAAGGATCATTATTCTGTTAAACATGGAAAATCATTTGTTCCAGCAAAATGTATTTACTAGCCCATCCTTTCTCCTCTGACAGTGCTCCACTTCTGTGGTGTGTCAAATTTCCACATTCTGAGTTCTCCGTTCTGGTCCCCTGCTCACCCACTTCTGCACCAATGCTCCATGGTATTTTTTAAATTACTCTAGTTGTTTAAAAAGACTTAACATATTATAGGTAACTTATTCTTCTTCACAACTATCTTAATTATTCTTGTCTCTTTATTCTGCCATATGAATTTTATCATCCTTTGACATTTTGCACATTTCCAACTAGAATTTTTTTTTTAACTGGGATTGCACTGAATGTTAGATCCATTTTAGGAGTTTTAATACCTTCAAATAGTGGAATTTCCTATGTACGTGGAGCCTCTTACGTCTCTCAATATTATATATTTTATTATATCACACACGGTAGTTTTGGATTTGTCCTTGTGCACCTGAAAGTTATTTCCTGGTTGTCATTGCCTTTCCCGTCACCAGAATTTACTGCTCCAAATTCAACGAACTCTTTCGATCTGATCTTTGTGCATTTCTTCAGTTTAGAAGGGTTTTCTTTTATTGTTCATTCTTTTATTGTCCTGGTTCTCTCTTTTAAAAAGTTAGACTCCTTATGCTAATTTTTCATATTGCTTACTTTTTCAAGATATGTGTCTTTTGGCTCTGTGTTTTAGATGTTCTTGACTTGACCTTCTGAATTATTAATCTAATTTTCGGCTGTGTCGCTTCTAGAATCTGGTCCATCTTTAGATGTTCTAATATCAGTAATTAAGTTTCATTTCCAAGATCTTTCTTAAACTCTCTTTGCTTTTTTATATTAACAAACTTTGCTTCCTTTTTGGATTTGTGCTTTTATGGAGAGTGCTGTTCAGATACCTTAAAAATCCTCATGTTCACTGCATTAGTAATTTTTCTCATGTCAGATATCCTGTTTGTTACTTTTTCCCCCTTCTTGATTGCTTTTTCTCAAACGTCTATTTTCCCTTAGCGTCTATATTTTTATGAAAACTATGCTGACTGGGATAACAGTAAGTCTGGGTTTTCTCAGCTATTTGGGGTAGGACTACTTCACCCAATTTCCAAAATAGAAATCTCCCTGAGTGCAGCATTTCATGTACTTCCCTCTTGGGCTTCACTGCGTTTTGCCCTTTCTGTGATTGCCTTTGAGGTCTGAGGTGTATATTGTCTAAATTAAAAACACAGACCTTTACAGAACCCTCGGTGTGTATCACAGCTCCACTCTGCATTAGCTGTGTGACCTTGGTCAGGTCCCATGACATTTCTATTTCTTATTGAAATGGGGACAGTAGCAGAATGTAGGCTGTTGAATTATTGTGAACATTAAATGAATTAATGCTTGGAAACTGTTTAGAACAGGGACTACACATAGTAGGTGCTTTATACACTTTAGTAGTGGTTGTAAATTGTGTTATTATCCTTATAGGAACATAAATTAGGCCCCAATATTCTTAAAAGAAGACTTAAAAAATTACTTACTTCCTTTTTTGAAGAGACTAATTTTTAGGTATCAGCCTATGATGTGACCATCACTTAAATTCTTTTTTTTTTTTCTTTGCAGTTTTTTCTTTTTTTTTTTGGCCAGGGCCGGGTTTGAACTTGCCACCTCTGGTATATGGGGCTGGTGACCTACTCCTTTGAGCCACAGGCACTGCCCCCATCATTTAAATTCTTTACTCTGAAGTGTCACGGAAACCTTTGGTTGTTTTCTTCTGTGTAGTATCTTGGGCCCCTGTTTCTCCATTCTTATTCTCCCTCAATCCTATTGGTTTGCTGTGATTCTTTCAAATTTTTTTTCAAATTTTCTGATGTGCTGATTCCTGGTTTCTTAGTGAAGTTGTAGATTCCTCTTTTATTAAAAGTCTTTATGTCATCTCAAGAATTATGATGCAGGGCGTGTGTGCAACAGTAAATTATGTTTGTTCTGTAACCTGATTCAAATACCATTCTCTGGATTTTGCAAGAAGAAACTTGTGAGTGACCTTGGTGAGTGCAGGTGCAATGGACTGATGGAAGGAATGCAGACTTCCGAGAGTTGGAGAGTGACCAGGGGTTGCAGGAGCCACAGGGGCAGGTACAGACCATGGCCGGACAACAGAAAGAAGAATATTCCCAAATTCCATTATTCCTTGAGATAGCTGGCACTATATGGTAGATGTAGGAGAAGCATGTATGGCATTTCAGAGGAACCCATAGCATGGAGCCCAGCATGTGCTTTATAGCTGTGAAAATGCAGATCGTGGTGACAGAGCACACAGGACTCAAGAGGCCCCACCTTAACATGGATTGGTTAAGCTGCTTTGAGTAACTCACTTGCCCTTGTCTACAGGATGCTATTTCCTGTCCCCTGCCCACTTGAGAGTTGTTCTGTGAGGATTTATGAGCAAAGCACTTGCATTCTGTGGAGAAATATGTAAATAGAATATTTCAAAGCTGTGCACTCTTGGGGCTCTGTCTGCTCATTTGCCCCCCTGAAAACACACTCTCCAGGCCCCTGTCTCCGTGAAGTCTGTGGCCCACTGCCTTGTAATAACCCGGGTTTCATTATTAAAAAGGTTTCTGCGCCTCAATCCAAACCACTGAATCAGAATGTCTATAGATGCCTGGTAACCAGCATTATTTAAATTGAGTGTGAGTGTTGCCCATGCCGTGGTTGGAGGACCACTGCTCCAGGCCAGGAAGCTCTAGACCCCTGCCAGGAACGTTCCTGTAGGGTTACATTCATTTCTATGTTAAAGAACAACCAGAATTTAAAATAGGAAACTGATTTTTTTTTAAAGCATAATTAGGATGCGCTTCACTGACAGCAGCTAAGGGTGTTTTGGGGAAATCAGCTTGGTCCGCAGTATACACTGGTGGCTGATCTCATCAGAACATGGGAAGTTGGAGAAATCGACTTAGTCTGCAGTATACACCGGTGGCTGATCTCATCAGAACATGGGAAGTTGGGTAATTGGTTTGGTCTGCAGTACACACTGGTGGCTGATCTCATCAGAACATGGGAAATTGGAGAAATGGGCTTGGTCCGCAGTACACACTGGCAGCTGATCTCATCAGAACATGGGAAGTTGGGTAATCGGCTTGGTCCGCAGTACACACTGGTGGCTGATCTCATCAGAACATGGGAAGTTGGGGAATCGGCTTGGTCTGCAGTACACACTGGTGGCTAATCTCATCAAAACATGGGAAGTTGGGGAATCGGCTTGGTCTGCAGTACACACTGGTGACTGATCTCATCAGAACATGGGTATTGGTGTTGTGTTTCCCTAGTCTTCATTTTAGAGTGTGTTAACTGCCACATCAAGTAAGGTTTTCAAGGCTAAATTAGATAGTTTGCAGAACTGAGTCCCCCTTTTTTTCCCCCTGATGCCCCTTTGCAGAGCAGACTGAATAAGAAGTAACTCAGGAAGGTCCCAGGCCCCTCCATCTGTCCTTAAAGACAAAACTTCCATAAGACACCACCCTTAGAAACCTCCTCAGGAACTTCCAATAGTTCTAAGAAGACTTTTCAGTTTCAGGGTCTGCAGACTGGGACTGTGGGGACTCACTGAGGGCATCCTTCCTGTTCTCTGTTACCACAGTAATCACCTGACTGTGCCTTTAATCTGAAAGAGACACTTTGCCTTCCTGCCCCGCCATGTGCCCACGGCCTGTGGGACAGCCCCAGAGGATGCTCCAGCATCCCCTCGTCCTCCTGCCCTGCCTTCATCTGACAGTGTGAGCGCTCCAGCCACTTGACCCACCCTGGGAAGTCTTTCAGTCCTAACTTAAAAAACAATCCATCAGGTATCCATGTACCTTGGTCAAAGTTTTTTCTGTTGTAGACGTTATACTTTTTGCTTCTAACACAATTGATTCCACTTCATCAAATCACTGAAAAATCTCTCCCCCTTTTTTACACACTTAGAAGTTTCTTTGAAATGACTGTATTTGTTTTATTGTTTTTATTCTTCTTGAGCCTCTCATGGAATTTTGCATTTCCCTGTTTTACTTAAGTTTTTTTCCACTGGAAGAATTAATACAATCTTGATAGAAGGTACTTCAATACCACTTGTCTCTTTAACTTCTTGTCAAAAATCCCTAAGACGTAAGCTAATGAGATAATAAGTATGGTCGACTGTGTTAAAAGTCACTGAAACAAAGCCAGACATTTCTCAACATGAGAATCTTTATAACAGGAAATAAATGCCTGGTGTGTTAAGCTGTGGTGTACTGCAGGTCTTGCTCTTTCAAGGTGTCCACTGGAGAGAGATGAGGAAAATATCTAAACACACTGAAAATGTTTCAGAGAGTGATTGTTATTATACACAACAGTCAAATTTCTTAGGCATCTGGGAGTTTCTCAACCAGGTCTTTTCCTATGAACACATCATTGGAATTTCTGAAGAGCTAAATGCTCATGAAGTGTGCACTTTGATTTTGTGTAAGGCTTAGGACAAATATTAGCTCATCAGAGACTTTGATGTTAGTATTTTCCCAGGAGTTATTCAGAAGAAGTAATGAAGAAAGCGGGTATTTTCATTCAAAGAAAATCACGTGTCCAAGAGACCTAGTAATTCAGAGACAGTTATTTCAGATCTCTGTAGCAGCCCCTGGTAATTAGCAAAATCTGACATCTAAATGAATTGGACCTTTGTTTTCCTCTTCCAGTAAAGACAATGAGACTTTAATGAGTCTCTGTGAATAAGGTAATTACTCATTTTTTTCCACTCAGACTTTAATCTACTTTTCAACTTTTCAGTAAAGGTATTGGGTTTTTCCACTGTTCATATATAATGTCTGTCAAATAATGGGCAACAGAAAGGGGAATAGTCACAAATTCAATCAGATTGTCAGAATGCTAGCTAAGTCAAGGGAAAAAACAAAAACGAATTTTCACCTGGCTATTTCTGCAACAAAGCACATTCTCATTCACATAATGATCTTATGAACTGTGAGCTCCTTCAGTGTACAAACCAAATTACGTTTTTCACTTTTTCCCAAACTTGCCTTATGCCCCCCAACCCCAGAAATAATTTCATAAATGCTGTCAGAGTCAACTGAAGCTTTGCCTCGCCTTGTGACTTGCTCTAGTGCGCAGTCTGGTGTGAGAGCTGCAGACAGGAGTGAATGCAGCCCTTTCGTTGGTGGCCAGAGTTTCCAGCAAGAAGGACAGTGCCATCTCTGAACACTCCAGTGCACAGGAGAGAAAGTTAGCAGAGTATTAGTAATTCTAACAGTCTGCAGACTCCAGCCTGGCGTCAGGGGCTAATGGGCTTGAGATGATGTGCTGTAATTGAATGCAAAATATTTTTGTCATAGGAAAATGTAACATAAAAATATCTAGCATTCTGATGTCTCTGGATTTCAGAAGATTAAGCAGCCCTTAATAATTCTTTGGAGCTGGTGGAAGGTTTTCTCTTGTTGCAACCTCAGTTCTCTGGTTTAATATGTTTCCCTTAATCTATATTATTTTACCTTGGGCCTTTATATGTTTTGGTTTGTAAAACACCCCGCTTCCATTATAGAAGCTTCAAACTTATAATTAACCAGGACATGGTAGGTATTTTGAGGAATTTTAAAACCTCTACAAAAAGTCTGCAGTGAATTAAATTTGTACTTTTATCAAGTTACTCATTTCTAGAAGTTTCTTAAACCCCATCAGGAGTTTCCCGTCTCTCTCAAGGTCTCCTAGAATATCTATTCCAAACAGTGAGCTGGGGTGTCACTCAGGAGCATAGAGTAAACAGCCCTTCTGCCAGCAGGAGAGACAGGGAGCTGAGAGCACCAGACATCCTGGGGCCGAGCATCTCACCACTGCTGGTGATTGAAGGTACTGGCCCTCAAGTAGCCACATTTCTCTTTGCCAAGTCCTTGGTCCTGGAGATTTGAAGAACGAATCCACTGACCACATGAGCAAGTCACAAGACAGATTTCGTTGATAGATAAGCAAAAGAGGGGATCAGAACCTCCAGCAGTGAAGGGGTACTCGAATGGACAGCCCACTGGGGCCTTCTGTCTAGGGGTTTCTAAACTGCTTTTCTTGTCCTGTGGGCAAGGGGTTTTGGGAGATGGAATATATATCTGAAATATGTTACAAACGTTTGGCGCCAGGGCCTGTGGGCAGAAGTTAATTTTAAAACTGCCACAGTTGGTCCTTAAGGCCCCTGCCCCAGGTAAACTCTTCTCTGCTCCGGGAAGGGCAGCCAAGATGAGATACCGGTCAGGATGCTATTTTATGAGCTTGTTTGTGCCCAGTGAAGGCGGCCTGCAGGGGCCTGTTTGTGCCTAAAGGTGGAGTCTGGACCTGAGCCTGCTTAGGCCTAGAAAAGTGGGGGGACCTCTGTCTAGCCCTGAGTGGAGGAGCCCTGTGTCATTTGCTGCCACCTGATAACATGAAGGGTAATTGTAAAGCACAACAGAGGTGTGGGATGACACTTCCCTTTGCCATCCTGATTCACAACCAAACCTTTGCCTGCTTTTATATCCCATATTGAGGTGATTCTTTAAAAATGGTAGTTATAACCTGCAAATATTTTCTCCCATTCTGAGGGCTGTCTGCTTGCTTTACTCACTATGTTCTTGGCTGTGCAGAAGCTTTTTAGTTTGATCAGGTCACAGTAGTGTATTTTTGATACTGCTTCAATTGCCTGGGGAGTCCTCCTCATAAAATATTCACCCAGGCTGATTCCTTCAAGAGTTTTCCCTGCATTTTCTTCAAGTATTTTTATAGTTTCATGTCTTAAGTTTAAATCTTTGATCCAGTGAGAGTCTATCTTAGTTAATGGTGACAGGTGTGGGTCCAGTTTCATTCTTCTACAGGTTGCCAGCCGGTTTACCCAGCACCATTTGTTAAATAGGGAATCTTTTCCCCACTGAATGTTTTTAATTGGCTTGTCAAAGATCAAATAACGGTAAGTAGCTGGATCCATCTCTTGGTTCTCTATTCTGTTCCAGACATCTACGTCTCTGCTTTTGTGCCAGTACCATGCTGTTGGTCTAATAACGAGAATCCACAGAGAACTCAAACGTATTAACAAGAAAAGAACATGTGACCCCATCTCAGGGTGGGCAAGGGACTTGAAGAGAAACTTCTCTGAAGAAGACCGATGCAAGATCTACAAACACATGAAAAAAAGCTCATCATCCTTAATCATCAGAGAAATGCAAATCAAAACTACTCTGAGATATCACCTAACCCCAGTAAGAGTAGCCCACATAACAAAATCCCAAAACCAGAAATGTTGGCGTGGATGTGGAGGAAAGTGCACACTTCTACACTGCTGGTGGGAATGCCCACTAATACATTCCTTCTGGAAGGATGTTTGGAGAACACTTAGAGACTAAAAATAGACCTGCCATTCGATCCTATAATTCCTTTACTAGGTTTATACCCAGAAGACCAAAAGTCACAATACAACAAAGACATCTGTACTAGAATGTTTATTGCAGCCCAATTCATAATGCTAAGTCATGGAAGAAGCCCAAATGCCCATCAACCCACTAAGGGACTAGCAAATTGTGGTATATGTATACCATGGATTATTATGCAGCCTTAAAGAAAGATGGAGACTTTACCTCTTTCATGTTTACATGGATGGAGCTGGAACATACTCTTCTTAGCAAAGTATCTCAGGAATGGAAGAAAAAGTATCCAATGTACTCAGCCCTACTATGAAGCTAAATTATAGCTTTCACATGAAGACTATAACCCAACTATAGCACAAGACTATGGGGAAAGGGCCATGGAAGGGGAAGGGAGGGGGGAGGTTTTGATGGAGGGAGGGTAATGGGTGGGGCCACATCTATGGTGCATCTTAGAATGGGTACAGGCGATTGCACTAATGTACACAGCTATGATTGAATAATAAAAAAAAGAAAAGAAAAAATAATAAAAAAAATGGCAGTTATTTTTTTATATTTATTTTAACAGTGCATTTGACATTTTAGCATTATTTGTGATGATCCTAATGATTCATGGCATATATTATAGTAATTGTCATTGTGCTGAGTCAACTATGGGTCATGCCTGGTGGGAGACTGGTGGGTAGGATGGTATTGCTTCTCCAGTTAATAAGCCTTCCAGACCCACATAGTCACATCTTCAAGTGGTGCATTTTATGTTTATGTATATATCATATGGGAGTATATATATATATATATATATATATAGAGAGAGAGAGAGAGAGAGAGAGAGAGAGAGAGAGAGAGAGAAGAGACAGAGAGAGAGATGGATCTGTATGTTATACAGCATGCATATGTACATCCATACATATAGATAGATATATATGGATCTATATATCCATATATAGATAGATGGATATATATATATATATAGGTAGATTATATATGGATCTATATATCCATATATAAATAAATATATATAAGTATATATAGATATATAGGTAGCTATATTTATATGGATATATCTCTATCCATATACGGATAGATAGATATATGGATGGATGTATATATAGGTACCATGTTTCCCCCAAAATAAAACATCCTCCAAAAATAAGACCTATTTACAGGTTTCCTTCTGGGTGACATATAAGGCATCCCCCCCAAAATAAGGCATCCCCCTAGGCTCTGTCTCGGAATGAAAATTAATTTACCATAAACTGGTTGCTAGGGCCGCCCCAACTGGCGTCTAGCAACCAGTGATGTTTGGCGGAGTCCTGACGTCACTGCTGTGTGGAGGCAAAGCGAAGGTCGGAGTGAGTGGTGAGTGCGGGGCGGGAGAGAGGAGGAGACTTTCGCAGATGCATGTAGAAGAACAGGAGGATCAGAGTGGACGGGATGTGGCGAAGATGGTGAGTGCTGGTCTGTCTCTAGTGACACTGCCTGATGCTCGCGGCCGCCCTCATAATGACTGAAGGTAGGATTCACAGTTTGTCTGGTTTGTGTTGACAACTACCGTACTGTATACAGGCAATAAATTTCCTTTATTTTCATTTAACAATAAATGTGTACCATATTCTTCTTCATGGAAAAATAAGACATCCTCTGAAAATAAGACCTAGTGCATCTTTGGGAGCAAAAATTAATATAAGACACTGTCTTATTTTTGGGGAAACAGGGTAGATATATATAGATCTATATATCCATATATAGGTAGATACATGGATATATGTATAGGTAGATATATACATGCATGCTGTATAACACTATATCTGTACCCTCGAAAACATGGAAATGTCATAAGTCTACTCTAATAATAACCAAGAAATTTTAATAGGCCTTCGGTTTACCTCAAGTACAGATTTAAAATATTTTTCCAGATTTAGAAATGATTTCCAGTGATAAATCAGATAGTGTGCTGTCAGAGATATTTCTGTAGCCTCTATTTGTCTTCATTTCCGATATTGCTGGTGTATTTTTTCCACTCCACCACAAGCCTGCATCTCAAAGTCCTACAAGGTTTGTTATATTTTTATGCAGAGTCACAATAGTCCCGTGTCACTCACCCCAGTATGTGCATGAGTTGAGACGTTGACTTGTCCTACAAGTGCCAAGAAAAAGGCTTCATGCCAAACTTCTCAACCTCTTAAAGAATAAATCATTCTATGTTTTCTTTAAGATTCATTGCCAACATTTAAATATTTATAACTTCAGATAAAGGGAGTGTGATGGTTTTGAAGTCCTTGAAGCATGAGCTGAAGTCTTACGCTCTGTAATTAATAATAAAGTACATGTTTGTACAGATAGCACAGGTGTGTGGAAGAGCAGTGTTACCTATTTGACAAGGAGAAGTGAAAATGGAATGATCTATTAGAAAAAGGGGGGCTATTTTATCCACTTACCAACTTAATCTCCCTGTGTAGTAACATTTGTCATAAGCATTCTAGGGAAAAAGTAAAGTAACCCCCAAGAAAAGCTGGGCAGACCAAACCTGAGCTTTGGAGCAGAAGTGGTTCAAAAGGAGCCACCGCCTAAGATAGGAAAGCAAGACTGAAGGTCTAAAGTTGCTGAAAGATGGTTTCTAACCATGGCATCTACAGAAATGGAGAGAGCAGGTGAGCAGCACCGTAACAGAATGTGTGTGCAGCACTGAAGGTGGGAAAGGGGCTTGAGGCTGTAAGCTTTCCTGACCTCAACTTCCTTCCTTCGCTGTCTGGTTGCTACCAATTCCACTACAATTTGACAATGTGCATACAGGTGATGCTGACCGATAACCACTGGAAAACAGTACAGACAGGGGTTGGGGAAGAGCCACTGCTCTCTAAGGCACTGTTAGAAGGAAGTACAGACATAGCATCATTCTGGAATTCCTCCCTTAAGTCAAGTTTATTTCCAGTCCAGGAGGTAATATGTTTCACTGCTGTTTGGCCAACAGACAAGAATCTCTCTTTTGCTTATAAAGAAACTTCCATAGATGAGGAGGGATGCAAGATGGCCAACTTCAGCCAGCTTTCAGCAGAGGCTCCTGTCCAGAGGGAGAAATAATGGCCAGAAATAACCCAATAAAGTGTAAGATAGGGAGCTGAGCTGAGAGAGAGGATTGATAGGTTTGCATCACCCCTGCTGTGACAAGTTGGGACTCCAAGGAAACAAATTTCAGGTACAAACCCAGCCCTAAGAAGCAGAAAGAGGGACGGAGGGAGGGGGGTGGGGCCTTAGTGTGTGTCACACTTTATGGGGGCAAGACATGATTGCAAGAGGGACTTTACCTAACAATTGCAATCAGTGTAACCTGGCTTATTGTACCCTCAATGAATCCCGAACAATAAAAAAAAAAAAAACCCACCCTGAAGAGGATGGGAATCCTTCCCCCCCTCCCCAGGAGAGCAGCTTGAGGCAAGTAGAGAACAGAGGACCTTTTGTTTTACCAAAGGGGAGAGAACAACTGAGGGCCGGGACTCCCACCACAGAGAGATACCACCGCAAGTCCAGGCAGTCTCTTGCCTGGGCCAAAAGTTAATCTAATATTCTCCCTACCTTCCTGAACTCCCAATCCACCCCTTACCCCTCTCCTAGCACTCTGGAAGACTACCCCCTACAAAATCTGGAGCATTTGGCAGATTTTTGCTAGGGTGGGGCACCTCATGAGCTGTGGGGCAATTGCACTGAAACCATAACTTTAATAGAGGTGGGGAGTCACAAGGGGGAGAGAGACTTGCCCTGTGTTGGAAAGAGCACAACTCGGGACCCACACTACCGATCACTGGGGACCACGCCCCACCAGCTTCCTGGCTTGGCAGTCCCCGGTGGGCAGCTCTGCTCCCCACCAGGCTCCCGTGACCAGTGACCATGGCAGTGACTCCCACCCAGCTCCTGTGACCCATGTAGCCCATGGCCAGCCACTCCACCCTCCGGCTTCCCGCCCAGCTCCTGCAACCAGACACTGGGAGTCAGTGACTCTGCCTTCTGGTTCCCAGCCCAGCTCCTGTGACCCTTGAGGCCAATGGCAACACCCTCCAGCTCCCTGCTGGCTCCAGCAACCTTCACAGAGCAGTACCCCAGACCAGCGACACCATCCCCAACAGTGGCAGCGCTGCCCCTGACAGTGGTGGCAGCTCCACATTCCCTCCCACTGGGGCCAAATTGAGCTGCCAGTGGACCCCCGCTGCCTAGATGCTGAAGGCCTTTTGAACTCTCCCACAGATCAGTGTTTGTGTTGACCAGGACAATTGGTTTGGAACTCTTGACCTGGTCTGATCACCTGGGGACCCACAACCCTGGTCGTGTTGTTGTGTGAGTGTGGAATTCTCCCCTGTCAGTTGTCACCTGTGTGTGTGTGTGGGGGGGGGCTGTCTTAGTTGTTTATATCTTCACAGCTGAGATTTCAGCCCAAAGCCACTGATTCACTAGGTTTGGACAGAGACTAGCTGAATACCAGTCAGTGCCATCTAGCCCCGCCAAACTGAGCAGGTCCCCAGAGATTCAGACTATAGTTCTGAATGGGACCTTTGTAAAGCTCTAAGGGAAAAGCTGCAATCTCCAGTCCCAGTTCATTGGTAAAGGTCTGGTTAATTACAACTCCAGGACCCCTCAATTCAATTTCACCTTGCCAGCTTCTCTAGCCAAACAGCAAAAAATAATCATGGGCGGAATCAGCTGAAAAAACTCTGGCAACATGAATAATCAGAGTAGATCAACTCCCCCAAGGAATGACAAAGGAGACACAACAGAAGATCCCATTCATAAACAAATGGCCGAAATATTAAGAATCAAATTCAGAATTTGGGTAGCAAATAAGATTAACAGAATAGAGGTAAAGATAGAATTAGAAATTCAAGGAGCAATTCAAAAGTTGTCTCAAGAATTCAATGAGTTCAAAGACAAAATCACCAAAGGTTTTGACACATTGAGGTAAGAACTTGCAGCCCTCAAGGATCTGAGAATGACAGGAGAATCCCTCAGTAACAGAATGGAGCAGGCAGAAGAAAGGATCTCAGACATTGAAGACAAAGCTTTTAAACACTCAAAGAGGAAGGGAAGTGAAGAGCAAAACCAGATCATTCCCTGAGAGAATTGTAGAATCACTCCAAAAGAGCAAACATTCACCTTATAGGAATCCCTGAAGGAGAAGAGGATGGTCCAAAAGGCACAGATCCTCTACTCCAAGAGATAATTGAGGAGAACTTCCCAAGCATGGCAAGAGATACTGAAATTCAGATAGCAGACAGTTTCAGAACCCCAGCATGACTCAACTCAAATAAAGCATCTTCTAGACACATTTTAATTAACTTCTCCAAAGTTGATATGAAGGAGAAAATCCTGCAAGCAGCCACACATAAGAAAGTCATAACCTATGAGAGGAAGAATATTAGAATGACTGCAGATCTCTCTGCTGAAACTTTTCAAGCCAGAAGAAGATGGTCATCAACCTTCAATCTCCTAAAACAAGACAACTTTCACCACAGGATCCTGTATTCACCTAAACAGAGTTTCTTTTATGATGGAGAAGTTAAATACTTTAATGACATACACATGTTGAAGAAATTTGCCATAACCAAACCAGCTCTTCAGGATATCCTCAGACCCATCCTCCATAATGACCAGCACGATGCTCTACCACCAAAGTAAACTCACTCTGAAATTCTTCACCAACACCTAATTTCTACAGTGGTGAAAAGATTCAAAATGTCCACTGGACTTTTTGAAAAACTTGACACCCAAAATACTACCAGGCTTATCAATACTCTCAATTAATGTGAACAGCTTAAACTATCCTCTTAAGAGGCACAGATTGGCTGACTGGATACAAAAACTCAGGCCAGATGCCTGCTGCATATGAGAATCTCATCTTACCTTAAAGGATAAATATAGACTCAGGGTGAAGGGATGGGCATCTGTAATCCAGACAAACAGAAATCAGAAAAAAGCAGGGGTGGCAATTTTATTTGCAGATACACTAGGCTATAAAACAACAAAAGTAAGAAAAAACAAGGATGGTAATTTCATATTTGTTAAGGGAAACACTCAACATGATGAGATGTCAATTATTAACATTTATACGGGGGAGAGACAAGATGGCGGACTGAAGCCAGCTTTCAACAGAGGCTCCCGTCCAGAAGGAGAGTTAAGGGACAGGAATTTAGTAAGTATCCTGGTGGATTTGAGCCACACCAAGAGAGAAGTTTGAAGAACGCACATCAACACTGCTGAGGCAAGCTGTGATCACAAGGATGCAAACAAAAGGTACAAAACCCACACCAAGTGGACGGGAGTCCCCCTCTCCCATGAGACCGGCTCAAGAGCCCCACAATTAAACAAACGGGCAGAAATTAAAGGCCCTCCCACTACACTCTACGGGAGAGACCTTCTAAAAACTGGACCTACCTCCCCTACTAGGGTGCCATGGCGTTCTCCTGCCAGGCATAAAACGGTATAAAACTTTAAAAATCCTTTGCCGGCAACCCTGAATCCCCAACACTCCCCTCCAACTCACTGAGGTCTGGAGGCCTGTCCCCCAGGAGTTCGGATTCTTGGGTGATTTCTCAAAGGGAGTGGACAGTCCCCGAGCTGTAACTGGTCAGCGCTGACTCTGAGGCACGTGAGTGTGGAGAGGGCACCCGGCTAAGGGGGAGTCACACCTCGGCGGCACTTCCCTGTGGTGCGGTGCAGCAGCCCTCCCCGTGTATCAATACGGCCAGGCATAAAACTGAATGAAACTCTAGCTTCCCCCCACTCTCACTCAGGGTATGGGGGCCTGTCCCTCAGGAATTCGGATCCTTGGGTGATTTCTTGAGGGGAGTGCACAGTGCCCGAGCCGCGACTGGTCAGCGCTGACTCTGAGACACGCGAGTGAGCAGAGGGCACTCAAGGAGAGGGCACTTGGCTGAGGGAGAGTCACGCCTTGGCGGCACTTCCCTGCGGTGCGGTGCAGCAGCCCTCCCTGGGCAACAATACAGCCAGGCATAAAACTAAATGAAACTCTAGCTTCCCCTCACTCTCACTCGGGGGTCTGGGGGCCTGCCCCCCAGGAGTCCAGATTCCTGGGAGATCTCTCGAGGGTGTGGACAGAGCATAAACTGCAGCCACTCAGTGCTGACTCTGGGGCACGAGACAGAGGAGAAAAGGGTCAGCTGGGTGCCTACACCAGAGCAGCAGTTCCTAGAGGCAAATCAACAGCCGTTTTTTCTTTAACAGCAAAATGGCTCACTTCTGGACATTCTGAAGCCACACCCCCTGTCTCCCTGGGCAACCAGAAGAGGCCACCAGTGAGCAAAGGATTTGCCTGACACTGCTCACAAACCCGGGAAGCTTCCTGGGCAGGGCCGACACAGAGAGATAATCGGACACAAACCTCCAGCAGCAAAGATGTTTGAACTCAGAACAGCCCATCTTCTGTAGGCGATTTTAGCAGAAACAGAGACAGAACCCCGCAAAGTTGTCTGTTCTGTTCTGTTAGCAACATCAATCAGGGACGAGGCTAAGCCTGAGTGAATACCTCCCTCCCGCCACCTGCATCAAGCATGCAAAGGTGTCAGGCCCCATCTTCTCTTGCTAGATAGCAGCAGACTGCAGGGGCCTGGCAGACTTCCTTGCAATTCAGGCAGGTGCAACCCCCTGGAGTATCTGTTCACTACAGGCAACTGGGTTAGCCACCTGCAGAGATACCAGTGACTGGGTCTGATGGAGGGGCAAAGTGGGGAAGGAGACATCAACCTTCCCAGACTGATCTATTTGCTAGGTGGCTCATCCTGACTCCACGAATCACTGGAGTAAGCCATATCAGAGAAGTCACAGACCCCTGTGATCCAGTTCCCAGAGATCTCTTCAACTCTCCCACCCAAGACAGGTGCCGATTGAGACAATCATTTTGGACCTTTTGAACTGAACTAATACACTGAGGACTTTTCAGGCAGTGCCCTGGGTATGCGGTTGTAGGAAAGTTTGATTTTCCTTTTCCAACTGGTGCCAGAGGTGGGCAGGCAGGGTGACTTAATTGCTGGTTTTTCCACACAGCTGAGACTTCAAGCCAGAGTAAACGTTACAATAGGATCGAACAGAAACCAGCTGAAAACAAGACAGAACCACTTAGCCCCACCACACAAGACAGGGCCCCAGTTTCTCAGGCCACAACACTGTATGGGCCCTCGATAAAGCCCCAGGGAAAAAATCAAAGGGAGTAAAATAACCATGGGGCAGAATCAGCAGAAAAACTCTGGTAACATGAATAACCAGAATAGATCAACCCCCCCAAGAAAAGATACGGCAGATGTGATTGAAGATCCCATTCATAAACAACTGGCTGAGATGTCAGAAATCGAATTCAGAATTTGGATTGCAGACAAGATTAATAAAATGGAATTAGGAATTCGAGGAGAAATTCAAAAGTTGTCTCAAGAATTTAACGAATTTAAAGACAAAACCACCAAAGACTTAGACACACTGAAGCAAGAATTTACAGCCCTCAAGATATGAAAAATACAGTAGAATCCCTCAGCAACAGAATGGAGCAAGCAGAAGAAAGGATTTCTGACATTGAAGATAAAGTCTTCGAATGCTCCCAATCTCTCAAACAGGAAGAGAAATGGAGAGCAAAAACGGATCACTCACTCAGAGAACTCTCAGATAATTCAAAGAAAAGCAATATACGAATAATTGGGATTTCTGAGAATGGTGAAGTGGCCTCGAAGGGCACAGAGGCCCTTCTGCATTAAATTATGAAAGAAAATTTTCCAGACATGCCTAGAGAATCTGAAATTCAGATAGCAGACAGCTTCAGAACCCCAGCACAATTCAACCCCAATAAGTCATCCCCCAGCATATCATAACTAGCTTCACTAAAGTTTACATGAAAGAGAAGATTCTCAAAGCAGCCCGGTGAAAGAAAACTATTATGTACAAAAGAAAGAATATTAGAATAACTGCAGATCTCTCTGCTGAAACTTTTCAAGCCAGAAGAGGGTGGTCATCAACTTTTAATCTCCTAAAGCAAAATAACTTTCAACCCAGGATCTTGTATCCAGCTAAACTCAGTTTCATTTATGATGGAGAAATTAAATACTTCAATGACATTCATATGTTGAAAACATTTGCATTAAGTAAACAGCTCTTCAGGATATTCTCAGACCTATCCTCCACAATGACCAACCCAATCCTATACCACAAAAGTAAACTCACTCAGAAACTTCGGATCAAACTCCAACTTCCACACTGGCGAAAGGATTAAAAATGTCCACTGGACCTTTGAAAAACTCGATACCCAAAATTCCACCAGACTTATCAATACTCTCCATCAATGTGAATGGCTTAAACTGTCCTCTAAAGAGGCATAGGTTAGCTGACTGGATACGAAAACTCAAGCCAGATATTTGTTGTATACAAGAGTCACATCTTAACTTAAAAGACAAATACAGACTCAGGGTGAAAGGATGGTCATCCATATTTCAGGTAAATGGAAATCAGAAAAAAGCAGGTGTTGCAATTTTATTTGCAGATACAGTAGGTTTTAAACCATCAAAAGTAAGGAAGGACAAGAATGGTCACTTCATATTTGTTAAGGGTAATACTCAATATGATGAGATCTCAATTATTAATATCTATGCACCCAACCGGAATGCACCTCAATTTATAAGAGAAACTCTAACAGACATGAGTAACTTGATTTCCTCCAGCTCCATAATCGTCGGAGATTTCAACACTCCCTTGGCAGTGTTGGATCGATCCTCCAGAAAGAAGCTGAGCAAAGAAATCTTAGATTTAAACCTAACCATCTAATATTTAGATTTAGCAGACATCTACAGAACATTTCATCCCAACAAAACTGAATACACATACTTCTCATCAGCCCACGGAACTTACTCCAAAATTGACCACATTTTAGGTCACAAGTCTAACCTCAGTAAATTTAAAGCAATAGAAATTATTCCTTGCATCTTCTCAGACCATCATGGAATAAAACTTGAATTGAGTAACAACAGGAATCTGCATACTCATACAAACACATGGAAGTTAAATAACCTTATGCTGAATGATAGCTGGGTCAGAGATGAGATTAAGAAAGAAATCGCCGATTTTTTGGAACAAAACGACAATGAAGAGTCAAACTATCAGAACCTCTGGGACACCGCAAGGGCAGTTCTAAGAGGGAAATTTATAGCACTGCAAGCCTTCCTCAAGAGAATGGAAAGAGAGGAAGTTAACAACTTAATGGGACATCTCAAGCAACTGGAAAAGGAAGAACATTCCAACCCCAAACCCAGTAGAAGAAAAGAAATAACCAAAATTAGAGCAGAATTAAATGAAATTGAAAACAAAAGAATAATACAACAGATCAATAAATCAAAAAGCTGGTTTTTGAAAAGGTCAATAAAATAGATAAACCTCTGGCCAACCTAATCAGAAAAAAAAGAGTAAAATCTCTAATATCATCAATCAGAAACAACAAAGACGAAATAACAACAGACTCGTCAGAAATCCAAAAAATCCTTAATGAATATTACAAGAAACTTTATTCTCAGAAATATGAAAATCTGAAGGAAATTGACCAATACTTGGAAGCACGCCACCTTCCAAGACTTAGCCAGAATCAAGTGGAAATGTTGAACAGACCCCTATCAAGTTCAGAAATAGCATCAACTATACAAAACCTCCCTAAAATGAAAAGCCCGGGACCAGATGGTTTTACATCAGAATTCTACCGAACCTTTAAAGAGGAATTAGTACCTATATTACTCAACCTGTTCCAAAATGTAGAAAAAGAAGGAAGACTACCCAACACGTTCTATGAAGCAAACATCACCCTGATCCCCAAACCAGGAAAAGACCCAACAAGAAAAGAAAATTATAGACCAATATCACTAATGAATATAGATGCAAAAATATTCAACAAGATCCTAACAAACAGAATCCAGCAATACATCAAACAAATTATACTCCATGACCAAGTTGGTTTTATCCCAGGGTCTCAAGGCTGGTTCAATATACGTAAATCTATAAATGTAATTCAGCACATAAACAAATTAAAAAACAAAGACCATATGATTCTCTCAATCGATGTAGAAAAAGCTTTTGATAATATCCAGCATCCCTTCATGTTCAGAACACTCAAGAAAATTGGTCTAGAAGGGACTTTTCCTAAACTGATAGAGGCCATCTACAGCAAACCCACAGCCAATATCATCTTGAATGGAGTTAAATTGGAATCATTTCCACTCAGATCAGGAACCAGACAAGGCTGCCTATTGTCTCCATTGCTTTTCAACATTGTAATGGAAGTTTTAGCCACCGCAATTAGGGAAGAAAAGGCGATCAAGGGTATCCATATAGGGTCAGAAGAGATCAAACTTTTGCTCTTCGCAGATGATATGATTGTGTATCTGGAAAACACTAGGGACTCTACTACAAAACTCCTAGAAGTGATCAAGGAATACAGCAGTGTCTCAGGTTACAAAATCAACATCCATAAATCGGTAGCCTTTGTATACACCAACAACAGTCAAGTTGAAAAAGCAGTTAAGGACTCTATCCCATTCACAGTAGTGCCAAAGAAGATGAACTATTTGGGAATTTACCTAACAAAAGACGTGAAAGATCTCTATAAAGAGAACTATGAAACTCTAAGAAAAGAAATAGCTGAAAATGTTAACAAATGGAAAAACATACCATGCTCATGGCTTGGAAGAATCAACATTATCAAAATGTCCATACTACCCAAAGCAATATATAATTTCAACGCACTTCCTATTAAAGCTCCACTGTCATATTTTAAAGATCTTGAAAAAACAATACTTCGTTTTATATGGAATCAGGAAAAACCTCGAATAGCCAAGACATTAATTACTCAGAAATGAAAACAAAACAGGAGGAATCACACTACCAGACCTCAGACTTTACTACAAATCGATAGTGATCAAAACAGCATGGTACTGGCACAAAAACAGAGAAGTAGATATCTGGAACAGAATAGAGAACCAGAGATGAATCCAGCTACTTACTGCTATTTGATCTTTGACAAGCCAATTAAAAACATTCAGTGGGGAAAAGATTCCCTATTTAACAAATGGTGCTGGGTGAACTGGCTGGCAACCTGCAGAAGACTGAAATTGGACCTACACCTTTCATCATTAACTAAGATAGACTCTCACTGGATTAAAGATTTAAACTTAAGACATGAAACTATAAAAATATTAGAGGAGAGTGCAGGGAAAACCCTTGAAAAAATTGGTCTGAGGGAGTATTTTATGAGGAGAACCCCCCGGGCAATTGAAGCAGCTTCAAAAATACACTACTGGGACTTGATCAAACTAAATACCTTCTGCACTGTCAAGAACACAGTAAGTAAAGCAAACAAACAGCCCTCAGAATGGGAGAAGATATTTTCAGGGTATATCTCTGACAAAGGTTTAATAACCAGAATCCACAGAGAACTCAAACACATCAGTAAGAAAAAAACAAGGGATCCCATCGCAGGCTCGGCAAGGGATTTGAAGAGAAACTTCTCTGAAGAAGACAGGCGCACAGCCTTCAGACATATGAAAAAATGCTCGTCATCTTTAATCATCAGACAAATGCAAATCAAAACTACTTTGAGATATCATCTAACTCCCGTGAGACTAGCCTATATCACAAAATCTCAAGAACAGAGATGTTGGCATGGATGTGGAAAAAAGGGAACAGTTTTGCACTGCTGGTGGGAATGCAAATCAATACATTCCTTTTGGTAAGATATATGGAGAACACTCAGAGATCTAAAAATAGATCTGCCATTCAATCCTGTAATTCCTCTGCTGGGCATATACCCAGAAGACCAAAAATCACAACATATAAATCACAAACACAAAGATATTTGTACCAGAATATTTGTTGCATCCCTTCATAATTGCTAAGTCATGGAAAAAGCCCAAGTGCCCATCGATGCACGAATGGATTAATAAATTGTGGTATATGTACACCTTGGAATATTATGCAGCCTTAAAGAAAGATGGAGACTTTACCTCTTTCATGTCTACATGGATGGAGCTGGAACATATTCTTCTTAGTAAAGTATCTCAAGAATGGAAGAAAAGGTACCCAATGTACTCAGTCCTACTGTGAAACTAATTTGGGGCTCTCACATGAAAGCTAAAACCCAGTTACAACCTAACAATAGGGGGAAGTGGGAAAGGGAGGGGAGGTACGGTGGTGGTGGGTAGAGGGAGGGGGATCGGTGGGATCATACCTGTGGTGCATCTTACAGGGGTATTTGCGAAACTTGTTAAATGTAGAATGTAAATGTTTTGGCACAGTAACTGAGATAATGCCAGGAAGGCTATATTAACCATTGTGATGAAAATGTGTCAAATGGTCTATGAAGCAAGTGTATGATGCCCCATGATCATATCAATGTATACAGTTATGATTTAATAAAAAAAAAAACATTTATACGCCCAACCAGAATGTTCCTCAATTTATAAGGGAGATCCTAACAGTGATGAGCAATTTAATATCTTCCAGCACCGTAATAGTTGTAGATTTTAACACCCTTTTGGCAGTGCTGAATAGATCCTCCAATAAGAAACTAAACAAAGAAATTCTGGACTTAAACTTCACCATACAACAATTGAATTTAACACAATCTACAGAACATTTCATCCTAACAAAACTGAATACACATTCTCATCATCAGCTCATGGAATATCCTCCAAAATTGATCACATCTTAGGTCACAAGTCTAACCTCAGCAAACTTAAAAGTATAGAAATTATTCCTTGTATTTTCTCAAATCATTATGCAATAAAAGTTGAACTCACCAATAACAGGAATCTGAATACTCATACAAAGACATGGAAACTAAATAACCTTTTGCTGAATGATAGCTGGTTCATAGATGAGATTAAGAAGGAATTTGCCAAATTTTTGGAACAAAACAATAATGAAGACACAAATTATCAGAACCTCAAGGTACTGCAAAAGCAGTCCTAAGAGGGAAATTTATAGCATTGCAAGCCTTCCTCAAGAGAATGGAAAGAGAGGAAGTCAATAATTCAATGAGACATCTTAAGAAACTGGAAAAGGAAGAACATTCCAACACCAAACCCAGTAGAAGAAATGAAATAACTAAAATTAGAGCAGAATTAAATGAAATTGAAAACAGAAGAATTATTCAAAGGATCAATGAATTAAAAAGTTGGTTTTTTGAAAAATTCAACGAAATTGATAAAGCTTTGGCCAACCTAACACGAAATAGAAAATTAAAGTCCATAATATCATCAGTCAAAAATGGCAAAGAAGAAATAACAACAGATACCTCAGAAATTCAAAAACTCCTTAATGACTTCTACAAAAAACTTTATTCTCGGAAATATGAAAATCTGAAAGAAATCGACCAATACTTGGAAGGACACCAACTTCCTAGACTTAATCAGAAAGAATTGGAAATGCTGAATAGACCTGTATCAAATACTGAAAAAGAATCAACTATGTGAAATCTCCCAAAAAAGAAGAGTCCAGGACCAGATGGTTTCACATCAGAATTCTACTAAACCTTTAAAAGGAACTCGTACTTATATTACTTAACCTTTTCCAAAACATTGAAAGTCCTTCTTCCCAACACATTGTATGAAACAAATATTACCCTGATCCCCAAACCAGGAAAAGTCCCAACAAGAAAAGAAAACCATAGACCAATATCTTTAATTAACATAGATGCAAAAATAGTCAATAAGATCCTAGCAAACAGAATCCAGCAACACATCAAATGAATTATACACCATGACCAAGTGGGTTTTATCCTAGGGTCTCAAGGTTGGTTCAATATATGTAAATCTATAAATATAATACATCACATAAACAAACTGAAAAACAAAGAGTATATGATTCTCTCAATAGATGCAGAAAAAGCTTTAGACAATATCCAGCATCCTTTCATGATCAGAACACTTAAGAAAATAGATATAGAAGGAACTTTTCTTAAACCAATAGAGGTCATCTATAGCAAACCCACAGCCAATATCATACTGAATGGAGTACAATTGAAAACATTTCCACTCAGATAAGGGACCAGGCAAGGTTGCCCATTGTCTCCACTGCTTTTCAACATGGTAATGGAAGTCTTAGCCACCACAATCAGGCAAGAGAGGGTAATCGAGTGTATACAAATAGGGTCAGAGGAGATCAAACTTTCACTTTTCTCAGATGATATGATTTTATACCTGGAAAACCCTCAACCACAAAACTCTTACAAGTGATCAAGGAATACAGTAGCATCTCAGGATACAAAATCAATACTCACAAATCAGTAGCTTTGATATATACCAATAATAGTCAAGCTGAAAAAGATAGTCAAGGACTCTATTCCCTTTACAGTTGTGCCAAAGAAGATGAAATATTTGAGAATTTGCCTAACAAAGGATGTGAAAGATCTCTATAAAGAAAATTATGAAACTCTGAGAAAAGAAATTAGCTAAATATGTTAACAAATGGAAAAACATACCATGCTCATGGATAGGAAAAATCAATGTTGTTAAAATGTCCATATTACCCAAAGGAATTTACAAATTTAATGTAATCCCTATCAAAGCATCACCATTATACTCTAAAGATCTGGAAAAAAATAGTACTTTAATTCATATGGAACCGGAAAAAAACTCAAATAGCCAGGACATTCCTCGGAAATAAAAACAAATTAGGAGTAATCACGTTACCAGACTTCAAACTATACTATAAATCTATAGTGATCAAAACAGCACGGTATTGGCACAAAAATAGAGAGGTAGATGTATGGAACAGAATTGAGAACCAAGAGATCAACCCAGATACTTAGCAACATTTGATCTTTGATAAGCCCATCAAAAATATAAATCAGGAGAAACATTCCCTATTTAACAAATGGTGCTGGGAGAATTGGCTGGCGACTTGTAGGAGACTGGAACTGGTCCCACACCTTTCACTATTAACAAAAATTGACTCTCACTGGATAAAGGATTTAAACTTAAGACATGAAACTATAAAGATTCTTGGAGAGGGTGGCACATGTGGCTCACTGGGTATGGCACCGGCCCTATATACTGAGGGTGGCGGGTTCAATCCCGGCCCTGGTCAAACTGCAACAAAAAAATAGCCAGGCATTGTGGCAGGTGCCTGTAGTCCCAGCTACTCGGGAGTCTGAGGCAAGAGAATAGCCTAAACTCAGGAGCTGGAGGTTGCTGTGAGCTGTGTGATGCCATGGCACTCTACCAGGGTGATAAAGTGAGTCTCTGTCTCTACAAAAAAAAAAAAAAAAAAAAAGGGAGGCACCTGTGGCTCAGGAGTAGGGTGCTGGCCCCATATGACAGAGGTGGCAGGTTTAAACCTGGCCCCAGCCAAAAACTAGAAAACAAACAAACAAATAAACAAACAAATTCTTGGAGAGAGTGCAGGGGAAACACTTGAAGAAATTGACCTGGAGAATATTTTATGTGGAGGACCCCCGAGTCAATTGAAGCAACATCAAACATACATTGCTGGGATCTGATCAAACTAAAAAGCTTCTGCACAGCCAAGAACACAGTAAATAAAGCAAGCAGACAGCCCTCAGAATGGGAGAGGATATTTGTAGATTATGCTTCTGACAAAGGTTTGATAACAGAATCCACAGAGAACTCAAACTTATTAATAAGAAAAGCCAGCATGAATGCCAAAGATTTAAAGCAACCATCTTTATTATTCACAAAGAAATCATTGCCTGTTTAGGAACTCTTGACATAGTCTGGTAAGTATTGCACTAACCTCCAAGATCTGTTTGATAAATCATTGTCAGTTAACTCCTCCTGAGCCATAAGAGTAATGAGGTAGATCAGTGTCATCTTTAAATGTGAACCACACAAGTAATTGTAAAAGAAGTTTTTTAAAAACCCAGAAAAACAAACAAAAAATACCAACACACACAATAGTGAAGATAACTTTTTTCAATTTTTATTTAAGTGCATGTAGGGGCTGCAAGTGTTTTTGTTCTTGTTCTTGTTATATGGATGAATCATACAGTGGAGAAATCTAGATTTTTAGTTTGCTTGTCACCTGAACAGTGCAGGTTGTAATTTTTCATCCAACATGCCCCTTCTGAGGTTCCAGTGTCCATTAAGTCACTCTGTATGACCATCCATGCCCTTTGCTTAGCTCCCACTTGTAAGTGAAAACATGCGGTATTTGGTTTTTTGTTTCTGGGTTAACCTCACTTGGAATAAGGCCTCTGGTTCCACTGAAATTGCTGCAAAAGACATTATTTCATTCTTTTTCAAGGCAGAGTATTATTCCCATGGTGTGTTTGCAAGTGTATCTGTGTGTCTGTCTACACACACACATATACACACATGTGTGCATGTGTGTGCCACTTTTCTTTATCCACTCTTCAGTTGATAGGTGCTTAGGGTGGTTTCCTGTCTTTGCAATTATGAGTTGTGTTGTAATAAACATTCAGGTGCAGGTATCTTTTTGATATCATGATTTATGTTCCTTTGTGAGAATCTCCAGTAGTGGGATTGCTGGACTGAATAGTAGATCTACTTTTAGTCCTCTGAGAAGTCTTCATACTATTTTCCATGAGAATATACTAATTTACATTCCCACCAAGGGTGTATAAGCATTCCCTGTTTACCATACTCACACCAACAGTTATTATTTTTGTCATTCTGACAGATGTAAAGTGATATTTCATTGTGGTTTTGTGTCCCTCTAATGATTAGTGACGTTGAGCATTTTTTCATGCTTAAAAAAGATTCATTTCTTTGGCTCACATTTTGATTGTGTTGTTTGTTTTTTTCTTGCTGATTGTTTAGGTTCTTTGGAGATTCTGGATATTAGTCCTTCTGCAGATGTAGCATTTGTGAATATTTCCTATCCTCCTGTTGATTGTCTGTTGATGCTGTTAATTATTTCTTTTTCTATGCAGAAACTTTTTAGTTTAATTAAATTGCATTTATTTATGTTTTTATAATATTGGTTTTGATATCTTAGTTGTAAATTATTCTCCTAGGTCAATGTTCAGAGAGTTTTCCCTAAGTTTTCTTCTAGAATTTTTATAGAGCCAGGTCTTACATTTAAGTCTTTAATCCCTGTTGAGTTAATTGTGTGTGGTGACTGACAGATATGAAGTTTCGTATTTCTGCATATGGCTATCCAATTTTCCCAGCACCATTTATTGAGTAGAGTTCTTTTCCCTACAGTATCTTTTTGTCTGCTTTGTCAAATATCAATTGATTGACGAATATGGTTTTATATCTAGGCTGTCTGTTCTTTCCCATTGATCTATGTGTCTATCTTTATGTATCAGACATTTTGGTTACTATAGACTTTTAATTTAATTGAAAGTCCAGTAATGTTATGCTTCCAGATTTACTCTTTTTTTTTGTTGTTGTTGTTGTTTAGAATTGTATTAGTTTTCTTGTGTTCTTTTTTTGATTCCATATGAAATTTAGGATTTTTCCCCTAATTGGTATGAAAGATGATATTGCTATTTTGATGGGAATTACATTGAATTTATAAATCACTGTGGGCTGTAAGACATTTTAACAATATTGGTTCTTCTAATCCATGAACATGCTATGCTTTGTCATTTGTGTCACCAGCGATTTCTTTCAGTGGTGTTCTGTAGTTTTGTCCATGGAGCTCTTTTGCCTCCTTGGTTAAGTATATTCCTAGGTCTTTTTTTCTTTTTTCTTTTTCTTTTTGCAACTGTTATAAATGGTATTGAGTTCTTGATCTGATTCTCAGCTTATCTGTTATTGGTGTATAGAAATGCTACTGCTTGGTGTATACCAATTTTGTAACCTGAGACTTTACTGAATTATTTTATCAGTTCCAGGAGTTTTTGGAGGAATGTTTAAGGCTTTCTAGATATAAGATCATGCCATTGGCAAACAGGATATTTTGACCTCCTTTTTTTCCAATTTGGATGTCTTTTATTTCTTTCTCTTGCATGCTTGCTTTGCTGAGGACGTCCAGTACTATATTGAATAGAAGTGGTAAGAAATGTTTTCAAATTTACCTCATTCGGGATGGTAATGACTGTGGGTTTATCATGTAAGGCTTTCTCAATCTTGAGGCATTTTCCTCCTATGCCAGTTTATTAAGGGTTTTTATCATGAAGCAGTGCTGTATTTTATCAAATGCCTTTTCTGCATCTATTGAAATGGTCATTTAGTTTTCGTTTTTAATTCTGCTTATGTGGTAAATCAAATTTATTCATTTGCATTTGTTGAACTGTCTTTGAATCCCTAGAATGAAGTTCACTTGATCACAGTGAATTTTTTTTTATGTACTGTTGGATTTGATTTACTAGTATTCTGTTGAGAATTTTTGCATCCATGTTCATGAGTGATATTGGTCTGCAGTTTTCTCCTTTTTGTTGTGTCCTTTCCTGGTTTTGGTATTAGTGTGATACCATGGTGGCTTCTTAGAATGAGTTAGGGAAAATTCCCTTCTTCTTGATGTTATAGAACAGTTTCAATGAGAGAAATATCAGTTCTTCCTTGTATGTTTGGTAGAATTTGGCTGTGAATCTCTCTGGTCTTGGACTATACTGTGTTGCAAGGAGTTATTATTATTATTACTACTCATTGAATCTCACTACTAGATTTTGTTGTATTTGGGATTTCTATTTTTTCCTGGTTCAAGCTTAGGAGGCAGTGTGCTTCCAAAAAATCATCCATTTCCTCTAAATTTTCTAGTTTGTGTGCATGGAGGTATTTGTAATAGTCTTGAGTAATCTTTTGTATTTTTGTGGTATCAGTTGTAACATCTTATTTACAATTTATGATTGAGCTAAATTTGAATCCCCTCTCTTTTTTTTCTTGTTTAACCTAGGGAGTGGTCTATCAATTTTGTTTATCTCTTCAAAGAATCAATTTGTCCTTTCATTCATCCTCTGTTCATCCGTATTCTTTATTTGTTTTCAATGTCATCTATTTCTGGTCTGTTCTTTATTATTTCTTTTCCTCTTCTAGCTCTGGGTTCAGTTTGCTTTTGCTTTTCCATTTCCCTGAGGTATGCCATTAGATTAGTACTGTGATGTTTCTATTTTATATATAGGCAGTTAGTCTTATGAACTTTCCTCTTAACGCTGCATTTTTTGTATCCCAGAGATTTTGGTAGCTTGGGTCACCATTGTCACTTAATTCAAATAATTTTTTAAATTTCCATCTTGATTTCATTGCTCCAAAGATTGGTCAGCAGAAGGTTGTTTAACTTCTATGTATTTGTGTAGTTTTGAGAGTTTGTCTTAGAATTGATTTCTAGTTTTATTCCACTGTGGTGTGAAAAGATACATGGTATGATGTCATTTTAAAAAAAATTTGTTTAGACTTATTCTGTCACCTACCATATGATCTATCTTGGAAAATGTTTTGTGTATTGATGAGAAGAATGTATACCCCTGCAGCTTGGGAGTAGAATGTTATGTAAATGAGCATTATACCCATTCGTTCTAGAGTCCCATTTAAGTCCATTGTTTGTTAATTTTCTGCTCAATGACCTAATTCTGCCTGTGAAGTGTTGAAGTCCTCGGGTACTAATATGTTGCTGTTTATCTCATTTCTTAGGTCTAATTGTATTTGTTTTATGAATCTGGAAGTGCCAATGTTGAGTGCATAAATGTTTTGGATTATTATGTCTTCTTATTGAATTGATCCTTTTATTATTATACGATAACCATCTTTGTGGATTTTTTTTTCTGTTGTTGATTTAGAGCCCATTTTATCTGATATAAATCTAGTTACTTGTGCTTATTTTTTGGTTTCCATTTCCACAGAATATTTTTTCCACCTTTATTTTGAGATTATGTGACTCTTTACACATTACAGGGGTCTTGGAAACAGTTTTTAAAATCTAGTCCTTCAATCTATGTCTTTTAAGCAGGGCATGTAGCCCATTTACATTTAATGTTAATAATGATAGGGAGGTATTATTCCAGTCATCATGTTAATTGTTATTTGTTTGCTTTGTATTTTCCTTGTGTTAGTTTTTCATAGGAACTGATATATAAATACAGTGGTATTTATTGACCATTCTCTTTGGTATTTAGAGTTCTTTTGAGTATTTCCTGCAGGGAATGTCTAGTGGTGACAAATTCCCTTAGAGTTTTCTTATCTGGGAAAGATTTTATTTCTCCTTCATTTATGAAACTTAGTATTGTAGTATACAAAATTCTTGGCTGAGAGTCATTTTTTTAAAGCGGATTATAAGATACCCTTCCTTTCTAGTCTCTGAGAAAGGAAGTCTGTGGTTAGTCTGATGGGTTTTCCTTTGCAAGTTACTGGCCACTTTCATCTTGTAGCTTGTTAAGATTTTCTCCTTTGCCTTGACTTTGGGTAGATTGATAACTATGTGCCTTGGTGATGTCTCAGTCATGATACATCTTCTAAGAGTTTGCTGACCTTCTTGTATATGAAGGTGTAAATCTCTAGGAAGATCAGGAATATATTCCTTCATTATTCCCTCGAATAGATGTCCATGCTTTTTGCTTTTTTTTCTACTCCTCCTGGAATACATATGATTCTTAAGTTTGTGAATTTCACATAATTTCATATTTCTAAGTAACTTTCTTGATTTTCTTGATTCTTTTTGCTTCATTTTTGAATACCTGGTTTAAACCAAAAGCCTTATCTTCAAGTTTTGAAATTCTTTCTTCTGCTTGGTCTAGTCTGTTGTTAAAACTTTCCATTGTTTTTTGAAATTCCTTAAATGACTCTTTTACTTCCAGGAGGTCTGTGAAAAATTCACTAAAGATTTATATATGTATAAATTATATATATATAATATATATACAAATATATATTATATATCATTTATATATAATATATTATATATAATTTTATATATAAAGATATATAAATATATTTATATATATATTT
This sequence comes from Nycticebus coucang, assembly GCF_027406575.1. Taxonomy (NCBI): domain Eukaryota; kingdom Metazoa; phylum Chordata; class Mammalia; order Primates; family Lorisidae; genus Nycticebus; species Nycticebus coucang. Next base: position 92,084,567 of record NC_069785.1, read on the forward strand.
ATAAGATTTATCTATGTATAAATTATATATTATATATAAAATTTTATATATTATATATAAAATTATCAACCTTATAAATCTAAGATGAATAACTATGCCACTAAAAATTTATATCTTTAT